>NC_071390.1:126664150-127864150 GCF_022682495.2 Desmodus rotundus
TTTTAGTGCCCCAGACTGCGTACCGGCTCCTCACAACTATTTTACAAATATGTGTCTTTATTAACAAGTGGGATTAAGTGAGAAAATAGTTCAGTACATCTTATAAATAGTATATTTAAGAGAAAAAAGTTCAAGGTTTGTATGTCTTACCGATGACTTAATATTACCTTTATAGTCTAAGCTAATGTGTGTACTTGGTAAAGACCCCCATGTAAAAACAGTACCAAGCAATATTTAGAATTATTTCTTTAGTCTTCTACAAATAGTGCTTGTTTTATGTAGTAAATTCATTACTTACGAACAATGAGTAACTGTTCATCCTGAAGACTCAAGGGTGATTACCTGCAAACAGGTATAACTAGATAGTAGAAATACAGATTTTCCTGTCCACCCACGGTTCTTATTTCTGAAATGGCTGCTAACGCCTCCTCAAACTGATAGCTCCGGCAAACTCAAGGAGAACCTGTTTGGGCAGGTTTTTCTCTCCTTGACAAAAGTTTTAGTTGCTTTGGACTTTCCTCCGTGTGTCTTCTAACTGAAGAAAAGGGCCTTTGGAAGGAAAGTTAACCAAGTTTCTCTGTTTATTACCCTAGATGTTCTTGTCCTGGTGTGTTGTAATCAACCTGAATCTCCTATTCAGGAGTTAGGAAATGCTTATTGGCTGGCTGGTAGAAAGATTGTTTGTCATGGTTTGTGGCGGGCTGAATTGGGTGTGGGTAGACTACAGGCAGTCCCAAAGCATTCAGCTTTATTTATGTATTTTCTGTTCTATATTTTAAGAATGTATCAGTCATGTGTACAGATGGCCAAACCTGCTTGGCATTGTGGTTCCAGGAACTATTCAGTGTCAGTTTGACTTAAAGGTTTTAATGAGTACTTACTATGTTTTGAAGTATTGCACGGCTTAAAGTGAAACTATAAACTATCCCCTTTCAGCTTTAATGTATAACATGGAAATATGTCTAGTTAGAAAGGAATCAAACTGTAATTCAATGTGCATGTATTAAATGAAGGCTTGTGTTCAGTATTTGAATTTACAAACTCTGCCTCCTCCAGAAAGTGATCTTGTCCTACTGCTTCATGCCCAATGCCTGGATCGCTGCCTGGCAGCATGGAGTACTCTCAGTGAATATTGGATGAATGAATGAATGAATGAATGAATAGCTCTGGGTCCAGATGTAGGATAATTTTGGAAGAGATTTAAATAGAAATGATTAAACCTAGAATATTTTTTCCTTAGTAACCTAATGATTTTCTTCCTAATTTTAAATATGCATATACTTAAACATGTGCATTCTTACATTGTGCCAGTTTGCCTTCATCTAACAACATGAAAATTGCTGTTTACCTGCAGAATCTGGCTCTTAGCATTTTTTCATTGAGCTTAATCTCACATCAGGGTGAAGCATTTACGGAATTTTTTCTTTTAGTTTTCAGAAATTAATAAGTCAAGATATCCCTCTAATAAGAAATTTCTAGAATGGAATAAATCATCTTGGGATATATTTCTTGAAGTTATATGTTCCCTTTTATAACTAGACCCTTAACTAGGAAAAACAAAAACTTGTTTTCAATGATCCAAAATATTTTTTTAAAATCTTTATCAGTCCTTATATTTTTGTTATTTATGTAGCTCAGAAAGCAAGGTATAAATATCTCCTTGAATAATATAGATATGTGAGGGGGGGTGAGTTGGTTGGCTGGTTTAATAGGAAAATGTGCCTTTAGAGTGTTATGGAATAAGATTATTTTTAAAATATAATATAGTTTTATCTTCTGATTGGAAACACAATACATGCTTAATACAGAAACTTGGTAAATATAGCAACATCAGTAGGGGTGAAGTTGGCATTTAATTGGCAAGGATTTTACTTTTTTAACTTCAAGGGATTTTTTTCTTGCATTTCTGTCAAGTCTAAAATGTCAGGTTTTTCTGCTTTGGAGAAGGAAATTATGAATGCCTGAGAGCATAATATTTAAATTGAAAATCTGCTTTAGCTTTTCTTAAAACACCACCTTCAGCAGAGTAAATAATTTTAAATAGCTGGATGTGATATACAAGGGTAAAAGATAAGAGGTTAATTATGTGCTCGTTAAATTAATCTAACTGCCTCTCTTACCATCTTCACTGTGTAGTTTTGCCCAGTTGTCCTCCTGTTATCCAGCTCTTTTATCCCGAAGTGAGGGGAATTGATGAGGGTTTGTGCATTGTGTTATGTCTGATCACAGTTTGACTAGCACAGTCTGGAAGTGGGTTGTGCAGGATGAGAGCGAGCAGCCTAATTGTTCTCCCTGCATCAGCAACATCTATAAAGCATCCTGGGAATTGCTCGCCCTGCGTTCGGAGCAGCTGGTCACATGAGCCTGAATTTTCAGTTCAGTTCATTAGTCAGCCATTTTGGTCACCACCCTGCTTACTGCGCACAACCAATCCTGTCAGAACTCAGCATCCCGGCTCATCTGAGCTGATTCTGGAAGTGGTTTCTGCAGTTGAGGGGTTTTTTTTAAGCTAAATTGAAAATATTGGTTTATTTTTTTTTGTTCACTTTTTTCCTTTTGTATTTTTTCTGCTGCACAAAGAAGGATTTTTCATTTATACATGCAGAGGCCAGTTTTTTTAAAGCCAGCTAAGGCGGCATCAGCTGTGCAGGATTTGAAGACTATAGCTCAGCTGTATAAGAAGGGGGTAGGGAAGGGAAGATAAAAGGCAAGACGCTGGGAGAAGATAAGCATCATTTTATTTTGCTATGTGGTAGGAACTGTCTATGAGAAAAGATAGTAGAGAATTATCTTGAATAGTTGGTTCTTAAACCATAAGATAGTTTTCCGTGTGTGTGTGTGTGTGTGTGTGTGTGTGTGTGTGTGTGTGTGTGTTTTAACCTCCCAACCCCTTTTCTCAAGTGCTTTGTTCCAGAGCTTTGGATTTGGGGGTTGTTGGTGAGGCGGTTTTATTTCTTTTTGTCAGGTGTGTGTGTTTGTGTGTGTGTGTTGGGGTCCCAGCTGAGTCATCATGTCTGCTTTGACGCCTCCGACCGATATGCCAACCCCCACCACTGACAAGATCACACAGGCTGCCATGGAGACCATCTACCTTTGCAAATTCCGAGTGTCTATGGATGGAGAATGGCTCTGCCTGCGAGAGCTGGATGACATCTCACTTACGCCCGACCCAGAGCCTACCCACGAAGGTATGGTCAGACCCTGTCCTCTCGCGTCTCTCCCGCAACCTCATTGTTGTGGCAGGCTTGGGGGGGTCAGGGACAGGTAGGGAGAACCCATGCATCCAAACTCTTAACAACGCTGGAAACCTTTCTTCCTTGCCTACCACCCAGTCCCCCTCCTCTACTTCACTGGGAACTGAATATTTTTCCCTGCCCCGCTGAGGTATCCTTTCAAAACATGCTGGTGCTTATCTAGAGTTCTTTGTCTTTAAGCCTCTAAAGAGAACATTTGAGGTCACTTACCACATCTGACCCTAACTGATAATGAAAAAGCTATTAATTTTGATTATATACTAAACTATTACAGAAATTGCAGTGACTCTTATTAGAATGAGTTGAGACAGCATGATTATAATAGTGCATGATACAGCTGAAACACTCGAGGGGTATCGTATCATCAGGATATACTGTTAAACAGGCTATGATATCTAGAAATATATTTGGTCAAACATTGTTTCTTTAATAATATGGATTATTAGGTTAGATGAGAAAGCAGTTTTACATGTGGAGTCTTAAAAAAGCATAATGCCTTAAAAGGTTAAACACAATTCATAAGGTTATCCCTGCCCGTGGAATCTTTTGGCCATTGCTTTTTTGTAAGTTATTTATGCTAACTATGATGACCTATTTGAAATTTCTACTGTCAGTATCTTTGAGACCTTTGTGGTCTCTTGACTTGTCACATTCTCCTAAAACCTCTCTAAATTGTGAGAGGTTTTCAGTTTCTACCCCTTAATTTTAATAATATAATAAGAAAGAATTAATTTGACTCATAGCTCCTAATTATTTTGTTTTTTAAATAGTAGTGGCCTCTTAGCTAGTTTGTTCTGTATCATTAAAATAATAAAGACAGAAATACTTACATATGAGATAAATTTTTCATAAACATCTTCCTGATGTTTAGGCATATCATCTGCAAAACAGGGCAGAAGGTAAATTGCACGTAGCAGATTGCATTAGGAAACAGTGATTCCTTGCCCTTGACCTTGCCTTGCAATCTTATCATGACTCAGATTTCACCATTGTGTCTGATAAGAATTTTGTTTTCCCAGTTAGACTCGGCCTTGAGTAAGTATTAGAGAGGGTTAACATCACAGAACACAAAGCAGTCTGATTTGAAGCATGTCTTTAAGGGCAACGCTTAAGTAGTTTTAATTTAAGACTTTCTGCATCTTTGAACAACTGGTTTGTCAGTTGGACACTTCTGGCTCTAAGTCTTAGAATGTGCACAAGCGTTAGAAGACATCAGCTTCAATTCCATACAATGACAGTACTGTTTAAAGCAAACTTTAGGAATGAAAAATACATTTTTAGCAGGCTACCAAGAAGTCTTTTAGCAAATGCCTCAATTTGCATATCCCTATCCATTTTGAAAGTCACGCAATATGAAATAGTACCTTAATTGTAAAATCCAGGGTAGCAGTGTCTCAAAAATAGTTTTGAAAAATTTTAGTACTTTGAGTATATATTTGCTTTTTGAGCAATTTTCCTATGAGTGAGCAAAAGTGAGCTGTTCAGTTTATGTAGCATTTGTAATGAAGAAACTTGTGACAAAATTTATGAGGACTCACAACCTAAACTCTAAGTGGCGCATCCTTTGATTAAGGAAAAGAGACAAATGAAAAGTTCCCAACCCCTTAGAACCAATTATAGAGGGTGTGGAGGGAAAGAGAGAAATGCTGACAATAAATTTTGGAATTCTGCCTTAAATTTGGCAAGAGAAGCAGGAATTTCAAATGGATAGAAATGGAAATAATAGAAGGAAGCCCAGGCCTAGGAAAGCCTCTGTAGCTTTAGTGATCTAGGAAACCAGGTGGTCCTTTACAAGCCTTTATTTCCTTGCTCCACTGGCTGACACCGGATGTGTAACCAGTCATTTGGACTCAGGAAATGTCTGCTTTAATATTAATACCAGTGACAGTGCTAGGTTTAATTCAGCTATCAGCATTTAAGCAGCAGGCCAGTGATAATGTGAATCTCACCTTGTTGACAAAAGGGAGCACCTGGTGTCTGCACACACAGGAGCATTCATAGGATACTGCCTAGCCCATCCACAGAGGGAAAGACATCTGCACACACGAGTCCTACAGTGGGGACTCCTGACCTCCACACGGGGAAGTAGGCAAAAAAGCGTAATGTACCCTCTTAAAACGATAAGATACTTGTAGCCTCAGCAGTAGAAGCTTTAGTGTTTCCAACTTTTGTTTTCTGAAAACAGAGTTCCTGCCCAGCTTAACCCTTAAATACGTGGGAATGAAAACATCACTTCATTATTTTAATGGTTATTGTTGGTCAAGGACGTTATCTCTTTCTTTTTTTTAAATACACTTTTCTAAAAAGCTGAAGCAAATATTTTTAAGTAGATTTCCCCTAGAGACAAAAGCCTAGGACTGATTACACAGGGAGGCAGAAAGGCTTCATCCAGTAAAGGAGACTTGGGCTGGACCTTGTGTGATAACTAGGTGATTGCCAAGCAGATACGGACAGTGCATTTCAAACAGTGTTAAGGTCAGCTGGCCAAGCTGATAGTAAGTTAAGAGGATTAAATGAGATAATTAACGTAAAGCATCCTATAAACATTAATTATTTGTGTAATAGTTACTCATGGAGCAGTAGTTTGAAGTGCCACAGTTTAAGCCAGATTCCTAAATATATTACCGTTTTAATATATATTTCTGTTTTTATATCTAGCCTTCTGAAACAGTCTTAAGGTAAATATTAGTAGAAATATTAAATTCATATTTTAGCATTGTCCTACCTGAACTTCTATAAAAGTAAAATTCAGGTATTAGTTAACAAGTTAAACTTGTTTTCCTATTTACCTTCTTTTAAAGATGGGGAATCCGATATTGAGAAGTGATACAAGATGATCAGTTTAACAGAGTAAAATATGCCATTTTGTTACAAAGACAACTATAAGCTTTGAAATTACCTTTTCGGCTTAGAAAACTTCCTTCTCAAATACAGACAGTAAGAGACAGACCACGAAGAAATAAAATATTGGACAGGCACATTGAGAAGAGAACCTCTGCTCACGCCTTTGACTTGAGGGTTAGAGAACTGTATGTGGTGGCCTACTTCACACATGTTGTCACTGCATAACTCTGCAGCTTTCCCCTGGCAGGTGCATCTTGTTCTAGTGTTCATTTAGGATATCTGGCATTCATACTGTAGTGTATAAAGAGAGAGCTTACCTGAAACATCTGTGAGTGCAGTAGTACTACTGCACTACACACAAGGAATGTGTTTTGGTCTGTCAGTTGATCAGATGTTCATTGGGCATGGGACTGAGAAAGACAGCCCTTACCCCTGAGTTCACCATCGAGGTAAAGAGATGAAACAAAGATGTCAGAGGCTGCTATGAAACGTGTGAACTACTTAGTTGCCAAAGGACAACCCTGTTTCTCAGGAACTGGGACATGGATTTCAAAGAGTGATCACTTTTCCCAAAGGACAGTATATGGGCAGATTTGGCATCAGGTTTTTTTCTTTTCTTTTCTTTTCTTTTCTTTTTAATTTTTATTGTTATTCAGTTACAGTTGTCTGCCTTTTCTCCCCATCCCTCCACCCCACCCCAGCCGAACCCCCCTCCCTCCCCCACCTCCACCCTCCCCCTTGGTTTTGTCCATGTGTCCTCCATAGTAGTTCCTGTAATCCCCTCTTCCCACTGTCCACCCCCTCCCCCCCGGCTATTGTTAGATTTTTTTCAACTTCAATGTCTCTGGTTATATTTTGTTTGCTTTTTTCTTCTATTGATTATGTTCCAGTTAAAGGTGAGATCATATGGTATTTGTCCCTCACTTCCTGGCTTATTTCACTTAGCATAATGCTCTCCAGTTTCATCCATGCTGTTGCAAAGGGTATAAGCTCCTTCTTTCTCTCTGCTGCATAGAATTCCATTGTGTAAATATACCATAGTTTTTGGATCCACTCATTTGCTGATGGGCACTTAGGTTGCTTCCAGTACTTGGCTATTGTAAATTGTGCTGCTATGAACATTGGGGTACACAGGTTCTTTTGGATGGGTGTTTCAGGGTTCTAGGGTATAATCCCAGCAGCGGAATTGCTGGGTCAAAGGGCAGTTCCATTTTTAGTTTTCTGAGGAAATTCCATAGTGTTTTCCACAGTGGCCTCACAAGTGTGCATTCCCACCAACAGTAGGGTTCCCTTTTCTCCGCATCCTCTCCAACATTTGTTTGTGGATTTGTTAATGTTGGCCACTCTGACTGGTGTGGGATGGTACCTCATTGTGGTTTTAATTTGCATCTCTCTGATGGCTAGTGATTCTGAGCATCTTTTCATATGTCTCTGGGCCCTCTGTATGTCTTCCTTGGAGAAGTGTCTGTTCAAGTCCTTTGCCCACTTTTTAATTGGGTTGTTTGTCTTCCTGGAGTGGAGTCGTGTGAGTTCTTTATATATTTTGGAGATCAGGCCCTTGTCTGAGGTATCATTGGCAAATATGTTTTCCCATACTATTGGTCCTCTTTTTATTTTAATGCTGTTTTCTTTACCCATGCAGAAGCTTTTTATTTTGATGAGGTCCCATTTGTTTATTCTTTCCTTTATGTCCCTTGCTTTAGGGGACGTGTCTGTGAGGATGTTGCTGCGTGGAGTGTCTGAGATTTTCCTGCCAATGTTTTCCTCTAGGACTTTTATGGTGTTACGACTTATATTTAAGTGTTTTATCCACCTTGAATTTATTTTTGTGTATGGTGTAAGTTGGTGATCGAGTTTCATTTTTTTGCACATAGCGGCATCAGGTTTTTTCCATTCAACAGGGAATACTGTACTGATAGCATCTAAGTTAGGAAAAATCCCCTGCAGATGAAATGAAAGGTGTTTGTTATTCAGTGACTATGGGAAGTGTCTGGTGCTGAGGTAACTCCAGTGACATTTACTAAGGTACTTTCACTCATTAATATCACTGCATGCAGTATAGCCCCATGCTGCCTGGGAACTGCACATGTTTTAATGAAAAAGGTGAACATCCCAGTGGGCATTTTGGTAGGTAGAGCCAAATGGCTGTTTACCAAGAAACTTCATAGCATGAATTCACTACAGCCTAGTGCAGGGCTTTTATTCCTGGGATCTATGATCCTAAAAATTATATGTAAAATCTTATATCTGTGTGTTTTTTTTTTTTCTGGGGGAAGAATCCTTAGTGTTCTTCAGAACCCCCAGAGAAAAAAAGTAATGCAGTTTTTATCATAAAATCAGAGTATCATCCCTTCATTCAGCATATATTTTAGTATCCACTCATACTTTCTACGCTAGGTCCTAAGGTACAGCCTAGTGAGCCAGCTGGGTCCTCTGTGTGTGCCATTCATCGTTTAGGTTGTAGCCATTAAACACTTTCTGTCACAGATTTCTCCATGAATTCAAACAGCACCATCACAAATGCGTACATGAACCAAACTGCTCACTTTTGCTCACTCATAGGAATCTTGCTCAAAAAACATATATACTCAAAGTGCTAAATCATTCAGAACTATTTTCTGGCAATGACACACTAGATTTTATAATTGAGAGTATTTCACATTGCATTACTTTTTAAATGAATGGGAATACTTTATAAAACAAAATATGCAAATTGAGGCATTTGCTAAATGACCTCTTGGTAGCCCTCAGAAAATATATTTTTCATCCCTCAAGGCTATTTTAAACAGCACTGTGGTTGTATGGAATTCTAGTGATGTCCTTCAACATTGTGCACATTGGGAAACTTACAGCCAAAGGAAGCATCCAGGTGACCAACCAGCTGTTCAAAGATGCACAGGGTCTTAACCGATGAGTGGGGTGGGGTACTTCAAAAATTACAGCGGTAATCCTTGCAGGGCAAGGCTATAGAACCAAAAATCGTATCTGAGGGAGCTCCGGGGAAGATTTCCCGTTGCAGCCATGTTTGAGCAGGAGCTGTCTGGGCGCTGGCTGGAGGCGTGCTGTGGGGGAGGCAGGAAGACAGCACTTGCAGAGACCCAGATGCCCGCCACAGCCCAAAGGTTTGCAGTGTGTATTTTCAGCCCCTTTCCGAATTTCCTCTCCATTAAATTTTCACCTCTTTGATCACATGCTCTACTAGGGACAAAATGTTAGGGATATAAGATTTTTTTCTCTCTGCTGGGTGTGTGCAATGTTAATTTTTTAACATTAAAATCTGAAGTGTTTTAACAGTGACTAAGTTCACAATGTGTGTGCATTTATTTCTGTACTTTAATAAAATATGAATCTATTAAATCATATAAGATATAATAAGAATCATTTCTCCCAATTAAGAGAAAAATAAAATAACTATTAGTCTTAATATTGAATATCAGTAACATAAATTTGCGATCAGACTTTCTGTTTTCACTTCTTTATGTGTGAATCATACCTTATCTTTTCGATAACAAGCATATATTTCCCCTACTAAGAAAATAATAAGTATGCGATGCTCAAATTGACATCGAGGACGTACAGTAAGTGGCAGAGCCAGGATTTAACCTCAGGCAGCCATGGTTCAACCCATGACGTAGCACTCCTGTAGCAGAATTCACTGAACACAAGTCCAACAGTAGACTTTTATGTAATAAGAAGGTCTTCTTCCCAGTCTCTGGTGACATATTTCCAGCAGTTTTATACACAGTTGAGCACAGAATTGGCCAGTGAGCATCCGAATGAGGCCCAAAAGCATACCATTTGGGGGACTTGCTTGGTGATTGCCATCAATCATTGGAGGCTTTTGCTTTTTCTGCGCTTATTTTCCTTTCCTTGTTCCACTGATAAAGTGTGTGAAAATATTCACAGGGGTGCAGATGCTGCCAAACGGCAAAAGCGGCACACTGTTGAGCCCGACAGCACCTTGCGTGCTGTTTTTAAAGTGTTCTCAAGCAGACAGAAAAAGCGATGTGAGAAGCTGTGTGTGGAGGCAGTAATGTTTGTAATTATGGACTGTTTGAGGTGGTAACTAAATTGAATTCTTACTCTTTGACCAAGCATTCCTGTGCCCTTTTGGGTGATCTTGCTTCTGCAACGTTTTTCAAACTCCCTTCTCAGTATTTACCTATGCCAGCCATCTGTTGATTCTGCACTTCACCAACACCCTCGTTATTCTTGTTACTCTACTCCCTCCTGAGAGTCTTCGTGCTGACGTTAAATCAGGAAGAGGGAAAACCCTTGACACCCTTCATGCACGAGGCTGTCTCCAACAGTCCAGCTCCCTCAGCTCCTGAGTCCTTGGGAACTGTCTGCGTCACTTGACTCAGTGCACTTGGAATCTTCTCCAGTGACCGTCTTTTCGCCTGTGTGATGCCTCTTCAGAAGGCCTCACAGTGCCGTGTACTGTTCACGGTAGACAGCCAGCGCGCTTTAGGTGAACTCAGCAGTGCCCCGTGACCCCAGTAAATAATTCACTCTAAAAGAAAAGGTTATTAGAAAACCTCCCCCTACTGCACACAACTTATGGTTTCTAGGTTTTAAATGTTTTGTTTCTTTTTACTCACCTCATATTCTAGACACACTGTATCTTGTTAAGAAAACAGCAGTTTAGTATAATATAATGTGTTGTTTAAAATATCCATGAGTAATATTGATTGCTAATGAAAGTATGAGAAGATTCAGGTCAGGGAGCATATGTTGGTACAGCCTTTTAGGAAATTGCTTTATCAGTGTGAATCAAGAACCTTAAACAATTACCCTGACTGGTGTGGCTCAGTGGGTTGGGTGTCATTCTGCAAACCAAAAGGTCACCGGTTTGATTCCCACTCAGGGCACAGGCCTGGGTTGTGGGCCAGTCTCCTAGTTGGGGGCATGTGAGAGGCAACCAGTCAATGTTTTTCCCTCCCTCTTTCTCCCTCCCTTCCCCTCTCTCTAAAAATAAATAAATAAAATCCTAATTTAAAAAAAAACCTTAAAAAATTAATTCCCACTGATTATACCAGACATCTGTCCTAAGGAAATAATCAGAGAGATAGGGGGAAAGTTTGTGTAAATATATTTATCATAGTATTATGTTGTATTGTAGCAGAATCTTAAAAGCAACTTAAATAGCCTACCAGGGAAATTGTTCAGTAAACTGTAGAACATCAATACAACAAGCACTAAAAATGGTGTTGAGGAAGAATATTTAGTGACATAGGATAATTTTTAGAATACATTACGTTTTAAAAGCTGTCTCCCAAGCCACATGTACACTATGATTATAATTTGTTATCAGTGTGGGTACACCTACACACAAGTGAAGTGGAATGTACCAAAGATGTAAAAAGTGATGATTTCCGGACAGGGACTACAGGTGATTTTTATGACATTCTTTATACTTCTTTATGTCTTCCAAGTATTCTACAAGAGCATACTCATATATGAGCATAATCAGGAAAAATGCAAGTGTTTAAAAGAAAAAGGCTTTCTGGAAACTGTAGGTGCACAATCACCCATCCCTCTGCCCCGTTTATTAAGCACCTTCTGTGACAGCATTTCACACATGCATGAGCAGGAGCAGTCACTTAGAAGCGGTGCCGCTGCTTTACATTCGCTGTCCAACATAATTCTTTAACATGTCTAGTAGACATTGGTTCTTCAGGTCACAGGCCTGTGTCTCCCGACGGCCACGCTTTGTGTCCAAAGCTGCCCAAGTGCTGCGTGCAGTATACACAGCAACCCGCGGTGTCTACACTTGGGTGTAGTCGGTGCAGCGTTTGATTATTCCTTTCCTAAGAGTTCAGAAAATAAAACCTGAGTCATCTGAGTCATCAGGAATCCTTTTTTTTTTTTTTTACAGTATCATGTCATTCTTTGCTTTTGATATGGCATGTCTCCTTTGTCACCTGCCCTTGGTGAGACTGCTGGAACATTTGCTGCCACCAGCCCAGTTAGCCTCCGACTTACTGTCAACTTCTCTGAGTTGTGATTCTGTGTGTACAAGTCGATCTTTGTGAACTTCTCAAAGCAAGGTTGTAGCTTTTAATTCCATCTCAGACGCCCACGGAGCAAAGTTCTTTGGACAAGGTTCATTCCTTCTTGTTCTGCTCCGGGTGTAGCCTAGCTAGACACCCTATCAAGGTAAGTTTTGCCCACCTCCTCCGGGATTTTATAAAATTCTAAAACAGGGAAAGAAATACTAGTAGAGTGGCATTTGCACCCTCGTTCATATTTAAAACCACACAAGAGCTGCCCGGTGCCTCTGAGCAGACTTCCTATAACATGTTCTCTCTAAAATCAGCTATCTCCTCCCCACCTGAGGTCTACTTTCAGTTTTTCCACCTCCTTCGTGCTCCTGCATTGGTGTCCACTTTCATGCACTGTCATTAATCACGGAGCCTTACCATCTTTCTATTGATGAGCCTTTTCTGGACCTTCTTAGAATGGAGGTTTTACTTTAATCTTTAATTTGTGCCTTTCTTAATGGAGTTCACTTTAACTCTTCTTGGGTTGTCAGCTTCCAACACCAGAAAGTCATCTGTCCTAAACTAATCACAGACATTTATCCTTTTTCAAAGGTGAATGCTGTATGAAATTAGATAACTACTACTCAGTAATGGAGCTCAGATTGGAATTCCAGTTGCCAGATTCCCAAGGCTGGGTGCCTGTGAGATGCATCTGGAAAGAGAGCAGATGCTGTCATCTGAGTCACCCACAGTATTCTCTGCTCTTCAGCTGTGGTTCTGAATAGTTTGGGGGTTGTGGCAGTGCCTCTTTTTTAGGGGAAAGAGGAGAGTGTAAAGGGGCACGATTTTCCATTCTGCTTTCTCCAACCCCCCTACCAGTCCACTGGGACTACTGTGAAGTTGCTTTTGAGTATAGGGGAGTAAATATAAAATCTGTTCCCTTGTAGGTTTTGCTCTATGAACTTCTCCAGAGAACACATAGACAGGTTTGATGAGCCAGAAGCAAAAGTATTGAGAAACAGGGAAGCAAACTTATTGCCAAATGGCCCCTAAGTAATTATTTGTTTTTCATCATAATTAAAGATTCCTAAAATGAAATGTTTATGTCAGTGTGTTGACAATAATTGGGTTCTTTCAGAAATACATTTAGTATTGTTATGTATGTATTTTAATGAAAACAATTTTATTTTTATAGTTATACGGAAGGTTGTAAATGTTACAGAATACAGAAAAGTACAAGATACAAAATAGCCCTGACTGGTGGGGCTCTGTTAGGTGTTGTCTCACAAAGCAAAAGGGCACCGGTTTGATTCCCAGTCAGGGCACATGCCTGGGTTGCAGGTTCAGTCCCCAGTTGGGGCATGTACGAAAGGCAAACCAATTGGTGTTTCTCTCCCTCTCTTTCTTCCTCCCTTCTCCTCTCTCTTAAAATAAATAAAGTTTTTTTTAAGTATAATATGCAAAATAATACAAAAATTCTAGCACCTATCTATAACCATGGTACAATTTAGTAATCGGATTCTTTTTTTAATGTATACACACAGAGTTAGTTCCCTTACAAGCTTATCTTTCCACATCAGTGAATAGAAATCTGTATCACCTTGCTTACTGTCTTCAGTTATTTGGATGTGACATAATGCCTTTGACTCCCTCATCACAGATGCTGAGGTTGTTTCTAAATTCGGCTGCCACGGGCAGTTTTGGCGCATCATTATGCTTATGGCTTGAACACTTTACCAGTTTTCACTTGTGGAAGTGAAATTTCTGGGTCAAATAGTAATGTATTTTAATCTTTGTTTACATTTCCAAGCTGCCGTGAACATTTTTTTTAATTTTAATAGCATGGTGTCATGATGAACTTTCACATAGGCCACTTCTTTGCAACTCATTTTTGTCTTTCACTGCTGTCTTGGTTGTGGTTTCTCACACTGTATTAAAATCTGAACTTTCCAAAGGAAACAGTTGTGGTTTCCAGGACGGTTGATTGAGCAACTGCAAACTGCACGATACTGTTACATCTGTTTTTTTTTTCTTTAAGCTAGTGACATTGTCCAAAGCAGAAGAGAATGAGTTTTACTGTTAATGTACAATGAGAAATTTCACTTTTCTAAGATTGCTAAAATTTGCTTTCTGGGATGAAAAGACTGCTGAGATTTCTTTATTCTTTCCCCTAGAGCTGTAAAACTTAGGGTGTGTATTAGAAGTACTGCATTTCACGGGAGAGTCCCATAAGGCCTCAGCCTCTGGGCAGCAGCTCCCCGCTGAGGCGTATCAGGGGCATTGTCCCTTCCAGTGCAGCCATTGTGGCAAAAGGGCAAAGGGTCTGCAAATGAGGGCCCTCTTTCCTTACCCCTCAGTCCCCCTCTGCCCCGCTCTGCCGTAGCCTTCCAGTGTCTCTAGCCTCTGCTCACCTGCCTTAGGAATCTATTTTATCTTCTCTCTTCTCTCCGATACCAGTCCCACTTGACCTTGTGTCATCGTTACCTAGTTCTCCTTAGAACAGTGTCTGTGAACATTGTATCTTTGTAACTTCTGTGCAAACTAACCGTACTAACTGCCGTAGGAAAGCCCTTTGCTCACCATACATGCTCAGTAAATGTTAAATGGCTCAAACGTCCATAACTACATTGAAAAAACCTACAGTTCTACTCCTGTGTCTTTCTCCTTTCCTTTCACACGGACCGCTTCACTTCTGACACTCTACTCACCAAATGTCTGGGGGGTTTTCTAGCACAAAGCAATTCTGCAGTACCAGCTGGGTGTCTTACAAGTTAACTCAAGCCTGACACTCCCTGGAGATAACAGCAGATCCCACAGGTTGAGGGTTTAGTCCCATGATGCTCAAAATGGGACCATCAAAAGCAGTAGGCCCCCAGGTTATTCACAACTTTTGTCCTACTTGGCTACAAATCAGAGCTTCTTGTGATACCCTCCCCCTTGAATTTGATTATTTGCTAGAACAGCTCACAGAACTGAGGGAAACATTTACATTTTCCAGTTGATTAAAGGACTTGACATAGGATACAGATGAACAGCCATATGAAGAGACACATAGGATGAGGTCTGGGAAGGTCTCAAGTGCACGAGTATCTTCTGTCGCTGGGAATCGGTCGGGGTCACCCTCCCAGTATGTGGATGTGTTCACCAACCTGAACACTCTGGAGCCCCACACAGATGAGACTGTATGGAGGCTTCCTCGCGTCGCCAAGCTCAGTCATAAACTCCGTTTCCAGTCCCTCTACCCTTTCTAGAGAAGTGAGGCAGGACTGGAAGTTCCAAGCTGCTAAGTATGGCTTGGGCATTTGGGGGACTAGCCCTCACCAGGAAGCCTTCAGTACTGACCCAGAATTGCCTCATTCAGACAAAAGATACTACCTGTGCTGTTATCACTCAGGGATTTACAAGAATTTCAGGGGCCTTTTCATCAGGAAAAGGGGGACGAAAACCAAATATATATTTCTTATTACAAATCACAATAATAACAGAATAACAGTGTTACTTTTTTTAGGACCATTGTATTTCTTTGCTGATATTTTTTTATTTATTATATGATGGGGAGAAGATAGACCTTGGACTAAATTAGTGGTTTATTAGAACAGGACCTCTTAGAATTTCTTTAAAATAGCTTGACAGTTCCTTTGTTAATTTTTATCACATTACCAAGCTGATTATATTATTGTTAGTTTAACAGTATCTCAGCTGTACAATTTGTCATGTGGTCGACATTGACTTATTTTTTTCCCTGTGTTCAATATTTAGTTTAGTTTTTTTTTTTTTAAATCCCATTCTCTCTGTTTTCTTTGAATAATTATGGCAAACAGAGGAAGCCAGTTTGTAGCCAGATTTGAGTACAGGGCCACATTGGGGTCTTGTCAACGGTAAAGTTGACATTGAGTACCTATGATGTGCTAAGTACTTTGAATTTGTTAGCTTTTATTTTCACAAAGTCCTTCAAAGAGTTATTTGTCATATCTCATTGGGGCTTCAGGAAGGCTTTCCCTCAAGAAACTGTCCTAAACTTTTAAAAGAAGTAGCACTCTAAATAAAAAGCACCTAGCCTTAAGGCAGTAGTGTAACTTGGTTACATTTGTCTCTAAACTTGACTGTAACTCTGTTCTCTATAGTAATAATACTCCTGTAGAAAGAACATGCCAAGAAGAAGAGAGATCTCACAGCCATGTGTCTATAAACAATGAAGAGGTCCTTGGAGCCCATTCAAGTGCTGCTTCTCAAGAGGGAAGTAGCTGCAGCCAGTTCCTCATCGAAACAAAAAAGAACTAACTCACCAGGGCCCAAGGCCCTGTTCAGAGCAGAGGCCCACCAACCCAGGTCTGTCTCGGTGTAAGAGCCTTACACCCGCGGCCCGTCTGCCAGAGCCCTCTGCTGTCGTCATTGAGTCACCATGGAATTACCGGAAGAACAAATGTTTCTCAGTACAACCTAGTTAAATATTTTCAGAGCTGTATAAATTAGTCTGCTGATCTGTTCATTGTTAGACCTGAAACAGAAAGATAGTCAAGAAAATAGTTGAGTGAACCTCAAAAGACTGTGCTTCCTAATTTGGGGTCTTTATGCAGTTCCACTATTGTCCTTATCTCATGACTTTAAAAAATGTCGTTGTTCATATGCATCTTAAAAATAAGATTGCAGTCTGTTTGGTGCAGCGTTTTTGACCACTCCACTCCAAGTGTGGGGTGGGGAGTGGCGTAGAGGTACTGATGTCTCATCACCAGGCTCCTGGCGTTTCTAAGCTGGGTGCTCCTTTTCTCGCCAGTAGGTGTGTTGAGTGAGAACTGATGCACACGATTCTGATTGGGACAACTCCGAATTATGCAAGATCTGTAGCAAAATTGTAATCCAGTCCTGTCTTCTATATCGCCTAGCAAGCCTTTAGATTACTTTTCTCTGCAACTTGTGAAAAATTAAAGTTAATACAGTTTTTTAGACCAGGCAAAACATTCTCAAGGCAGTAAAGTATTCTCCTTAGAAAAATGAAATGTACTGGAAGGATACAAGGGTTGTCGATGCCACCCACCCACCTCTCTGATTCATGTATTAGAAACATTTTTGTTGTTTTAATAATTTGAAGTTACTCCAGAGGGCAATTTTTTTTAAAATGTATTTTATAAATCCTTCAGCATGGTGCCCATTCTTTATTACAGTAAAATCCTGAGATTGCCAGGGTAAAGCAGAGAACAACTTTAAAAGGAGAAGATATCCCTTTTACCTTTTAGGGGAGGAGGGCCTTTTTTAAATGATTCCATTGCTGTGACATTTATAACTTTAAATTTTGTTTCGAAAATAAAATGTCTGCATGGAACAGAAAAGCACTCCAGATGGGACATGCCAAGGGGAAAGTCGGAGAGATCCCTTGTCCTTACCACCCATTGCTACCTGGAAATTCACTTTCCAGAGCTCTGCACAGATGTTGGAGGATCTTTATATTTTCCTCCAATAAGGTAGACCTTTACTTCATTAGCTGACAATTATAGTTTCCAGTTCAAGGAAATAAAGAGTGAAATAGGAATACTCCCCTTGCTGACTTTCACAAGGTCACATGACACATCTGTAGAGCAAACTGATATGACTGTAAAAGGGTGCGTTCCTGTGAATGTATGACCCTGCATATATAAGATAGGTGCTGTTCTTTTCTCTGTTTCACAGATAAGGAAACTTGCTGAGGGAAAGGAGACGAAGTACCTGACCAAGGCCATAGAGCCAGTAAGGGGTGGAGCTGGGATGCCAGCCCAAGTGCCTTGCTCTTAAGTCTGTTCTCTGAACCACCATGCGCTCCTCCTACCTGTGTTTGTAAAATGACTTGCTTGGGATGTTGATGAAAGGAGGAATTTAATCCTGGTTCTCTGTGCTGTACTCCTGTAATTGGTTTTCTAAGTTATTGATGTCTAGACTTTTGAATTGGGAAGCCATGTAAGTATAATAGGATATAGATGCTTGCCTTCTTTTTATACTACCTGCCCTCAGTGTCTGACCTAACCGATAGTCTATATATATATCATTTCCAAAAAGTTCCACTTCAGTCACCTCAGCATCGCTAGATCCCCCTTTGCTTCCCTGTTTTCTGAATTTATATTTAAATTTTTACTTTTTACATATTTGTATCTTCTTTGTACATCTTGTGGGATAACTGACTATATGACATGAGAAAGCAAGCACTTTGTTTAGTAAACAAGTGAGACAGTAGGACAATGACAAATTCTTTTCCTAGATGATGATTCCAGATTACGGCTTCAGGCCCTACGCTGGCTTCTGTGATAAATTTTTCAAGAAGCAAGGTTTACCATGAACAACATAGTCTTTGTCCATTTTCTCGTTTTTATTCTACTTCATCCTGAGAACTTCTCTTTATTTTCTAAGTATTTACACATTGTGAAAGTCACATGATTTAGTGAGTTTAAGTATGAATATTGCAGTTGTGTGTAATAATAGTTTCAGAGTTATCGAAGGATGAAGCTAATCCACTTTTTAAAAATTTTCTATAGGTTCAGAATAGATCGTGATCTTATAGCCTTAAGACAGAAATATCTATTATATTTGTAATCTTCACATTCTCTCCTGTCCTTTTGCCTCATATGGAATATTCCATACACAAAAACACTGAATTTATAGAGTACTATGCTTTCAATAGAATAAACATCTGTCTTTATTGAATTATGAGTGAATAATTTTGTCAGTCTTCAAAGCAGCATCTTTTGCTATACTTTTGTTTTGAGAAGGTAAAACTGGAGGTGGAGGGAACTGGGAAAGGTACTTAGATTTTTCTTTGGTTATTAAGAAGAGTCACTAGTTTGCATCATGATATTTGTCCTGCGTCAAACAATATTCCACATGTGTTTCAGCCCCACTGAAGTGGTCAAAATAAATGTTGAATGAGATCAACATTGTATACACTTAAAATGCAAAGAGCCTAATCTTGATTTTCAGTGGGGGAAAAAATCTGCATTACTTTTTTATGGTATATGAATCTTTGTTTCCTTTTATTAAGAACTTTGAGATCGTTAACCTTAGCTTTGCAATATATTTAATAGAGGTGATCCCCTGCTTCGTGCCGTGCCCCTCCTTGGGTGTATTCCTCGCCCTTTTCACTGTAAATCTCTGGGTTAAGTGGAAGGAGTTCTAGGAATCTCCTTTTCAGTTATCCCTTTTGAAACCTTGTTTTTAATAGCACTTTTCTTTCTTGGCTTGCATGACACTTTATCTTTCTTTTCCTTTCTTTTTGCCGTTTGCAAAGACTCTTGGGAGGATTTGACAGATTTGGTGGAGCAAATGCGCGATGATACAGAAGGTGCGTGCCACACCAACATCTTTCAGCTTTTTTTCTTTCTTTTTTAAAAAAATTTTCTGACCACCTTTTTATTGTTACTCATAAGAGGGAATGTCAGCTTTAGGTTTTACTTCCCAGGGCAATAACTGGAGCAGTAAACATATTTGCCAGATTTTTTTGTATAGCTGCTTTATACAGGATTAGGGTTCTCAGAGTCCTGCATTTAAAATCTTCATCTGTGTGGTTTCAAGTAATGTGGCATTAATCTATGTTTATATTGCTCCCTTAGAATATTTGTTAAATGGCATGTTCAAAAGGGACTTTATTTCAAGATTAATATATAGTTTTTCTTTGGCTGTTTTTTCATTTATATGTTGTAAAGATGTAAATTTTTTATCATTCATGAAAATGTATGTACATATTTATTATGTATACATATTTATTTTTGTATGTGTGTGTGTTTGTATTTCTGTGAATCCCACAGCGGTAATCTAAAGTACTGGTCTGGAATTTTGCACTACTTTGTAGGTTTCCCTGACATTAAGTGCTTGAAGCTTCAAATTAACTTTGAAAACTCACACATATGTTCTAATATGTGAAGGTTCCCTAAACCAATTGTTTCTTCTGTGATTGGCACTGAATTTTGGGGAGCTCAAGATGATTTACACATTTTAAAGTAAAAATAGAAAAGTTGAAGTTTGGCTCCACTTTACTACTGTATTTTTCAGACTATAAGATGCACACCCTGCCCCAAATTTGGGGGGAAATGGGGGTACAACTTATAGTCCAAATGTAGCTTACCTGGCGCTCTGGGAGGGGGCAGCAGTGGAGCAGGGTCACAGGAGGCAGGAGAAGGGTCACTGCTGCAGGAAGCCAGCAGCAGTAGGAGTGGGACAATGCTGTGGGCCCTAGGCTGGGAGGAGGGGGAGTCCCCGCTGCTAGGGAGGAGGGTACAGGTGGTGCGGGCACATTAGGAGAAGAAAGCCTGCGGCGCCCAGACAGCCTCCATCATGCGACTGGTGTGTCCCCCATTAACATTAACATAGGCAAATTCCACTGCAGGTCACCTGTCAATGTGGCCCTGCAGCTGTTGCAAAACTACAACTCCCATCATGCTTGGACAGGTTGGGATGATGGGAGCTGTAATTTGGCAACAGCTGCAGAGCCACACAGGTTGTGCAAAACTGCTGTCCCCATACAAGAGTGTTGCACAGCCTGTGGCCCTCCAGCAGCAGATCTCCCCCATAACAGTGTCAGCAAAGCCTTAGACGGCTCTGAAGATGACATCCTCTATGAACGGAGTGAAGACAGTGATACTAGTGATTCTGAGGAACTGAGCTTCACAAATGTGGACAGTAGTGACGAGGAGTTCTTGGGGTTCCCTGATGATTAGTTTCCATACTTAAAGTTTCAAGTCAGTAATAACAGTTGTTAATGCTGCTGTTGAGTTCTGTTTACATTTACATTGGTGAAATAATATGTTATTAAATATTTTACCACATTTTTTGCTTCAAAATTTTTTTCCTATTTTCCTCCTATAAAACCTAGGTGTGTCTTATGGTCTGAAAAATACAGTATATCGTTTTCCATTCTTGCACTTTGCCTGGGCAATTAAAAGGTCACCAGCTTCAGTACACACACATCCACCGCTCTGCCCCATCCGTCCTTTTCACGGACTGCATGAGTGCCCACAGCTGCCTCCTGCTGTGCTCCTGTGACATCCCACCCAGAGCATTACTCACCTTCTCCCTTCCCCCTTGCCACTGCGCCACCCTTCGGCCTAGAAGAGAGCTCCAGGAGGTGCTCTTTGTCCCACATTCATTTTTCATTCACTCAGGTCCCACAGAACTTGGAGCTGAAGGCTTTTTACTTGTTTTCTAATTCTTGCGTGTTTATCATCCTAGTTAAAGGATAAAGTCCTTGAGAGCTGAGATTGTCTTAAATTTCTTGAAATTCAAATCAGACCTGGGATGCTCATACCAGACAAAGCTAAAGCAGTTTTCTGTCTCCAGTACTACCCAATGGTTTCTTCAGCACTTTAATTGACTAAATTATCCTGAGTCTTATCTCATTTTTCTATAGTGAAACTATCTTTTTATTACATCTTTGATTCTGCTTTTAATCTAAGTAGTTATTTATAATTCAATGAGAAAACAAGTCAGTGTTCTTTGTTGATTGACAGTTCACAGATGAGGAAAAGGGAGGATACAGATTCATTCAGTGAGTAGTGTTACTCTCATGCTAGCTGCTATTATTATTGTCTGGGCACCAGACAGATTTAAGGTTTCGAGTTCTTTAATAGACTAGGTACTAAAGACAAATGCTGCATAAAAGCCAACAAATCTATGCCCTCCTTATGGAATTCTTCCCTATGACTCAACCCTGGTAAAATTCTATTTTTCTTTAGTACGAAGTACTACTGCAAGAATCGAGCCTACTGTGAGAGTCAGCCTTCTTTTTCAATCTGTTTTTGCTGGCATTTTTGTAAATGATTATTATAAGTAAAATCAAAAGTCAAGTAAAATGAGCTGTGACAGTGGAGCCACATAGAAAATCCAGAAGATGTGAATTGTATCAATACTTTGATGATCTTAGATTACCAGTCAGGTGGTACGTGGTAATGTTGGCCAGGAACCTGTTTACAGAAAAGGCTTTCTGGAATGTAGTTTAAAAAAAATAAAAATCAGAATGGGGGAAGGGAGATGGCTTTATTTGTTAACATTGGAGTCATTTCATCCTTGTCTTTTTTTATATCATTTTCTGCTTTTGTCTCATTTCATTATGTGATGTGCCAGAAGTTTACTACATTACGTAACTTTGAGTTTTTGTAAATGAGTACTTGTAGCAAGAATAAATATAAGTTTTGGAGAATTACACATAATACACATGAGCAGCTCAGGGTCTGGGGAGGATGCTGGGTTCAAACCCTGGGAAAGCTAACAGGGTATGTAGGCTCAGATTGTTTTGGGAGCCCTTCACTGCTGAGCTGTTTCAACTATTATCTGTTCTATGATGTTATAACAGTTGGCGTTTTAATAGATGAAGTGTTAACACTAGCTCCCAGACTCCTGAAAAAAATGCTTTTTAAAATAACAGACTCTAGAAAGTTGCATGTTAGATTTTGTTGATTCATTTTTTAATTTTGGCAAGAATGAGGTTTTTCGTTGGTGATCTGATTTCTTAACAGTGATGGTTGGTTTTACATTCAGTGTCTACAGCTCCTGCCCAGTAGAACATGAAGTGTTTTCTTAGGGTGATCAGTTATCTTGCATCTCATCTCATTATATGCTATTAATTTATGTCTATGAGTTTTGAAACTCAATAGAAAGTTATGAAGATTAAATGAAATAATAAAGTGCATAATTTGTATTTTTAGTTTTGCTATAAATATTGAATTTCTTTCTATACGTATTAATAAGCCATATAAACAGATTCTATGAATTTGCAGTTGCCCAGATTACTACCCACCTCTCTGACCACTGAAATAATTGGAATATTTCTTGAATCAGGAAAATAATATAGCTGTATGGAGTATTACCTGATCAAGATTACTTATTGGTTCAATGAACTATTTCTTTTGGGTCAAGATTTGATGTCCACCATCTAGAAAAATGGAAGGAACATATTTAAGAGGTTGTCTTATTTCTAGCACTATGTCATATAGGCATTCAGTAAAGGTTTATTTTAAATTAACTAAATTGTAATACTTACATTTACGGAGGACCATAATAATTTCAATAGCTAAATTTGTATGTGTGGGCGTTTAGTATGCCCCAAGCATTGCTAAATACTTAACACATATGAACATGTTTAATCCTTAAAACCCTATTTTATAGATGAGAAAACTAAGGCCTCCAGAGTAAGAAACTTTCCCAGGGAAATACTACTCAGCTACAAAAAAGAATGGGCTATTGACACATGCAACAACCTGAATGAACCTCTAATGAATTATGCTGAGTGAAGAAAAAGCTAATTTAAAAAGTTAGATACTGCATGATTCTGTGTATGTAGCATTTTTGAAATGACAAAACCGTAGAAATGGAGAACAGATTAGTAGTTGCCAAGGTCAGGAGAGGGTAGGGGCTGGAGGGAAGGGGGTTTGACTATCAAATGTTGATATGTGGGGTCCTTGAGGTGATGCAGACGTTCTGTGTCTTGCCTGTAGTTTATGTCAGGACCCTGATTGTGATGATGTACGCTAGTTCTGTAAGATGTCACCCTTGGGAGAGCTGGGTTAAAGGGTGTATGATGTCTCTGTATTATGTTGTACAACTGCATGTGAATCTACAATTATCTGAAAATAAGAAGTGTAAAAGAGAGGTGGGGGCGTGGAGAGGGAGAGAGAGAAGAAACGTTCAGAGTCACACAGTTTGGGAAGACTTCAAGTTGAGTTCAAACTCCAGCAGGCTCGTGCCAGAGCGTAATGCTCTTGCCCACTGTGCCAAAGTTTTTCAAATTTTTTTGACTCAATATCCACTGTAAAACCTATTTTTATCAAAAGTCAGTACACACATCATTAATGTATGTATCTAGAACAAAAGTTTCAGGGAACAATACATGACCTTACTATGTAGAAGATACTAAATTGATTTTATACTGCACTAAGGGGTGTGACCTTTAGTTTAGGACACTCCAGTGTCCCGTGCTGCCTCTCTGGAATGTATCCATTTCAGCTCTAGCTACTAACGTATAAGTCATTCCTGAAATAACTGGGTTCCGTTCCCAGCCAGTAATTGTTGGAATGCTTTCAGGGCTGGGCCACTAACCCTGGGTCCACCTGTTTCCCTTTAAACCATCTCCTTTGGTGAAAGCATCTTTTCTAATAACTGCTGCCATTATCCGTATGCTAGTGATCATCCAGCCCTGAACTTTAATTTGCAATTACAATGACGTGATGAAAATTATGCTGAGAGTGCTTCCACATAAATACCCCTGCCTGTATCCCTGTCTTGGTCAGGTGTTTGGTTTGCAGAACAGTGTGACTCACTCGTACTCTTAGCTGTGACTTTGGGTTCACTTCTGTCATCACTGTTAACTAGATGAGCCACATGACTGTAAAGTTTATTAAAAATTTTTTCACGTGGAAATGAGTAGTCTTGAAGAGATATAATGAAGACGCATACATTCTTGAAAGAAATTTGGGAAAACCAATTAATACAGTTCATTATTGTAGCTACAGTCATTTCTACAAGTTTTTTTTTAATCCACTGCCCCTGCGGTGTTCCCCACCAAGGTAACTGTCACCACCGTCCATCTAATCACCAGAACTAGAAATGTGAGAGTTATCTCTGTTCTTCCTCCTTCCCTCACATCTAAGTGCTCGTCAGGTTTTGAAATCCTGACATTGCACCTCTGGATCATCACGGAAAGCTAACTCCCTCTTCTCCACGCAGCACCTACTGCTCTGTCAGGTCCCCCTCCTTGGTATTGCTCCTCGGCTACTGCCATAGACCCTTATTCTCCTCTCAGCTGTGAGTTCCTGCCCCCTTCTAACATGTCTTCCACAAGACTGCTAGAATGGCGTCTAAATTTCAAATCTGTGACATCACACCCCACATCAAAATCTTTACTGACTTCCAGGTAAAATTCGCACTCCTTCACCTAGGTTCTTAGCCACCTCTCTCTGAACCTACTTCCCTAACCTCAGCCCACAGCACTAGCATGCATCACAAACCTGTGGCATTTTTTGTTTTATTTTTCTTAGTATGCCATGTTCTTTCCCATTTCTGTGCCTACCTAGCGGTTCCTTCCCTTCTACTCCCTGCACAGCTCTGCTCCTGCCCCTTCCTTGCCCGATGAATGTCCTGAAGATTGAACTGAAAAGTCTCACCCTCTGTTAGTAAAATATATGGCACTTAGCGATTCCCATATATGAATTTTGTACTCTGCTACAAAATTCTGATATTTTATCCTGAAATTTCAAGTGTTCTCTGTAAGCTTCCCTGCTTTGTTCTCCAGGCTTCTCTATTACCCAAGTTTGATAAATAGTAAGTACTTCAATGTCAGAGACTAGGTCTTCTATCTCTGAATTCCCAATATTAAATACAGTATCTAACACCCAGTATATATTCAATATTAGTTGAAGAAAATGAATGAATGAATGAATGAACAAAAGTTCAGTATTGAAATTAATAGTCTTAAATGGTAACATTGTGAAAATTAAAATTTCAGTGAATTTTTTCTCATAGAAAAAGTATGACTAATGATATTATGAAATTCATGCATTTTTTAAATCCTTTTCTGACTTTTACAACATAAAACTTTCTTTAACTTTTTATAGTTCAAAGTATAAAATTTACAGAAAAGATCACATAAGTACTCAGTTCAGTGAATTTTCACCTACTCAACAATTTCACATAACTAGGGCCCGAATAGAACTCTGCCGGCGTCTCAGAGATCCCTTCATGCTCTCCTCTGGTTACTGCAGCCCTTCTCAACGGCATATAATTAGTTCCACAAAAGCATTTTATTCTTTAGTACAAGTCAAGACACCAAATTAACTGAGTCGAGAATTTCTTATTCTGTGACAAATTAAGTTAATGATAGTATTCATAGTAGCCAATATTACAAAATTTAAAAAATAATAATTAATGTTAAGTACTAATTATTTTTCAGTAGTTTCATTTGGTACCTAACAAGAAAATATAATTAAAATTATTTGTGAAGAAGGAAAAAAAATTATTTGTAATGACCATTACTCTTGTATACTATGCAACAAAAATGTTGTAATATGCATTAAATAATCCATTTAACTTACGCTTTAATTAAATAATAATGAGCAGTAATTCTTTTGAGGTCTTATGTGTAAGTGTCAAATTACCCGGATTTTGTTTGACTTTTTAAATATTTGTTTAGAGCAGCAGTTGTCAACAGGGAGAGAACCTGATTTTGTCTCCCTGGAGACACTTTTCAGTATCTAGAGAGCTGAAGAAGGTTGTGGTTGTCATTATTGGAGCGTGCTACTGCCACCTAGTGGGTAAAGGTCTAAGTTGCTGCTAAACGATTCACAAAACAGCACCCTCTTCCAACCCCGCCTGCCCCAAAAGAAAAATTATGGCTCAAAATGTTGGTAGTGCCAAGGTTAAGAGAAGTATTTTCTAAAGAATGGGTAGGTTGTTTGTGTTTGATTCAGTTTAGGGTCTAGCACCATACCAATGGTGTCCAAGGTATTAGGAATTTAATTTCCCTAGGTACTAGTTCCATCTTTCTGTAAGATCATGTGCCCAAGACCCCAACCAGATATGTTGAACATTCCTGCTACTGATTACGAGATGAGTGAGATGAGGCAATATAGAAGAACTGGTAGAAATCTATTGCTCCTTCTGGAAAAAAATCTTAAAGCATTGTATTTTGCCCATAATTCAGATCCAGCTCTCCTCATGTGAATGGTTCTCACAAGGTTGGAATCAGGTTCTATGCTTTGCCTAGCAGCATTGGTTAATGATTTACAGGCTTGAGGTAGAGAGAATGGCTCCTTATGAGCAACCAGTTATCCAACTTCAACCTTATTTTCTTGCCGTCTGTTGGGAGGTGTTGAGTGGAGAACCCAGTAGCTGAGCACAAACATTCATGTGTACCCGCACACCCCGCCCTGTTTCTTCCTCCCAGTGAGTGTGAGAAGTCAGAAACACTACCATAAATGCTGGTAGCAAAGTTGGGAAGTGAATCTGATGAATTTGTTCTTCACGGCTGTTCACAGGGATAGCTTTTTTTGTTTAAATACTTCTGTGTCCCCTGTGAGCTTATTCTAGTCTTGACAACTTGACCTACCCTGAGCAAAGAGAGGCACATTAGAGGCACGCCCTGAAACATTTGCTGGTGTGCAAGAAAAAAATAATGGCAGCATAGACCAGTTCTTACTTTCCTAATAAAGTATTCTCTAAAAATGTTACCATAGAAAACACTACAATAAATCAAGATTTGTATAGTTGGGGCTGTGGATCTACAGTAAGTCCTCTAACTTAATGGAGAAAATGAGTTTAGAATTTGGCTGTTTGATTCTGCTCATTTAACTGTGAAAAGAGATCTAAATGAAAATACTGTGTGAAGTAAATTGCTTCGGACTCTGTTTTGTGTTGTGGCATGTTTGTATTATGGGAGCATAGAATTATCAGTATTTTTTGTGTTCCTAAGACAAGTAAAAATATTTCATAGATCTTCAGGCCTTTTTCAGTTTCTGTAGAAATTTGACATATTTAATGTTTGGGAAGATGCATGTCACAGTGCAGAGAGAGTTAACTTTCATGTCAGATCCAGGCCCAAATTCTGCTGTCTATGAACTTTTTGGCCTTGGGCCACTTAACTGTTAAGGGCCTGCTTTAGCACCTGAAAAGAAGGGATACTATTTAAATGATAGAATCACAGGAATTAAGGAAGATAACCATGTGAAAGAATGGGCAGCAGGAGGGAAGGATAAACATTTGTTGGAGTCACCGACTCACTTGTAAGTGGACTATGGTGGTCACAAGCACAGGGTTCGGAGCCGGAGAAACGGGGCCTAAACTCTGGCTTTCTCGTCTGTTACCAGCTGTGTGCAGGGGCCAGCTACTTGACCCTCTGTGGCTCGTTCTCCTTCCTTGCAAATCGATGCCATTGGTAACTGCCTTGCAGCACGTTGTAAGGAGGGTTGAGATCATAATTGTAAGAAGCAGCCCGCTGTACCTGGCCCAGGACACACACCAGTACATGAAGTTACTGGGTGTCCAGGTTGTCCTGAATTCTGTCGATAAAATATGGTACTTAGTCCCTCTCTTCAAATAGTTTGTCTGCTTGATGAGAGCCACACATTCTATGCTAAGTCTTAAAAAATGTGTGAATGGATTAAGTTCTAATACTGCATTATACCAATAATGTTAATTATTTTGTTTATTTAATAATGCTTTAGTTTAAATAATAATGGTAATAGCATTAATACTAGTACTAATAATACAAATACTGTATGGGAAGAAATTTTAGTCTATCTTTTTTTCTCATCTGTTTTATTTTTTAAAACACTTCACAAATTGTGTAGAGAATAAGGGGGCAATGCAAGGGTAGAAGCAGACCAGTGTGAAGGGTGTGGAATAGTGAGCTCTGATGGGCACCCACGTTAGGGTGGTGGCAGGGGCAGTGGTGAAAATATTAAATGACTATACTCAAAGCTCAGAATTTGATGAAATAATTTTTACTGTTTTTATCAAGGATATTCCTAAGAGAAATTGACATCATTTTTATAAAACAAGTACATGGCAGAGAAGAACACACAACTAATAGCATAACTGGGAACCCTGTCTTGATTCTTGCCAAGACAACAACAGTTTTGCCCACCATTGCTTTTGCACCATCAAATGCAAAGATCAACACAGGGAAATTATACTGAATTTTAAAATGCACTATTTTCAGTAGCCAGGCATCATCTTCTTCTCCTTTGGCTGCAGATCCTAATTATCTCATGGCTAACGAACGCATGAACCTGATGAACATGGCCAAGCTGAGTATCAAGGGCTTGATTGAATCAGCCCTGAACCTGGGGAGAACTCTGGACTCTGACTACGCCCCCCTGCAGCAGTTCTTCGTGGTGATGGAGCACTGCCTGAAACACGGCCTGAAAGGTAGGCCGCGGCCTCAACGTGCCAGTTGTATTCACCTGTTTCCTAACAATGCACTATGTGCTCAAGAAGAAAAACATTTTTCGTGGAGCCAAAGAATAAGAGGCTTGAATTAATATTAATCCAGTGGAGTGCAGCCTATATGGGTATGGGAATGTGGTTGATTTAAAGGACTTTTTATGGCTTAAAAAACACAGATCATTAAATGCTAGGGCTGGAAGGGCCATTACAAGTTTCTAGTCCGATCTGGCAGTCGTGTCGGACAGGTCGGAAATAGGCCTAGCACGGGCTGTGCCTTTCCCACAGTCACATGATGAGTCGGGCAGAGAAGTGCTAGAACTCAGACGTCCTGACTGACTCTCGCTTCCTTGCCCTTTCCCTTAACCATAAGCTTCTGAACGCAGGCAGGACCTGGTCTTTTTACCTTTGCTTCTTTTTCTTCTTCCTCCCCAATATTTGATAGCCTGTTTCTGAGTTACGTATTCTTTTATGTACTCTTTCCTGTTGGACTGTTTTCTTCACTAATACTACACAGCTTTAAGTTACATTATAGAGCTAGTCCAGAAATTCTCCTTGAGAGAGGAAGGACTGAGTCTTGGGAAGTAAGGGGTTTTTGATTTTCATAAAATGTTTCATATTCTGAAAGCATGAGTAATTTTGGAAATTCCTGGTAATCTAGGAATGGTTCCCGGAAAGGAACGCTGAATAGATGGGAGAGGGCTCTGTGGGTGTGGGTGTGTGTGTGTGTGTGTGTGTGTGTGTGTGTGTGTGTTGAGGGCATATGTATGTTATAAAGAATATTAAAATACTGCTTTGTTTTTATCTCCTTAGCTAAGAAAACTTTCCTTGGACAAAATAAATCCTTCTGGGGGCCTCTAGAACTGGTAGAGAAGCTTGTTCCAGAAGCTGCAGAGATAACAGCAAGTGTTAAAGATCTTCCAGGACTTAAGTAAGCTTGAGGTTGAATTCTGTTCTGTGTTCAGGGAAAACATTCTTATTACCTGTCCCCTTGAGGAGTGGACTAAGACAATGATGACCGTAATAATCTATTCCATGACAATCCAAAATGCACCCTTTTGTTATGAATAGGCAGTGTTTTGAGAGAACTGAAAATGTAGACTATTAGGAGAGGTATGCCTATGAGGGATAATTTTTATTATCAATCTGAGAGAGGTTGTCTTCATGTTAAAATACCAAACATTTTCTTATATTTTTAAAGTACTTATGGGAATCATTTAGTGAATTTCAAGAAATTAGATGAAGGGAGGTGGCATACTGGACTTGACTTAGGAAAAAGAATGCGTTTGATGGAATTTGAAAACCAAGATTGAAACAATTGTCAGGTGAACCTCAGGCACTGACACCTGGACCCTACCATAGAACCTGAGAAAGAGAACTGATCACCTTCCCAAAGTACATTGGCTTCATTTTAATCAGAGGTCTAAGTGACATATGTCCACATTATTATTTTGGGGGTACTTAATATGATTCACACTAAATTTATCAGCATTTACTAATACCAATTTGATGGAACCTTTTCAGTTGAGCCTCCTAGAGATCTTACCTTCAAATTGTTGTCTCATTCAGCAATCAGTTCTTCACCAGAGCATTTGTTCCAAACACACCCTCTGGGTCTCTCTAGCCCCCACAGAATTCTTCGCATAGGACGTGGTAGGAGAGGTTGTGGGGGCACCTCAGTGAGCATGTTCTGCTGGGGGACCACTAGCAAGAGTAAGTGCATCTGTCCTACTGTGACCCCTATTTCTGCTACTTTTAGTTATTTGGTTTCTGTGGTTTTGTAGGACACCAGTGGGCAGAGGAAGAGCTTGGCTTCGGTTGGCATTAATGCAAAAGAAACTTTCAGAATATATGAAAGCTTTGATCAATAAAAAGGAACTCCTCAGGTATGAACATCATCTTGTTGAACTTTATTTTTTTCTTGTTATGTTCTCTGTTATATGAGGTCAAATTATATAAGTGTATCATTCTTGTAGATCAGAAACAGTTGATTCATAAAAATTTCACATAGTTCAACTGACAGCTTCTCCCAAACCTCACTCAAGAAGATATGTTTTTATATTTCGTGTGCTGCCTGTTGCTGTGGCATATATGATCCTTCTTAGGGAAGTCTAAAACTCAACACCTCCAGAAAACAGGAAAGGTTTTTGACACCTCAGCATGCACCCTGGTTCAGTAAGACAGGGAGCTGACATGTAACATTAAATTCAAATACAACACACACAAAATTGTTTTTTCTAGATGGATCATAGATACAAATGAGAAAGAGAAAACAATAAAACTTTTAGAAGAAAATGTAAGAGAGAAAAAAATTACTTAAACAGGATTTAAAAGTTCTACCTGAAAAGGAAAGAAATGGATAAATTGGCCTACGTTAAAATGAAGAACTTCTGTTCTCAAGGACATACATGAGGGAAAGCAGGAATACTCCTTTCAATGCAAATACCATTTTGGTCACTTTTCTTTCAGCTGGACTGTTTACTGTCTAGAGTCTGTTCATGCACCCATCGTCTAAATAAAGTGCCGAGCCATCCTTTTTTTTTTTTCTTTTACTTTTTTGCTATTATCATGATGACCATATTCAACCATGAGGCAAGCATTTTTCTCCTTGTCTTGTGATTTATATCATTGGTTCTTAAGGTTTTATTACAACAGAGCATTCCACGGATCTCTCTTACAGCGAATTCTATGAACCAAACGCCCTCATGATGGAAGAAGAAGGAGCCATAATTGCCGGTTTGTTGGTGGGTCTGAATGTCATTGATGCTAATTTCTGTATGAAAGGAGAAGATTTGGACTCTCAGGTATGAGAAAGATACTCGGTTACCAATGTGTCACTCTGAATTCTGTTATCACAGAATTTGGATTGATTAGATTGGACCAGCCAAGTTAGGGGAAATTCTTCAAGTCATAAATAGGATTTCCTTTTATTTCGATGGGAATATAAAAAAATTAGTTTGTTTACCTTCCCACTTGGCTCACTTATGCATTTCTGAATATTTTTCAAATTCTTACCTTGACTGTGACCCCTGTTAAAAATATTTTGTGCAAACTAAAACATACATATACAGACTAAATTATACACATGGGCTAAATAGTAAGTCAGTATAGCACAGTAGTGAAGAGTGAAGGCTCTGAAGTCAAACTGTTCGGGCTGAGATTCTGGCTGCTTTGTTTTCTACGTAGTTTCTTGATGGTTCAGATCACTTACCGGTAACCCGGGGATAAGAAACACTGTATGTGTCTCCCAGTGGTATTGGGAGGAATGAAGAAGTCTGTTCATGTGATGTACTTAGAACAGGGCCTGGCACACATTTGTTGCCCAATAATAAACCTACTGCTTTCCCTGTGACTGTCTCACCCCTTCTGTACGAAATACTGCAATGTGTTACATTTTACTCACGGAAAATGGAAAAGGAAGTAGCTATTTTGATGTTAATTTTAAAAAGGAAATAAGCTGAATGATAAATAGCAATCTTGAAAAATTTAGACATGCCTCAATGAAAATTTGGAAGAGTAGAACCAAAATATCACAGTGGTCATCTGCAGGGGTGGGGATTATGGGTGTTTTACATTACTTCCTTTTGTTTATCTGTGTTTTCTAAAACTTCTCTAAGGGCATGTACATTGTTACTGTAATTATAGGTTTAAAAGTTATTTCTAAAAGTGAATATTGGGGATCAGTAGTAGAATAATTGAAATAAGCAAATGAGAAAGAAACTTCAAATTTATATTAAGTTTTCTGTTAACCTTCTTAGTCTATCTTGTCTTCTAGTTCCGTTCACTGAATCTTAATTCTTTACTTACAATCCTGTCAATACTTGATTGTAATAAAAGTAAAACATTAAAATTTTTTAGTAATTATCATGACTGTATAACTACTTGGAGTGTCTAGAAGGAGACATGTTGTGCCTTGGGAAAACAACCTAGTTTTATATTAAATTTTGAAAATTCTCTCTGTAGGTTGGTGTTATAGACTTCTCTATGTATCTCAAGGACGGGAACAGCAGCAAAGGTAGTGAAGGGTATGTACAACGGAAATCTGGTTTCTTTTTTATTTGATGTTCTTTGATAGTGTTTACAGTTTACAACGATTCTGCTTTCTAACAGACTTGCTGAAAGAATTTCTAGTGGCACAGCTCTAATAGTGTCGTGCCAAAACTGTTGTGTCTGCTAACCCCAAAAAGGGACTTACTTAAAGTGATTTTCCTATTACGTGGTTCAGGGGAAAGCAGAATTAACATTTTTATAAGAGGAATTTAGTGCTTCATCTCTTCAAGTAGTGTTTGAAAGCATGGTCTTTCTTGACAAGAAAGATTGCATTCTCAGCTTGCTCTAAATGTACCAAATTAAATGTGCATCTTGGGGTTATATGAGATGTTACTGTTAAGAGGGAGTATATGGGAACTGCATTACTTTCACAACTCTTGTTAATCTACAGTTATTTCAAAGTAAAGAGTTTTTTAAAATTCTTACACTACCTAGAAATTGAAGGTCAAAGCACACCTTATGCCCTCCATAAATTCAGCAGTTGAGAGCATAATTAGTCTGAAGTTGTCAACCTTGGACATTGAACTAAGATTATATCATTTATTCTTTAAGCAGTTGTGGAGGTATGTGGCCTTGATTTTGTCTTCTGTTGAAAAGTCTGGCTGTTTAATGTCTGCCTACTAGATGTTAGTTGGTTCCAGAAGTGAACTTCCCTTTTCACACTTTATCTTTTCACGTAACAGTAAACACCGCACTTTACGAAAGCCTTAAAAACCATTCATTTTGAAATGCAAATGACATTAAAAGGCACGTATATACTTTGAGAAACAACCATTATCATACCAGAGTAAGCTTATTGCAGTTCCTACAACAAATGGAAAAATTATTGTAATACTAGTGAAACTAAAAAAATCTATCAGTTGGGAGAAGAAAATGTTAATTCTCTAAATGCCTCTGATAGATTTTAACATCATATCTATAACCTAAGTTACTGATGTGTATAAGCTATAACAGGCTTTCTTAACATGGGTTTTTGTGTATCTTGTCTTTTTTTTTTTAAACCATCAAGTCTTTCTTACTGATATCAAGGGGTTATACATCAGGTCTGTCTTCTGGGTCATTGTATTTATGCCACAATTTCCTTTCTATGTTTTATGAAAAAATTGGGGGAGGGGGAATCCTGATATTTCTAATATTATTTTATTTCTATTTTCTCTCTCTTTCCCACCTCCCCCCGCCCCTCCAGAGATGGACAGATTACTGCAATTCTCGACCAGAAGAACTATGTAGAAGAACTCAACAGACATCTGAAGTAAAGCATGAATAAACGTTATTACTTCACTGGGGGTTTTGTTGTGGGGGAAGGGACAGGTAAACTGATGAGTGAGGATAAACTGAGACAATACTCAACAAATACATATAGAATTCCTGCTTGCCAGGCACTGAGTTAGGCACTGGAGAAAATGGCACTTGCCTGTTTTGTCGACCCTTAGTGAAAGGCAGTAAAATTTCTTAAATATGTGACATACATTAAGTCCTTATTTAACGTTGTCAATAGGTTGTGCAGCTTTAAGCAACACAACGTATAATGAAGCCAGTTTTACCACAGGCTAATTGATATAAGCAAGAGTTAAGTTCCTGCAGCATCTCATGAACATTATAACAAAACAATGGTGAAAGAAATGACGTTATTCAAGGACCTCCTATTTACCGTCGAAATTGGTGGCCCTCTGGGTTCAGTAGATCTAGTCACGTTATTTCAGGACTAATGTTGGGTAAACTCCTCATTGCCTTAGTACCTTTGGATTAATCATATGTCATTGGTCCCTTGCATTTCTCATTTAAACGTTGGATTGATAGTATTAATTTACCCTCTCTTCACTATCCCTACCATTAATTTACCAAGTACTCATCAAGTATTTTTCAGAACTGTCCAGAACATGAAATAATCTCTCCTGAGGAGAACTATCCAAAATTTCTTGGTATTCTCAAGTACATTGATGTTCTAAAAAGACTCAGATAATTAAGAAGAATTTAATATATCTATTATCATCTTGTTTATAGTTTTCCTATGAAAGATAATTATTTTCATTTAACTAAAGACCATAACATGATTACATCAAAATTTAAATTGCCATCTTGGTTCCATCTAGAAAACGCAAGAACAATTTAAGTACATTCTCTGGGGACCAAGAACTAATAATGACTACAATGAACTGTGGAGATGGTAATCAAGTAAAGATATGGTTACAATTGACAATGAAATATAAGCACAACTCTATTTTATTTTTTTCATGCCTGAGTTTCTTTTATTTGGGGATATCTAATGCCTAGGGTTGTTGAAAGGAATAAATGAAATAACGCAGTGAAATCACTTACAATAGTGTTTGTTATACGGCAAGCACTTAATCCAAGTAGCCTGTTGTTATAGCTGTAACTCATATAAGTCAGCCTTCAAGTTTACTGTATAGTGCATTTGCTCTTTTATTTTATTCAACACATTCTCATTAAATGCAGACCTCAGTGCCAACGATGTGCTGCTAAGACAGACGTCCCCCTGTCAGCTGTCTTAGAGTTTGCGGGTCTATCAAAACTCGTGCACATTACAATGAATGGAAGTATGATGGGTGTTTAGAAGGAAATTACAGGCAATTGTTCTGTTTCTCCAAAGAGATCTTATGTTTTTTCTTCTCTTGGTAGTGCTACTGTAAACAACCTTCAGGCAAAAGTGGATGCGTTAGAAAAATCCAACACCAAACTGACAGAGGAAGTAAGTGTTTGGAAACTCTGATTGACTTACAGAATTTAGTGGATACATTAAATATGTACATTAGTGGAAAGTAATTTCTCTGCAGCCTTGGAAATAAAAGACTTGACTTTTCAGATAATATCTGCTATAGGTCATAACCCCTTGTTCTGACTAGGAATGGCTGGCTTATCTCAGGGGTCTCAGTTATCCAGTTGGACTATGCAGGCCTAGAACGTAGGCTGATCAAATATGTTGCTTTCTTACTTTTTTTCTCAGCTAGCCTAGAGTTAATGTTTAGCATATAGCATGATATGCATTATTTATTCATTCAACAGACATTTTAGGTACTACTGACATGCTAGAGCTAGACAAAGATTTATGTGTGCCAGATTGGGGTGGTGGGTAGATAAGATAAAGAGCGCTGGTCAGAAGACCAGTAGTCCCTGCTAACATGACATGCCAGATGTCACGTGCTGTTGAGCAAGTATGTCACTTGACTTCCAAAGGCCCAGTTCCCTTGCTGACAGATGGGGGCATTTATACTTCCTCTTTCAGCCTCACAAGTACTCAAAAATCTGATAAGAATATATATATGAATACTCTTAGAAAATTCCCTAAAATAAGAAAAAAATAACTTCATGTTCCACTTCTCATTAACATATTTTTTCCTAACCTACCAAAGTGTAAGCTACATATTTGTTTTTTTTAATGGCATTAGATATTTTTATTAAAAACCTTAAATAAATTTTTCCAGGTGGCAGAGACTATCTTCTCTATTTCTAACTATTCTGTTACATACAGTAGGATAAATAAAACCAAGTTAAAATACTAGCTAGGAAATGCTGTTTAATCTCTATTTTTTTTTTTTTCAGAACAAACGTTAACATTGTTGTAACTTTAAAACACCTTCCTGCAGTATGCAGACGATGTTTTGTTCAGTAGTACACTTGAAAGCTGTATGGCTTTGTGAAGCAATGTCACCCCACTTAATTCAACTTAAAAAAAAACCCGTTTCATTTCTGAGTATAGATTCTTATATTAAAACTTTAATTTATGGATATGACCCTTAGAACTTGATCCCACAAAGCTTTCCAAATATTCTGCACAGAAATTGTATACTGTGATTCTATTGCTATTAGATTTATTGAGGCAATGTGGCATAGCAATTAAGCATGTTCTCTAGAGCGGGACTGCTTGGGTTCACATCCCAACTCTGGATTTATAATCCTGGGCCAATTACTTACTTACACCTCTGTTCCTTGTTTTACTTATCTGTAAAATGGGGATGATAAGAACAATAACATTTTTGTGCGAATTAAATGATTTAACACATAAGGGCCTAGACCAGTGCCTGACCCCTCGCAAGCACTCAGTTATATGTATAGTTGTTCATTTTATTCCCTCAGTCACAAGATTATCTTCCAGACCTAGATTTTTTTTACTAAAAAATGTTAATTTACTCACTCATTAACATTTCTTTTACCAAAAAGATTCATTTTCTTGAAACTTTGAACTTTTAGAGATAGGTAAGCATTGTGTGTAGGCTTTATAAAGAGCAGATAAAGGTAATGAGGCCTGCATTTTCTCTTTTGGCTTTAAGAAGATGAGTTTTAAAAATTAAAAAACAGACCTCTTTTCCCCTCCTGAGTTCTGAACCAGTATAACAGAAAGAGCATTAAGCAGATGAAGTTATAAATGCCCACTCTGTTGTTGCACAGAGTACAGAGGATTTAGAAAGCCCATTTGGATCTGCAGTCACCATTTCCTAATGCTCACTCTGATGCTGAGATCTTGGAAGAAGCTGTCTGAGAGTGCACTTGGATCTGCCAGAGTTACTTCTTCACCCACCATCAGGTCCATGGAACAGACAGAGAAATGGGCTTCCGGACTTGCCTCTAGAAAGCTCGCCTGAGCCCTGGCTCCTCTGTCCTTACACATTAGAAGGGGAACCAAGCAGAGCCTGCACCCACTGCTAGTGAAGAGGTAGTGGAAAGGGAGCTCAGCCTGGCTGCGAGGCTTCCGCCTGCTCGGTTCCATTCCAGCCTCAGGCAGGCACCTTCACACTCTCTGTGGGGAATAAAGGTCAGTGGGAAGGAAGAGGTGTTTCCATTTTACTTTTCCCTCCTGTGGAATGGGGATATCAGCCTTTCCCCTTAGCAGTATTCTGCTAATAACATTACCTTATCTGTTTTAGGTTCTGAAATGAAAACTCTCTTCGGTGCTTAATGGTGGTACCTTTTAGAGTGAGAATGTAGGAGTTCATTTCTTCACTCTTTTAAAAATCATCTGTAAAAAGTCTTATGGAGGGTTCATAAGATGCATCCCGACACATGAAGTGACCTCTTAAACATTTTATAAATAGGTCTTAGAACTAAGTATAATTACAAGTTATCCATGAGGACACCCTTAAGGTAAATGATCTTAAGTTAACGTTTTCGTACTAAAAAATTTACACAAAAAGCAGCAAAAGGAAATATTTTAAACTTGTATCTAACCTACTTTCAAAATATTTCTCCTAAGTTCCCTATCAGGACATTTTTTATGGGGTTATAAATAGCTTTCTTTGCTTCTAAGAATATCTAAGCCCAAAACCTATGTCCTAGCAGATCATGAATTATCCTATCCTGTGCTACTAAAAGAAAGATAAAAGATTATTTTTCTAATTTTATCAACAGCTGGCAGTTGCAAACAACAGGATTATTACCTTGCAAGAAGAAATGGAACGAGTTAAGGAGGAAAGCTCCTACATATTGGAATCCAATCGAAAGGTTAATCTTACTGGATTTATAAAATAATCCTACAGACAGTGTCAGTGCATTGGCAGCGGGGGGAGCCTCTGGGGGACTGTTAGGAAGCAGTGAGCATTCGCATGTATCAAGCAAACTGTTTTTCCTCAGACTTCACTCGAAGCCTAGTGAATAGTGAAGGCTGTGGGAGGGTGCTGTCCCTTCTCCTCCAGATGCTCCTTGCATTCACCACCGTCTCCATCTGTTAAGAGACTTCAAGAAGCAGTCTAAATCAGTTTTTTGTTTTTATGTACTAATGAGTGGTACTGTATTTAAGTGTTGTATTTGTTATATTAAATGTGCCATTATTTTAGACAATTTTACTGTTTCATAAGAAGTGTTTATCTGATACCACTGGGAATGAGTTACTATATAAACTCATTTTCTAGATAAATTAATCCCTTAAAGTACCAAAGTTTTTATATATGTCTAAACAGATATTTTGCAAACCTTTTACATATTTTACATTTCTAAGCCTTAAGTAGGGAATATAATGTAACACTTGAGCTCTTTATGATGGCTGAAGATCATAATTATCAACATTGGCAATTCTATACTAAATTGTAAAGGTGCTACTTTAAGGAGCTATTGAAATTGATAGAGCTTCTAGCACCTGTACTTAAATTATTCCCAGGTGGCTGTGGGTGTTATTTTCTGCCTTTATGACTTTGCTGGCATCTCTTCTTACTGCTATTAGTATTGCTTTCTTTAGAAAGGTCTTCCTGTTCCCTTTTATCCTCATGCTTCTAGCCTATTGTGACTTAGGAATCCAGACATCCAGTTGTTAAAATAGTCCCTACCCTTGGCCTGTGAAGCTCAGTTGGTTGGAGTGCTATCGGTCATGGTTTCGATTCCCAGTCAGGGCACACACCTGGGTTGTGGCTTTGGTCCCCGGTTGGGTCAAGTACAAGAGGCAGTCATTGTTTCTCTCTTGCATCAGTGTTTTTCTCTCCTTCTGTCTCTCCCTCCCTTCCCCTCTCTCTAAAATCAGTGAGCACGTTCTCAGGTGAGAATAAAAAAATATAAATAAATAAATAAAATGGCCCCTACAGAGTAAGTAACCAGGCTGAGTGGGGACCAAAGAAGTTTTCTATGAATAACTTTTGACTTTAATGTGTGGACTTTGTGAAAACAACTGTGACCACCCAGAAGAATTTTCTGATGACCTTATTTTTAGCTGTGATCTCTCTGGATGGTTGGAGAGACCGGAGGTCAGTTGTCTATAGAAGGAATATATTACCATTTGAATTTTTGGCCCAATTCATAGTTGACAGTGAATGCTATTTTGTTTTTAGAGACTGATTTTTAGGACCTCTACTACTTGGTTTGGTAAACTAAGGACTTTAAACAAAATGGCAAAAAATCCCCAACTCAGCTTAAGAATTTTTAATTTACTAAACCTCTTCAGTTTCTTTGTTGTCTTCATTCATTGTTATACCTGCTTAGGTATAATCATTTTTTCTTAATAAATAGCAATGCTGGTGTTAGCTAACTGTATAGATCTTTATTTTTTTTAAGATTTTATTTATTTATTTTTAGACACAGGGGAAGGGAAGAAGAGAAACATCAGTGTGTGGTTGCCTCTTGAGCACCCCCTACAGGGGACCTGGCCTACAACCCAGGCATGTGCCCTAACTGGGAATCGAACCAATGACCCTTCAGTTCACAGGCTGGTACTCAGTCCACTGAGCCATACCAGCCAGGGCTGTATAGATTCTTTAAATCCTTACAATGTACTGTTTCATTTCTTTTTTTCAAGGGTCCTAAGCAAGACAGAACTTCAGAAGGGCAAGCACTAAGTGAAGCAAGAAAGCATTTGAAGGAGGAAACACAATTACGACTGGTAAACTTTGCTTACATCCTGACAGCTCAGGAGCACGTTGAAGTGTAACAGCCTACTTAGGGGTTTTATCTTGCAGACCAAGGTCAGGAATATCAGCAGTGTTCTGACACATTTTTATGGATCCTATAAAACTGCGTTTTACTCTTATTAACCCAGGTCCCTGAAATGCTTTCATAGTCCATTTTCTTAGTATTCTCAACAGCCAATAGGATTTTGCCTTTTTTTTTTCTCTTGCCTTTGTAGTTTGTATTGCAAAAGCATTATGTGTATGGAACCTACTTTTTGAACTCTGGAATGCCCCCTCCCCACCTCAGTCCTCCCTCCTGCAAAGTTTCTGATATGTCTCCTTAGAGGGGGCATCTCTTCTCATTACTCAGAATCATTAATGTAAAATTGTACTCTTTTTATTTTAGCTGTTATTTCTTAATTTAATCATGTTCTTATATATAAATAGAAAATGTGTCATCATTATTAGACTTAAAATGTCTCTAAAGTGAAAAGTACATGGGACTGTACAGTAAGGAATAACCCTATCTAAGCATTAGCGCATTAATAGGCCCCTGGTATTAGCGCAGGAACTCTTCCTGGAATTTAGACGATGTGACACCAAAGGGCCCCCAGCAGTGTGTCTCACAACAGGGAGAATGCTGAAAATGAAGGGCAGCCCGATTTGTACGGAAAGTTATTACAAGCTAATAGTGTATAGAACGCAGTTTTCCATTTTCTGAGGGAAAAAATATATTTGTTTTTACATCCTTGAAATAATTAGTTTTCCTTCTATGTGTTTGTGAATTAGATCTCAAAATACCTTCCATAAGGAAGCTCCTACAAATAACGTATGCTGCCTTTCTAAGAAGCAGTCTCATTCGCTTTCTGTCACGCTAACCATGCTCAGAGGAGTGCCTCAGTTAAGCAGCATGTGATAAAAATTTTACACACAAATTCCCACATCCTTGTATCACAAAAAAACAATTGGAAAGAAACCAAGCAAATAGGCAAGTAGGTATGCCCTGGGCATCATAGTCCGGATACAGAACAACCTTGGGTGTTGGTATCTTTCATCATCCAGATAATGTTGCAGTGGTAATGGTTGAGACAAAAAGGGGAGCCCTGGCTGGTGTGGCTCAGTGGATTGAGACAAAAAGGGGGTTCCTGTTAAGTGAATATAAAAATTCAGTTAGCCAGTGTTACCCTAGGGACCCAAAGTATCTTTTGGATTTCTTGGGCTCTTGAGTATGTCAACAGCAATCAAATTAAAGAGAGCTGGAACTGCCTCATTTAGCAATTAACAAATTATATTTTGTTAATTTATTAACAATTGACAGTTAACATTTTGCCTGTAACAGTTATATATATTTCTATAATAAGACTTGATATCAGGGGAGTGGAAGGGGGAAAATGGAGACAACTGTACTTGAACAAGTAAATAAATAATGAATACATAAATAAATAAAAGACTTGACCTCAATTTTCTGTCTTTAGTATCTGATGAAGTGCCCCAGGTATGTGCATATTTTACACATTAAATAGCACTATACTTGGCCTACTGAGCTCTTCAGATTTGTAAATTACGGAGTAAATGTTATTGTAATTATCCCAATTATTATTGTTTTTAATGTCTCTGCATTGAGTGATAGCTTATAGCTATTTTGCCAGAATATTCAGATCTGAGAATTTGGTCTACCTTTTCCTGTGGAATTTTATGGTTTGTGCTTAGATGGGGAGAGAGAGTAAGCAGTTTCTTGCCTTTGTGGGCAGGATGTTGAAAAAGAACTGGAGATCCAGATCAGCATGAGACAGGAGATGGAATTGGCTATGAAGATGCTGGAGAAGGATGTCTGTGAGAAGCAGGATGCCCTGGTGTGTCTGCGGCAGCAGCTGGACGATCTCAGGGCTCTCAAGCATGAACTTGCCTTTAAGCTTCAGGTAGGGGAAATAGGAGGAATAGGCTCGCTGGCTCTCTAAAATCTCAGGGCTTTCCTTTGCCCCTCGTTTGTCTAGAGTCACACTTTAAATACAAGAAGAAAGAGTCACATCTCATTTTGAGGCTAGCCACCAATAAACCACTTTAGGAATCTGACCATTGCTATGGCTGCTTTTCAAATTGTAGTGGGGAAAGGGGGTCTTTTTTATCCTACAAGATAATGTCTACTGTCCGATCTAACCTGCCAACTGAGTTATATATTCCATTGCTTTTGTACTGGAATATGCTAAATTGATGAACCTTCTGATTTTAAACGTTGCTTTTTGTTTTTTCTATACTTGGGAATTAACTGACTCCCAAATGTATGAGAATTTCTATTTCTCTGTTTCTCTATTTCCCACTTACCATTAGGTTCAAAATGCATGTGCAATTTAATTCAGGATTTTATGCTATATATACATCACTCATAATTTTTTCTTTTTATAACAGAGTTCAGACTTAGGAATGAAGCAGAAAAGTGAACTAAACAGTCGCTTGGAAGAGAAGACCAATCAGATGGCTGCTACCATTAAACAACTGGAACAAAGGTAAAGTGCTGTTTCTTTAGTGAAGCATTTGGGCCTTCAGTGCTGGAAGGACGATAATGTACTACGTATTCAGCAAACAGAAAATATGTGAAATTCTCCCAGCCTAACATCAGGCATGCTGATAGAAAGAAAGCCAATAAAATTTTTTGTTTCCTAAGATGTTGATGAAAACGTTTTTAAGAATCATCAGTCTTTCACAACTGTTCTGAACAGCAGAACTCTAACCCTATCAATCGCATTTCAACGTCATGTGTTAGGGGATGGTTCTTAACAAGGATGACAGGACTTTCAAATGTGTTTGTGATTCTGTTACTGCTCATCACTAAAGTCTTTGAATACTGTGGTGCAAGGTGATGTAGGGCTACTAAAGGCCCTTCTAATAACTTTAACTCCCTTTTCCCCCTCCTGCTGAAGAGTTCTAGTGCTTCCACTGTTACCTCCTGCCCATGACTCTGAGATATGTCTGTCTCTGGCTCAGTCCTCCGTCTGGAGACCAGTCTTGCGTTTTCATCCTCTGACGAGCTATCTCCCACCAGTACCTGTCATTCACAAAGTACAGTCTCTCCCTGTGCTCCTCTTCGGTTTCACTTTTCGGCTAAAACCACTATGGTCTTCCTGGTGCCAAGAGAAATCCAGCTGGAATGAGCCACAACACCCGTGGTGGTCATTCAGTGTTGCCAGGCTCTGTTGCCACCTTTACACCAACTGATCACCCTTCTTGCTCTCGTGCAAAACTAAACTACTTACTGGTCCCCAGACATGCTTCCCATTTTTCCCAAGCATTTTTTTCCTAGTAGTTCCACCAATTGGAAATGCCCTTTCTCCCCCCGCCCCACCTTCCTTGCTCTTCAGATACATTTTTTTGCATTCAGGATCAAATGCTCCCTACCCAGAGTTTGCTCTGATACCTCTTCCCAGCTAAAAATAATCTGCCAAACGTTCCTTGTTGGAATTTCCATGGCCTTATATCCATACCTACCCATACTGCTTACAACACCTCTGATTTCTGCCTTACCTTATACCCTTGATATATGGATCAGGTCTTCTGATGATAGTGTGAACTCCTTAAGGTTAGTTAACTAATTTCTTCAGTTCCCTCATTGGATCAGTGCCTTGAATTTACAAGACATTCGTTTAGTAGATACATGAATGAGTGGATGAACGGATGACTTCTTTTACTCAGATGATTCTTGACCAGGGAGCGTTCTGAATGTTACTGAATATTGATGTTAACTCAAAATTTATGTGCAAATTAATAAATAGGCTCAAAACCTCTGGTTTGGCTGATTTTAAATAACAAGGTATCAATCTCTCCAGGAAGTTATCTCAGTGCTCGTTTAATAAGCAATTATATGTTTGTGACTCAACAAATTAACTTTAGTGTTCATAATTATATATTTGAAGTGTATCAAATTATTTTTCAGTGGTTTTTTAACTTGGCACTTAAAGCAGACAGAATTAAAATAATGACATCTCTTCAAATATTAAGCTGACTTATTCTCTTGCTATTTTTGTCTTTCTTGTTTATCCATTTTCTCATTCCCCTTTCACTCCATTTTTATTTTTATTTTATTTAGTGAAAAGGATTTGGTGAAACAGGCAAAGACCTTAAATAGTGCAGCAAATAAATTGATCCCAAAACAACATCATTAGGCATTTTGCAGTGGGTCACCTCGCAAGTCTGATGTCACTTGATTGTAAAAGGAAGAAACCTGAAATCTGTTACATTTAGTTTCTGATTTATATAAAACATCACCAAAAATTGACTTTGAATTTGTTGGACTTAAAAAAAAAAAAAACAGTCTGATATATAGGCTGTGTTTTTTCTTCTTTATTTTCTCCCCAGAGTTAGAAAATTTAGTATAAGTTCTTAATTAAATGCCAAATAAACTTTGAGAAATTACTTCTGAGTTGACCAATAAATAAATATTCCATTTTAAAAATAAGCCTAGGGAATTGAAGCTTTGTACATACGTTGTTGATGCCTTTACAACCCAGTCCCTGACTATCAGATTCCAGCTGCATTGTCCGTGTCAGCAAGCCTGTTCTGCCCTTGCAATGTAGTGAACTAGAGGTGACGACCATATGGACTTGGACTCTTCTAGAGTAGTTCTGTGTCTCTTAGGCCATGACCCTTTTTCACTTTTGTTACATAGGTTTAATTCCCAAGCCAGAATAAGTACTTAGTATTTCATTCCAGTTCTATTCTCAGTAACCAAGATTGCTTGCAACTTTTTTGCCTTAGTGACTTTGGGGGTGGGAAAACAGCATCCTTACATTTCTTTAAAGTACATAGAAATAAAGTTAGTGGTTAGGTAGCTTATGATAACATAATGATGTGGAAGCTTGGGAAAACCCTCCTAATATTTGTCACCTTCTACCTCTGCCATTTTTCTGCAATTCCACTTCCTATTTAGGTAGTTCAGAGGGAACAGTCTTCATAAAAACACTTCTCTCCTATTAAAAAAAATACACTACACATTTTTTAAATCTATCCTGCTTTTCCTTTTGGAGTAAAGTAGATAAGATGTTGTCATGAGTGATGGTTCCCTACCTGTCACTCTGTGCTATTAACCTTTTCTTAAGAGTTTCCGTTACTTTTTGTTTAAATGGGGGTTTGCTAAAGTTTCTAGGAAACTAACAATCTAATTATTAGGAAACTATTTCAGAGTAGGAAATAGATAAATAGTAAATATTCTTTATTATTATTTAGTCTAAGAATAAAGATGCCCAATAGATATCTGCAAACAGTAATTAACAGGGCTTCTTTCTCTAAGTGACCACAGGTTGAACCCTTTCTAGGCTTTACATTATAACTACTCCTATAAATAACGTGATTTTTAAAAATTGACTTTTGAGTTGGGGGGACAGGCTTTACATAAGCCTTTATTTCTTCAAAAAGTCATGGCAATTTCTTTTCCTCTTTTTTCGTTCTGGTATTATTTGCAGTATTTCAGCTGCTTAGGTTGGGACAAAGGTAACCCCTTTGCTTCCTGCTCCTAAAATTCTGTACCTTCTTGGAAAAAACAGAATTAAGAGAATAAGATAGATTTCATGTATGCTTTGATAGGTCCTTGCAGACTTGGACCAAAGTCAAGTCAAAGAGCAAGCACATGACTAATCTCATGGAAGATCTGTTCTTCAACTTATTTGACTTCTTATACTTTTGCACCTATTTTTATCTTCATCAATATGTTGTGGTGACTTGCCTTTTCTATGAGCATTTTGAAGGAATGCTCAAACACATACAAAAAAAAACATTTTAAAGACTACACATAGCATGCTTCCATATTCTACTTTATAGAGCCCTGGATGTTTCAACTCTTAGCACACGCTTCTTTACATAGGTGCAAAACGATAGGAAATATGGAAGAAAACAGTCGTCAGAATCTCCCAGAGACTGTGGTCAGGAATCCTGTGCAGGCCTGTGCCGATGTGTTTGTCCACTGCTCACACACCACTGGGTAGGACTAGAAAATGACAGAGATGGCCGAACTCTACCAAAGGCTCTCCTAATATGATACCCCAAAGCCTGGGGAAGGATTGATGTGTAATGTCCAGTGATTTAATACAATTGGTGGTTTAGGGGAAGGACCAGAGAAATATTCCAATTCCATATATATAAGAAGTAGTTGCCCATTTACAAGTTCCAGTTATTTGTATAAAACAGAAATATAAAATACCAAACCAATTAGAAAATAAAGACCAAAAAAAGTGGATTTGACTTTAATTACTGTGTGCTTAAGGTTGGCTTTGGATATGGATTTTCTAAAAAGTGATGTTTTGTTGTTAATCATCTAATGGCTGTAAACTGTAGTACTAGAATAAAAAAAATGGAAAATCACTCTTCCTCTGCCTGGTTCACCTTCATCTTGCTTTTCTTTAGAATTTGTTTCTTCTCCATCTTTTTCCCCATAATTTCTTCCCCTGTGTCATGCAATGTTTTTTTTTCTGTGTCTCTCCGTGCCTTCTTCCTTGGGTTTCACTTTGTGTTGTGAACTTGGTCTTCCTCCCCACCATGGCTTTTGTTTTTTATCACAAGTTCATATGGCTCACATCCAGATTACGCCAGGCTGAGCGAGGCCGCCAGTCTGCTGAACTGGACAACCGGCTCTTCAAGCAGGACTTCGGAGACAAGATCAACAGCCTGCAGCTGGAAGTGGAGGAGCTCACCAGGCAGCGGTGAAGCGGGCATCTGGGGCTGGCGGGGTGGTCATGGGTAGTTCTGTGGCTGACAGCAGAGGAGGGCTCTCATGATCTGGCCCTCTCCTGTGTTTGCAGTGTCCCTTGTAATTAGAATTCAGAAAGCTTCATATACATTAACACTCCTAAAAGTTTGTCAATATCCTTTGCAGTCAAAGAAATAGGGAGTTAGAACCCAAGGCCCCATATATACACGTAGGAAAGAGTAGGAGAATTAATAACCAACACAACACTAATAATAACACTATTTCCTTAATCCTTACTGTGTGCAAAATACTTTACTAAGCACTTCACATGCACTCTCTCCTAATATCTCCCCATCACCCCTACTAGTTAGGTGATCTTATTTCCTATAAGGGATTACGTTTGTCCAGATTCACAGAATTAAGCTAATGCATTCTAATTTAAAAACCTGTCTCTCACTGACCCCAGGCCCTAAACCCATTCTTCTGTATTATCTCTCAAAAGAGACTCTATCCTATGCTAAAGCCACTGACTTCAAACATGTAGAACTTGGTCATTGGGTATAAAAGCACATAGTACTAAGGACACTAGTGGTTGAAAGTGTAGCTGGGTATTGAATACTGTAACTATGCACAGACAGTTCGTTAATACGAAATGGGACTCCAGTATCAGTGCTTTCATATTGTAGCTTGCTGAAAATGTATAAATTCTGTCTCTCAGTTACAGTGAATCCTACTACTAATTGTCATTCAGTTCACCACAGTTCTTCATTAAGAGTTCATATTAAATATTGACATTGAGTGGTGACCCTCAGATACTGGGAGACCCTAAAGTACATTCTTAGTCTAAAAAAGACTAAAGACTAAACATGTTTTATGTATTTCAGTGTTAACTGGCTTTATTATATTGTATTTTACCACTTTAAGACTTAGTTTTCCATATATATGGTAACTGTATCAATCAAGAATTTAATTATTAAATTTGAAGAAAAGGGTTCTTTATAGAATGGGTACAGAAATCCATATGTTCATCCTTTTCCTCTCCCACCTATCCCAGGAACCAGCTTGAGTTAGAACTAAAACAGGAAAGAGAAAGAAGGTCACAGAACAACAAGCGCATCCCAGGAAGGGATTTCCAGAAGCCAGAACCCAAAACGGTAATAACTGCTACTGCCTTGTTCATTTATTTACTACTTAAAGACGACCTTTATGGCCAGAAAATTCCCTGTCATGGAACCCATGCTCCAGGCTAGAGCTGGAGTCAGCGCCTGGGAGCCACACGCCAAGTCTCCCTCCCAGATGCTCTAACTTTATTTCATTTAGAATCGAGGGAATTAATAACCATGCTTTCCAGTGACCCTATTATGCTTTTTAGTTTTTTAAGTAAGATTATTTTGGTATCTTAACAACAATATGTTTCTTGGACTTCTGCTAGCTAATATTTTTAATAACATGGTATAGTAATCCCTCCCCAAACCTGAATTCTCCTTTCACAGAATTGTCTTAAAAGTGTATTTACATCTATACACTTTTTTCAGAATCATGATGATTTTAGTTTTAGCATATTCAAGATACTACTTCTGGGTACATTAGAGAAAGGCGGAACTAGGCTTGGGGAAGGGACGGTCACGCAGAGCGGTCTAACCGGCAGAAGTGTAAGTTTCCACGGAGCAGTCTGAGGGCAGGGACCTTCAACGCCTGAAGTGGGGCGGGAGCTGACACTAAGTGCGGTCGTCTCTGGGACCCAGAAACGAGCCAGCCCCTTCAAATAATAAAACACAAAAATGTAAAATATTTTTTCTATGAGAGACAAACACGGGGAAAACTTACCTTTCTTGTACATTTATATGTAACAAAGCAGAACAAATTTATAAGCTGCTTATCTAAAATTTCTAGAGAGCGTGCTGCTAATTTGCTGGAGAGTAGAAAAGAATAATGAATGGAAATGTGTTATATAGTACTTATTACAACTGATTTAAAGCATGCAAAGGACTACTATGTAGCATGCTGTCTTTATTATTTCAGTTTATCAAACATAAAATGTACTTATAAGGGCTTATTGAGATTTACTAAAATCTTAGCCTGTGTCACCCTGTCTTTCCAGTGAGGCCTCGGGTTTCTCAATCTGGAGTTGCCCAGCAGCAGGGTTTCCCACAGGGTAAATACCACACTGACCGCCTCGCCTTGATACTTAAGTGGTCTAAGAACACGCATTCTACTTTTGGAGGCTGATAGGCAGCAATTCAAGGCAGGAAGCAGAGTGTGTGCCACAGAAAGAATTTGTCTCTGAAAACTGGCAGGGCGTCAGAGCACAGGAAGCAATGCAGTTTGGAACTCTATATGGGTCCTTCAGAGAAGAAAACTCGTTGAGTTGTGTAGGCTGTAGAAGTCTTGGCATTGCGTGTGCAGCGGATTCCACGGCCTGCTGGCTGTGGCCCTGCTTGGTGTCACCGGTATTCTAGAGCCCAGCTGGCAGGTCTGAGAAGTAACTGAGACCTTGTGCCCACGTTGCAAGTAAATAGTATACATTTGAATTTCATTTGAGTCTCAAAAATTAAAGACTATCTACTCTGAAAATAATTTGTTGCAAACTACAGAGAATAATCTGTTAAAAAACTACCTGTAGCAAAGAATGAGGAAAAACATCTTAAAAATTAAATTCCTTCCCTTAAAAAAAAAGCTGCTTAGCTTTATACCCAAGCTAAGAAAAAATATCTGCAACATCATCACTGTTTAGCATTCTGAATAATCAATAAATTGGGCTGTTTTCTTTTGGCAGGATGGAAAGCACAAAATTCAAGAGGAAAATGTTAAACTAAAAAAGCCCCTGGAAGAAAGCCACAGGTGTTTGTTAATAAAGTATTAACTAAGATATAAAGTCATTTTGGGGTGGTGGGGAAAAAGAGGGAGCTTTTGATATACATTGGCAATGACACAAGACTGGACACTGACTTGTAATATTGATATTCTAGAAAGACATCTTGAAGAGGAAGTGAATAAATAATAAATCAAATAAGTATTGTAACACATTAAACCATACCTATTTAGTTCATTTCAGAAATAAGAAGGGTGACCATGCTGTCCTCTAGTTAATCCCCAAACTCAAACTATCACTGAGAATACTATTTCCAATCTCTGCTGATTGGTATCACAAGAAAATGAAGCACAAGTCACAGCATTTCTCGGGGACTTAAATGCACCTGAGTATGACTCGTTCCCGCCTATGTGCTAAGTCAAAGGCAGCTGTGTTTCAAAGAAATCCTCTAATTGCCCTTATTTCTGTTCTCTCAAGGGTCTCAAACAGTTAAACTTTATTCCTTTTTCTTAATTCTTCATCTGATTTGTTCACTATGATGAAGAGCATAGGATCGTCTCAAGGAAATTGACCATTATTCTAGCAGGTAGAAATATAACAAAATATGACATAGTGCCACTGCGTTAAAAAGAAAAAAAGGAGGTCCAACTATTTGACATCCTGGAAGAGGCAAAGCCGTGGAGACAGTGGTTGCCAGGGGCTAGGGGACGTGGATGGGTGGGTGAATAGGCAGAGCACAGAAGACGTTTTAGGACAGTGTAATAGTATGGTGGTCTGGTGACAGATACACGTCCTTATGCACGTGTCTAAACCCACAGAGTGTGCAAAACTAAGAGCGAACCCTCAGGTAAACTATGGACTTTGAGTGACATGTCCATGTAGATTTATTGATTATAACATCATGCATCACTCTGGTGCAGAACATAAAACTGCTCTAAAAATTCAAGTCTATTACAACAACAACAACAAAAGGTTAGTAACAAGGAAAGGCACCATAGGAGGGTTCTGAGAACCACACAGTGTGTATTTTTGGCATCTGCCCCCGTCTAGGCTTTGGTGCCTTAAGAATGAGGTTGTGCATCATCTGGAGCAAAAGCAGCTGCTGGAGAAGATAAATCACACAAAGCAACAGTAGGCTGATCATGCAGGTACTTAGCCTAAACAGCTCTTCCTCACCGCCAAGGCCAGAGTGATTCCAAAGGCAGGAGCAACCTTAAACACAGCCTGCTGACACATCAGCACAGCCTGGGCCTTGTAAGTGAACAGGCCTTAAAATTAACCAGGACTTTAGAAGTGCCTTTCAGGCTAACATCAAGGCATTACAATCAGGAGTGTCTGACACACCAGGCTCTGGTTTAGGCCCTGGGAACCCAAGGCAATACTACCGTATTTTTCAGACTATAAGACGCATAGGACCATGAGACGTACCTAGGTTTTAGAGGAGGAAAACAGGAAAAAAACCCCGCTCCACTGCTGCTCGCCCCCCCCCCCCCACCCCTGCGAGCCAGGTACGCTACATTCAGACTATAAGACGCAATCCCATTTTCCTCCCAAATTTGGTGGTGGGAGGTGCGTCTTATAGTCTGAGAAATACGGTACCTTATGTCTGTATAGTGCTCTGCAGCTTGAAAGGTGCATTTCACATTAATTATCTCCTTACAAAGTTAATTCTTACAAAAGTTTAATCTATTCCTACTTTACCAATGAGAAAGCTTAAGGAACACACAGAGGCCCTGTGGTACACCCAAGTTGCTTCTACTTACCTTGTCTTCTCTTTTTAAGTCCTGTGTCTCTGCACTACATAACAGCTGCTTCCAGGGCCTCTCCTGGCCAGAACTGCTGTCCTAAAACACACCCAGGCTTCCTAGGGTTGTGGCCCGAGGAAGAGCTGAAACCCAGATCACATACTGTGGTCACACTGCCCTCAACCGAAGAGAATTGCAACCACTGTAGACCCGTGGTGCATTTTCTCTAGAACGGAAAGTAGACCTCGTTTCCTCTTAAGTTCTATATCAAGTTGGGGAAATCCCAGGTAGCTCAGCTGGGTCTCATGAAGTACTCCTGTGGCAATCCCATTCACTTCTTTCCCTGACTGATTTGCCGCAGCTCACCTTGAGCATTACTAGGGAGAGGGGACTAATACATGACATAATGAATATATTTCTGTAATATCAGATAGGAAAACTTGGCCATTTGGAGTTTTACAGGTATGGAGAAGTAAATTCTATTTGCTTGGTCGTGAAAAGGAAACAATACACCTCCAAATGTACTTTTAAACAGGAACCATGCTATAGGACGAGGATTAGATTCTAGTAATAGGTTTAACAACCACAATTTCCTCTCCTTGGAGGTCAAGATTAGTGATTATATTGGTTCCAACAACATAAAAGTACCATGGTATTGTGCTTTTTGTGCTTTTGAAATGATACAAATGAAAATATACTAAGTTGCTGTTTTTACTGGTTTTAATTTTCCATTCTAGGCTGCAGTCTCACCCTGTGGATGAACAGGTAACTGAGTCTCCTGAAAAACGTCTTGTATCAGTTATGTGGTTGGCTGAGCTGTGCCTGGCTGTAAACAAGGCAGCAGGGGAGGTGGACGATGCCTGCGGGCCTCTGTGTCCTGGCCTCTTAACATAAATGTCCTAACTGAGCACGCCTGCGCCGCAGCTCTCACTGGGAGCAGCACAGCTTTGAGCAGTGGACTGAGTGAACAACAGTTCTCACTTCTTGTTTGAAATTCTCTTTGACACCTAAGAAATTGGACCTAATAGAGCTCACTGTATCTTCCCTTTCCCATTAGTTTTCCTTGTATAAAATGGGGAGAACCCTGGCTGGTTTGGCTCAGTGGATTGGGCACTGGCCTGTGAACCAAAAGGTCACCGGTTTGGTTCCTAGTCGGGGCACATGCCTGGGTGCTGGCCAGGCTCACCCACCCCCCCTCACCCCGTTGGGGGGCGCACGAGAGGTGACCAAATGATGTTTCTCTTTTTCTCCCTCCCTTCCCTCTCTCTAAAAATAAATAAAATATTTTAAAATAAAAGGGAGTGAAAAAATACTTCTCAATCACTTAGGAATAAGCAGACATAAATGATTGTAAAATACTTTGCAAATAGTGTTTGACAACCCAATGAGAAAGATGATAAATGCCTCTGAGTCACCCCTGTCATTAATTTACTAGGATATAAAATGAAGCCCACTCCTTCCCATTCTTGATGGTAGAGTAAAGCAGGAGGGATGGGGCTTTTTTTTACTCTTTACACTTATATACTTGAATTTTCTTTTTATAAGTAAAATCACATGTTACTTTATTAGGAAAATTACGGGAGCACCAGAACTAATGATAGCATTATCACAGTTGTATTAATGTGGTGGTGGGGCCAGATGGAATTCATTGGTTTCCAGATAGTCTGCAGTGTGTTTATATTAATTTTGTAACTAAAAATGTGTATTCTGAAATGACTATTTCTGAGGCCAAGAGAAACTAACCGGCTCGCTGTGTGGTTTAGGATCAGCCGCTCCTCTCTGAAAAGCCACAGGTGTGTCAGCTATGCCAAGGAGGTGGCAGCACAGCAAAGGTAATAGTGGTGAGAGATGAACAGGTTCTTCACAGGGATGTCCTTTATGCCACTGTCCCCTTCCAGGAATAGGGACTTTGCTGTGGAGAGTGCAGAGAATGGGGAAAAGCAAAAGGAACGAGCATTTGTGTACCTATTAAGTCATGTCGGTAAATCCCCATTAAAATAAATATAAACAACTCAAATAATTTAACACACATAAATGTATAAATAAACATTTCTTGAGCCCCTACTGTGTGGAATGTGCTATTCCATGTGCTAGAGAGAGGGTGATGAACAAAGTGTAGACCGAGTCCTTGTCCTTGTGAAGCTTGTCCTTCATGTCGTCATTTTATGGATTAAAAAGTGTGGACTCAGAGACATCAGGTGCATTTCCCAAAGTTACTCAGCCAGCAAGTGGCAAAGCCCGGAAGCAACCTGACTTTGGCTTCAGCGTCTACACTCCTTCCAGTGGTCCATCCTGCTTGGATAAGACAGGTTTGGGGAGGGATTCTTTGAATTATTTGGGGAAACAGCCTCAGAGGGACATGAGCTCTCTCCAAAACAAAACCACTCGTTTCCCCCTCAGATCCTCAAGGGCATCTGCCCGAGCCCCTTCCCAGTTTGTTACCCTAGAGTAGGCAGAGCGGAACTGCCAGATCAATGCCTTGTTCGAGCATCCCCAACCCCTGCATCTAATCCGGTGTTCAGTTCCTAGTAGAGTCTCAAGAAATGTCATGGACAAGTGACTGTAAAAAACAAGTGCTTGGAAGAGATAAGGAAACTTGCCCGAATTCTGGATTATAACCTGCCTGCCACCATTTGTGATCTTACTGAATTTTAACCAAGAAATTATAATACGGCCTACTCGTAAATTTGCAGAACTAGATAAAGATGAACTGCCTTTAGAGGACTGGAAGTTGTGATTATAGAAATACAGAAGAAACTGCTATTCTACTTCTGACCTATCTCTTCTCACCCATGTGAAATAACAATGTCAGAGGAAAATTCCTCCCTGGCTTTCAGATAAAAGTGTCCCCTTACCTCCCCTGCACCCTCAGGAAGATGAATTGTTAGAAAGTAGCATTATTCACAGGGAAGATTGTTCTTCACAACCTTTTATGTGGGGGCTCTTCAAGCTTTGTGGGAGCCACCCTCCCCCAGCCTTACCAGTGACACTGCCATAATGACCCCCAGGCTGCCTCACCACTTGGCCTCTAAAGATTTAAAATGAGTAATAAAGAGACTAATTTCCCTATAAACAGGATGCAGGAAGCTGTGCTTCTGCTGCACGGGTATCCCAAAGGCTGTGCTTGTAGAGCATCACAGGAAAGCATTGAGCACATCAGTGGATAAGGAATTATACTTTCAGTTCATACTCAGCACATTTTTTAATCTTAGGCTGCTACCCAGCCCATTGCTGCGTCACTGCCTGCCTTGCTTGGAGTGTGCTTACGTACATGCAAACTACTTTCATTTTAGCCCACCTAACAGTGATACAGTGAATGAAAGCATGCATTCTAAGATAAAGATTTTGTGCATTTGTTCTTTTTTAATTCTGTAGTGCCGCTTCACTTAAATCTAAGAACTAGACTGTAAGCTTCTTTGTAGGCAGAAATTGTGCTTGATAACTTTCTGGTGCACAACAAACATTCAGGCAATGCTTGGTTAAACATTGAGTGATTACAGTGTTCGGTCTTTTATATTCCATGCATCCTTATCCCTTATGTTCCCCGCTTAACCTCCTCTTGTCCTTGCAGAATGTTTGTAAGAACTGCAGAGGAAACTTCTGTAATGCCTGTTCAACAAACGAACTGCCTCTTCCTTCAAGTATCAAGCCTGAGCGAGTTTGCAACCCCTGTCACGAGCATCTGATGAAGCAGTACTCCACCAGCCCATCGTAAGACTGGGGGCCGAGGCCTGGGCCAGGATGTCTCTACCTGTGTTCGATGCCGGGGTTCCCCAAGAGTCCAGACCTTAGAATCAACTCAGAGTTGATAGAAGTGCTTTAAGTAAACTGGGTTCAGGGAGAAAAAGGCAGTGAGTGATTGGAGGTGTTGGAAATTTTGCCCGTTTTCCCTAATGACTATATGAATAAAAGTTACTCAGTGAACCTCTCTCTTCTAAATCTAAACAACCCCACTTTGAAGGGTTCATTTTATAGCATGTCTTCGGAAGGGCTGTTCATTTTTGTGAATAGTGGTAATACTGGATAGGTAGAATAGAAGAGAGGGTTCTTAGATAATAAAAAGGAAGATGATCATCTTCTATACATTTGCAGATTCAAGGGGGAAAGATAAATGTTAATTAAGGTCAAAATGACAGGTGTTACATATTTTCCCAAGTGCTGCTAGATATAAACATCGTTTCCTCTTCAACCCCACTTACTACCTCTTTGAAGTATCTCTACCACACTGTGAACCCAAACTCAGGGAAAAGAAGGTAAAGAGTAATATAAATTCTGAATGTTCTTAAAACAATGTTGTAATATATTATAGGTTCAGGGCTAGAATTTTCTGGCCCTGGCCTGCAGGTGTTTTCATTATCAGAACAATGTGGAGGAATATTTGCTGTGTTTCCCCTTGATGACTTGAAAAGTAAGTACCTGCCCTTTTCAGAGCATCCTACTACAAAACCAGCTGACTCTCCTCCCCACCCCCTCCCTGCTCTCCAAGTCACAATGCACATTGTTAGTTTTAAAGATGGGATTTGACTTTGCAAATAGGGAGTATTGAAAGCAGAGCTAAAGTAGGTTTAAAGTAAAACAATTTGATGTCCATGGCAGAGAACAATGAGCTCAGAATATTTATTAAATTCTTTCTTGACTAAGGGATCCTTTGCTCTGAGCCAAGAATCAGAACTGGTAGACAAGCTTCTTGGAAACTATGGTACTCAGACATCTTTCAGCAACAAATTCTACCGGGGCAAAAGAGGGAAGAGCACTTAGCGAGGGAGGGAAAACAATGGTGTATGCTGTTTTTATTGTTACGTGTGTCTAGATTGTTTGATTCCAAATAGAACCTCAGAAGATACGATTCTGTAACCAGGTTAGAATTCTGGGGTGGAAACATCTGAAACCATGGTGTAAGGGTTACAGCCTGGGAAAGAGTTGTTATTTCGGAAGTCTGGCATGTTACTTGGTGAAGCTGAGTTTTAAGAGTACTAAGGAAAAATAAAATCTAACAATTCTAGCCTAGTTTGTTGTCTTTTTTCCCCTTTAAATATTTATTTTTGTGATTCTTCATCCTCCTTGTTTTTGGCTTCATATGCCAGCAGTGTTCTAGGTGCTGCAGACAATTTGGGGAATTATTCTAAATTAGCGCAAGTTATTTTATAATTAGTTTCAAATTAAATTGCAAACAGGCAGCTCTGTAACACAGACTGTAAGATGGAATAAGTAATTAGACATGAGATTTTATTCTGAACTGAAAATAAGCTGTCAGCCTTTTTTAAAGCTTTAAAAATCTGTTATTAATGCAATAGCCCACAGAAACAAGGGGCTGAGTCATAAACACCTTGACTCAGTGGTTAAGCCTGTCTTCCTTAAAAATCGTGCTTTTCGCCATTTCCAACAGCATCGACGTGATTAACCAGAGGCAAACAACTTTTACACTGAAAACTACAAAACATTGCTGAAAGAAATTAAAGTGACCAATAAATGAAAAGATACCACGTGTTCATGAATTGAAAGACTTGATATCGTTAAGATGTCAGTACTACCCAGAGCCATCTACAGATTCACCAAAATTGTAATCTCTACCCAAACCCCAATATAGTAGCAATGGTAGAAATAGAAGCAACCATGCTAAAATTCATATGGACTCTTAAGGTATGCCCACATAGCCAAAACAATCTTTAAAAAGAACAAACTTGGTCTCACGTTTCCTGACTTGAAAATATTAGTACAAAGCTTCCATGATCAAAACAGTGTGGTACTGTCGTAAAGAGACATAGGGACCAAAGGAATAGAACGGAGAGCCAAGCCCTGGCTGATTGAGCACAGGCCTGCAAACCAAAGCACTGACTCCTCGTCAGGGCACAGGCCTCCGTTACAGGCCAGGTCCCCTGTGGGGGATGGGAGGACTGGCGCACAAGAGGCAACCGCACACTGATGTTTTTCTCTTTCTCCTTCCCTGTCCCACTCTAAAAATAAATAAATGAAATCTTGAAAAAAAAAAAAGATGTAGAGCCAAGAAATAAACCCTCGCATATATGGTCAATTGATCTTTGAGGAGAGCACTGAGACTATTGAAATTGGGAAAGGGCAGTCTTTTCAACAAACGAAGTTAGGCCTTTATACCATATACAAAAATGCAATGGGTCAAAGATCCACCGTAAGAGAACTATAAAACTCTTAGAAGAAAAGATTTATGGCTTTGGATTTGGCAACAGTTTCTTGGATAAGACACCAAATTCACAGGCGACAAGAAAAAATGTTGGTTGGACTTCAAAATTAAAATTTTTTGTGGAGAAATTGGAATCCCTGTGCACTGTTGGTAACAATGTAAAATGGTGCAGCCATTGTGGAAAACAGTACGGTAGCTCCTAAAGAAATTAAACATAAGATTACCTTGTAATACAGCCATTCCACTTCTGATACATACCTCCAAAAAAGTGAAAGCCCGGACGTAGATATTTGTATGCCCACGTTCATAACAGCATTACTTACAATCACCAAAAGGGGGAGCAACCCAAGCATTTACCATTGAATGGATAAACTAAACGTGGTAGATCCATATAATAAAATACTCAGTCTGAAAAAGTAAGGACATTCTGACCCCACTACAACGTGGCCGAAACGACATAAATGAAATAAGCCAGTCAGGACAAACACGATTCCACATGCATGAAGTTCCCAGAGCAATCCAATCTGGAGACAAAGCAGAATGGTAGCAGCTGGGGCGGAAGGTGGGGCGGTGGGGGGCGGGGGAAGATGAAAAAATTCTGGCAATTGATGGTTGTAGTGTTTGCACAATATGAGTGTATTTAATGCCACAGAAATGTAAACTTAAAATGGTAAAGTTTGCTATGAATATTTTGCCACAATATGTAAAAATCATGCTTTCCAACAGGGCAGACGCAGAAAATAGGTAATGTTTGCATATGTGGGTTGGGACACAGACATACTGCACTGCCCACTGAGGGGACCTGCAAGCCAGCACTCTAGTAGCAATGGGCAAACCCGATGGCCGATCTTTCACTGGAAACCAAAGCGTGGTTTCCAATAACATTCGCCAGTAACAGGAACCTGGGCTCCTTGGAGAAATGGCTAATTCTAGGTCTGGGGCATCTTGTAATGCCAAAACGGAGGTGCTATAAAAGCCAAAGGATGAGGGTGCCTATCAAAGGGACGCAGCAGCCAACTGAAAGCTCCCAAGGACCAAAGCTGGAACAATGTGAGCAACAAAATAATGTAGTGTAGGATTTAACCCAAGGTATAAAATAAATATCCATGAGTTCATATTGATATAAGGATTACATAAATGGGGGAGATATAGCATATCTCCTATATGGAAAAATTCCACACAATTTATGTAACTATTCCTTCAAAAAACTACAGCTTGCCCTGGCCGGTGTGGCTCAGTGGATTGAGTGCCAGCCTGCAAAACGAGGAGTCACAGGTTTGATTCCCAGTCAGGGCACATGCCTGGGTTGCAGGCCAGGTCCCCAGTAGAGGGTGCACGAGAGGCAACCACACATTGATGTTTCTCTCCCTCTTTTTCTGCCTGCCTTCCCCTCTCTCTAAAAATAAATAAAATCTTTACAAAAAAGAAGCTGGAGCTTAACTCCCCACTTCTTGAATGTGGGTTGTGTTTAATAACTTGCTTCAAAAAAAAAAAATAGAATATGAAAAGAGAAACAAGGAATTTTATTTAATTTTGCAATTACAGTTTACATTAAACATTATTTTGTACTAGTTTGAGGGGTAAAGTGATTAGACAATCATATACTTTACAAAGTATATTTCAAATACCCACCTGACACCATAGTTATTACAGTACTTTTTACTGCATTCCCTACACTTTACATTCCTGTGACTATCTCATACCTACCAATCAGTATTCATCCCTTCACCTAAAGATCCTAAAAAAGGAACTTGATAGTACCCTAGCAAACACTGTCTGGGCCAGGTGATCAAAACTCATAGTATCAGTAGTCAGTCATGTTGGCCAAGTGAATTCTTAATAAGATATAGTGATAACGACACCTTTGTGTCCTTCCTCCCCAAAACTACAACCCAGTCTAACCAAGAGAGAAACCTCAGACAACCCGACTCGAGCACATTTTACAAAATGTCTGAGAGTTGCCCTTAACATTGTCAAGGTCATCAAAAAAGTCTGAGGTTAAGGAGACGAGATGACTGAATAAGTGGGATCCAACATTGTGACAAAATACTGTAGCAATGTAAGATGTCAGCAATAGGGAAATTAAGTGAGGCATATACAGCAATTCTATTTTTGCAACATTTTTGTATATCTAAGAGTTTATTTAAATAAATTAGTGCTTTCATACTCAAAACCACTACAGGTCTAACCTAATAGAGGTTGACTAAATGCCCTAAATGCGGTTTAAGTTTTTTCCAAATAGAATCTGAGGATTTTCCTTAGCCTGAACATCTTAAGTCAGACTTACAGCTCAGCCTAAGGTCATCCATTATAGCGAAGTTATAAAAGTGTATGATGAAACAAAGGGAATTTAACTATTTTGTGTATGGCCTAGTATGGTCTAGTTATTTTTCTTAAGATTTTATTTCTTTTTAGAAGGAAAGGAAGGGAGAGAGGGAAACATCAATGTGGGAGAGATACATTGACCAGCTGCCTCTTGCACACCCCCAAGTGGAGACCTGGCCTGCAACCCAGACATGTGCCTACTGGGAATCCAATGGCAGTCCAGAGCCACACCAGCCAGGCCGGCCTAGAGATTCCCAAGTAGCTCTCAGGGCCACTACCACAGCCTCACTTCAGCTTTGCTCAACATACTGTGAGCCCTTTTTAAACAATTGTATGTCAGAAATAAGTGGCCGTGTTTTCATAGCAAAACGCCTTTCAAATAACCTAATATATCCCCCTCCCCAAATGTTCTCCCAGGAGAAATCTTAATGATTCTGAGGCATCTGCTGGCTTGGGGGTTGTTGATTATTGAGGTCTTCCACTGTATTCTGAACACTCCGGACAGCTGATTTTGTTAACACGTTAATTACTTTGGTATGAGATTTTTGTAAACAGGTCAGTCTACCAAGTCAGAAGTCAGGTATGTCACCAGCAGAATTTCTATACTAAGAATATGACAAACTTCATTCAAAGACAACCTGTTACCTTGATCAAAAGAACCAGGCACCAGTTGTAAGCAAGGCTGAGCACGTCACGTTCCTGAGTTCAGCGAGCTTGGCAGACAGCACTCAGGGCTGCAGTCGGCAGGCAGCGGGGCTGCCTTACCGTTTTGGGGTGCTGCTTTCTGGCACAATAGTTATAGCTCATACTCATTTATAAGGTTTATCGCAAACAACTTAAGTTTTACATTAGAGCAGGTTAAAAAATAGCCCATTATCATCACTTGTATTTCATTTGCTTTCGTGAGGGGGCAAGAAGTGAATGGAATTACACCAATCTATCAGAAATTGTGAATAACTGTTTCTCTTCTGCTTTTGGTCTTTATTCCCAAAATGTCATTATCAAGTGGCAGAAAGGGGGCAAGCCTCTTTATTTCAATTAGAACCAGGTATGTTTGGGGACATGTTTTTGAATATATCTGTGCAGTAATCTGTGGGATTCAAACCAGTCTGGATCACCTGAAAAGCTGCTTCTTAAATGTTATCTTAGTGACCCTCATAAGCTTCACTGAATCCATCCACATTCTAGATTCTCCCTTGGCTATACGCCTTCCTGCCTTACCACCAGGTGCTTCCAAAATCATTTTGCTGGGCTGTCCTAATTCTGACACAAAACCTGGAAGCCATAAAAGGGGAGATTGAAGAATTCCACCACATAAAAATAATTTCTACCATAATAAACATAGTGACATACTGGGGGTGGAGATGGATAATTTAAAGCTAGTTATTGCAAGAATAAAGGGCTCCTGCTAACTAGTTAGGAAAAAGGCCAAACAATAGAAAAGTGGTCAATAATCACAGAAAGGCAATCAGCAAAATTCAAGTTGTGCAAACCACTACAGGTTCATCTTATTTCTTCAAAAATAAAGGAAAAAGACAGGGTCCAGCAGAAGGCCTGCTTGAGTGTGGTTGGTAGGGTAATATGGGTGTAATAATTTATAGTTTTAATTTGAACATTTCACCTAAAATGTCATATGGTGTGCTTGAGTGTGATATTGTTGTTAGAGAAGTACATGCTTATGATTTTGTAAGCACCCAGGATTTTGTAATAAAAAAGGGGCATTATTTGTGCTGGACCCTGTAGAAGAGGAAACATGTAGATTAAAAGAAATAGGAACAGGCACTCTATCACTCAAGAAATTTGAGTGGCTCAAAAGCTTATGAAAAAATGCTCAACATTATGCATTGTCAAGGAAACCAAATGAAAACAATGGCATACCACCATACACAGAATGGTTAAAATGACAGGATACCACCAAACGGTGAGGCTACAGACCTACCTGAACTTTCATATTGTCTGTGGGTATCTAAAACAGGATGACCACTTTGGAAAGACGTATGTCAATTTCTAGTAAAACTTAAAATATACCAACCTTACAACTCAGGATATTCTGCTAAATACTTGTGCAAAAGAAATCAAAGCACATGTCCACAAGAAGCCTTGCACGAGAGGTTAGGTTCATAGCAACTTTATTTATAATAGCCAGAAACTGTAAGCAGCCCATGGTCCACCAGCTGTTCACCTACCACGTGGAAAGTTACACGGTGGCACAATTATACAATGGAGTACTACTCGCTTGGCAGTGAAAAGGAACAAAGCTGGAACACGTGGATGAGTCTTAAAACGTGCTAAAAATTTACACAAGAATACGTACTTTAGGATTCCATTTATACGAAGTTCTAGAACGGCCAAACTCATCTACGGTGAAAACAAAGTCCCAAAAGGGAGAAGGGATGAGAGAGGTGCAGGAAGTTACTAGGTTAAGAAACTTTCTGATGTGATGGAAACATTCCATAGCTTGCTAGGGGTTTGGGTTACAAGTTGTACATCCAAACTCATCAAATGGTACACTTAACATCTGTTCACTTCACTGTAAATTGTACAAGAAAGTCATTAACATGTATGCCCAAAACTTACGAGTCAAATATAGATGTTTACACCTTTGACACACACAAAGAAAACAGATGAATGGATACAGATATCAAGAAAATATGGTGAAATATTACTTGTCGACTTGAGATGATAGGTATAGGCATGCTTATAATTAAACTTCTCTCTATGCTTGAAATTATGTATTAAAAGTCACAGGCGGGGGAAGGCAGCACATTAACCAATTGTAATGTGCGAATGGTTTAGACCTTGACTGAAACTTCTCATTCATTTTAAAAAAGGACATTTCAGATAGATATTTGGTAAAAAATTAGTATCTTTAGGAATGATGCTATTTTTAAAGTCATTTTTAAAGAGATGTGTACTGAAATACAGATAAAAAATACTACGGTTTGGTTTTGTTTTAAAATGAATGAGAATGAGAAAAGTTTTCATGAGGATAAGTAGATGGGGATTATCAAGAGAAAAACAGGAGAGGATATGATGGGGAATATAAGAAAAATGGAAGAGGGTATGAAAAGAATTCACAGAAAAGGAAATCAAAAAGCTCTAAACGTGAAGCTGCCTCATGAGAGAACACCAGTATGTGGGGGGGGGGGGGGGGCAGGGGGTGCTTAACCTCTCAGACTGGCAAAGAATAGCTGCTAATACATTGTGTCAGTGAGGCTTTGGGGAAACGAGCACTTACACTGCTGGTGCAAACTAAGAAAAAATATACCAATTTGATTTGGTATAAATTACAAGTGCATATATTCTGACCATTTATCCTACAGAGAAATTCATGTATGTACAAAATGACAAATTTATACAGGGTAGTTCACTTCGGCATTGTGACAGCAAAGACTGGACACAATCTGTGTGTCCATTAGCAGGGACAGCTTCCACTGCACACATCCACACTACGCAAACATCTTAAAAAATGAGGAAGGGTTCTGTACACTGGTATCACGTGATCTTTAGGATGTATGGAAAAAGGGTACAGAATAGTGGTACAGTATGCTATATATTTTTAAAAGAAGGGAAGTGTCCATTATATTTGCTTACCTATACAGTCAGTATCACTGGAAGTTTACATCAGAAACTGATGAGTGTTGCCTAAGGGAAGCGGCTGCGGTGCAGGATGGGAGGGAGACTATAGACCCCTCTGTATCGCTACAATTTTATTTCCTTCAGAACAAATATAAACAATTAAAAAAATTACCCCACTGTTTATTTTCATATCATCAAGGCTTATGAACCAAATAAAACCTTTTATTGATAACCCTTCCTGTAATTAAGAAAACCACCCAACTAAAACACGGGGCAAACAATCTGGACACCTCACGAAAGACAGTATGCACATCCCAATACATTTAAAGATGCTCAACATCAATTAGAGGTTAAAACGACATACCACTACACACTTACGAGAATAGCAAGAATTTAAAACACTGAGAACACCAGATGCTGACGAGGATGAGTTGCTACATGAACTCTCACTCAGTGCTGTGCGGATGCAATATGGTACAGCCACCTTGGAAGATACTTCAGTGGTTTCTTGTAAAACTAAACATAGTCTTACCATATGATCCAGCACCCCCGCTCCTTGGGATTTACCCAAATGAGTTGAAATGTTATGTACACAAAAAACCTACATACAAATGTTTATAGCAGCTTCCTACAAACTTCAGAGATTATTTTCTAATCTGCTAAATCAGGGAAAAACTCCATTCCTACTACATTGGAGCAATTTTTTGGAAAGCCCCTGGAACTTAGGCCTGTCCCTACTGCTGAAATAATAGCTCTCTACCCTATCACGCAAGTCCTACCAATTGAACATAAATCCATGCACATAATTTAAGGGAAACTCTGAAAACAATGGAATGTTTTAAATTGTAAGATGAATAGGATGTAACCCAAAGAAAATTCCTTAAAGAGAATCTGCTCAGGGACTCTTTAGGGCAGGCGAGGCCAATAGGGCATGTTGACTAATAATAAGCAGGGTCCTTGCCTCAAAATGTCATGTAGGCAGAAGTGGCTTTCTCCAGATTCCTCCTCCCCACACTGCAGAGGTAGCGAGGATTTAGATTCCCACCCCACCCCATGGCAGACTCAGTCTCCCCTCCACCTGGCAGAAGCATCCTTCACCCAGCAGAGAGGGACAAATACTCTGGTTCAGCTTCATTCTCCAGTGTGAGTGAGTGTATCAGATGACAAACTTCAGCAATTCCCTTCGTGGTACATTTCCATACCAGGCAACTGCCTGAGAAGTAACTAGCCTAGAAGTAGGATATGGGTAACACGGTCACATGCAGTCCCGCTATTTTTGATAGCTTTACCTCAAAGGAGGTTATAAAGACACAAACAGAAGAGAAAATCACTGTCATTACTTATTTCAGTAGCAAATGATGATACACAACCCAGTTTCGTCAAATTTTGGGATGGAGAAATGTCTTTTGTTAGGATAGAAATAAAAGATCACTTTAATTCTATTAGGTATTTTTTACACTTGCCTTGTCAGCAATCATTCATTCAGTAGCCTTAATTATAAGCAATAACTTACTCATAGGGAGGACAGAAAAGTGTATGAATTCATAAGATGATGTCCCAAGAACGTTTCCTACTGAGAACTCAGCCACTGAGGTGGTAAGAAGATACAACCTTCCAAGCTGACTCACCACACAACACTTTTAAGGCCTTTGCTCTTATTCTTTTCCAACATACAAATGAAACTCATTAGCTTTAACATAAACTAATTGCAATGATTCCTCACCAACCCCAATCCTGAAAGAACCTACAGATTTTTTCCACAGCAAATGGAAGATAGCAAAATTAGATACCTACTGCTAAAGGGAAAGAAGGAAGATCACATTCCAGTAACCACACAGCTACAGCCACCAGTTCTCACAGCGCAGGACACACGTATGAAAACACACTTCCACCGAAGTAGTAACACTGAAGCTCGTAAGCTCCTTAATTAAGTCATGTTCTCACAGGATGGCAAATGCAAATTAATCATGTCTCCTTATAACATACCAGGACTTGATGTAATAAAAATATATTTGGCTTATCCACATACTCCAAAATAAATACTCTTAGGTAATCTGCAACCTGAACCAAGCCTTCATTTATTGACTATTTACAGGATAGTGGTTTTATATCTTAGCTGGTAATCAAAGATGGTTATGTATTGAGAGAAGACATAATCTCTCTTTCAGGTATCTCCTCTCAGAAATGTGGGAAAACTTCATGTTAAGAACTAGAATTGCATCTCCTAGTAACTGTGTAGCAATCATCACCCTGAGAACAGGAACAAGGCAAAGAAAGTATACAGGACTTTGATTCTCCTACACAGGTGCACATAAAATTAGTTTATTAAAGACTACATTTTGAAGCCAGCCATTTTGATCCAATATTTAAATAACAAGCTGTTTAATATTAAAGCAGAAGATACCGCCACAATGTAACAGAAGTACAGCTTTATCCATAAACCCTCCACACAATTATACATAAAAGCTGTTTTTATTTAAGCAAGGCACCCCCTACTTGTTCTACAACATGGGATGTGCGACCCCACTGAAAAGCAAAGGAGGGGACTTAGATGGTTTCCTATCTAGCACTGGTTTAGATTCAAGTGAAGCCATCAATGTCTGTACCAGTAGGGACTGTTTTGACACGTCACTTCGCAGCTTTGAGACTAACACCCCTAACGTTTACCCAAAACCAAAAAAAGGGGAGTGGGGGGATGTGTTCAGACAACCTTTAGGTTGAGACTAGAATTCCCTCCTGAAGTACGCAGGCACTAACATCAAATGCCAGTAGCACAGGCTTAGAAAGGCAAAACGTTGCTGAAGATACGAAACAGCCAAACTGGTGTCATTACACGCACTAACCTGTGGTATTTATTTTTTTTGTTTTGAATATTGTTTTTTTTTTTAAATTCCTACCCCTAAATCATCAAATACACCTAAAATTATAGCTACTCTGCCAAACCATAAAGGTTCAAAGGTCTGAAACCTTTCCTTGCTTTGGTGGGTATTTAGTTAAAATAAATCAGTATTTTATTCCATAGGAAGTTTCACATCACAGCCCTCAAACAAATCATATTTAAAATAGGGGAAAGATTTTAAAGGACAGTGCTGAATAAAAATATGCAGTCTTCACATTGGCTAATGTATACTCTATGAAAACAAATTATTTAATCATGAAATAAAGACCAGATTTTTAAATCAAATCCCATCCTGGACAGTTTAAACAATATTTAAATTTGTGGTTTATTTAATCCCAAGCTGAATCTTCCCTTTTTCTTTCTAAACAGTCCACTATGGAATTTTTCTTATAAGCAATTAACCCCAAACCCTAAAATCCCTTCTCAAGCAGTTGCTGCTAAAAAACTGGAGCTTTATATCCCACATCCAAGAAAGACGTGCAGATGAGATGCTGCTTCTTGCTTCATCCTGAAAACAAGAGAGAGTATTGCAAATTTACTGAAAGTGAAAAAGTGTTAAACATGTTCCTATACCATTTAAAATATATTCAATTTTTTTTTTTGTTTCCAATTTCATGAAATTTATCTGACAAATCAATTAAGTGAGGTAAAGAAAATTAGTTGGGCATTAATATTTGCAGCCTGGTATGAAGATAAGATTTTTTAGGTTGAACACAGAATATATTTTACACAGATTTTAGCTATATGTAAATATTTAATATCATGAGATTATGGGGCTTTAGAGCCAGAAACAGCCCATGACAACCATTACAAAGAAATTCCCCACTTGTTTTCAGGAAATCATTACAGTTAAGTGTCCCAAAGGAAGGCAAGAAACCATGTAGGAACTATATATAGGAAAATGATTACAATGAAATATATTAAAAGATTTTATAGGATAAAAAAAGGCATCATATAACATTTGGTCAAAGGAAAAGACATCAAGACACTGTATTTCATAGACTTGTCACAGGTACATTAACTCTATGACATCACATACTTCCTAGTACAGCTGTATTTGTAACACACTTCAGGGACAGAAACAGTGAGACACTAAGTGTATATATCACTGATTGGTCCTGGGTTTGAATGTATCATTTTACACATCTTAAAAATATCTTAGAACTGAGGAAATTAAAATTGTTAGGAAGAAAAATGAATGCAAGCACATTTCCAGTGTATTATGATTTATAGTTACTAAAGGAGAAAAATTATTTTCAGGCATACAGAATGATGAATGTTGAGAAAGATGCAAAAGACTGTACATGGGGAAAATACTCAAAACTACTATACTTTCATAATGAATTATTTCCCAGGAGAATTTCATTCCCTATACTGATGTTTCAAGTATCATTACTAGTTTCATCTTTATTAAAGAGAATGGTCCCAGCATTTTACAAATTTGTGAGTTAATAATTAATTTATCAATCGAAAATAATTTCCACAATTGTACCTCTTAAATTTACCTTCTCATCTGGAGTCTCTAGAAGTCTTATTTTCCCTTTGGACATGAATTCAGGAACAATTCAATATACCTATGTTCTGAGAATGACAAAGTAAAAGATTCATTTCAAAAAGCTGAAAAGGCAAAAATAATATTGTAGCCATTTTTCTTGTAGTTCAGACAGAAACTCAAATCTTTCCCCCATTTCTTCCTTAAGTAAAATCAAAGACAAAATTAAAAAATCCTAACTAACTCTCTAGACAGAAATATGCAGGACAATCAACAGACAAATGCTTTTCATTATAATATAATGTTTCATCCTTTTTACATTTAATTTAGTAGGATTGATAAAATATAATTTTCCCAACGAAATACTCTAGGCAAAAATCCAAAACAGAACAAGGCGTTTGTGAGTGAAGACACCCATCAAAAATGACGACAAAAAGCATGGGCAGCACTCACGAACGTGGGACCGATCCTTGAGCATCGCTGCAACGGCATCTTCATGGGTATCGAAGTGCACATCAGCTTCTCCGGTGGCCTTCCCACTGGAACTGTATTCCATGGTGATTCTAACAGGCTTCAGTGGAGCAAAAAACTAAACAAAGGAAGTCAAAAAGAACATTAACGGTACTAAGTCCAATTTCTAGAAGTCTCATGGTTCTGCATTTTCTTTCAGACTTTGATTCACACGCTTTGATTAACTTGTTTTTAGGAAATCTCTTTAAGCAACAAAGTAGACATCTACCACCTCTTCCGCCTTTACTGATTTTCTTAGAACTCAACATTCATTTCGAACATCTGTTCACAGAGAACTTAAACTACAAATACAATACTACACAAAAATAGTTCTCAACATTTTTTTATACCAACAAAGACCACTTTTATTATTCCTCCCACACACATCCTTCCCTGTTTCTAAAGACTCTCTTCTCCGTCCATCAAATACACTTTATTTCTTAATAATTCATTTTTACCATTTTTTTCAGCAGACATATACCTGTAACCAGTTTCTTATCAGCACTACATACACAGAGCTACCACCTGAGTGGTTATCATTGCAAACCAAAGCAACAAAATGTAATGCTTTAATCAGACTGTGCAACCCTCATTTAGGTAAAGACCTGGTACCTATCAGGCTTTTTGAAATAATAAAGACAACTGCGGCCCCACTGCTAACTGAAGACTCTGGGTTTGCATCTATCTTACGTTTATGCCCTCAAGTTCAAGTCAGTACGGGCTTTGTTGCTTTATCTTTCCATTGCATACAGTATCTATTATAAAATAAAGTTATTTTTTAAATTCTTTTTCTCAAACGTTACGGAATCATAATGCAAGACGGCCACGTGGTCTAATGAAAATTCCCAGCATTTAGGAGTCCTGAATTCCTGTCTTGTATGTGACTGTTCTGTGGCAAATTCCCCTGGGGCTGTTTCCTAAACTCAAACCTGACTGTGTTGAAACCTTTTAGAGAAAAACGAAACTCTCTTTGAATCAAAACCTGTATCATACTATTCTGCATCTATAAAATCTTACTCACTATACATTTCACCTTAAAACCTAATAACGTCCAGTCCTGGCTGGTGAAGCTCAGCGGATTGAGTGCTGGCCTGCGAACCAAATGGTGGCCAGTTTGATTCCCAGTCAGGGCACAAGCCTGGGTTGTGGGCCAGGTCCCCAGTGGGGGATCTGTGAAAGGCAACCACACAATGATGTTTCTCTCCCTCTTTCTCCTTCCCTCCCCCTCTCTCTAAAAATAAATAAATATAAATCTTAAAAAACAAAAAATAACCTAATTACATCATACTTCTCAGGTAAAGAAAATGAAACAAGCCTCAGCAATCATGGAGATGCCATCTTACTGTCCATAGATACTCCAGAAATACTGTATTCTCTTTTTTACCTTCCTGAAACTAAGCGAAGTTCAATTTTAGAACTTTCATTCAAACCTATTGAGATTGCAATCTTACGGCCACACACGTTTATGATGTCTTGGGCATTGGCTTGGAAAGGCAATCCTCTCATGTGAACACAATGCAGCGAGGACGTAGTTCCAAAGTCAACAGCCTCCGGAAGCTTTTCTGACATGTCCTTAGGCAGTTCTGGGAGGTGGAACAAGAAGCGCAGTCAAGAGCATAACAGCTTCAAGAGTTATTAAGAGATTACAATTAGGTATGACCTTTCTGTCAAAATCCTCAACTCCTCTTGCACCAGTAAGAAGGGCTCTAATTTTAAAAATCAAAATGATTGAGATTCCCGTCGCTTTACGAGTATCACCTGAACACCAGTAAGAATTTGGTGCCTCAACCCATTACCAGATTATAAAAGAACATCTTTCTGTAACAACAGGGAGGAGAAAAAAATGGTTATTAATGAAAAAAATAAAGGAAAGAGTAACTTTCTGGGTTATAGGTGAAGGAAGGAAGGGGGGGGGGGGAGTTACCAGGATAGTCCCAGGGCACTGATTTAAAAAGGATTTATCAAACTTCAAAGATTCTAAACGTTGCTTTGGAGTTAGGAATCAAAGGAATCACTTAAAGAGGAAAACAAAATTCCTTACTTCAGTCAACATTACTGCTCTCTATCCAGTATTTTCCCTCCTTAGTCTACTGACATTTTACTTCCTTTTGTTATTTTTGTGCCACCCAGCTTTCCTGACATAGAATCTATAAAAATTATTAAATTTAAAAATCTTAAGAAATAATAAGCCCTTCTACATATATTCAAAGTGCACACTACACTCAACTCAATTTCCTTCTTTGATAGTCTTACAATTTCATACAACATGGTAAAAAAAATTTTTTAACAAACGTCAAAACATACAACACAGACTCAATTAAGTCTCAACAAATGGCAAGTCCTTACCTATTTCCTTCTCATTTTCAAAAGCTGTCATAGGTCGAACATCCTCATTTACTTCGTGTTCTTCAAAGACCACTTCCGGCTCAGTTATATACTTAGCTGAAGGAGATGCCATTTTCTTTCCCTTGTAAGAACCGACATATGTTCGAACTTCATTCCTTCTGCTTGGAAATATCTCTATATATCTATGTCAAAGCAACAGAGAACAGGCACAAATAGTGCAAAGTAACCTTACATTGGACTCATTTAAAATAAAACACGCACACATAATATTTCCAACAGCTTAATGAAACACAAGCACCCCAAGATAATAGGTAATCCTGTGGGTGGAGAGGAAGTACTCTCAAAAGAACAGATCACTGATGTTATCACCCCGAAGATAAGTTTTCTTCATATACATTTTAACAATATTTTCTACCTTATTTGCTTCAGGAGAGCAACTATATTAAGGGCAATTGTGTGTAGGCAAAGAATTAATCTGGTAAGACAGGTTTGGTACTGAAGCCCTAAAATTCAATTCTGTGAAAATTAATCGTATCTGTGTAAGATATTGAAAGTCACAGTGTATGAGAAGCTAACTTCCTCCAGAACTCACTAAGTGTCCAGTGAGAATTCATGAACTAAATGTCAATTCTGACCTGCCTGGCAGGGAGTCTGTCTATTAAATCCAAGCTTCTGGACTCAGTTTTCTTTTCTCAACACTGCTTTTCCAAATCAGGTTATTAGGCTTGAATTGTAAAGAGCATTTCTATTTACAGACCTATAAAGATTAGTTGGACAGCATTTTAAATTTATTGAAGAGATTTCTACATTGCCTTAACATTCTCACCTAAAATAACTCTGACGTGTTTTTCCAAGAGACATATAATATGAAGAGTGGTGAAAGAAAATGGGGGGTGGGAGGGAATGCTCTGCATATACTTTTTAATTAAAATTGCATACAGACCTCTGAACCAATTCTATAAGTAATTCTGAAAAAGGCTGTGGAATGACTTTTTTTTAATTTCAAAGGAGTCAAGTGAAATGTCAGAAAGCAACAAAAAAAGTGGCTTAATATTTGACTTTTGAGTCCTCCTCCAAAATTAAAGCCAAAACACAAAACACCCATCACTATTTGCATACAATATACAGTACACAGAATCATCTCATAGGGGTGTCCAAACTTTTGGCATTTCTGGTTTCTATGCCACACTGGGAGAAGCGTTGTCTTGGGCCACACATTAAATACACAAACACTAACAAAAACTGATGAGCAAAAAAAAAGGTTTTGAGTAAATTTATGATTTCATGTTGGGCCATATTCATAGCCATCCTGGGCCACATGTGGCCCATGGTTGGACACCCCTGACAGAATGTCCACATCAAAATGTTAATCTGAACCAATTCAAGACCTCAGCCCTAACTTCCAGTTGTTAGGGAGTAATACGGGATACAAAGGAACACGTTAAATGACACCATGAGGAAGCAATAAGATAAATATAGTATGTGAGATAGTGTACAGGACAATGGACCCAATTTCTTCAAAAGTCCACAACACTTAAAAGGGGGGAGGGGCCCTAGCTGGTGTGGCTCAGTGGACTGAGCACCAGCCTGAGAACCAAAGGGTCCCCAGTTGATTCCCAGTCAGGGCACATGCCTGGGTTGTGAGCCAGGTCCCCAGTAGGGGGCACACAAGGGGCAACCACACATTGATGTTTCTGTCCTTTTCCTTCTCCCTCCCTTCCCCCTCTCTAAACATAAATAAATAAAATCTTTCAAAAAAATTGCATGTGCACCTGCTCATAAAAATTTTTTTTTTTTAAAAAGGGGGAATGGAATAAAAAAATAAGGGGATTTGCTCTACCTTAAAAGAACTGCAGATATAACAATCAAATACAGTGTGGACTATGTCTAGATTCTGATGTAAAAAAAAAAAAACTATAAAGACATATTAGTTATAATTTAAAAAATGTGATTATGGACTGGCATTAGATAATGAATTGTTGCTAATTTTGTTAGATATGATAATACTGGGATCATGTAAGAAACATATTTTAAAGATACATACTGAAATAACGGATATAGCAAATTACCACATCAACAATTCGTTAATAGGCTTTTGAAAGCTCAGCATACTATTCTACTTTGCTGTGTTTAAATCATTTGACATCATGTCACAGTACAGTCATCAAAATGACCTGGTGATGACAGTCCTGCACAGGTAGTATCTGCTTTACTCACCGATTACCTATCTCTTCCCTGTGTTTCAATAGGGCTTGGTTGGCCATTTCTGGTTCTTCAAACTGCACATAGGCTTCTCCTGTTTTTCTTCTCCCTCTATAGTCCATCACAAAAGTAATGTCTACTATATTCAGTCCTAGGACACCCAAAAATTATCACAAATTAGTGCTGCTAACAGGAGCTTTTTTTATCCTTAAAATTAACAGTCATCCACATACTAATTTTTTTACTTTATTAGTAAAATTTGGGAGCTGCTCTACCAATCCCAAAGCCAGATACATGCCCAGCTGGAAGAAAATTATTGTGTAGCCAACAATGAGTAATACCTACACATCCGTATTTGCAGAATGTGTAGCGTCCCAGCATTTCATATACAACACAATTCTCTGTCTCTCCTTTTTTGTGATTATATACTAGGGGAAATAAAGATTTTGACTAGCTCACTACTAACAATGCATGCTTTACAGCTAAGAAGTAAATGATAATGCTACTAAATCATGTAAACTGCTACTGTCTTAATATGGACACTGTTATGAGGGGATATTTTACCTCAATAGTAAAATAAACCCACGTGAACTATTTTGCAGTCTCGACATCTTGATTACCATGCTAGGTCAAAACACTCATGTAATCAACGAATACCGGAAATTCAAATGAAGAGTTCTCTCCAAAAGAACCTAATATAATATAACTGCATGCAGTTGTCTAGGAAAAGGTTCATGTAAGACAAAGAAGTAGACAATGGGGGGAAAGATATGAGGCCCCAGAAATGTAAAACTGAAAAGCACCTGCAAAGAAGTCTACAATGTCTTTCTCATTGCAACTGTAAGGCAGTCCTCTCAAACGAACCACACCATCGTTTACCACAGGCGAAGATTTGACCTGCAGGCTCTTCATTAAGGCATCCACATCTTCATTGTTGATCTCATATACTACAAAGCAAAAGCATAAAAGGTATGTCGAATTTATGTAACAAAGAAAGCCTCCGAAAAAGTCGTACTTGGTGGGATATCCAAGAATTGGAAAACTAGCCTTTTTCCTTCTTTATGTACTTCTTTGGACTTTATGTACTTCTTTGGAAAAAACAACAAATGACATTTATTGAATATTTACTATGTGCCAGGAGACCCTCATTTAAACAGCACCAACATCTTCACTTTATAGATAAAAGAGAGACAATCTCTGCGCTCCGTTCTGCACCCTGTAGAAGGTTGTATTCCTAATATCTAACTACTTCGCGATTGCTAAGGATGAAATGAAAGCGCCTTAGAAAGTACAGAGTCTGATGAAATGATCCTGAAAACCCACAAGGGGACGACGTCACATACCTTCCACGTACCGCTGCCCCATGTACAGGCGGTGCTTTTCTAAGGCTTTCTGCACATCCTGCTCTGACTCCATTTCAATTAAGGCATCACCCCTTCGCTTCCCATCTCTATTTAAGAGGAAGTGTATTCCATTCTCACCGTTGCGAATCCTGCAGTCTAAAAGTATGTGAGTAAAAATCAATTAAAACCAGAAATCCAACTTTTAACTCAATTATACAAGTCACTGGAACACAATCCTCCAACAAAACAAAGCAGGAACCAAAACACCCTCACTGCAGCCATCCAAATACCAAGGTCATGGTCGTCTCTAAAACATTCCATGTGAGAAGAATAAGCAAAGTTTACTGCACGTAAGGTCATGATCTCCTGATCATTAAATGGTAATTTAAGCTACGCTCAACCAAAGAAATGGATTATGTCCTTCCCAATGCTTCTATGGTTACGTTTTATGCATAAGTGTCTTCTTTTGTCACAATTATAACCAGAAAAACTCTAAAAAGCTCCTAAAAGTATAATTTTGCTACCATAATTTAACCTTTCCCCCTTTTTATTACTAAGAAAACACATCTTCATACTGCATACGTCTAATGACGGGAGCAAGTAGAAGATGTAAATGGCTTTATAAAATGCTTGACTACACAATGCTATGCACATTAAGGTACTTAGTACATGTCACACTGTTTTTTTAACATTTAAGATAGGATCTTCTAAAACTCTCTTAAAAGGAAAATTAAAAATCAGTTAGATAACAGAAACGAAAAAACCAACAACAGATTTTTAAACCTTCCAAACATGTTATTATGGCAACGAGTAACTTAGTGTAAGTTACTAGTATTAAGTGACTAGTACCTTAGTCACTTAATACTAAGTGATCTTGTATGCTCAATGTATGTATTACATAAAGATCTCTTAACCCATGTTCCCACTAACGCATTTCCACTAACAGGTTTGTCTTTTGATCTCTACATAATAAAACTTCAGAGAAAACTGGTTTTATTAAATTTTAGACTTAGCGTTAAATTTTTTGTCATCTTAACGTTAACCTTTTTGTTGCATTCGGTCTTGAAACTGGTGTATATCACCAACGGTATCCATAGTGTCACTCGGAACATACATGCAACCAGCCAGATGAGACAATTCTCGACCATCAAATAAGATGTTAACAGCACAGTTTAAATTGGATTTTGTGGGACTATCTTCTACTCAGACAAAATTATGTATTTAAAACATACATAAAATATACCTGAAAAAAAGCTAAGCACATCTTCTACAGTGCACGACCATGGTAATCCTTGAGCTCGAATGAGATACACATCATCCACCTCCTCTCCTAACTTGGGTGGAGCCAGTTCATACTCGGCGAGAGGTGGAAGGTCTTCCAGGTAGGTAGTTTTAGACTCCTTCCAAAAGAAATAAAGAAACATAAAAATATTTCTGTGACAACCTACTTAGAAAATGTTTACTTCTGCAAACTAATGCTCTGGATGTTCTTCTCAGAGGATAGTTACTATCTCAGAGGCAAGAAATAAACTTCACAAATCTAACTCATCCTGTTTTGGTTTAAATTGTGCATCCTAAAGCAACAAGCAGGCATATCCTAATGGTTAGGCAAGACACAAATTTTATTCAGGACTTGTTTTGAAATTCTTCAGTCCCAAATTACACTTCAGAATAGTGTTTTTGCTAAGACAGAACAAGAGGGGGCCCTTCAATTTGACAAATATGTGAGTGCCTCCTACTCAATGCGTGCCCTATTAGGCCCTCATTTGAAAAAGTTTACCTCCTAGACCAGAGGTGTCAAACGCATTTTCACTGGGGGGCCACATAGGCCTCGCAGTTGCCTTCAAAGGGCTGAATGTAATTTTAGGACTGTATACATGTAACTACTCCTTAACAGTTAAGCCAGAGCTCAGCGCTACCGCTGGGTAGAAACAAGGTGCCGGGCAGGATAGCACAAAGGGGAGGGCTGGATTCAGCCCATGGCCTTGTGTTTGACACCTGTAATCTAGGCTAAGACAAACATACAAGATGAGATGCTGTAAGTGTTAGATGATACAAGATATTGTATGAATTCAAAACAGAGCACTAAGAGAAGCATCAAGACGTGGTATCAGATGGACCTTGAAGGAAGGACAGACTTCTGACAGTGACATGTGAAGGAAAGGGCATTCCGCGTGAGAGGTGAGGGGAGGAAGCAGTATGAACAAAAGCCCGTTTGCAATACAGCAATAATCCCATTTGGCTGAACTGTAGGGTCCAATTAGGAGCCAAGGAAGATGAGCTGGCAGGAGGAACTTTGTATCAGTTAGCAGAGGGTCTTGAGTGTTAGTTAAGTTCTGTGTCTCCTTAACCTGGTAGGCAAAGGGGAGTTAATAAAAGACATTTAGAAGTGGATAAATCAACAAGAGAGCAGGATGCTTGGAAAGGTTAACCTGTCAACTAGTATGTGAGACCAACCGAATAGGAAAAAAAATCATAAAAGGAGTTATGTGAGTTGACAGGAGCCTCAGACAAATCTAAAGAACTCTATTTTACAAAACTGAGCAAAAACTGGAATTTAATAAGATTCCAACAAGTACCATAACATGACTGGGAAGACAACTCGAGTCTTAGGGTGTGCACTCTACTGGGCTAAGGAAAGAGATTCCTTTGTACTTGCACTGTTCACATGAAGACTCATGTCTAATTCTATGGAAACAATGATAAACGTAAACCTCTAGCAGAGTTCTAATGCATTTTTAATAAGAATGCTACCAGCACTACAATTAACATGGGAAGACAACTCAGGCTTTAAGATAAATGACTTGCACTCTACTGGGCTAAAGAGAGGTACTTCACTCCTTTGTATGTTCCCATCATTTTCATGAAGATTTTAAGACGTCAGTTAACAAATGTCAGCACAGTACATAACACTAGTAGAGGCTCAACAAATATCATTATACTCAATTTCACAGGAAAAAAAAAAAGATTAGCCTGCTTACAAGGGCTTAATAGAGATGGTTTGTTTTTTAATTAAGGCAACATTCCCCAATTTCCCAGAATTCCACAAACATTAGAAGCTTTTACAGAAAAGGGCAGCAGAAAGTATTGGGCCAGGATTCAAGTCAATTAGCTCAGCCACTGGCAGACAGCAGCCATGCTGATTAGTCTCCCAGTTTGCCCAAGTTCAAGGAGAAACGCAAAGTGAATTAAGATATATATGAACCCAAGGCTTCAGGAGCTGAACAGTCTTAAGGTGTAGTGACATTTCCCAGATGTCCTGTAACAAGCAGAAAGGTTTCTGCAAGGCACAAAATAGTTGCAATCTGAGTTCTTAAAGCACACACTGACTTTAAAAAAGACAACATTCCTAGACCCTCGTGTCCTAGACGCCCCCTCGCCTCGCCTCCCCTCCCCCAGTCTGTCTCCGCACAGCCCTTTTCGGCGGCGACCCTTGGTCGCAAAGGACCTTCTTTCTGCCAACGAAAGTGGAGTGCAGAGGTGACCTTCAGTAATCTGGGGCAGCCCGCCTTCCCTAGCGACAGTAGAAAGAGCAGCGTTGGGGACGAGCCTCCTTCCCCACGAATCCAGCCCACGCAACTGTGCGCGTGAACCTTCACACAAGCGGGCTGCCCAGGCCTAATGCTCTGGCTGCACGAAAACTCCCACAGCTCCGCGGACTCAGCCTCCCAACTTCACAACCTGCGGACTGACGGCGAGAGGAACGCAGGATGAGGGCGTCAACAGCCTCCTAAAACCTACCATGGGCCGCAGGAAACAAGGCCTCAACATTCACCCCCAGCCACACTTACACGCCACAACCGACCAGACTCACAGAAGAACAAAAAGGGAGAAAAGCCGAAGCCGGGGAGAACCCGGCCCCGTTCCGAGGCCCAATAGGAGGACTGGGCAGCCGGGGGCGGGTGTGCGGCGCCGGCCGCGGCTCCCCGGCCGCGCACGCCAAGCGCACCGGAGCGCGGGGACGCGTGCGCGGCACCCCTCCCCCACCGCCGCGGCGCCCACGTACCTGGCTGTAACTCCGCGCCGGGCCCGCGGCCGCCGCCAAGGACTGCGGCAGCAGAGGGGCGCGCAAGGCCGGGTAAGAGGCGGCAGCCGTGGCGGCGGCGGAGGCGGCCGCAGGGGGAGGCCCCGCCAGTCTCCCGGTAGGCGCAGGTCCGGCCTGGAGGCCCCGCGTCTGTGAGGCGGCGGCCGCGGCGGCCCCGAGCAACAGCAGCAGCCGGCGACGGCCCGAGACCCCCGAAGGGAAAGAGCCGGCGGCCGAGTAGAAGGGCAGGCAGGCGGCGCCGGTGCGCCGGCAGCTGCTGCAGTTGCAGCCGCAGCCCCGGAGCAGCGCCCCGAGCACCCAGCGCGTCCCGGCCATGGACTCCGGAGGCGGCGCGGGGCCTGTAGGCGGCTGCGGCTGCAGCGCGAGCGGAGAGGAAGTGGAATCCAGGGCCGGGGAGGGGCGCCAGGCACATGCGCGCCGGCACCCGGGTCAGCTAGGAGTCGGGAGTTGGAGAGGAGAGAGCGCAGCTCCGCCCGGTCTCCGCCCTCGAGGCGGAGCTGCCTGCCTGCCGCCGGAGGGGGGCGCGGCGGGGCTCAGGCAAGATGGCCCTTCCACTAGTTGAAAACTGAGGTCCGGAGTTGGCAAGGTGAAAGCCTTCCTATTTTGGAGGTATCCCAGACATGGAACGCCGGTCTAGGGACGCCCCGTGTTGTACCCCCGCGAAACGCGTGACGTGAGAGGCAAAAAGGGCTGCTTCTGGAAGGAATTGTGATACTTTGCTTGTAAAGAAAGTTTGGGGTAAATGCTGGATGTTTAGGAGCCCCGAAACTTGAGCTGTTGTGGAAAGCATACAACTCAAGTTTCTTTTAAAATAACAGATAGTTATATAATGATTATACATGCATATGACAAAGATAAAGACTTCATTAATAAGTTAGTGTATTCACAGGTGGACAGGCAGAGGTTTGAAAAAGAGCTGGTTGTGCATTTTTCTTCCTGTGGCCGGGAGCCGTCTCACATTAATACGCAAAAGGGAATTCTGAGAGTGAAAAATAGAAAAAGCTAAAATTTTGAACTTTTTCTTTTGGAAATCTCAAAGAAAAGCATGATGAAGTTATAAAATTTCAGAAAATATCAACACTTTAAAAATCTTGTTTTACCTATCCCCACCACCAACCGCCCAAACATTTTTTCCTTTGCTGGACTCTTTTAAAGCAAACCCCAGAGATCACAGCAATCACCCTTTCAATATTCCTCTTTAACTGGTAAGGACTTAAAAACAAGCAAACATAAACACATGATATTCAGATTAGTTGTTTTGAAGTATTCAAGATTATTGTGTTTAAATTGTTTACTCTGGCCTACTTTTAGAGAACAGAAAGCTCGGAATCCCCCCCAAAACTCCCCACCAAAAAAAAAAAAAAAAAGAACGGGAAAAAAACGGATTGGCTTGGCTCTGTGGACCTGGAGTATGAGAGAGAAGGGGACTTCTCAGCTGTAAAATTTTAAATTCTAGAGATTTTTTTTCTTAAATCTCTCTTTTCAAAAAGGAAAATGGGTTATCCCTTCCTAACATTATCACTGTAAATCACGATTTGTGAGTGTGTTAGAGATTTTGCCCATATTTACTCTTGCCTTCATTTTTTTAATAGCTGAAGTCATCGTCCATAATATGTAACTCCAGGTTGGAAATCTAGATACATAGAATGAAACCTAACAGATTATATTCAGAAGTATTTAAACACTTAAGTTTTTAAATTGACAATTGTTTTTAAATTAATGTAGAGTTGACAATTTTATATTAGCTTCAGGCGATTGGACATTTATGTACCTACAATGTGATCACCATGATAAAATCTAGTAACTATCTGTCACCATACAAACTTTAAAAAAAAAGCGGAGAACTTTAGCCCTGGTTGCTGTGGCTCAGTGGATTGAGCTCCCGCCTGGGAACCAAAGGGTCACTGGTTCAATTTCCAGGCAGGGCACAGGCCTGGGCTGCCGGCCAGGTCAGATCCCCAGTAGGGGGCGCGCGAGAGGCAACCACACATTGGTATTTCCCTCTCTTTCTCCCTCCCTTCCCCTCTGTCTAAAATAAGTAAATGAAATCTTTAAAAAATAAAAAGTTAAAAATGAAGAAAAGTGGACAGGTTTGATTTTTCCTTACAGGAAATTGGGAACGTTTAAGGGGGAAAAGAAACTAGCTTTGGAATGACTGGTGTGGCTCGGTGGGTTGGGCAATCTCGCTTAAACCAAAGGGTTGCAGGTTGGACTCCCTGTTAGGACACATGCCTGCGTTGCAGGCCAGGTCCCGCCACCCAACCTGTAGGTTGAGGGTGGCTGGAAGGCAGTCAATCGATGTTTCTCTCCCTTTCTTTCTCCCTCCCTTCCCCTTGCTCTAAAAATAAAATCTTAAAAATGAACTTCAAATTATTATTCATTCACCTAACAAACATATTAGGTGCTCTTTGTGTTTCAGGCACTGTGTTGTGCCCTGTGCATTCAAGAATGTAAATCAATAGGCTTACAGACTAAATAGCAAAGTGATGTTTACATTTGTTTATGTCTAGATTATATGCAGAGAGACTAGAAAGTTTGTAAATTAAAATGATTGACTTGTGGAACACTAGATTTTGAAATTTATGTTAATAAATATTATTTTAAACCCAAATAACTGGCAGTACTCTTTAGAGCTAAATTTTTATTATGGAAATAAAAGGGCTATCTTGGACAAAAAAATTCCATTGAGAGACTTTTTGAATAGGGTGGTGACAATGGAGAAAAAGAAGATTTGAGATATATATCTATGAACTAGAATCAATAGAATTCGAGGCTAGGTTAGAGAGAGGGATGGTGTTTTCTGTTATTGTTGCTCGGAGTTAGGAGGGGTGGATAGAGATGATTTTTCATCCCTGGGAAAATTTAGAAATTATACACACACACACACACATAGTTTAGATTATATATATAGATTATTACTAGATTTTATATATATGTAGAGAGAGAGAGAGAACGCAAATCAAGCCTACTTTGTGTTAAGGTGGAGAAATACTCATTTGGGTGTTGTCAGTATAAATGAAGCTGCTGGTTTGGATGTGATTGCTTGGACCAAGTTTAGAGTGAGAAGGAAAAAAGGCATAGGAAGAAGTCTTGAGGTACGACAACATTAAATGCCCTGTAGAGTAAAATGAACTTGCAAAGAAAGGAGCAGTGAGAGAGTCAAGAGCAAATTAAGGAAAGGCAACCGTGTTTCTGGAAGGAAATAGGGAATACTTAACCATGTCAAGTTCTTACTAAAATCAGTAGTTTCGCAGCAAGTGAGATGAGAACATGAAAAAATGTCTTGGTAAATTTAGTGTTACGGGAAGGTTCAGTAATCTTATCCACAATTGGGGCAGTAATAGCAGAGGCTGGAATAAAGCAGAGGTGAGGAACTTGAGGTAGAAGTGCAAAGTAAGTTTGATTGTATAGGTGGAAAAAAAAGAGATAGGGCAATAAAGGAAGTATATGTCAAAAGTGCATTGTATTTTGCCTTCTTTGGATTAAACTGGTTGATATTAGAGCATGTCGAAGTGATGTTGGGAAAAGATGTTATTGTTAAGGATTTATCTGAGTAACCAGGGAAAAATAGGCATAATTGATATGTGGTTTTCTAGAAAGGTGAACAAATGTAGGCATCAAAGCTCAGGTGCAGAAATTAGCTTTAAATAGAAGAGAGCTTCTCCACCTTTCCTGTAATAAATCATAAAGCACATTGTTCTTCTGATATGGTCACTACAGTACTATATACAGACTAGCACTGACAGGGTGTCAGCCTACTTCTCTGACAAGAATTTCTGAGGCAGAGCTAGTCAGAATTGGTGGGAAGAAACACTAGATTTGGGGGAGGAGGAGAAGGAAGGAGAAAAACAATCACCTCCCTTCACTAGGAAAGAATGTTCAAATGAAGCCCTCTTATCTAAAAAACACGTTCTTAGGAACTGGGAGAGAAGCTGGAAGGGGATGATTGTTCTGATATCTAATAAATAAATTAAGGAACTCACTTTATTGTCTGTACCCCTCAATTCTTAGAGGTGAACATACTTTTCTTCTGATATGCAATGAGGCTGAGTTCTCAAAGGGTCCCATCCCACAGTCTTCTTTGCATTTGAAAGAAACAAAAAATCATGAACCATGGATGTCAATAAGGCTAGGGTGGCAAAAGGAAAAGGAATTGAAGTCAAGTACCATAAAGAAATGGTGCCCATTTGTGTAACTTGTGATTAAGGTGCTATTCATCATCCAAGATGAAAGGAAGTTTATTACATTGAGTAGATAGATTCAAGGCAACTTCAACAATTGCAGCTACCAGTTACTTCCAAGAGAAGGCAAAAAGGTGCATTTTATCACCACTACCACTACTTCATCCTTTTATCTGATAGAAAAACTGATCCACTGGAGCCACAAGCTGTAAGGTTTGTGTTTGCTGCAATGATGTGTTTCTTAGGTTACCTTTATCAGTTGGCCTATATTCACTATTAACAAGTCCATACTAACCAATTTTCATGTCTCTTCCATAGGTTGTATTTGGAAAGCCTTTCTGTGAAAGAATAAAATGTACCTGTTTGTAAACCAATCAACACATGGCAGACCAACAAACCTAAACACTGTAGCATTGTCACTTCTGAACATGAAAATATGTCTCTGGGAAAGAGAGTAGCTGATTAGTTATTTAAATGAAATGTACTGTCAAGAATAGTAATTTAAATAAAAATAAAAGGATTATATTAACAGCCCATTTCCCATTCCTCAACCCCACCAATTATTTTAAATGAAGAACACTGGAAATGTGACCTTTATTCCTGAGGAAGTTCTCAGAATACAATGTCAACACGATTTTTACAGAAAACTGATTTACTCCAGATAGATGTGGCAGTCACAAAATTGAGCTCTCTGTGGATGTTGAGTCAGTACTTTATAGTGTGTAAAGCTCACACTAAGAATATTTAGTAAGTGGAATGATGGGCCGTGGCATCCTCTGGCCCTATTTACGAAAATAAGGTGGGGGTGTGCTTTACTACTCAGATACCGAGACATTCTCCCATTAACTAGCTTTTCCTAGGAAAGCCAAAGCTAAGGCGCAACCAGAAACCAAGGCTCTGAGCATCATCTGACACATACAAGCTACACAATACCAAGAAGTCTTTATTAATAGGCATCATTACTAAAGATCATCTCTTTAAAATACATGAACATAATTTTTTAAAGTCATGCAAGATTATATACACACGTGCAAAAACACAGAGTAGGGTTTGCCTCTAAAAACTGTTCTCTAGTCAAACATTTCTCAAAGATTGACGGTCACCAGTTTCTGGTGTATCCTTTAAGAGATGACCTGTGAAGTGTTTTGTCACTTTTAAATTTAGTAATTCCACTGTTCTTGGGATTTTGACAAGTTTTCCACCTGCTGTCAAAGGATGAAGCCAGTGTGTTCGTAAATTGAGAGCAAAAGGAAATGGACACACAGTAGACAATGAGATCCTATGTCACAAGAAACAAAGGATACTGAGGAAAAAGGTATGAAAGGAAAGGTAAGTCTTCTATGGTATTTGGAAGAATAATTTTTCCTTATTTAACAACATAGCACCCTGGCTGGTGTGCCTTAGTGGATTGAGTGCCAGCCTGCAAACCAAAGGGTCACAGGTTGGATTCCCAGATCAGGACACATGCCTAGGTTGTGGACCAGGTCCCCGGTAGGGGGCGTGCAAGAGGCAACCACACATTGATGTTTCTCTCCAGTCTCTCTTCTTTCCCCACTGTCTAAAAACAAATAAAATCTTTTTTTAAAAAATTTTAAAACATAGCTTAATTTAGAAAAACATAATACTTCAAAGTTAGACAGTGATAATTGGATATGTCACTGCCTGTGTGGTTTTGGTCATTACTTAATTTCTCCAAGCTTTATTTCCTAAATTTTAAAAACAGATAATTTTAACTACTGCATAGAGTTGTGAGGTATCTGGCATATATTTAGAAAGAATCTTGTAAATGGTCTATTATTATTTTCTTAAATGTTGTTTAAAGGAAATGCTTATTGTATTTTAATTCTGTTTCTTCCCTTCACCCTGATTCTACCCCAGTATTTATTTTTTAATGGAAATATAATTGACATATAATCACCATTATACTTATTTTTGTTAATAACGTATCCAAGGATTTAAGGCAGCATCCTCCCCAGAAAAATACATTCTCCTTGAAAACAAATTCTATAGAACTAGAAAATACCACACTGAAGTTTAAGTTCTAAGAGGCCTGTTCAAACATATCCTATAGTGTAGGACAGATTTAAACCCTGCTGGTCTGAAGGACATCAAAGCAATGAGAATTGTCACTGTAAAAAATCTTGGAAGTACCTATTAACTACTACATTAAGTCCGTTTTTCCTACTACATTTAAAACAATGCTCTGCATCATAATAAAATATTTATATCTGTGTATGTGATTTACATATATATATACACACACACGGCTTGGCAAAGTAGGTTTACAGTTCATATGGAAATTAATACAATAATTAATAAATGATAATATAAGAATAAATGCTGTGGTTTGTGTGTTCAAAACTGTAAACCTACTTTTGCCCACCCCTGTATATACCTCACACATGTAGATATAGACCTGCACAGTTTTTTGCTCATAATCAGTATTTAATAAATGTTTATTGAATTTAAATCAGTAGACTTATTTTTTTTAATCCTCACCCAAGGGTATGTTTATTTATTTTAGAGAGAGAGAGAGAGATAAACACTGATGTGAGAGAGAAACGTCAATCAGTTGTCTCCTGTACACACCCCGACCAGGGATTGAAACTGCAACCTTTTGGTGTACAGGACAATGCTCCAACCAACTGAGCCACCTAGCTAGGGCCAGTAGAGTATTTTATGTGTGTATGTGTGGGTTTATGGATCTTATGCTAGTTTTATAAATAATATTTCCACTTGTCCAAGAAGTAACAAAAATGAAAAATCTAATGGTAAATTGAACATTGGATGGGACATTTTTCCAGTAAATATAAAAACATATTTTCTAATAATCTTTATATGTGTTTTTAATTTGACTGCATTTGTGGGCTCCATTTATAACAAACACTAGTGGCTGCTAACAGTGCACATTGGTACCTAATTTATATTGAGGTCCCTTAAGGAAATACAGTATCATTTGTAGGTTGGCATGGGAAATGATTCACTTAGTATGTAATTCCATTATGATCACTTGTACTTCATTTACACAAAATTAATTCTTCCACTTACTACTATAATCACAAATTAATCCTCAAGATTACAAGGGGGAAAAGGTTAACAGTAATTCTTGGGGCCTGCCTTCTAAGTTTTTTCTTTAAGTAAGAATATGGCATAGTTGGAGTGTAAGCTATCACAAGAACTGTCCCTTTTTAGAAAAACTCAAGAAAGTACTTGTATTTTCACATCCCCTCCAACTATATTCCCATTCCATGCTGCTTCTGACAACCTTGCATGTCTCTGTGAGCTTCTAGGTCTCCTTTCCATCAAGAATTTGTATGCTGACTGTTTCTCAATAACATCCCCTTCTCCACTGTGGTATGGCCCTTTGCCATATTCCACCACATTTCCTGTCCCCCCCCAACACACACTCATTGCAATTTCTGTTTGTAACAACTTTCTAGAAGGTTGACCATGAATCCAACCTCATGCTTTTTGTAAGATCATAGAGTTAGGAGTCATCTATTGAGAGTCATTACTTTCAGAAATATTTATCAATGAATTCTTTGTACTAAACACTGAAAAATAGTTAATGCAAGTAGTCCCCACCCCAAAGCTCTCACAGTCTAGTAAAGAAAATGGCTAAGAAAATCAATTGCAACACATTGCAATTACTGCTATAAGGAAGTATATCAGGATACCATTGGACTTCAAAAGAGGGACACTTTCACACTCTTATGGACCAAAGATGATTTCAAGGGAGTGGACACCAAAGCTGGATCTTGAAGGAATCAATAAAGATTAGCAAAATAAAGACAGGAATGTTGTGCTAGAAGGAGGGAATGGTTTTTAGAAACCCCCAGAGACATGAGAAGACCTAGAGAATTCAAGAAATTGCAAATGGTTTGTGGCAGGAATACTAACATAATGGGAATTTTGAAAAGACTAATAGAAGTCAGATTATTGAAAAGCCTTGTATATGCATTGTAAGGAACTTGAACTTTATCTGGAAGATGATTGGAATAGGAAAGTGATATAAGCCGATTTACATTTAGAAATCAGACTTTGGCAGTAGTTTGGAGGAGGAATTGTAGGAGGACAAGAGACTTGTTATCCAGAGGTAGTAAGGGGGCTAATGCAATAATTCACAGGAGAAAAGAGGAGTGCCTAGACCATGAGAGCAATTTCAAGAGCTATTTGGACTGCCTATGGAAATCTTACTATCATGGAAGAATCCTCTCTAAAAGTCTTATGGCAGCCCTGGCCAGGGGCTGCCAGGTAAAGGTCAAACTGAAGGAGCTGACAGACATACATCAAAATAATCTTACTTTTTTTGTAATTGAGCAACAATAAAATAATTTTTTAATAAACCACCTTGTACATACAAAAAAAGTAATCTTTTTGATTTTACTTTTTTGATCTTACTTGTCACAAACTGGGGAATAATCAGACCCACCCAATTTTTTTTTGCTATGTCAATTGATCATAAAGTCTTCAAGATAGAAAAGAACTTAAAAGTTATTGAGGGATTCTAATCCAGTGTTTAAATTCCTTTTACAACAACAGCCCTGCCAAGTGGGGATTTAGCCCATGTTAAATAACTCCAGTGAGAACAATCCACTATTTTCTAAGAAAGATCTCAAAGATTTCCTTCAAATTAAAAAAGGGGTGGGGAGGGGGGAACCCAACCAAACAAAAAAAACCCAGAAAGCTGTGTAGAGACTTGCAAGTCAAGATTCCGGATGTTAACCAGATTTTCATTGACTTCCCTCACACTCTCTTCTTAAAATTCATCTCTGTGTTATGATGCATAATTTATATGTAGGGCTGACTTTATGGGAAAGTAATAAAAGGAACTACTCCCTAAGTAATGTCATTTTGGGGGCCAAGAAGCCAAGTTTCTCATCCCTCAACAACCCCCACCCCAGGCTGTCATAGAGTCTCAAATACCACCATTAGCATTTCTGAAGAAATGGTACGTTAAACTAAGTCCCACTAGGGTGTTAATGATATATCAGATAGACTTCATCCTGACATTGCAACCCTGGGAAGTACAGAACCACTAGCAAAGGAAAGAACACTAAAAGTGGAGAAGAGCAAAGCAACACTAAGGCAAGATGAGCCAGAGGTGCCCAGTGGTCCAAGACAGAAATGTTTGTTTGATTACATAAAGAGGATCTAGAATTTTTTCAACATACAGTTATTAGAACTCCTCCTTGTATTATGTTTGTCTCAATATATCTGGGATAAATTCCTGGGCAGTTCTGACATGCAGCTAAATTTAGGAACTGTTAGATATGAAACCACATTTATATATATATTTTTTAAGATTTTATTTATTTTTAGAGAGAGGGGAGGGGAGGGAGAGAGGTAGAGAAACATGGATGTGTGTGAGAGATACATCTATCAATTGCCTCTCGCACACCCCTAGCTGGGGACCTGGCCTGCAACCCAGGCATGTGCCCTGCCTAGGAATGTAACTGGTGACCTTTTGGTTCACAGGCCCATGTTCAGTCCACTGTGCCACGCCAGCCAGGGCTGAAGCCACATTTAAAAAAAGCAAAAACAGCATGACCCCCATCTCACAAGAACACACAAAGTCAATGTCCTCATTCTCCCTACGGCCATGTTGGTTTGTTCATACAAAGCTGTTGCTCTAAATTCTCTAAGGTGAAGGTTATGGGGAGACTCAATGGCACATTAGGTGTCTGGTGAAATGTGTCACTGACTTTTTAAAGATTTTATTTATTTATTCTTAGAGGGGAAGGGTGGGAGAAATAGAGGGAAAGAAACATTGGCATGTGAGAGAAACATCGATCAGTTGCTTCTTGCAGATGCCCCAACCAAATGGGGACTGGGCTGGAACCCAGGCACATGCCCCAATGGAGAGTCAAACTGGCAACCTTTTGCTTCACAGGATGGCACCAAACCCACTGGGCCACACTGGTCAGGGCTGTGTCACTGACTTATTAAAATTTTCTAAGATACTTCAACAGTAGACTTTCAATGAGCAGAGCTGTGTTGATGAGTACAGAATGATACATAACACTTTGGCTTTAAAACTTCTTTTGGCAGTTCCAATATTTGTGTCTCTTAAGATGAGAATTTAATGAATTTGTAACATTCAGACTTTGGTCTTCATAATAGGTTTGAAGTAAGTGGCAAGTTTTGGCTCTGATTTTTCTTTAGAAAATGGACAAGGAGGTAAAAATGCCTTGTTATAGTAATGCAGTGACAAAAATGTTCTCACATTATAGTTGAAACACTCAGATCAAAGATATGAAAACAATAATTAACATTTCTTTTTTAAAAGATTTTATTTATTTTTAGAGGGGAAGGGAAGGAGAGAGGAAGAGAAACATCAGTGTGTGTTTGCCTCTTGCACGCCCCCTACTGGAGACCTGGCCTGCAACCCAGGCATGTGCCCTGACTGGGAATCAATATGCAACCCTTTGGTTCACAGGCCCTCACTCAATCCACTAAGCCACACCAGCCAGGGTCAATAATTAGCATTTCTTTAGCACTTTACAGTTTATAACACTCATTTGCATATTTGATTCTTCTAACAGCTCTGGACTAGAGGTAGGATAGGTGCTAAGACACCAATTTTATAGATGAAGACAAGGCTCAAAGTTTGAGGAATTTTCCCAAGGTTTATAAGAGTAGTCTAAGTTGTTTGTTTTTTTTTAAATTCAGCTGTGAAGCAGAACTTTTTACATTGTTTTCTGTTTTCTAAGTAATTCTACTAAACTCAGCATCTTAATTCAGAAATTTTAATAATTTATACAAAGACTTGTTTAGTTACTGCTGGGCACATGTAGTAGAACTTTCCTAATGGGTCATTAGGAATCATAATGAAAACCACTTCCATTTTCACTCCCTTAATTCCCAGCCCCATGATCCTGGCTGTAAGAGAAAGAGAACCATCTATAAATACATTATATTCTGGGTTAGAGTGCGTACTGCATCCTGGAGGACATTGCTTCAACTGCACGAAGTATGTAATATGCCTCTCACCTGGTGCCATGAATGAATCTTCAAACAGCCATTCCACCATTCTGTCAGTCCCGTGGCTGTAGGAGGAGGAGGGACAAGGTAAGACTGACAATTTCGATGAGCTTTGTCCCATTGCCTTACTTCATTTCCATACAAAGATTCCCTTTGGGAGAAGTGATGCTATGTGGATTACCATGACAGTGCATAAGCCATTCCGTAAATCCGTGGGTGGTGGTTTTGGCATAAACTTTATGTGCAGAGAAAGAAAATATATGGAGAAAGTGTCTGTTTTGGTGAGAACGAAGTGCCACTCCTCCCATGAAGGAACTGGTTCAACATACCAAACGTCCCCATGGTAGGTCTACCTCAGGGAATGACTGTATATGAGGCTCCATTTTGGCTTGCCCTCGCAACAAAATCACAGTTGGAGCAGTGGCTACAACTGGAATCACTTATCTGTTAAATTTATAATAGTCTGCTATCATTCTCCAAGATCTGTCTTCTACAGGCCAGGTTAGGCATTTGAACAGGGATGTGGCAGGTATCACCACCCCTGCATCTTTCAAGTCCTTGATGGTGGCACAAATTGCTGCACTCTCTCCAGGAATACAATTTACTATATTCATAGATAAAGGTGGTTCTAGTAGCTTCCAGTTGGCCTTTTCTACTATAATAATGAATCCCAGAAAAGTATTATGAATCTTTTATTGTCGTCTCATTTCCACCAGATCCAAACTAGCCAATGATTCCAAAGCATCACTCAAATTCCATTAGGTTAGTCAGTCTAGCTTTTCAACGTAAACTATGCATTTCTTTACCTGCAGTTCTTCTCTGAATCTGAATTAAAGTATTTACCCTATTTTCTTATTGGTATTAAAACAAATTGTACATTCATTATTAAGATTATAAAGTATTATCTTAATCCATCAATCAATTTTAGTATCACTATTAGTGGGACGATGAGATATAACATGTTTGTTAATGTGATACAAGACGAAGTACACAACATTACTGGTATTCTAGCAAAAAGTGTTTAACTTGAATCTGTTACCCTTTTTATTGAACTTCCAGTTTACAGAAAATACAACAGTTGAGCAATAAGCTAAATGACTTCATGAGGAAGCCATTGGACCGATTCAGAAAGCAGAGCATTCTACAGGACAGTTGATCACTTTAGCAAGTCAGAGTCATAGAAAACAAAAATGGGCGTGGCAGTTCCAGATCCAAAGCGTGTGTCAAACACCAGTTCTGCTCCCTTTCAGAATGGCCCTTGGCCACCTGTTCTGGCCCAGAACAACAACTGTAAAGAGCTGTAGAAAGCAGCTCTATATGAGCACCTGCTTCAAAACCACCTCACATAGGCAGCACCCTATACCATTTGGCCTTTGCTGGCATTTCTCAACTCTTGCCTCCTGCCTAGAGTTTTCCTCTAATGATGAGGCATGACATGCTTTGGCCTGCTGAGTGCCCATGCATTTGTAACCCAGAAATAAGGGGATATAGTGCCCCGTTGTAATCGTGCAAACTGGGGCTCAGCCACTTGGCACCTTGGTTTTACATGAGTTAACAATTAGTGTTGAAGGAAACAGGCTTTTATTACCAGGGTTCCAACCTTGGGGGAACTGAGAGCACTCTTGCTTAGAGCCCTTTTCTTCCACGAGCCCCAGAACTTCCCTTGTTTCCCAAAAGGCTACAAGCCAAAACCATGCCTAGAACTTCTCCATATTCTCATTTGTCCATTAACCAGTCACACAGATTTCCATTCTTTCTGGAATGTGCACTTGTGGGTTTCAGAGTCGCCATTCTTTCGCAGCAGCTCTCTTCTTCAGGATTTGGGGGGTGCTCTTCTTAGCCTCCATGTAGCATTTCTGAAACCAGAAAAGCTGGCATTAGTGCTGCCTGTCACTACAAAGCCCAATAAGCAGAGATGGGGATTGAATCTTCATGGGTGCTTTATGCAGATGGTTGGTGATCTGAGAAGATGGTGGGTTTGTTCAAATACCATATTAAATCCCATTTTAAACCAACTCTTTACAACCAGAAAAGTGTAGGTAAGGGATTTGGAATTCAGGGGAAAAGTTAATCAGATAAAAGCTTCAGTGTTCTTCCATCTGTACAGGTAAGGGGTTCAGGATTCAGGGAAAATGGTAATCAGATAAAGGTAAAAGCATTCTTCCATCTGTGCAGGTATGGGGCTTGGGATTCAGGGAAAATGGTAATCAGATAAAAGCTGAAGCATTCTTTCATCTGTGCCTTGGGTGGTGGGTGTCTCCCCCTGGAGTACAGTGGCTCAGATACCATCTTGATTGCTTGCAGTCCTCCTGAGGCACAAAGGTGGAACTGCTTATGGTCTCCTGGAGTTAAGGTGAGTCATACGTTCAGTACTTGGAACAATAGCTTTTTACATACTTTGATTACTAAGCTTATTAGCTATTATCTGAAACTAAAGTTTTTCTAATATTTGAGTCCCCCATCATTTCAGGAAACCACATGCCATGTTACACTGACCCAGAAGGTGGTGGAGCCCAGGGAGTCACAGGTGCCTACATGGGACCCTACCTCCAGGAGTGGGCTCCCATCCTCCGTGGAGCCTAAGCCCCCTGTGGGCCCTGCATCTCCTGGTCCATGTGGGAAGCAGAGCCCCAGAACATCCAAATGCCAAAAACCCAGAGGGAGAGAGCTTGTACCAAGCTCTAAAGTCCCGTACCAAGAGGCCCCATACTAAGAGAGTGACTGCTCCATACATCCTTCAGAGAGGCAAAAGTCTGCTACTCAGCATTTCCAATCACAGTTCACCTCTAGGCACCTATGACAAGTCTGGGTAGCCTGGCCTGGCAGGTCGCACGGCTTCGTCCACTCTGTTGCTGTCTTCTCCAGGCAGACCTCCTCCTCTCCTCATGGCTCCCTCTCTCTGGAACTTGTGTCAGACTCACTCACAGATAAACCCACAGGCAGAGCTACAGGCAGACCTCCTGACCTCTCCAGGCCTTGCGTCTTCCCTACTGACCATTGGCCTGCCCTAGTTTAAATGCTTGGCTCAGAGCTTCGTTTGTGATCTCATATCCTGCTCTTCCTATGGTGCATTAGTGTATGCCATTTTTATCAGCTCCCCAATTCTTCGACAGTCTTTTGGCTGACATCTTTAGTCAGGGCAAGAGTTCCTAGTGACACATAGGCATCAGGGAGGGCTTCCACCCGCCCTGGCTATGTCACAAGTCACTGAATGTTTTCACAGTCACGTACACAATTAGCCCAGGGCAGCAGCTGTCTTCTCTTCAGGAACACAGGGCTGTTAATTTGCCTTTGTTATGCAATGTGTCTACAATGCTGTACTTCCCTGCTCTGGGGGTACCCTGCCCCCAATCCTGCCGGAAGACAGGATTGTTCGAGTTATTCCTCTATTATCAGGGGACCCATGCTCTGCACCCCATTACACCATGGGGCAAAATCTTTGGGCAATAGGACACAAGAACTGGCAGATAAATCTTCCCCGTTCCCCTTTGGACTTTCCTGAAACACATTTGTTTGTCCAACCTCCCAGAAGATGGTCCCACAGGAATAAGCAATCAGACATTTTTTTTTCTAATCATTCTTTTTTTAATTTTTAATTTATTGATTTTTTTAGAGAGAGAGAGGAAGGAGGGGAAAGAGAGAAAAAGAAACATCAATTTGTTGTCCCACTTATTTATGCATCCATTGGTTGATTGTTGTATGTGCCCTGACGGGGGATGGAACCTGCAACCTTAGCATATCAGGCGATGCTCTAATCAGCTGAGCTACCTGACCGGGGCACAGTCATTCTTGATAAAATTGGCAGCCATTTGGTAAGGCATCCTCAAATTCATCCTCCCAGTTTCCCTGCCCCACATCCCTTTTCCCTCACTCCTGCTGCCCTAGGATTGCGCTCTCTTATGAAGTAGTAGCATATAAGATTTTGCTTCAGGTTCTGCTTTCTCACTTGGACAAAGAGACATAAGGAGCATAACACCAGATGCTATACATGGCCCTGGTTTACACATACCGGCTTTAAGAACATTTTGGGAGATAATTGGAAAAATTTGTATGTAGATTAGATTTTAGATGATACTAAGGAATTATGAATTTTTTAGATGTGATCACATTATTTTGACAAGAAATATTTTTTAGAGATGTATACTGAAATACTTAGCAGTAGAATGATATACTGTAGTTCATTTTTAAATACTTCAGCATTGAAAAAGAGCAAATTAAGAGGAAAAAGAATTGTAAGATGTTTCTGTTTGGCTTTGTGAAACTAAGCCAATGATATTGATCAGGGTCAAATTTTAATTTTAAAAAAAGGAGGCCCACCCTGGCAGGCATGGCTTAGTTGGTTGGAGTGTAGTCCTGTAAACCAAAAGGGTTGCCGGTTCGATTCTGGTCAGGACACACGCCTAGGTTGTGGGTTCAGTCCCGGGTTGGGGTGCATGTGAGACGCAACCAACCAATGTTTCTCAAATCACTATTTCTCTCCCTTTCCCTCTCTCTAAAGTTAATGGGCATGTCCTTGGGTGAGGATTATAAGGAAAACAAAATAAGGAGGTCCAATAACTGACTACAAATGAGTAAGATAAATTCATGCCAATTTTTACATATTTTACAGCTTTTCAGTCATGTATTATAAATCACAAATTTAAGAAAATTTAAAAAATACAAGAAAGCTTTATGACTTCCATATATACATATACTTATACATATCTGTATCTATACTTGTATAAATATAATATCTGGAGCACAGATAATTAAAGTTACACCCAAGGTTGCATAACAAATCAGTGGGGAGGTAAGTAATTAAGTAAGAATTATTTAGAGTTTCATAGGACCACAAATCCTTCTCTCCAACATTATCAATATCAAAACCACAAGCAAATCCTAGAAAGAGAATGCAACTAATCTAAACATGCCACTCATCTTCTCAATTTTCATTGTTGCACCGCTTTACTGCCAGTTGTTAAGATTATAATTTTATCAACGTAAAATTATTTCGTACCTTACAAATATTTCAACAGAAAGTGAGTTTAGATATCACAAAATGAAGAGGATTTCATTTTGTTTCCTTTTGGAGAAACTAATGTAAGCCAGTAGGCTGGGATAAAGTTTCATTATTGTCCAAATTATGCCTGATTAGTGGCTAGTTGCCTCATCTGTGTTTTTATGAGAATGAAAGTGATAACCAGTTCAGAGTTCATAGGAACAAAGACTTCAGCAGTCTGCCTGGAACTTACAGAGCAATGGGCTTTTTTTTCTTATTATAATGTATTTTTCACTTCCTTATTTTTCCCCCAAATAGACATGCTGCTTATCTTTTGTTTACACAGAGACATGAAAATATAACCAGGAGCACTCTCTCTTGGATTCAGTAATAAGACTATGTTTTTCTAAGACTTTAGTGGTTGCCTTGGAAGTGAAGTTAGGTTGCTCTCCCTGGCCAACAGATAATGCTTCAGAGATGCAACTGGTTTTTTCCTTCTTAAAGTTACTATAGGCATCTTTTTAGACTTGGAAACTTTTAGAATTCTACCAAAACTAGAAGAAAAATTGGACAGTATTTTTTAAAATTATTGTGCACTTATCCTCAAAAAACCCTACAAATTAAATATATTTTTCAAAGATTTTATTTATTTCTAGAGACAGGGGAAGGAAGAGAGAAAGAGGGAGAGAAACATCCATCAGTTGCCTCTCACATTCCCCCAACCGGGGTCCTGGCCCGCAACCCAGGCGTGTGCTGTGACCAGGAATCTAACCAGTGACCTTTTGGTTCACAGGCCGGTGCTCAATCCACACCAGCCAGGGGTACAAGTTAAATATTAATCCTATTTTTTTTTAAATTGGAAAATGAGATGCAGTGAAATTAAGTGACATGACCCAAGTCCCACAGCAGGCAGAGTACAGCAAAGACTAAGGCAGAGTTCTCCCTCCAAAGCTTAATCTCTTCACGTTACAGGACATTTTAACACATGGGATTATGGTTTTTATTCTCTTCCCATAAATGACCCTGGTATTGCATGACATAATTTTATTTTTAAAAGGGATTTAAGGAAGAGGATAATACAAATAGTAAAAATTAAAATATTTTCCAAGCAGTTTTAAACTTTCTGTTTTTATAAGCATTTTGAATTTCATAAACACTTTAGTAGTATTTACCACATCCATATTTCTCATTCTCCAAGGTAAATTGAAGAGAATGATAATAACAATTATTGTGAAACTTAATCAATTCAAATGAGAATAATACCTATGAAAAGGGTCTGAAAATCCGTAGCTCTCTGCATGGAGATTAGCAATTATCATTTATTAACTTTTCAAACTTTGTAATATAAAAAAGTTAAAACATGCAAAAGCTTCAACAGTTACAACTCACAATCAATCTTGTTTCACTTTTTACATACGCCCACTTCTTCCCAAATTCCTAGAAAATTTTATTATTTGTAAGAGTGAGTATCTTTCCCAAATTAAAGAATCAGTAAGAATATCCTGATGCACATCATTGATCAAATAACACATTTTATGAGGTAGAGTCACCCAAGGTTTTACCTTCAAGGTGGTCAAAGTCCTTTCCTGAAGTGTATTTTCTCAGAGTCTGCAGGCTTAATTTCTAAGGGATGTCTTTCCTAGAGCTACAACAAGATAACTCTGATCAACTGTTTTGACCACACCTGAATTTTTGGAATAGAAACAGATGATGGTTCTTTAATAATAATACCTGCAGTTTTTGCTAGGCTACCAGCTAGACTATCACAGTTAATTGTAACCATTTGTCTAACTTCTGGCCAACAGAGTATGAACGGAACTGATTTCTGCCATTACCAGGTCTTTTCCTTAAAGAAATGACATGCTTTCAACTTGTCCTTCTGGTTGGAATACAAAAGTGATAGTGTGAGCAAGAGCAGCCAGCTCAGACCCAGAGGCAACAACCACATGTTAAAGATGGTAGAGCCTCTTTACCAGCCCATCAACACCTATCTCTGGACTATTAGGTGAAAGAGATAAATGTTTTTTTTTTCTTTAGCCACTGTATGTTAGCTCTCTTTGTTACAGCAAGTTTAGATTATCCCTTAATTAACTACTATATCTGTAAAATATTAAGCAGGAAACCAAATAATTAGGGGTTTTTTTTGTTTGCTTTTTTCTGTTAGCACCTTCTGTTTACATAAGAAGAATCATAATCTCTAAGCTATTTGAGAACCGAGATTGTGTCTCATCATTTTGTATCCCTACAGATATATAAAAATAGCTTAATAAATATGTACAAGGAGCTTCAGACCTCCCTCAAATTTCTCTACCAACAACATCTTATTCAGTCACAACATGGACAAACCCCATGCGTATAGCCAGAGATGGCCGCACTGGCTTCTCTGAGACCGTGTGGCAAAAACAGGGCTGAACCAGGAAAAATGCCTGCTCCAGCTCTGCCGCTGTTGCGTTACCACTGTTCCATAAGCAATGAAAAATCACTGTCATCTGACAAGCAAACAAAAAGCATGCACGTCTACTCAGTTCCAATGCCTGACCTTGCCTGTTCTTTGTCAACTCACTGCTATGAGTCGGCATATTTAGAAAGTGAAATTTTCTATTTGAAATTTAGTTTCATTTGCCTAGACCTGAATAAAAGGCAGAATTTGAGTTGCAGTCATGTTGCTGTACCTATCAATACAATATGTGATTTTTGTGAAAGCCGTCTTGATATTAACTAACAGTAATGTCATTCTATTTTATAAAAGGCAAAGTGGTATTTCTTTCATACAGCTAAATAGGAACTTAAAGACAGTTTTATATTTAATATTAATTGTGGGCCTGATTTTTCAATGACTTACTGGGATGTTTTGGGAAAGTAAAATTGATATCAAGTTTTAGGACAGTCATTTCTAAGTAGATGGAAATTAATTATTGCTTGACAATTACTGGTCAATTTTTTACAAAAGTGTAATTCAGGTAGTGAGTAGACATTATTATAAACTATCATCTTCAGTAAGAGAATAGAATTCTATTAACATATTCAAACGTAAATCATTTGTTTCCTCCTTTTGGTATACCATTTGATAAGAAGGCTTGTTTACTTTTGTCAGAAAACAAATAAATTCAGTTTTGTTTTTCTTGTATTTTATTATCTACATTCAAGAAAGTGTATTGGATAATTTTTTTAAATTCTCACCCAAGGATATGTTTGTTTGTTTGTTTGTTGGTTTGAGAGAGAGAGAGAGAATTGGTTGCCTCCCATACATGCCCCAACTGAGAATCAAACCCCCAAACTTTTGTTGTGTGGGACGATGCTCCAACCAACTGAGCTACCCGTCCAGGGCTGGATAACATTTTTTAAAGCTAGAAATTATAAACCATATATTTTGTTTAGGGCAATTATACTAATTCATGATTTCTGAGTTACATCATGACAGTAAACTGCTTTTAGCAGAACTAACCACTTCTAAGATGTAACGCTTTTCTAGATAATCAGGGAAATAATTACTAAGGCATCTTTGATTAATTTCCTTTAGTGCCTCAGAATTTGAAATAGTTGTTGTGCCACTGAAATGATCTTTAAAGGTATGAAACCACAACACCAGAAGCCGTTTACCATTATTTCATAATAAGCTGAGTATACAGCCATAGCATAATGCAATCCTAAAAAATGGGCTAATATAGTGTGTTCCCAGATTTTCCTTTAAATTAATCTCCAGACCTAATAAACACTGTAAAACAGATAAAGGAGAAGTTTACCGGCTGTGGTCCATATGCCTGGGGGCAGGGTTAGAGGCAGAGCTCCCGCCCGGGAGGCTCCTCCTCCAACAGCTGCTGATCCCTGCAGCAGTGTTTCTGGAAGTCTCTCCTGTACATTCCCATCCATCAGAACCAAACCCACTGAATCAGCACTGCTGTTTCCCAGGGCCAAAGGTTAGGAAGATACTATATATATCATATGATAGAGTATTTGGGCTAATGAATAATAGCAGTTCGCTGAAATGTTTCCTACCCCACTTCCATCGTCTCTTGAGAAAATTTAGTTCACTTGAAACAGCACTTGAATGCCAACGAGACATCCTTTGTTACCTGTACTTACGTTTTAGGCAAAAAATCAACAATCCAGCCATTTATCCATATAAGATCAAATAAAATGCTTTATTTTATAGCATAGGAAAGTCGATTTAAAATTGAATATCAGCCTTGATGTTATGAAGAAATGGCTAAATTAACAACAGTGATAACTAAATTATACTTGGTGAATATAAATTGTCCTTGGTAAATATAAATGGTGAATGTACTTGGTGAATTACAAAATAGTAGTAAAGTTTATCTTATTTTAATAAAATCTATCATTAGAGCTTTTTGCATTATAAAACTAATTGGTAATCATCTGCTTAAAAATCCCCCACGTTTCCCCATTGCTAATCAGGTGAAGTTCAGATTGTCCAGGCTACGCAGTTGATCTTTGTTTGTTTCCAAACAGATCTGAATAGCTTCAGTCCCTACTGATCTGTTCTATGAACTTACGGCCCAGCTGCACAGAGCTTTCAACTCTTTTCTGAACACAATGCATCAGAAAATGCTGAAAAGAAAAAAAACTGAGATCATTTTCATAATCTCACCACAGTTAACAAAGTGGCGTTTTACTATGAAAACAGAGAAATGGAGCCACCGGCCCAAGAATATAGGCAGCCTCTAGAAGCTAGACAATGCAATGAAATGGATTTTCCCCGAGAGGCTCCAGAAGGAACACAGCTGAGATAGCACCTTGACTTTAGTTCAGTGAGACCCATGTTGGACTTCTGACCTTCAGACTGTAAAATAAGAAAAGTGTGGTGTCTTCCTTTAAGCTACCAGGTTTGTTTTTACAGCAGCTAATGTAATACCTTATGGAATTTAAGGCACAGCAGAAAAGCATAATATATGCCTATTTTAAATTTTATGTCAGCACTAAAATCTAACGATTATATTTGGCCTCATAATTTTTTTGTGGGGGCATATTTGGGAAGCCTCACATTGCTATAAAAATTTTATAGGCAGTATTTTATGATAATCTTGGACTGTAAATTAAACATTAAAGCTGTTATATAATGGGGCTGCACACCAAGAGACATGATCTCAGTGAGGACACGAACCATACCGATTTTGTTCAGTACTGTGTGTCTAGTACCTATAAAGTACTGGACACGTGGTAAGTGCTCAGTAAGTATGCTTGAAATAACCAAAATCAGCCTCTTAAACATTCTTCTGAAAGAAAATACTCGAATACCCCCACACAGGTAATTATTGCATTCTTTGGAGTAGAACACATAATAAAAGTGGACTTTTCTCTACTGCCAAAGATACAGGCAAATTCAAGCTCTCTGGCTCTTTTTATGATACACATATATACAAGAATAAATGAAAAAAAAAAAAAGAAGTTGTAGTAAAGGAAAAAAAAAGTACATTAATGAAAGAATATACCCTTCCAAAGGGCAACTACGAATAAGTGTTCAAGGGCTCAGCAGCTTTTCTGAGGCTGTGAGCTCCGTTCCTTTGGCAAGGTATCCCCGTTTATCACTTCAGCCACTTCTCGCTGTCCAGGCAGTTTGTCGCGCACACGTGCTGTGGGAGGCGCACTGAGTGGGCCGTGTCTCTCCTTCGGGAGGATGAGCCCTAGTGCTGAGAAACAGAATGCGGCTTTGAGATTGTTGCCGCTCCAAGGCCTCATTGACTACCTAGGGAACCTTGGTTTTCAGGTTGATTGTATGAACTAACTCAGATAAAGCTATTGGAGAAGAGACACTTTTCTGGACTCCTATTAAATAGAATGTGATGGAAACTCAAGAAGTAAAGGGAAATTTTTTTTTCTACAAAAGATGTTATCGAGTCCATGGATATTCATTCATTTCTTCCTCATTTTAGAAATAATACCAATAAGTTAATTTAGCTGATATCCAGCATAGATAAGAATTGCTGAATTAGCAGCAGCAAGATGGCACTGCACTCTAACAAGAAAATAACATAAAAAACCCCTGTAAGAAGCCGTAAGGCAAGGCCACTGGGACCCCCCAGGAGGTTACAATAAAATTACCAGTGTAGCATAATAACTGCCCTTTCTGAATGGATTAGTCCTTCATTGAGACGCTAAATTCAATTTCAGTAAATCTGGTTCAAATATCACCTTCGCCTCTTACTCACTGGTGATCTCAGTTTCCCCACTGATACAAGGGAGAGAACAATGGCACTTACCACATGATGGAAGGACTGAGTTAGACACAGCAAGTAAATAAAAATAAAGCAACAGTGCTCAGACATGACAAGTGTTAGGTTTTTCTTTTATCAATTTTATTATCCTTATTACCATTTATAAGTCATGTAATCTTAGGAAAGTGACTTTCTCTGAAACTCATTACCCTAGCTTACCACTCATTACCGAGCTTAGCACTCATTATAAGTCAACTAAGGAAATAATGTAGAAGCTATTTTGAAGCTGCCAAATATTAATTATATTTTTACAGGAACAAATTGTCCTATTCTCTTTTGTAACCCCAAAGAGCTGGAGTGAACTGGACCAAAAAAGGTGATGATGGTTATAATAATCTTGAATTATTAAAAATGCATTTAACTAATTTTATTAATTTAGTCAACTAATATTTATAAAGGAAGTCTGACCCTCTCTAGGACTTCTCAGTATGATACAGAATAGTTCAAATACTTCAAACATAAATAGTATAATTGACTACAGAAGTAAGATAGAAAGTACTTGGAGGGAATGAATCAGAGAAATTATAGTTGAATTAAATGAGTATTAAGAGGTCAGAGGCATTGCCTCTCTATATGGGGAAGAAAGATTCTAGATGTGCATGGAGAGGTAAATAGGCATGTTATGTCTGGAAAACTATGAAAACTATAAGTATGTACTGGGGATTAAGTGAACGAGGGAGAAGCCTAAAAAAAAAAAAAAAAGATGGGACCCTGTGTGACTTGCTAAGGGTTTGAATGATATTTGGAATCAGGATTTTTTGTTGCAAGAAATAAGAAAAAAACATATTATTCCCAGTTTGTAGGACTCACAAAATCAGCAGGAGGCTGAACACAAGGTTTGGAAAACAGGAAAAAACTGAGGAACTCCTGCAGGTGTAAAAACACAAAGCACAATAGCTGCTTTTTAATTAGAACAGACTAGCTGGGAGGCCACCTCTACCCCTGTGGGATGCTTCTGCAGGTTCCCCACAAACAGATCGAAGTGTCCACGGCGTTAGTGTAACCACTTTCGGAGTCAGTGCCCTGGGCAGGAGGGGCCAATTCCTTCCCCCTTCTGTTTCCATGGTAAAAGATGGGGCACTGAGTCCTACCAAAACCAAACACAATAGCAGGCTCTTCTAAAATAGAAAGGGACTTGGATAACAGACAGAAGAAGAAGAAGAAAAAAAAAGAACAAAACACACCACAAGAACAGTTATAGAGACAGACTCATAGAGAGCAGTCTGACAGCCCTGGGGGTGGGGGATAGGAATGAAGAGATCGAGTGAAAAAAGAAAAAGAACTCAAGGACTTGACAACAGGGTGGTGACTGCAGTGGGTGGGGGGAGGGGTGGAGGAAGGTGGAAGAGGGTATAAGAGGGATACAGGATAATGGAAAAAACACAATAAAAGCTATTATAAAATAATGCACTAGTATTTTACAAAGTACTAATGCATATATCATGAAAAAAATCTCAAAAGCATCATGCTGATCAAAAGATGCAACAAGAGTATATGCTGCATGATTCCATTTATATGATGTACTAGAACAGGCTAATCTAATCTATCATGATTTAAATCAGAAGAGTAGTTGCTTAAGGGAGCAGTGGATGGGATTGTCTGGGAAGGGCACAAGGGGACTCTAGGTGGATGTCAATATTTTCTATCTTGTTTGCGGTTCGGGATACATGGATCTGTTCATTTGTCAACATTCATCGGAGTGCACATTTATATTTATGATCTGTGCCTGTTGTTTTGTAAAAAGCATAAAAAGATTTTTTTAAAAAACCCAATTTTTGTAAAAACAGCAGCAGCAGCAGCAACAACAACACAACCAAAAGAAGCAGCACAGGGTTTCAAATAGGCAGTGACAAGATCAGATTTACTGGTCAACAGAAGATGGCTATAAAATGACTTTCATGGTGCAAAAGGGGCCGCGCCGAAAAATAGCTCCCCTTCCTTCTTCTGTTCCCCAGGTTGCTATTTCCCTGTCCAATGACATTTTTGCCTTTTTTTTTTTTTTGCATCATCAAGAACATATATATTTCTATGTATTTTATCATTTTGATTACTAGATGGATGGGATAATGCTTTTCATACATTAATTGCATACTCAACCATTACAACAAATTCTTTTATTGCTTATACATTTTTCTGTTTTCTCTTTGGCTGATCAATGTGCCTGGTATGGAAGGTACAATAATGCTTCCCACATGTCCCTGTCTAATCTATGGAAACTGACTGTTGGGAAAGATTTTCTCCTTGACCAAACCTTAGTCAGACTTCTCTGAGCCATCTTCTCAACTAGGCCTTGACCTTTGGGCTTCCACATTTGTCTTTCATTGCTCCGTTTCAGCAAGAATCCTACTAAATCAGTGTAGCCAGAAACCCCACCCTTGATACCCAGTTACTGTTAATATATGATCAAATTCCTCAGCCCCCACTGTTCCCCAGGTGATATCTGATCACCCTGTCCTGCATGTAGCAGGAATGCTGTCAAGTTAGTTTAGCTAGAAATTCCCTTTTACACTTGATGTTTCTTTCCTTTTAGTAAATTTCCATCCACTGGCTCCCACCGGCTCCTTGGCTACAAATCCCCACTTGTCCGTGTTGTATTCAGAATTGAGCCCAGTTCTATACTGAGCTCTCCTTTCCTGAATGAGATCTGATTTTACCTATTAAACACAGCTCTAGTTTTTCTTTGACATTATATTGTTACTTTATATGGCAAAAAGGATTTTGAAGATGTTATTAAATTAAGGATCTTGAGATGGGGGGATTATCCCGGATTATCTGGGTTGGCCAATGTAATCACAAGGGTCCTTAAAAATGGATGAATCTCACCTATAAGTGGAACCTCATCAACAAAACAAACGAGAGCAAAATAGAACCAGTGACATAGAGTAAAGAACAAACTGACAATGACCAGAGGGGTGTGGGGAGGGGAATAATGGGGGAAAGGAGGGGAAGGGTTGTCAAGGAACATTTATAAAGGACCCAGGGACAAAGACAATGGAGGAGGGGGAATTGAATGTGGGAGGTCGGGGTGGGTAGGGCAGGAGAGAGTAATTTGGGGAAAATGGGTACAACTGTAATTGAACAACAATTTTAAAGAAGGTGGATGAAAGAGGTAGAAGAGTCAAAAAAATGAGATGTGATGAAAGAAGCAAAGGTCGGAGTGATGCGAGACATAAGCAAAGGATTGTGAGCAACCTCTAGAAGCTAGAAAAGGCCAGGAAATGAATTCTCCCCTACAGTCTCAAAAAGGAAGGCAGCCCCGGTGACACCTTGGTTTTAGCTCAGTGAAACCCATTTTGAACTGACCTCCAGAACTGTAAGATAATAAGTTTGTGTGTTTTAATTCACTAAATTTGTGGTAACTTTTTATAGTAACAATAGAAAATTAACAACCTAGTTTTCCCTCCCCTCCTCTTATTTTTTTTTAACAAATTGTAACAGAAGGCAGGTCCGGCTACCTGCCGCTAGGAAAGCCAATACTCAAGAGGCAGGTGCTGATGTAAAGGAAAGTGGTTTTTTTGCAGATGCCTGCCGTCTGGAAGATGAGGGACTCACACCTGAAAGCCCATCTCCTGGAAGATGGGGTACTCATGTCACAAAGCCCATTTCTACCTCTCAGGAGAGGCAGAGGTTTTCATAAGGAGGGAGAGGGAACAGGACAAAAAGATCAAGGGAAGGGGTTGAAATGTTCTCTACGTGCAGACGAGCACAGTCCATTCCGATAAGGCAAGTAAGTGAGGGTCTGGTGTGCGTCATCCTGGTTTAGTCATGCTGGCTTCAGGTCATCCTGGCTCCACTGCTGAAGGTCAGCAAATCTCCCGGAGCTGGGACACCTGAAGGTAGGGCCTAGATCTTTTGAAGTTAGTTCCTAGAACTCTTGTACAAGCATGCTGTTCATCTACCTATAATTCTCATATTAGTCAGAGTCCGCACGTACAAAAACAATGTCGAAAGCATGGTGGGGGTGGGTTATAATTTCCTATTGATACAATTTTTCACTGTTACAAAATGATATACTATATTATTTTTCTGTATCTTTGCTTTTTCTCTAATATATCTGAAAGATCATTTAAAATCATTTCATACAGATCTGCTTTATTTAACAGCTGTAGAAAATTCTGTTTATGTATATTTTTCTCTATTTTAAAAAATTGTACAGTGGTCTTATTGAATTACAAGAACTGTTTATAAAGTACAAAATAAGTACTAATATGTGAAATGTTCTAAATATTTCCTTCAGTTTGTCTATTTTTAAATTTTGTTATTAATATTTTTCATTATTGGCAATATCTATTTAAAATTATATTTTATTGATTATACTATTACAGTTGTCCTGATTCTACCCCCTTTGCTCCCCTCTGGCCAGAACCCCCCCACTCCTTTAGGCAGTCCTCCCACCCTTGTTCTTGTTCACAGGTCATGGTGTAAGGTCTTGGCTACTCCCTTTCCTCTACTGTACTTTCCATCCCCATGGCCATTCTGTGACTACCAATTTGTACCTCTCACCCATTCTCCCACACACTCCCTCCCATCTCTTTATTTTTAACCTTTATTTTTTATCTCTTTATTTTTGACATTTTAATTATGATGTGTATTGGAGTGGGCCTCTTTGCATCCACCTTGTTTGGAGCTCTCTGTGTTTCCTGGACTTGCATGTCTATTTCCTTCACCAAATTAGGGAAGTTTTCTTTCATTATTTTTTCAAATAGATTTCCAATTTCTTGCTCTTTCTCTTCTCTTTCTGGCATTCCTATGAAGTGAATGTTGGATTTCTTAAAGTTGTCTCACAGGCTGCTTACAGTCTCCTCGGTTTGGGGTTTTTGGGGTTTTTTTTGGATTCTGTTTTCTTCTTCTTGTTCTGATTGGTAGTCTTTTGCTTCCTTGTGTTCCAAATAATCAATTTGATTCTAGTTTCATCCACTCTACTGTTGTTGACCTGTAAATTGTTTTTTATTTCAATTATTGTATCCTTCATTTCTGACTGGATCTTTTTTATATTGTTAAAGTCCTCACTAAGTTCCTTGAACATTCTTATAACCAGTGTTTTGAACTCTGCGTCTCATAGATTGCTTATCTCCATTTCGTTTAGTTCTTTTCCTGGAGTTTTGATCTGTCCTTTCACTTGGGCCATGTTTCTTTGTCTCCTCATTTTGGCAGATTCCCTGTGTTTGTTTCTATGTATTAGGTAGGGCTGCTTTGACTCCATGTCTTGGTAGTGTGGCCTAACATAGTAGGTGTCCTGTAGGGTCCATTGGCACAGCCTCCTTACCACCCAAGCTAGGTACTTGAGGTGCACCCTTCATGTGGGTTGCATGTGTACACCCTCTTCTTGTAGTTGAGACTTGGTTGCTATTGGAAGATCAATGGGAGGGATTTACCTAGGCCAGTCAGCTGCAAGGATTAGCTGTGACCACTTACCACCAACCTCCACCCTTGTGGAGGATCAGCTGTGCAGGGACAGGGTGGTGGTGCTCCACCATGGTCCGTAGCTATCCACTGAGTGCACAGGCCCTGGGGTTTTCTGGGTGGTGCAGGCCAAGATCAGCTCCCACCTGTGTTATGCCTGGAGCCAACTTGCATAAGCTATAAAGCAATCTGAGATGGTTGTTACTTGTGCTGGGCTTGGGGATATTCAGGTGAAGCCAAGCTGTGAATCTAGGCGCTAGTTCCGGGCCTGGGGCCTACTGAGGCCAGCTGCTGCTTTCTTGTTCATATGGAAAAGCAGCTTGGGTGGGCCCATAAGTTGGGTGGGATAGAGTCTCTGGGGATCTCGAAGGTGGGTCAAACAATGTTAGCCAGGCTGATGGAATCTTAGCCAGTCTGCCAGCTCTGTGAGGAGAGGGTCCAGAAAAGCAACAATAGCCTCTGCTCACCTTGATGCCAGATACCTCAGCCACCCCCTGCACATCAATGTGCCCCTCAAGCCGCCTCTCTGGTGCCGGGACCCAGAGGGAGTGAGTCTGAGTAGGTGAGTCCATGTGTGGGTTCTTTAAGAGGAACTGCTTAGGGCTCCAGCAGCCTCCTCCACTGACTCAGTCCCCATTGGTTTTTGTAGCCAGAAGTTGTGGGGACTAATTTCCTGGTGTTGGAACCCTGGGCTGGGGGACCTGGTGTGGGGCTCAGACACCTGGCTCTCCTGAGATATCCCTCCTGAATTTTTATCTACCACACATGGATAAGGGACCAGCCTGTTCTGCGTCTGTGACCCTACTGCCAGTCTGGATGGATGTGGTTTCTTTAATTCCATAGTTGTCAGACTTCCATTCAACTCAGTTTCTGTTGGCCCTGAGCAATGGTTGTTCTATATTTTAGTTGTAATTTTGTTATGGTTTTGTAAAGAGGTGAGCTGTGTCTGCCTATGCCACCACCTTGACCAGAAGCCTGGTAATATCTTTTATTTATCAAATTTATCAAAATCTGCTGTGGATATCCAAGTGCATTTGGATTCTGGAGTTATGTCAAGTTTGGAAAGGCTTTCTCCGTGATGAGATTATAAAAAATTCTTCAATGTTTTTTCGAGATTCAATTTTCATGTTTAAATCTTTGATCCATTTGGCATTTAATTTGGTATAAGAAATTAAGGTAGGAATTCAAGATTGTTCAGATGGCTACTCAGTTGTCCCATTATCATCTCCTGTATAACGTATTTTTCTTGCATTGATTTTTTTTTAATTTTCTCTTTCTTTTTTTAATTGATGTTCAAGTACAGTTGTCTCCATTTCCCCTCTCTACTGCCCCCCATCCCAGCCACCCCCACCTTCCACCCTCGATCCTTTGACTTTGTCCATGTGTCCTTTATACATGTTCCTTGACAATTCTTCTCCCTTTCCCCCCAACTATCCCCTCCCCCCTCCCATCTGGTTACTGTCAGTTTGTTTTTCATTTCCATGTCTCTGGTTATATTTTGGTTGTGTGTTTGTTTTGTTCATTAGGTTCTACTTATAGGTGAGATCATATGGTATTTGCCTTTTACCACCTGGCTTATTTCACTTAACATGATGCTCTCCAGATCCATCGATGCTGTTGAAAAGGGTAGGAGCCACTTCTTTCTATCTGCTATGTAGTATTCCATTGTGTAAATGAAACATAGTTTTTTGATCCACTCATTTACTGATGGGCACTTAGGTTGCTTCCAGCACTTGGCTATTGTGAATTGTGCTGCTATGAACATTGGGGTGCATAGGTTCTTTTGAATTGGTGTTTTAGTGTTCATAGGGTGTAATCCCAGCAGTGAAATTGCCAGGGTCAAAAGGCAGTTCCATTTTTAGCTTTGTCCATGTTTTAGTTTTTTCCATGTTTAGTTTTTTTCTGAAGAAATTCCATACTGTTTTCCACAGTGCCTGCACCAGTCTGCATTCCTACCAACAGTGTACTAGGGTTCCCTTTTCTCCACATCCTCGCCAGCACTTGTCCTTTGATTTGTTTATGATGGCCATTCTGACCAGTGTGAAGTGGTACCTCATTGCGGTTTTAATTTGCATCTCTCTGATGGCTAGTGATGCTGAGCATCTTTTCATATGTCTCTGGGCCCTCTGTATGTCTTCCTTGGAGAAGTGTCTATTCAGGTCTTTTGCCAATTTTTTAATTGGATTGTTTGTCTTCCTCGAGTAAAATTGTGTGAGTTCTTTATATATCTTGGAGATCAAACCCTTGTCCAAGGTATCATTTGCAAATATATTTTCCCATACAGTTGGATCCCTTTTCATTTTACTTATATTTTCTTTAGCTGTGCAGAAGCTTTTTATTTTGATGAAGTCCCATTTGTTTATTCTTTCCTTTATGTCCCTTGCTCTCAGGGACATACTGGTGAAAATATTGCTGCATGGAATATTTGAGATTTTCCTCCCTATGTTCTCCTGTGGCACTTTTATGGTGTCACAACTTATATTTAAGTCTTTTATCCATCTTGAGTTAATTTTTGTATATGGTGTAAGTTGGTGGTCGAGTTTCATTTTTTTGCATGTAGCTGTCCAGATGTCCCAACACCACTTGTTGAAGAGACTTATTTTTATTCCATTTTATGCTTCTGCTCCTTTTGTTGAATATTAATTAACCATAGAGACTTGGGTTTATTTCTGAGCTCTGTATTCTGTTCCATTGATCTATGTGTCTGTTCTTATGCCAATGCCAGACTGTTTTGATTACTGCGGCCTTGTAATATAGTTTGATACCAAGTATTGTGATCTCTCCTACTTTGTTCTTCTTTGTCAGAATTGCTGCAGTTCTTCAGGGTCATTTATGGTTCCATGTACATTTTTGAAATGTTTGTTCTATATCTGTGAAATATGTCATTGGTATTTTTATAGGGATTGCATTGAATCTATACATTGCTTTGGGTAGTATGGACATTTCGATGATGTTAATTCTTCCAATCCGTGAACATGGTACCTGCTTCCATTCGTTTGTGTCTTCCTTAATTTCTTTATATATTTTTGTCTATCTCTATTTTTCTGTTGTCTTCCATAGAAATAAATTTCTTTCCAAGCTTTTAAACATTGTAACTTTATAATGTTTTACTATCTAGTAGGCTATTCCCCCCTTACTACATTTCAGCCTTTCTGAAAAGCCTACCTTTAATTTTTTTTAACTTTTTATTTAGTTTTAGAGAGAGGGTAAGGGAGGGTGAAAGAGAGGGAGAGAAACATCAATGTGTAAGAGAAACTTCAATGTGTGAGAGAAACTTCTTTCAGTTGCCTCTTTCACACCCCCATTGGGTATCAGGGATTGGCCTGCAACCGAGGCATGTACCCCGACCCAGAATCCAACCGGTGATCTTTCGCTTCATGGGACGACATCCAATCCATTGAACCATGCTGGTCAGGGCTGAAAAGCCTGTCTTTTTTTTTTTTTGAAATTTCCATCCTATGGGTATTTTTATTGGATAGAGAATTACATTAAATTTATAGTTTGATTAAGGAGCACTGATGTTTTAATACAATAGTGGTATCTTACCATTTATTTAAATTAAGTTCTTGATTTGTGCAATAACGCATTGTCTAGTGTGAAATGGCATTCATTTAAGCTTTGGAAGACATTATTAATCACGGAGACTAAGAGCATTCTCCGCACAAGCTGGCCAGTGGCACGGGTAAAAGGTTTAGTTCAAAAATTGATGAATTATTGGCTCAGTCATTCAGCGTCCCCATCCTGGCAATTTGAATTACAAATGCAGAAATTATTTGCAGTTGGGGGCAGGACAGAAGAAAGTAGAAACATTTATCATGGTCAGGCCATGTCAATGCAGAGTAGAATAAGGTCCATGAATTCTGCTGCTGACTACTGCAGAGCTGTCCTGAGTCTAGAATCACTCACTAGGTCTCCTGGAGGCCTGTTTGGTCCTATTAAGGCATCAGTTTCAGGGGTTTCTTTGAAGTTTACTCCCCACTGTTGTTCTATAAGTGTTTGTACAATAAGCTCTACTATAAATGATCTAATTGAGTAGATTTATCCCTCTTTAAAAAAAAAAAGAGCCTCCCAAGAAAAGATATCTCACAATTACATAATCAATTTACAAAGTGTTGTCACTAGTATTCCCATGTAATATTCAACTACACCATAAACTAATGAACTTCAGAGATGAGTTTTTCAGGCACGTAATCATTAAAAGCAAAATACTTACGAGGTTGAATAATCTGAGGCTAAACTTCCATTACAAGTATTGGATAACGTACAAAGACAAATTTATTTCAACGTCCTCTGAACATGGTTGGGTGTGAATGTCAAGTCCCAAACGGCTGTAGCCTATTCACCACCACTTGGAGGATGAAGCTGGCGCACGGAGAAGGGCAGAGTCAAGGGAACTTAGAGAAGTGAAGCTGGGCCTCTGAATTAACACCAACCTGACACCTTCCTAATCTCTGAACTTCATTTCTGTGAACCATTACATTTCCTCATTGTTTTATTCTGTTAAGAGTGTAGTTTTCTGTTGTCTGTTACTGAAAACGTATGAACTGATAAAGCATCAATTACATTTTATGTGCATTCAAAAGCAGGGAACTTGGGGGAAGAGAAGTGCGCCCCTGATTGGGGATGGAGGGGTTTGAGAAGTTTGGATAAAGGATGTTGCCTAGTTAGTTCGTGGTTATGTGTGCAGAGGAAGGTGTTGGGTGGCTTACTGATTGGAAGAGAAGGCAGGAGAAAAAAATAGGTAAAAGAAAAATAAAGATAAATTTCATGTAGCTCAGCCCCTTTTAACTTGTTTGAATAGTTTTAGCTTTGATAGAAAACTTAGAGAATAAGTCATAAATCAGCAAATAAAAGTCGTAACTTTTAGAATTAAATTTCAAATAACACTGTCTCAGAGTAGTGTTTCCCAAGCTTTAGTTTTTCCTCATAAGTGTTCAGATGATTTCCCCATAATCTATCTAAGCATGTTTTTTTCCTAATATTTTCCTTTAAATCAATGATTCTCAAATAGTAGTGATTTTCCCCCAGGAGGACACGTGTCAGTGTCGGGAGACATTTTTGTTTGCCATGACTGGGTGCTACTTGTGTCTAGTGGGGGGATAGAGGGCAGGGATGCCGGTAAACGTCCTCCAATACACAGCACGGCCCCCGCAATAACAAGCCATCTGGCCCACAGTGTCACAGTGCCCATGATGAGAAGCGCTGATTTAAATCAGCTCGTTTTCTTTTAAACTTCATAGCAGGTAATATTTATTGAGCAACAGTATACTTTAAATACTATTGTAAGTGCCTGTCATGCAGTATCTCCCTGAATTCACACATTTTACCATTAAACCTATTGTACAAGTGAGGAAACTGAGGGTTAACTCACCGAAGATCATCCAGCTAGTAAGTAGCTGAGTCTGGATAGTATGATGCCAGAGATCTTGAGCTTAGCCAATAGGCTCTACTTTATATCACTATTATAAATGAAAACCAGTATTACATTTTCTATGCAGTAGGAGAACATATAAGGTCAGTAAGAGAGAATGATATTAAGCTCTAGCTGGATATTGTTGCCTGCTGAAGTCTCTGTGTCCAAAGCCTGTGCTCTCTCTTAAAAAGGGAGTCTAAGTGCTAGAGAGGTGTTAGAGACATACTGTCATCAAACTAAAACTTTCTCCTTGATACAATCAGAAGAAATGAAAGTGAATGGAAAAGGAAATAACTTTCCTAATATGTGACTGAATATCATATAATGCTGTGTTTGTGTACCACTGAAAACCCCAACTGTTCCATACTACAAACCCCTGGGTTGTGTTTGATTCTACATGAATTAGATCTGAGTTCAAATTTTGGCTCTATCAGTGTTACATTGGATGTGTCCCATCAGGACTGGGACAATACCATCTGCCTCCATAGGGTTGTGGTGAGAATTCTATGAGATACAAAAAGTCTTGCAAGATTAATGGCAGAAAATTACACAGCAGAAAATAAATGTTAGTTGCCCTCATTTCCTGAAGATTCTGTGGTCTCTTTCCAGCGCTGGCTTAGATACTCATATGTTTTCATGATAATACAAGCACTGTAAGAGCCGTGGCAGGAGAGGCAGCCACAGTTGGCTCCTGAGTATCACAGGGAACAAAGAGCTGCTTTCAGTCCTGTCCAGAGAAACCACCGAGGCCTCCTGGGAGGAACAGGCCTTTTCAGCCAAGCTGTGTAGCTACCTCCCCCACACTCACTCCCCGTGAGGTTTTTTGATGATCCAAAGAAGATTTATGGAAATTGCAAGCTAACAGCCCTGTGACAGTGGCACTGATAGATGATGCAGGTCCCTGGAGGCTGCCAGAGGGAGGAAAAGTGCAGGGAAGAAGTGGAAGGCTTTCTTCCTAGCAATAGAGTGTGGGTCCATCTTAATTTCTTCACACACACATATACCTGCTCCAGTTGTAGACCTGCCATTTGGCCATGCAGTTACTGAGTTTCTGGCTAAAGGCTGTACTTTAAATATTCACAGACCCTCCTATAGGATTGAATTTGTGATTCTGTGGTATCAACTGAAGCAGAGTTCAAATGAACATTGGAACTATTTTCTGTCTGGTGGTCAGAAGACCTTTTTGTCTTTATGCTGAATTCCAGAATTTCTTCCCTACTTGATTCCTGATACTTCTATTCTTTTAACATATTCCTTTAACAGGCTTGAGATTTCATGCCATAATTAGGGATATTTAAGATGAATATACAACTAGAGAATTAAAACACTGACAAACTCAGAACATCTTCTTCCTACTAGAATGTACACTGCTTGGGGTCAGTGACTTTGTCCATTTTGAACCTTATTGTACATCCCCAGTGCTCACGTAAATAACTAGCATGTAGTTAGTGCTTAACAAATATTTGTCGAATGAATGAATGAGCTTCCATACGAAGGTATAAATGGTTTTAGCAGTGAACATTTCCTGTGTATATACATGTATTATTTTTCATGCCTCTGGGCTTTCACACCTGTTTCCCCCAACTTTCTGCAATGCCTTCTCTATGCCTCTTACTCCTACATCCTCACTTCCTCGCTTGGTGAAAGTCTAATACCCCTTTAAGACTCACTTTTTTGGTAAGACTTTCTTTGTCCCTATATTTCTCCTCCATTTAAGTCATTTAAATATCATTTAAGTGACATTTCTTTCACCAGCTTAGCCCCTGTAGCCCTTTGCATATCATCTATTAGAAGAGGAATCATTTTGTACTGTAATTATTTGTTTATATGTCAGTCTTTGCCACTAGAAACGAGCTCCTGGAGTGTTGGGATGTTTTACATTTCTTAGCATGATAACCGGTTTGTGGTGGAGCTTTAATCAATGTTACTGGCTGGCTGACTGAATCTGAGCCCTTTATCCTGCAGGGCTGCAGGAAGTTCTCAGACCCCTTATAAGGAGTGCATTCTGTACAAGATCATTCCCTTCGAAAGCTCCATTTTGGATAGGAAATCTTCCTGCCCACAATGGTTTTATTTTCCTAAACCCCTTTATCCTATACTCTCATGGAATGACTGGTGTGGAAACACCGAGTACAGCCTATAAAAAAGGGATTTGAAGATACTTGGTCAAATTTCAAGGTAAGATTGATTACTTTGGTCTTCTCTGTAATGCCCCCTGGTTGCCCTGATGCCACGCAGACCTTAAGGGCAGTGATATTTTGGGAGAGTTGGAATAGTTCTCTGGAAGAAAAACAAATGGTTTGACTGTCTGGAACCAGATTCCAGTTGGTGCAGTGCAGGGGAATTACACTGTGTAAAGCTGTATCTCCTGTCCCCAGCTATAAGAGGATTGTGGCTGCCCAGGTTGCTATGGTTGTGACTATGACAACTGTGGAAAACAAGAGAGAGATGCCAAGAAAAGGGTGTGGTAATGGCCGTGAGCAAGAGAGAATAAATGGCCAAGACTAGGGACTGCTGAGGGTCCCTGGAGTGCAGTAGCCATATAGGCAGAGATTCAAGACTGTATTGGAAGACCTGACTTCCACATTTCATGACTTACAACGAACTGTTCAAACCTGATCCCTTGCATTTCATCCATTCTGCTTTAGGTTACTCTGAGGAAGGGAATGGGGAAGGGAAAGGGAAGCAGCGTACCTATTTAGGGCACAGCTCAAGGGCTGCAGCTCTTGAGAAGAGGCACTATTTAATTAAGCCAACTGTAAATTTGTATGGGTGAAAGTAACAGCTGCTGATTCTTAGGATATTTTTAAGGTGCAGCCAGTTGGGATACTCTTCATGTCTATATATGGTCCTTCATGCTAAAGGACCTCCTGGAGAGGGTTAGGCTAAAAATGTAGAGTCCTTGAAAGTACATCCTCATCTCTTGGTCTTTGATAGCACATCAGCAGCATGTGGGAAACTTCAGCAAGGTTAAAAGTTAAGCCGCTCATCCCACGCACTTAGTAGTGACTCCTCCCTCCCACCCCCGCCCCCGCATTGTTGCTAGGCTTTTTTGAGATTAATGGAGAGACTTATTTATTTAGTCCCCATGTGCTTTCAAGCTGCTTAGTTACCACGTCTTTATGCACAACGTGCACTTCAGGCAAACAAACTTTTAAGAGCACAGCAGATTGAAGCGGCAAGCCTAGCAGATTAAGCCCCCTGAGCCCGTGTGCTATATGGAGCAAACCAAAACACAGCTGGTGGAGTTAATTTTAGGCTTGCCGACCTTGGCAATGTCCTATCAATTTGAGAAAAGCAGCTTTGAATAGGTTCAAAAGCGACTCTGCCTCCTCCTTCTCCCCGTGCAGCTGACAGAAAAAGTGGCTACACGGTGTAAGTTTTTTGGGAAAAACAAATAATTATGGACAATGGTAGACTTCATGAGTCAAGAAATTCAAAGTTTACTGAACAAGTGCAAAGCCCATGTGAGAAATATTTTATGATTTTTGTCCTGTGGGCTAAGAGCCTCAAAATTACACTGCAAGTAGCACCTTCTGAAAAGTTCTAAAAAACTGGCCTCTCACTATGTTGTGGTGCTTCAAAACATCAAAAGTGGGTTAGCAATGATGGTTGGGGAAGTAGATGTTTTATTAAATTATGATGTTTAGAAATATAACAGGAATTTAAATGCAAGGAGTAACTATGTACTGTTCACTTCTGAACCCACAGGACCCAATTTTCTGACCACAAAAATCGGTGAAGTTCCTGTAATGTACACTTATGGACACTGACACTGATATAATTTTTAATTTTGCTTTCATTTGTTTGATTCCTGTATTTCCCAATGACCTATAGGATTTATGATGGCAGAGATTATATCCTTGGTTTTTGCTCATAGAGGCTCATAGTAGATAATACTTGTTGAATGAATAAATGAACAATTGGCACCTCATCACTCCCTTAAATCTAGCATTGCATTACATGAGTTTGAAAAGAACAAACAGTTTGAAGGTGAGGGTATTGGGTACTGCTTGGGACCACTGGAAGATTCCTTCTTCCCTTGTAACTTGTTAAATAAGAAGCTTTGTTTTGATGCTTTATGGCTCTTAGTGGTAAATGAATGTAGTGAGAGATAAGATTCATGAACCAACCTTTTATATACTTCCATTCTTTCTTATTGTGTCAAAATAATGTCCTCGAGAAACATTTATAACCATATGTTGGTTTGTCTTTAATAAAGTAATATATAGAATTAAAATCTAAAGAGCATTGATAAGGGTCAGGTTGAATTGGTAGCTATGTTAAGTGGGATTGTGTAACATGCCAAAACTCATTTAGAATATATTCATTCTAACTTAGGTCATCCTGGGAAGGGGGAAAGGGAAATGGACATTACCAAATTCAGGTTGTATTTACGAACTATGTGAACAAATTAAATAAATAACCTTTCAGCATTGGTTTCCTTATCTGTAAAAGGGGAAAAATAGCATTTACTATAACTCATAGGACAGTGTAAGGAATAAATGAAATAGAGATAAAATATATGAAAAGCTTAGCAGAATGATTGGCCCATCAGAAATTTTCAATACATGGTAGCTGTAAAAATAATCTTATGTAACAAACTAATTGGATGGAATAAGTACATCAACCTACCTATTACATAACCGAAACACTCGCGAACAACAGAATGCATTTTATCAGGCTACTGAGGATTTGTTGCTCTGGCATACTTTTTTCTAGCATTTGTTGTTCAGGTTTTTTTCTTTCAGAGTCAGATCATGTTTCTGAATCAGGAGAGAACAGATGCTCAACACTGAGGCCGAGTTAGCTACAGGTTTGAATTCAACACTTATTTCACTGGCGTTAATAGCATTTGCTTTTAGTTTTATAAGTACAAGGGTATCTTTATACATAGGGAGAAAAAGCTGGCTAATTGTGAGGGCAAGAGAAGAACTCTCTAGACCAAAAAAGCATGTTATGTGTCAGCAAATTTTCAATTCCCATCATTAATAACAGTTCTGCTAGGACTTTTGAAGAAGAGACTGGCTGTTTGTTTGTTTTTGTTTTTATTGTGGAAAGTTTCAAAACTCAACAAAAGTGGACAGCACAGTATAATGATTCTCATGTACTCATCATGTGGCTTCAACAATGACCAACTTATGGCCAATCTTGTGTCATCTGTACTCCTGCTTCTCCCTTCCAATTATTCTGAAGCAAATCTCAGGCATATTATTTCATCTGTAAGTAATTCAATTCATATTTCTATTTATTTATTTATTAATTATTCTGAAGCAAATCCCAGGCATATTATTTCACCTGTTAAGTAATTCAATTTTATTTATTTATTTATTTATTTATTTATTTATTTATAGAGAGAGGCAAATGGAAGGAGAAAGAGAGGGAGAGAAACACTGATGTGAGAAACATCAATTGGTTGCCTCTTGTATGCACCCCGACAAGGGAACAAACTTGCAACCCAGGCATGTACCCTGACTGGGAATTGAACTGGTAACGCTTCACTTTGTGGAAGGATGCCCAACCAACTGAGCCATAGTAGTCAGGGCTCAATTCATGTTTCTAAAAAATTCTTTAAAAAACCCATAACCTCAACATCGTTACCACAATTAATAATCAAATAATAATTAATAATCAGTGTATAGAATCATCAAATATTCAGTGTCCAAATTTTTCAGTTGTCTATAAATGACATGTACATTTGTTATCATTCTTTCCCAGGTTCCTTTTTTGAACCAGGAGGCAAATGAGCACACACATTGAAATTGGTTGATTGGTCTCTTACGTTTCTTTTGACCTATAGATTTCTCCTTCAGCTCTATTTTTACCTTGCAATTCATCTGTTGAAGAAATTAAGTCCTGCATAGTTTCGCCACAGTCTGGATTTTGTTGATTGATTCATGTGTGGTCATTTCACATGTTCTTTACCATATTCTTCTGTTCCCTATTTCCTGTAATTAGGTAAATTCCATCTGGAGGCTTGTCCAAATTTAGGTTCTATTCGGTTGGCTAGATATCTTCACAGGTGATATATTCTTCCATCAGGATGCACAAAAAGTATACTTATCTCTCTTGTTGGGATACTAGCAGCCATTGGTGATCCTGCCCAGATCCATTCATCTATTAGGAGTTGCACAAATTGTGATATTCTAATAATAATTCAATCATTTCTACTTCATTTTTAAACTAAAATACTCTTTGAGAAAGAAGTTTCCCCTCATCTACAATTTGGAAATTTGGCTTTAACTCATGTTATTGTTTCTGGGAGGGGAACATATTAATTAAATGAGAAGTGATTAATCTAATAAAAAGGTATGATGAATCATATTCTTTAAGGTTTAGAAACCCTCACCTTGAGGGAAAAGGAGAATATAAATAAAACTGAGGGAGAGGTGGTAAATGATGATCAGAAAGCTGAGACATCTGGGAAGACAAATAAAGAAAGAAGAAACACATGTGCATAAAAGTAACACTTTACTAAGTCTATTCTTACCTGGCATAAAAATCCCAATTGGTAAGCCCATCTTATGGTTTCAAATACTATGTACTGACTGAGGTCTACTACATTCACACCTCTGCTTCAGGTCTCTCTCCGGGCTTGGCACAGTACCAAAATTCTACCTGACATCACTACTTTGACGTCTAAAAAACATCTCAAAGTTAACGTATCTAAAATGGAACTGTTAGTATTAACAAGCCCAAAATCGTTTCCCTATTTCAATAAATGGCGGCACTCTCCACCAGTTGCTAAAGCTCACACCCAAACAAACAAACAAAAAGCAGGGGTAATCTTTGATTTTTCAACAAGTGCTGTTGATTTTACCTTGAGATTATTACTTTCTTCTATTACTAATGACATTACCCTAAACCAAATCACAATTGTTGAGAAACAACTGGACGAATTACAATCATCTTCTGCCTTCCCTTCCCTTCTGCATGTTGGTCCCCTCTGGTCCATTACAAGGAGAGTGACGTTTCTAAAATGTTAATCAGGGATCATGAGCTGATAATCACTGAAGCTGTGTAATGGATTCATTAAACGAATGAATTATGATTATGTTATTATGATTATTTTATTTTATCCTCTCATTATTTTACTTCTCTGCTGACTTTTCAATGTTCTTAGAATGAAATTCAAATGTCTTGTCTAGGCTTGCCCTCTGTCTATGTGTCCAGCTTTATCTGATGACACTCTTCTTGCTCACCCTGCGGAGGCCATAGCCTGTCAGTTCTACGAACACTTTAAGCTCTTTCTTAACTTATAGCATTTGTATCTGTTATTCTCTCTACCAGAAAATGCTCATCCCCTAGCACTCTGCAAGGCTGGCTCCTTCTCCTCCTTCAGGTCTCAGTAAAAATATTACCTCCTTAGAAAGACTTTTTCTTAACCACTTAATCTAAATTAGATCCTGTTCCTTCACTATTACTCTCTGTCACATGGTTTATTTTGTATCCTACCACAATTTATAATTCTCTGGTTTGTTCACATTTATACAAATATTCTTACTTACTATGATAAGAAAGTAACTCAAATGAATATTAAAAGACATTCGAGGGCATGTACCTACTCAAATTTCATTCTACTCTTTCATGTCATTTCTAGTTCCTTGAAAAATTGGTGAATAAAATATACATTTTAAAAATATTGATTCATAAACAAGTATTTATAAACAAAATAAGATTTTGATCTTGTTTGCAAAAGTAGGTTTATGGTTGTGAGTACGTGAGTTTATTCTTGTATTATTTACTAATTATTATATTATTTCCCATGCAAACAACTGTAAACCTACTTTTGCCCCACCCTGTATAAATTGGTGAAGGAGAAATTGTAATTAGAAGTGTGCCTTTAAATACACTCTCACTTTGATTCTAGATTTCTCAATGTTTTTGAAGTGCTGAATAATTTTAAGTGACAGCCATTGTGTAAATGACACATCTCTGGAATTATGTTCTGTATTATTAACATGACACCTCTCTCATTTTTAGGACCAATATATTTACATTTTATCAGCTGTTAACTCTAGGAAACTCTCCTAACTGAAGAACTCATCAGGTATTTTTGCAGATTATCTACTCTGCCAGTCATTGCCCTGATAGTGTCATAGGGTTTATCCAAATTGTGTCAGACCGAAAACAAGGCTACATAAGCCCCCTACCAAATCAAGAAGCAGATGGAAACTCTTCCAGTCACTTGAAGGATGCCCCTAGCATGACAGAATGTTAGAACTGATAGTTTAGAGATCATGTAATAATCCAAGGCCCTCATTTTAAAAGGAGGTAAAACTGCTGCTCTAATAGGTTAACTGACTTACTCTTCTCAAACATAATTTGCTAAGCTGGCATCTCAAGTTTTACTTTCAGAAGACCCTTAAGGAATTGTGTAGGAGGTTAGTAGTATATCAAGATCTGGAGTGCAGGGCCTTTATGCCATAAACCCATTATTTTCCTTATATTCAGATAAACCCTCCTTTTGCCATCTTTCCTGTGTCTTTTCAGCCTTTAATTCCCAAATTATTCCAGTGGCTTCTGCTGTTCCTGTGATAAATGTCAAGATTTCAATAATTTCTTCTGTTTTTAGAAGTGGTTTGATTTACTAAAATACCAAACTAATAGTGAATAAACTCAATTAAACACATTTCATATGGCTCCTCCTTCAAGTCTGTTAGCCTGTGGGTTAATAGCTGCACATGTTTTGTGCAGATTCTTTAAAAACTTACATGTGAATTTGATGGGTGTTGAGTGGAGAAGAAAGGCATCTCTTATGTAAAATAAATAGGTACCAAATTGATAATGCTGTGGGAGGCTGGTCTTTAAGTGGCAATGCTGATTAAGCATTTATGGGTCCCAAGTCCATTATAATCACTGGGCACTCTGATGCACAACCCATTTTGGAATCTAGAAACGTTTCAGTTCCCCTTATACAGAAACCTGCATTTCACATAGTTAAGGTGACCAGGGCAAGTCTGTACAATCTATTAAAAAATGCGCGCATCCGCACACCTGGAATATGTCGCCACAGCAGTTTTCCCTTTTTCCTCGCTGCTGATGACAGCCTAGCTTGCCTGGTCAGACAGTGATGGAGCCTGACCATCTTCTAGTTCAGGGTTTTAAAATATGCCTATAAAACAACAGGGATCTTGAAAGCCCATTTAGATGCTTTTCTCTCTTCTGGCCATTCTAACGAGAGGAAATTTCCTCCTGTTTTTATGTAGTAGCAGATAGACTCCATAACCTTCCATTGTCGTTTGCTGGGCAAATCCTGGTGGCAATTCGATCCCTCACTGCAGTACTCTCATATCCCGGAGTTAAAGCCCACTTCCTTCCTGGCCACTGTGGCCAGGCCTCAATCCGCCTGGTGGCTTTAGCTTGTGTCCCGAAGTTGCAAAGGTGTCCACAACTGGAGGACCCAAAGCCGCAGCCCGCGGGCCGGAGTGGACGCGCGTAGCTCTCGCGAGAGTTCGCAGGGTGGGGGGACGCTGGGGGCTTGGGAGGAGGAGACCGAGGGTTGCACTGCGGTGGCAGTTCTCCGGGGACTGGCGAGCGGCCCTTTCCCCGCCTCCCTTTCCTTCCCCTCCCCTCGAGAGATTCAAGCTGTGCGCTTCCCACTTCCGCCCCTCTGCCATTGGAACAAGCGGAGCCCAGCAAGTTGCGACCCGAACAGCCGCCGCTGCACTCCTCCACCGCCTCGTCTTTCTCCCCCTTCTCTTCTTCCCTGGCTAACGCTCCGGCCGCCGCCCCGAGGCCTCACCGCCGCCCGAGCCCAGAGCCCACTCCGCTGTCGACATGAGCTTCTTGTTGTGAGTAGCCAGGCTCCCCGCGCCGGCTTTGTTCAGGCGACCTGGGCCGAGGGCCCGGCCCACCTGGCCCCGTGCTGCCCGATCGGGGTGTTCTCACCCAGCGGGCCTCCGGGAACCTGCCCGGAGCGCTGGCGCTGCCTTACTGCGGCCGCCGCCGCCTCCCCAGCCCCCTTCGAGCACGCGTGGGACCCTCCAGCCCCCACAGAGGCTCTGTCTCCCTGGACCCCAAGACCCTAGACCCCCCGGTGCCTGAGCTTGCATTTATCCATCACCCCAACCTCTCCCTCCGCATTGCTTTTGGGTTTGTTTATTTGCCCGCTCTGAATAAATGCCTCGCACGGCCCGCGTGACCCATATCCGATGCGTACCTGGTCGTCTGTCTCAGTCTCTCCTGCCATTGCTTTTTTCTCTGGGTCCCAAGCACAGAAGATGGAGCGTTGTACTCCCTACCCCCTTGGGCTTTAGGAGTGAGCAGTTGGGGTAACAAGTACTGTGAATGTAACCCACTTTACGAGGCTGTTTATGGGTAGAGATCTCCTGGTGACAGCCTGGAGTCTTGGGGTCTGGAGCAGCAGCTCCTTGCTTCCCTGAAGAATAGGGGCTTTATCTTTTCAGACAACCACCCAGTAGGGCCTGGGTAGTGTGCACTGGGTTGATTAGGTCCACTGGGGGATTGTTTTGCAAATCATTTGTAAATGACAACGTCGCGTCACATTTAGTGCTGTTTGTCATTTCCCTTACCATTTATTACAGACGTGTTGGGGGTTGGGATATGAGCAGAAAGATGGGATGGCAAGATGGGGGTATGGAGGCAGCAGACAAGCTTCACATCCTCGGAAAACAGGACCTTGAACCCTGCGGAATTAAGACTTTTGAAGGCTTTGTTGTGATTATGTTTAATCTGTGGTTAGAAAGCTAATAAAAACTCTGGAGATTGAAAACCACTCCATCCATACACTCCTTTACTATTGTAGAGAGAATAGTATGTAATAATTATTTTCTGTTCTGATGCTCTTCTTTCCCCACCTCACATTATTTTTAGTTATCACCTTGGCACCTGAATCCTGAGAATTTAACCCTTACTTTCAAATGCTCATATCTAGAATATTCATTCTTTTTAGGGTGTTTAAGCAAAACTGAGAGATCCCTGAGGAGGCTAACCTGCAGGCAGACTTGCTATTATTTCTAACATGATAGGGGGTATGGCTTTTGTCACTTGAGGTTGTGAAGCCTTTTTTTATGGCTCATCCTAGAAGGTGAGTTTGTCAGGTAGGTGGTAATAGATGAGAGGACTGGGTGACTTCATGAAAGTCTTTGTTTTCTATTTTAGTTTGAATCAACATATCTAGGCATCCCCGCTTGAAGCTTCTCGTCTTGAGTCTATTACATTGCTTGTGTTTGGTTTCTTCAAGAACTTAAAAGCTGTCTTCAAAATAGTAATGTGGATGATATCCACCACTCCCGCTGCGGGACTTGGGTTTCTTGGAACTCATCGCTAAATTGGATGAAGCAGGGAAGGACCATATTTGGTGGAAACTAGGGGATAGACAAGGTTTTGGTAGTGTTGTCTGAAGGCAAATACAATAGTATCTCATTTCTGCATGGCTCAATATTTAATAGTTACAGAAATACAATGGATATGTTCTCCTGAGCATATTAGCTACCTAACAAAGACCTTGCCATAACTAATATATATATAATATATATGGTCATATATTATATTATAACATATAATATATATATATTATATATATCACATATGTTCTATATCATTTATATGATATAGATTATATATACGATTATATATGATATATATACACCATATATATTATATATATCACATTAGAAGGTTTGTACTGTTTGGGGCATAATTTTTCAGTCAGTTCACATGTAACAGCTAATGTATTCTCAACATCTTTTCCTTGTGTGCCAAAAGAATAATCCAACATTTTTTATTTTGATTTTTGTCCACCATTAGTTTAAAATCTGTACCGAAGACTTGGTTAGATAGAAATAATTATCAGAATATAAAGTAAAAAGTTTGGGTTATTTTATCTGTTTTTGTTATTTGGTATAGTTTCCTAGATATTATTTCTGTACGAACAGGTGAGCAGCGAAAATAAGAGTTGTAATTTAGGAATGAAATGACAAATATTTTCCTCCAGTTCTTGGAATCTTCTACGTAAATGGGTGGATCCAAGGAAATAAGGGCAATGCGAGATAAGGTTATAAAGGTGATGACTCATAACTCGTGACAGCATTGAGATAGAAGGAAAGAATTTTAGTTAAAAAAAATCATTTGTTGTGCCAGGTACTGATATAGGTATTGGCTATCATTTGTGAACAAAATGGAAAAAATTCCTGCATTAGTTAAGCTTACATTAAGCAACCATAAACACTGAACACCAGTAAATTAGATAGTATGGTAGCAGGTCTTAAATGCCATGGAATAATGTAGAGCAGGGTGAAGAGGCTTGTTTGGATGGGGAGGTAAGGTAGATTAGGTAATCCCTAGAGGGTGTCCAGATAATCTGCTGCAGTCATTCCTTTGTGTGGCTTTTGTACAAATGATCAGAATAAATTTGCACCACATATGTGGATCTAACTGGGACAAAGCTTTGGTTGTGCTGCAGACTTGCCTCCGTGTATTTTTCAATTAAGCTGTAAACTTCCAGATGGTGCATAGGGAAACTTCAGAGGAACCTCATTTAACTTTGTAGACTCAAATTTTCTATTTTTATTTATTTTTTTAAAGATTTTATTTATTTAGTTTTAGAGAGAGGGCAAGGGAGGGAGAAAGAGAAGGAGAGAAACATTGATGAGTTGCCTCTTGTCTGTGCCTCACCAGCAACTGAACCCACAACCCAGGCACGTGCCCTGACCAGGAATTGAAAGAGCAACTTGTTGATTTGCGGGACAACGTCCAACCAACTGAGCCACACCAGTCAGGGTTGAAGACTCACATTTTTAAACACAGCCTCAACACCTGCTGTGCCCTAGGCATTGTGCAAAATGTGGGACTCCAGAGATAGTAGACAGTTTATAAACAGCCATCTGCAATAGATGTAATATAGTCCATGGGTCCAAAGAATATGGAGGAATTTACTGTATTTGGGCTGGAGGGCAGGTTTCAAGAAAGAAGTAATGGACATTAATGGAAGGTATAACAAGAGTTCTCTAAAAGGGGAAGGTGAAAGGGAGTTTGTAGTCAGGGGAAACATGGAGGCATGAAAAAGTGCCTGTGAATTCTCCATTTTCAGGTTTGTCCAAGAGGCTATTGAATTTTGAAGCTAGATGGGATCAATCAGTCACATAGCTTCCTCACCTGTTTTTTTGTTTTTGCTGAAGTGGCAAAATCATCAATTTCAGGTTACTGGCCTAATTATTGGCTTAGGTTTTTTTCATCTCCTGATATTTAAATATAGGGAAATTTTGATTAGAGTAAGGGTTTTTTTTTAAGATTTTATTTATTTATTTTTAGAGAGATGGGAAGGGAGGGAGAAATAAACATGATGTATGGGAGATACACTGATCTGATGCCTTTGGCCTGCAACCCAGGCATGCACCCCCACCAGGGATTGAACCAGCAACCCCCCAGTTCACTGGCTGGCACTCAGTCTAATGAGCCACACCAGCCAGGTCTCTCCACCCCCTTGTTAAGGACTCCCAAAAGGGTATTATCAGTCAGACTCTTAACAGTTTAATGATCCTTTGTTATCCTTATCAGTTTTTAATTTGGGAAGTGGTAGGTTCTTAAGAATTGAAATAAAGTTTTTTTCAAGTTACAGTTAGAGCCAAACTATACCAACAAATATAATTCTAAGTGGCTAGATATTTGGGGACCAAAATATGCCAAAATTGAACTGTATTGATTTTAGCTTTTGCTCAAGTAGGAACATATTTGTAAGGTGTTGGGACTGTATTCTCTTGCAGTGACTGTTGGTTTAGAGATATACCTTTAAAAAATTATTTATTTATTTATTTATTTATTGGGAGAGGGAAAGAGAGGGAGAGAAACATCAATGTGTGAGAGAAACATCACTTGGTTGCCTCTTACATGCCCCCAACTGGGGTCCTGGACCACAACCCAAGCATGTTAGAGAGGCAAGATTTCAGTCCTCAGTCTTTGAATTAAAATGCATTGTAATAAAATCCATACATGAAAAGCACCTCCAAGTTTGAGGAGCTTTAGATAGTAGTAAGTGGATGAATACTTGCATATTGGTTAAATGATTTGAAATAAGATAAAAGAAGAAAAATCCTTGAATTTCAATGATACTACTTCTGTCCTTGAGAGACTTGTGAGGCCCTGACGAAGATTCTTTGCTTGACCGAACTTTAGTCAGGCTCTTGGACCTTTTTTTAGGCCTATTTGTGCACTTCCTTGTAAAGTCTAGTTTTAGCAAGAACCCTGTTCAGTCAGTTTAACCAGAATCCTCCCACCCTCCGTATCTGATCAGCTTCCCCTTCCTCCACCATTCCCTCGGGGTTGATGTCTGATTACCCTGGCCTGTCTTCAGCCAGAATTCTGTTAGGTCACAGGTCACTTTAGCCAGAAGCTCTCATACTTACCCCCAGTGTTTCCTCTTAGTAATTTTTCATCACTCACCCCCTTACCCTGCTCCTTGGCTATAAATTCCCACTTTTCCATGCTGTATTTGGAGTTGGCCCCAATCTCTCTCCCCCTCACTTGTAAAATGCCATTGTAGCGGTCCCAATAGCTATCTCGTTATTCCTGAATAAAGTCTGCCTTTACCATCTTTAACGTGTGGCAGTGCATATTTTTTTCATTAGCAACCCTGAAGGAGGTTAGGTGACCTGATTGTCTTCGCATACATGTAATTATTTATAATTATTATTTAAGGTGTTCCCACTCTCCCCTCCCCTCCCCTGATGCTAATTTTCATAGGGTTTGTTCACTGTTTTATTTCCTGGATTGTTAGTATGTTGTTTGCCAAATATGCCCTCAATACATAGATGTATTTTTGGTTGAAGGCTGTCATAGAAAGAATAGTGGCCTATGGGTGGGATGACCTGGGTTTCAGAGTTTTTGGTCTGTTACAACCATGTGACCTTAGACATATCACTTAAATTCTTAACCTCTGTTTCCTTTGTCTACTGGGGGAAAGGAATGCGTATTCCATTGGGTCGCTGTGAGAACTGAATGAGAGAATGGTTGTGGACATTTTCGTAAACCAGAGAGTCCTGTACAAACACTTGCTCATGAAATTCCCAAGCCCAGTATATAAGCTCTTTCCACATTCCATATTGTGTTTAGCTGTCTCACAAATACATGGTGTTAATGTACAACACAATAGATACTTACTGGCCATCTCCTGTGTGTGAAGTGAAGTGTTAGGTGCTGGTCATGGGAAGAGAAAGATGGGATTTAGCGGTAAATAAGACGTGGTCTGTGCCTTCAAGAATCTAAAAATTGGAAACTAGCATGTGACATGGATATGCTCCTCAATAATTGCTTTTAGCTCATTAGTTTCAAGTCCACTGGCTAGTGAAGTTTCAAGATTATTATTTATTTTTTTAATAATATATTTTTCAAGATTATCGATGTTGCATTGTATATAAACTTCTTTAGACGTAGGTGTGAAATAGTTGCATTTGGTATTTATAAAAATTATAAGGTTTATATAGCATGTTCATATATTCAGAACAGCAGGAATTTCGCAGATGTATGCCTCTATTTTTTGGAAGGGGCTGCTTCTGTTGGATGGGTTTGGGGGCCTGCCCTACTTGGTTTTGGCCTCCTTTCTTCCTGCAGTTCCCTTGGGCTTTTCAGGTAGAGATTGGAATGGGGCTGGAAGTGGTTGGCAAAATCCCAAGGCACAGGGAGCCTCCATGATAGGGTGTTTGCTCACCATTCCAGCCTCATTTGTACCCGCCCTCCTGCCTTTTCCTCCCCCACAGAGCTCAGCCATTGTATTTGCATTTCTTTTCTCCCACATCTCTCTGCCTTTGTGAATGCTGTTCCTGTTACTCTGGTTGGACTGCCCTTCTCTCCCCTACCTTCATTTCTTCAGTTCTGGAGCCAACTCTTTCCCTAACCTGTGTGGCCCCTTCCCAGTTTGTTAAGATACCGTTTCAGTGTCCTCTGTAGTCCTTATTTGTAGCCCTTATCAAAAGATACTTTACTGGTCAGTTTTTAGGCCTTTCTTCATCATCAGAGTATATGACCTCTTTGATGGTGCAGTACTATTTTAAAAAATATTTTAAAAACTCTTACCACCTAGTATAGTGCCCAGTATATATTACACACAGTTTTTTTTTCCCCCTTAAACAAACCCATGACATTTTCAAGTGTTTTCACAATAGTAGGTAGAGATATGATTGATTCTTTTTATTCTGCTCTAATTTTCCCCTCCCAAAGACTTCTGGGGAGATACGAATAGCATTCCGTGCACGGAATATTTTGGGACACCTATTTATTGGATCTCTATTTCACAGTTTTGTGGAGACCTTTTTTTTTTACTCTTTCAAGGATTACTGGCATATGCCTCGCACATGTATTCTACCTGTCAAGGTGAATTGTGTTCCAGTTGCAGTGAGTGAAACTGGCATTTCCCTATGTCCCCACCGCTGTTGCACTACAAAGAATAATAGTCAGGAAAGCTTCTTGAGCTTTTCATATTAATACCAAGTAAACAGTTGATTCTAAAGATTCTTCCAAATAATTTGTGTCCTTTGGCATAGTTAGGGTGCTTGCTTCCATTGCCATCACCCTTGTTTTCTTTTATTTTGAAAGGGGAAAATAGTATCTTTTATGTTAAAATTTAGAATGGAACTCTTTGTTAATAAATGAAATTTTAAAATTAAGTCATGTGAAAAGTAATGGTAGAATATAATTTTAAATTCTTTGTTGGTAAATGTGGTTACAGTTACAGTATTAAGTTTAAAAATACTAATGACTTACCAGGAAAATACTACTTTTCTCCAAGATGAGCAGTCTATAAAGGGGGATTTTATAAAATGAGATATGTAACTCCAATTAAATTTCTTATTTCTTAGTTATCTTTCTGATGTTTTAATGTGGATATTAAACTGATAAATTAATGCAAATAATAAACACATTTGGGAGGCATATGGCATATGTGGAGCCTGCGACCCAGGTGTGTGCCCCGACCTTTAGGTTTGCAGAACAACGCCCAGAGCTCGTGACCTATGGGTTTAAAGCTGCTTTTTGCTATTAGCCTTAACGAATTTATTGCTTTTCTCATGAGGTCTGATAGAGAGCTATGCCAGGGGTTTTTCTTTCTGGATTATTTCAAGGGGGAGAGTTTTTCCCAAAGAGTAAATAGTAGTGTCTATTGCTAGTGAATCTGAAGAATATGCCTTTATGACATGGCTATTGTTTTTGAGCATTTATAGGTCAAATTATTTAAGCAGGACTAAGTTATGTTATAATCACTCAGAACATTGTTTATCATTTTATCATTAAATACTTTGTATAATTTTATGTGTGAGAAGTCCTGTTAGCCTTAATAAATTTGTTACTTTTTTTAAATGGCAGTTCTGATATTAACATTTTACTTAGTTCAAAAAGAAACTAGAGAGAAAAGAGTTTTGCATTTAATTATATGCATGTTTTTCACTCATTTGTGTTACTCTTAGTTTTATTATTTTTTTTAGAGATTTTATTTATTTATTTTTAGGGAGAAGGGACGGGAGTGAGAAAGAGAGAGAAACATCAGTGTGTGGTTGCCTCTTGAGTGCCCCCTACCCGGGGCCTGGCCTGCAACCCAGGCATGTGCCCTGACTGGGAATTGAACCATTGGCTCTTTGGTTTGCAGGTGAGCACTCAATCCACTGAGCCAAGGCTCTTTCTTAGTTTTAAATGGCCACAGTTAAAGCCCATTCCAGGTATTGGGGAGCATTGTTGAATCTCAGATAGTGTGAAATGTCATTTTGCAGATGATTGTATTAGGATTAAATACAGTATTTGGAAGAAGGCATGGTTAATTCTTTAGGGGATGGTCAAGAGCAGTTTCTCTGAAATGGTACCTAAATAGGTTTATGTGGGGATGATTGAGAGAATCAGTTATATCAGGATATAACTTCTAATTTTCCATATTCAGTATCTTTAATGAGCCTTCAAATGGGTAGAGACTAATCCAGATTTGGGGACCCTCCTTGATAAAATAAATAAAAAGTTATGAGTACAAAACTAGGTAGCAAAATAAATATTTATATTAGAAAAAAATCACAATTTTTAAAAAAGATTTCATTTATTTATTTTTAGGATGAGGGGAAGGGAGGGAGAAAGAGAGAGAAAGAACATCTATGGGTGAGAGAAACAGTTGCAGTTGATCAGTTGCCTCTCACTCACCCCCAACAGGGACTGGCCCCGAAACCCAGGCATGTGCCCAGACTGGGAATTGAACTGGTGACTTTTTGCTGTGTGGGATGACTCTCAACCAACTGAGCTATGCCAGTCAGGGCGGAAAAGTCACAATTTACAAATTTAGTAAAACAAAATATAGAAAAATAATATCACAAAATAAGAAAAATAACTTTTATTAGTTAACTGCCTGATTCTCTTAATTCTTATCTACTTACATTTTTGGCCGCATACTTCTTGACAAGTTCTTATGTTAATATTTTATAAAATAGGGTTATTGTTTTCTATGGAAAGAATAGAAAGATTATTTACTTTTCCACTAACATGGCTGATCAGAATGTGTTTATTATTATTGACACCTTAGAAAGGTTTCAGATTCACAACTTATTTTATTGGTGATGTCATGCAATATTTTACAATGGGACCCAAGTTTGGAGAAATCTCTACTAAGTGTGTTTCATATGTGAAGTACAGTGTTCTTATATCTGCGCCAGTAGCCTGTGGAGCTCATATGTAGATGACTCGGGTCCTGCACATTAGTGCGAATGATACCAGCTAAGTATCATTTACGTATCATGGGTGGTGGAATTATCCTTGGAAGTCATTCGTTCATGTATTTAGACTAGCAGTGATCTAATTACATGTGGACTTTAGGAGTTACATATACCTATAAAACCTAAAGTAAATATATCTCCTGCGCATCTTCCCTTTATCCAAATGCCCCAAATACCACATGAACCAAGGAGGAAGTGTGATGGTGGGGGCGGGGGGAGTCAGAGAAAACAGTCTTAACTCATTGCACTTAGCTTACTTTTGCAGTTGTTATGAGAACATGACCATGGGAGCACATTGTGAGGACTCCTGCTAGCGCCTTGGAAGGGATCCTGCCATTCAGGATCCCTGAAGTTTAAAATGTTAGTGTCGTGGTAAATCCAGTTCTAGTCTTGTACTGTGATTTTGTGCTTGGATGATTCCATTTGTTCAATTGTGCTACTGAACTGTGCCTTTAAGCGTAAGATATATGCTACTATGCATGTATAGTATGTACTATGCTCTTGTATCTACTATTATGGGGCCTATTTGTGTAAGCTGAGAATATAAATTTAGCAGATGTTGCCAGAATATTTGCTTTATCTACCATTTCTACCTGGAGTCCTTTATCAATTTAGCTCAACAAACATTTATTGAAGATCTGTTCCGAGCTAGGCCTTCTGCTAGGCTCACAAGATGCAGGGATGACTTAGAAACAGGCCTGGCCTTTGGGAGACTCATGGTGCATTGTAAAATAGACACACGAGTGTTGTGTGTGAACAGAGAAGGTGTCCCTAATCCAGCATAGGCTATCAGGGAAGCTTCCTGAGGAAAATGATCCCTGAATTAATACTGTAGGGATGACTAGACATCCAGTGAAAAAAGAAATTTCAGTTAAAAGTGTATGAAATAAAGAAGAATAGTCTCCATCTGATTTTAACTTTGTATTTTTTTTTTTTCCTGGTCAGGCTTGCTTTATTATAAGAATTTAACTTGAAAGCATTTAGACCACAAAACTGCTATGTCACTGATTGCACCGAATGCCTATTGTGTTACTGCTTCACATTTGCAGGCAAATAATGGATTATAGGAATTGCAGGCGAATCTTTGCCCTAGTGTTGACATGTGTATCTGATACAACAATTGTTCCAATTACTGCCAAGGCTGCAGGCTTGATCTTTCATTGCACCCTTTATAATGGGCTGTGGTTTTGGATTAAATGTCAGGGGAAATTCTGCTCTTTTATTTTGAAAAAAAAAAGTAATTCTGTTACAACAAGGAAGTGCATATTAATTATTAAATAAAAAAGCTACCTCCTCTGTTTCTCTCCCTTCCACTATGGGAGGAGTAGGCTTACTTAGAATTGCCGAGATGTCTTGGGTTGATTTCTTTTTTTTTTTTGTAGTGAAGGTTTAAGTAGGGCAGGGCTGTAAAGGACTTAAAATTGAAAATGAAATTTTTAATGTCAGGGTTAGGAAATATCCCCAGTTCATCTGCTAACTTCTATTGCTGCAGTTAAAATTTTTTAGATTTGTTATATTGAATACAGATGATGAATCAATTTCTTCCTTTAATATTGAGAACAACTGTTCTTGGAATAATAACAAGATTTTTCTTCTCTTTCAATATCATTTTTAAGATAGCAAACACTTACTAGGCGTCTGTTTTGTCCCAGGTTCTGTGTTAGGTACTACGGATCGAGGTTGACTAAGACATGATTCATATTCTTGAGTAACTCACAATCTAATAAGAGAGAGAAAAATTGTAAACAAATAAGCATGAGGATGTAATGTTTTAAGTTGACCCTTTATGGTTTAGTAGAAGTGTGATAGGAGGATTGTTGTTGTCTGGATGGGTCCCTCCCCCCAAATTCATATGTTGAAACCCAAAGGCCCAATGTGGTGGTATTAGGAGGTGGGGCCTTGGGGAAGTGATAGGTCATTAGCGCTCCATCCTCATGATTGGGGTTAGCATCCTTATAAAAAAAGACCCCATAGAGTTTCAAATTTTCATAGCCCCTTCCTTCCATGACAGGAGGATTTGAGGATGGAATAAGAATTGTGCAGTCAGTTTTCTGGATGACAGCCTTTACTAGTACCCAACAATGCTGGCACCCTGATGTTAGACTTCTAGCATCCCCAGACTGTGAGAAGTAAATTTCTGTTGTTTATAAGCTACCCAGTTAGGTACTTTTTTTATAGCAGTGTGAATGAACTAAGACAAGGATAAAGGTTGGATTGGTGCTTTATTTGTACATATATATGCATGTAAAAGTGCATATATGTATTTATATATATATAGTCATTCATTCATTAAACATTTTAAAGCTATAATTTCATATATTGCACATTTGCTGTGTGAAAGCTACCTCAAAATTAAGATGCTTTCAATATATGAATTTAATTGTCATAATGGTCCTGCAATTGGTGGTCTCCAATTTTTTAATTGTAAGCTTAGAGAAGTTGTATAATTTGTCCAAGACTTCCTAACTAGTGATTTACAAAAACAAGATCTGAAACTGGATATTTATTCCAAGTCCTGTACCTTTTCCTCTACTATATGTCAGCCATTCTGTTATATTAGGGAGTGGAGTTACAGAAATGAAGATGACAGACACAGCCTCTCATTTAACAAGTGCATAAATATAAACATAAGGTGTTACAGGTGCTTCCAGCTCTGGTGAGACATAGAGAGGATGGAGAGTTTTTCATGGAAGGGTAGGAAAAATTATTATAGAAGAAGTGATGTTTAAGCTCTGTAGATGTTTCTTGGTTGAAATATTGGTATATTTGGAATTACTGCCAATTCAGTTGCTAGGTTCATGCTCATTCTGAGCTCTTCGTGTGCAGGTTTTGGTTTCCTTCTTTTAACAGTCCAGCCCATCGATAGGATTTTGTAAAAGGAGTTACTGCTGTTGCATGGAAATCACTCAGACATTTGACTGTGGGCACTTACTAAAATCTCCTGTGGTTACAGTACCCGTTTACTGTCTGTAATAATGAATTTAGTGCTGGGCGAAGGAAACTGCAGGCTATATACACAGCTCAAAAGCTAGAGGGTGATTAAAGATGAGTAATTAAACTTGAATCCTTCATCTGTAGCTGAGATAATGAAATGGCTCCGATAACTTCACAGGTGTAGAAACTAATTGGCCTTTGTGTGTGAAGTGCTTTAGTATTTTGTAAGGATATGATTATAAAACCTTATGGGGTATTAAATAAATAGAGAATTGGCTAACCCTCTACCTGTTCTTCTATGAAGTTACTGAGTTAAACTTTATAAAATCAAAGTGTTAATGAATGTACTGTAAATTGAGAGGTAACCCAGTTAGCAGTTTGATGTACTAGAGCAGAATTCCCTAATATGGGTTAAAGAGCAAGATGTGCCCTTGCTGGTGTGGCTCAGTGGATTGAGTGCCTGCCTGCAAATCAAAGGTTTGCTGGTTCAATTCCCGGTTTAGGGCACAAGCTGGAGTTGCAGGCCAGGTCCCTGGTCCCCAGTACGGGTGTGCAAGAGGCAACCAACCACACATTGATGTTTCTCTCTCTCTCCCTCCCTTCCTGTCTCTCCCCTCTCTAAAGTAAATAAATAAAATCTTTCCAAAAAAAAAAAAGCAAGATGTTAAAATGTGGAAGAAAAGTTTCAGTGACTAAAGATGTGTGGGAAGCCCGGAGCTAAGCCATCAACAGTTTTCTTTACTATAGACTTCTCATAGCTTATAAAATACTCATTTTAATAATATAACAATGTATCATTTAGCACGGGGCTAAGCAGTGAGGATACCAACATTATTATGTTCCTTCAGTGTAATCTCTCCTCTATGCCTGAGACTTATATATACAACTTCCTATCTAACGTATATCTGTTTGGATGTCTGATAGGTCTCAACAAGTTTATATGTTGAAACCCATGTCCCCAACCCTATCTCAATTAAAAGAGTCCACTTTCTACTTACTTGAGACTAAAAACCTAGGCATCATCCTTGTTTCTGTCTTCTTCACCACTCTTCACAAATCGTGAAATCCAATAGTGAGTCCTGCTGGTACTGCCTACAAATAAATATTGGAATCTGCCTTTGTTTTTCACCTTTGTGAATACAAGTCATGATTCTTCTTTGTAGTAGTTTCCTAACTGACTTCTCTGATTCCTCTTTTGCCATCCCCCCGTCCATTCTCTGCATGGCAACTAGAATGATCTTTTTTAAAAAAACTGAGTTATGTTACCACTTTTGGTTTTTAATAAAGTCCCCAATGGCTTCCCATTTATTCTTAAAATGATAATCTAAATTCCATACTTTGCCCTCTAAAATCTTAGCTAATGTGATTCTACCAGCCTTTCTGATATTTTTCCTAGGCCACTATTTCCATGACTCACAATGCCCTAAGTTACAGTTATCTTTTAATTTCTACTCCTAAGAAACTTGCTTTTGTACTACTTTATTCTGTAAGCCTGGATTACTCTTCCCTCTTCTCTAAATCTTCACATGGTTGGCTTCTTCTTGGCTTTCTGGCATTGGGGAGGCCTTCTCTAACCACCTAATCTAATATAGTGCCTTGTCACATCACATTATTTGTCACATCATTCTGTTACTTTCATCATGGCACTTACCTCTACTCAGTAGTTTTTTTGTTGGTTTCTATTGATTGATTTTGAGAGTATGTTTATTAAAGCTGGGGACAGTGAAACAAGGAAGGACCTAGGATAGAAGAAGCAACAGGAGAGAGCCTAGGTGGAGCTGCTCTGGCTTAATGGGAAGTCAGAGAAACGGGGGCCTTGGGGTTAGTGTTCAGGGGGTAAGCCTGGAATGAGCAACTATTGCCCATTGATCCCCTGCTTGCAAGTCTGGTAGGGACCCTTAGAGTTCGGTTGTTGGTTTATTTTTTTCTTTCACCTCATCTCCCTACTATGAGAGTAGAGATCTTACCTCTCTTGTTCAGTGCTGTGAACTCCCCAGGGTTTAGGACAGAACTACTAAGGATAAAGAAGGTTGTCAGAATATGCTGTTTGGGTGAAGGAATGCAAGAGTAAATAAGTGGGTGAAAGAAACTGACTTATAGAGGTGGTAAGCTGCATTATGGGGAGGCTACTTATTTTTTAATAGTAAAGAATTGAAAAAAATTTGTAATTGAGCTATACCATAAAAATTTACATACCATAAAATTCATCCTTTAAAGTGTACATTTTAGTGGGAAATGGGGATGGCTGGGGTGGGGGGCAATGGTGGGAGGAAAATGGAGACAACTGTACTTGAAAAGCAATAAAAACATTTTTTTTTAAGTTTTAGGAACATAAAAATAAGGTGTACACTTTAGTGGATTTTAGTGTAGTCACAAAGTTGTGCCCCATCACCAATTCCAGAACATGTTTATCACACTTCAAAGAAACCTTGTATCATTAGTAGTCATTCTTCAGTTCTCCCCCTCCAGCCCTGGCAACCACTAGTCTACTTTCTGTCTCCATGAATTTGTCTGCCTTTTCTGGACCTTTCATATAAATTGAATCATTTAATGTGTGATACTACATATTTTGTATTTGGATTCTTTTCATTTAGCATAATATTATTAAGATTCACCTGTGTTACAACATGTTTCAGTATTCATTCCTTTTTATAGCTGAGTAGTATTCCTTTGTATGGATATACCACATTTTATTTATCCGTGCTTCAGTTTATGGATTTTTGGATTGTTTCTACCTTTTGACTTAAGAATAATGGTGCTATGAACATTACTATACAAGTTTTTGTTTGGACATACTTTTCAGTTTTGGGGGAAATAAACCGAGTCATTTCCCCTCCCTTCCACCTGAATCCCTCCCTGGCAAGCATTGATCATTTTACTGTCTCTGTAATTTTTTTTAAGATGTCATGTATTTGGAGTCATATACTATGTAACCTTTAAAGACTGGTTTCTTTCACTTAGCAATATTCAGTTAAGGCTTATTCATGTTTTTTTGTAACTCAATAGCTCATTTCTTTTTATTATTGAACGTAATATTCCACTTTATGGGTGTACCACAGTTTGTTTATTCATTCATCTATTGAAGGCATGATTAAAGTTGATATAAACATTCACAGGTGGGTTTTTTTGTGGACATAGGTTTTAAAATCAGTAAAGTAAATATCTAGAAGTAGGATTGCTGCATTGTATGGCAAGATTATTTTTAGCTTTGTAACGAACTGCCAAACCTTCAGAATGGCTGTGCAATTTTACTTTTGCACTCCTCTCAGCAGTGAATGTGTCTGCATCCTCGTCAGCATTTGATATTGTCAGTTTTGTGGATTGTAGCCATTTTAGTAGGTGTGGTTTTTTTTCATTATTTTTTCAAATGGATTTCTAATTTCTTGCTCTTATTCTTTTCCTTCTGGCACCCCTATGATGTGAATGTTGGAACACTTGAGGTTGTCCCAGAGGCTCCTTACACAATCCTTGTTTTAATCTTACCATAATTCCTCAATCTGATTTGCTGGTAGCCTTCTTTCTTGCTTTCCAGCAGCATGAAGGATTTTTTTACTCTCCTATCGTTAACAATAACAGCAACAGCACTACTACTACTACTATTGCTTTAAAGGGAATGTTAGGCAGAAATGTAAGTGGATATGTTTTTTCAGATTGCTGTCTTGAATCAAGATTGTCTTTTTGACAACAGTATGGTGATTACCAGAGGGAAAGTGGTATAGGAGCAGGTAGAAGAGGGTAAAGTGGAAATAAATGGTGATGGAAAGAGACTTGACTTTGGGTAATGAACCCACAATATGATATAGAGATGATGTGTTATAGAATTGTACATTTAAAACCTATGTAATTTTAGAAACCAATGCCACCCCAATAAATTCAATAAAAAGAAGGATAAAAAAGATTGTCCTTTAGGTACTCACAGTTTTTAGCTTTATTATTTTTCTAGAAGACATTCTACTTGATTTTGATCATTTCTAACATGTTTTCCTGTTGCATAATTACCTTTCTAAAAGCATAAGTGTGCTTGACAACCTTCGGGGGGAATCGCTCTCTAGTCGAATTTTATTTTTCATTAATGGCAGTACTAAAAATTGATCTAAATTAGATGAGGTGTGGGGAGAGGAAATGGAATTAGGTAGTTTGAAGATTGTTTTTAAAATATGTCTACTAATAACTCTCAGTATAAATTAGGCTTGTGTTGTTTCGTAAGAGACTTGATTAAACTGTAATCATATAGAAGGAAAATTATTACAAATAATTTGATAGAAGATAAAAGTAAACATCATGTAGTATTGGGGAGTGGATAAAAGAATGAGCTTTAAAGATTTTCTTTTGTTATCTTCACCTGAGGACATGCTTATTGATTTTAGAGGGGAAGAAAGGGAGAGAGAAAGGGAGAGAAACATCCATGTGAGAGAGTGAGTACCTTTGATTGGTTGCCTTTTGTACTTGCTCTCACTAAGAACTGAGCCTGCAACCCAGGCATGTGCTCTGACCGGGAATGGAACCCATGGCCTCTCAGTTTATGGGATGGTGCTCCAACCAACTGAGCCACACTGGCCAGGGAGAGCTTTAAAGATTTAAATTCTAGATTTAAATTCTGGTTCCTTAATTCACTACTTTTCTATTCTTGAGCAAATCATTTAAGTATCAAGGTGTGTCCAGAAAAAATCCAGCCCTTGTTAATATAATGGGAGTGACATTGATGTAACCTGGCAGCCAAGGAGAGTGGACTGGAATGCATGTATGTGAACAATGATGCCTTCACTGTACTAGTCAGTAGGGGACAGTAGATGCTGTTGAGTGAGCATGTGTACTGTGTGGCCATCACATTCAAAATGACTGAGTGAGTGGAGCAATGAATCCGTGTCAAATTTTGCGTTAAGCTCGAACATTCCTCTGCAGTAACTATTTCCATGATTCAGAAGGCCGCAGCTATGGGCAACTGATGATTGGCAGCTTCATTACAACAACGTGCCCACTCATGCATCACTTCTTATGCAGAGTTTTTTGGTGAAACATCAAATCCTCAGATGACTCAATCCCCCTACAGCCCAGATTTGGCGCCCTGCGACTTTGGGCTTTTCTCAAAACTAAAATCCCTTCGAAAGGGAAGAGATTTCAGACCGTCAATGAAATTCAGGAAAATATGACAGGGCAGCTGATGGCGATTGGGAGAATTGTGTGACGTCCTAAGGGGCCTACTCTCAAGGGGACTGAGGTACCATTGTCTTATGTACAATGTTTCTTGTATCTTGTATCTTCTTCAGTAAATATCTCTATTTTTCATATTACATGGCTAGATCCCTTCTGGACAGACTTCATACTTCAAACCTAAGTTTTGTTACTCAGAAAATAATAGTATGTACATTGTAGAGTTATGAGAACTAAATGAGATACTGCATGTAAAATACTTTGGAGCACAAAGCCTGCAGTAAATATTAGTTAATGTTAATCATCATCATTACTATCCTGATTAGCAGTGTTCAGCCTGAAGTTGACTGGAACTGTGAATTAATAAGTATTTATGAAGTACCTGATCTCTAGTATTGGACTTCAGACCTATGAAAGGAGCTACTGATGTGAATGACAGGTTGGTACTTAGAGGTGGAGCAAAGAGAACTAATGTTAGCAGAGTTCTTACCACTGCACTCAGTAGTAAGGTAGCTATCATTCCCACTTTATCAATGAGGAAGCCGAGGCTTGGTAATGTTAAGTATCTTGGTCAAGATAATGGACTGTTGTTGAATCCTGCTTCTGCCATTTAGCTATGTGGTCAGAGTAATTTGTTTAACCTTATAGAGGTACAACTGTCAACTCAAACAAATTAATGTTAATTTGCTTTTAATTTGGAATATATTGGCGTGCTCTTCAGTGTCAAAATACAGAGATATCTATTCTACTTACTCTTACTGCTACCCCTTTTTGAGTTCTCTATAAATCTCTCCCATCCCCAATTCCTTCAGCTTTAAGATTCTCTCTTCCAACTTAGCAAATAATAACTTTGTTGATAGTTGGATTGACCATAAAGGGTTGAAAGTAAGGGTAATGATGGATGTGATAGTGTTGAGATGGTAAGAACTGACTTACGGGAATTAACCTAGGTGTCACTGTGGGACCTAATCTATTCTTCAGGGTCTCAAGGAGGAAGTAAATGATGCTGTTGAAATTTACAAACATTAGATCAAATTGGATGGGTAATTATAAGGGATGTATGCTTAGAGTTTTTCTTTAGGGCTCAGTTATTTACTTTTAAACCATCCTGTCTTGCTCCAGAAATTGATTGGACTTCAAATATGAGTAAGAGGATTTGGGAAAACAAATCTGAATTCTTAGATATTTATTTGGAAAGAAAAGACCTCAGGGTAATACTATGAATTATCAATACAACACCCCTCATGTAACATATCATTCACATTCTAGTCAAAAAGCTCTGAATTCTCATGTAATTATTATATTGTGTTGGGGCTATTCAAAAGAAATTAACAATTGAATTCCTGTTTTCTAAGACCAAAAATGTGTATAGCTACTTTCATACATCGTTAATGGGATTGTACAAGGGTATAGTTTATTTGGGGATAAAAATAGACCTCATATAAAATATAAAAATATATGTGACCTTTAGCACAACCATTTTACTTCTAGGAATTTACCCTTTATATATGCAGCACTGTTTCTGCAGAAACCACCTAAATGTTTATTATTGGGTGACTGGTTAAAATACATATATATATCTGTATAAGGAAATACTATTCAATCTTTAAAAAGAATAAAGTAGGTACTTCCACTTCAATATAAAACAATCTCCTGGGTATAATGAGTGAAAAACAACACTTAGTGTATTTAGTATGCAACAATTGTGTAAAAACAGAAGCAAGCACACGCATTCGTATGCTTGTGTAGACCTAGACTCTGGAAGGACACCCAAGATATTTCTTCTGAGAGTCCCCTGATACACAGATTTCCTCTGAGATGGGTAGGTGGGAGGGCAGCATACTTTCTGTTATCAAAATGTTTTTCAATATTTGTATCAAATATCTTAAAGTGCCATGTGAATCATATGTATTTGGCCATACACTGTTTGCTGTAAGAGCTTGTATTCATTGATGAGGACTTCTGTGTTCATGCTTTGGTGTTGTGCTTTTGAATTTGAGGACTCTGTCATTTGGTCTTCTGACCTAGAAATCAGGAGCAGTATTGAACACCCCTTTTAGGGTAGGGTGGAGACTGGTAGAAGTTTTAGGTGGCAGTTGAAGAAATAGCTGAATATAGCTTTAAAAAAGAGAGTATTAAAAATATAGAGAGTATTGAAATGGTTAGGTTATTCTGCCTAAATAAAACGAGAGCCAGAAAATAAAATTAGATGGAGAACTTGATAGCACTTTGGAAATACGGGTGTACATGGAAATGAGGAACGGGAAGCAGTCGAAAGTCCATAGGGAGATAAAACCATTTTATAAACATTATCTCATCTCTAAATTATATCCTTTTGTAAAAAGTTATTTTCCAGACTTTCAGAACCAAAGAAATTGATGCCCAGATGACATTTTGTGGTTTCCTATGTAACATAAGAAGAAAATAGCAAAATGAGGACTAGAACCTTGTTTTCTTGATTTTCATTCTAGCCCCACCATTATTCTGAGATCACCTGAATTTTGATATGGGTATAGCTACAGAAAAACAAAACAAACATGTTTTAAAAATTCTGTTTTGAACTTGATGTGTAAAAGCATTTGTTTCTGAAGGATATTTTCTGTATCCACTCTCAGGAGGTGAAGGTCAGAATGGACATTGAAAGAAAGCTTTGGACATTGTACTACTGATTGTTTTTACTGAGTCATTCTGGTTCAGGAAAAGGAAGGATAATGAAAATATTAACGTTTGCATAGCATTTTATAGTTTCAAAAGCTTTTCCCCAAATACTATTTTCTCATTTTGTAGTTGTTCTATGATGCAGGTAGTGGTGATGTTTTGTTATCAATATTTTTATTAGGTTTTCACTGTTAAAGAAAAAAAATAGGGTCTAGAAAGTTGGGTGGTTTGCCTGAGATAAGTGTCAAAGCTGGCCTTTACAAAATTGAACTCAAATTTAGTTTTTTTGTTTTTACCCACCATAAAGTCTTATGAGGTAGATTTACTTAGCTTTTTGGAAACCAATTCTGGGTGGGACCTTGATTGGGAAAACATTTGGAAGCCTAAAACTTCAGGGCAGAGTGGTTCAATAAGTAGATGGTTTGGGGGGGCAGATGAGGCTAGGGCAGGCACAGCCGATGTCCTTGTAGTTCTTAGGTCCTCTGCCAGCTCTTTTCAGAGCAACTTGTCCCATCTTCCGTTGCTGCATTGTCTGAGCTGTGGGCCAATAAGGGGAGTGCACTTAATTTACACCCTGCCTGAAGACGCGCATCAGATTAATTAAGAGAGTTATTTATTATTTTTTTGTAATTAATCACACATAAATTAGTGAAATGTCATTTTGTAAAAAAATGTTGGTGAAATTTGTTTCTTATGCTAATTTTTTCTAAGGGTAAAAAAGCAGGACAATGAAATAAGCCTCACACTCTGTGACTGTAATGATCCTCTCTGTACTGGGAGAGAATTTTGATGTTTAATAGGGTATCTGATTAAACCGAGGAAGAGTTTCCACACAATCAGGGTCCAGAGCCTGATGGTGTCTAATATTTGACTTTTGGATTTACTCTTGGTACACTGGAAAACACTGAGTTGTTTTAAGCAGAGGAGTAACAATCATTTGATCATTGTTTTTAAAGAGACATCTTGGCTGTTAGAGTTGAAGAGCATCCATGTACTCTTAAACACCTGAGCAGAGATTCACTTTTAAATGAGAATAACTTACAGGAAAAAATATCTGTCATGAATTAGTTATTTAGGTTGACTGGTAGATTCTTGTTTTGTCCTCAAAACTCTGTAAAAGCTCCTCAGGTGATTATAATATGCAGCCAGGGTTGAGAACTGCCACTTTATCTTGGGGGACAAGGGAGAGATCTTGGGGTTAAGTTTGGGAGAAGGTAGTAAGTGAAAAGCTATGGAAAGCTTGGAAAGTTTAACTGTTGTTTTTCTGCCCTTTTCAGAATTCCACTTTCATATTCATATGTCCATATGCCTAAATGTTTGGGTGATATGAATTTTTATATTAAACTTTATGAAATTCTAACCAAGATTCTTAATTCATTCTTTCCTTTCTGTTCCTTTTTGTATGAAGAGGGAAAGGGCATATTAAGAAGGGATGACTATGATATGATACAATTTGATGAGAATTTGCCAGCATTAACAGAAAAATCTCTCTCTTAAAGACTTTAAAAATTATTTCTAAGACTAGTTTCAGTTGATCCATTTGAAAATACATATGAAACTTGAGCAAACCAATTATGTTAATGTCTAGCTACTTATCTTGCATACCTAGAATTCTGGATTAGAATTGCTGATGCTTCCTATAATTGGGTAGAAGAACATGTAGATTTTCTTTCTTGTTCTTAGATTATCGTGTTTTATTGATATGGAATCGTATCTGTATGCCTTGTATATGAAGGAAACAAGTTATTTGTATAAGATGAGAGACTTAGATTGGGGTGAAAAGGAATAAAATAGCTAGGTTATGAAAGAAGTAATTGTTTTTATAGATTACACCCTGTAGGACAAGGTTTGTAGGAGTTTTGTGTATCAAACACAGTTATAGCAATTACATTGCGGGGATGTAATGTAGCCAGTACAATTTAGGGCTGTTTACTGGTGGACATTTAGGATCACCTCTGTGTTATTTTGTCCAGTGATATAGTGTAGCTGACTCTGTTGAAAGTTATGTCTTAAATATTGAAATGCCTGCTTTTTTTTCTTGTCTGTTCATAGTGGTAGTCGCTCCTCTAAAACATTTAAACCAAAGAAGAACATACCAGAGGGTTCTCACCAGTACGAGCTCTTAAAGCATGCAGAAGCCACCCTTGGCAGTGGCAATCTCCGGATGGCCGTGATGCTTCCTGAGGGAGAAGATCTAAATGAGTGGGTGGCAGTGAACAGTAAGTAGTCTTTCTGTTTCTCAGTAGACTTTAAACTAGGTTAGTAGCCTCATTGTAGGTGAGTTTTGGGGTGCTCTCTATTCTAGGATCTAGTTAGCAACATAACATCATGATGTAGTGATACCTCAATCCACTTTAGCCTTTGTTATTTTATTTCTGAATGAGTTTTGTGAAATTCTTGTGTCCTGTTACAGTGACATACAAAGCATAGACTTACCATCTTCAGTGGAAAAAAATGATAATAATAGCAATTAATTATTATGGAACACTAATTATGTGTCTGACACTCCACTGTCTTTTCTGCATGGATTATTTTATTTCATATTTACAACCTCATGATGTAGGTACTATTATTATCCCATTTTAAGGCAGATAAGGAAGCTGAGACAGAGAGATTAGTAATTGCCTAGGTCATGCCCACTATTAGGTGCCAGAGCCTTGGCTCTATTAGAGCTATAGAATTTTAGAGACTGAACTTTAACCACTATGCTAAATTGCCTCTTTCGGTAGCATATTCAGTTATGCTAAATTATGCTATTTTTTTTAAAAGAGATAATTCACTAGTGATTTATGAAATTATAAAAATAGGTTTATAGGATATTCTTAGCAACAAAGAAGAAAAACATGTAAGTAAAAAAGTAAATACATTCTTGGGAATTAAGCCATAGAAAGTTGGGGAATAAAAATGGTACTTTTAATATTCAGGGTTTTTTAGCATTAGTGAAGAAACTAATAGAATTTTATTATCGGAGTAATTTTACATGAATCTAGTAAAAATAAAATGAAATTTAATTGAAAACATATACACTATATTCTAGGCTTTGATTAAGGATAAACAAAAGCATTGTATTTCTTTCTTGTAATATTTTATGGTATCTTATTGTAATTTGAAATATATCATGGGATTTATAAATTGAGCTGCCACCCACTAATAACTTTTAAGAACTTAAATGATTTTACTGAGATGTCTGAAAACCTTACTATGATAGCATTTGTATATGAGCAGTATTTACTCTAATGTGATTATTTCCCTGGACCCAGAGAGTTTAGTTACTAAAGAAATAAAATAATTTTTGCTTTATTGGTGAGACCCAGCTTATCTATAAGATGGTTCTGTGACACTTCAAAGACAATATTCAGGATAAATGTCCAATTTATTATGTATATTCTTTTTTGTACTTTTTTATGCCTTTTTTGTACCACTTATGTAAGAACTCACTAATTTTAAAAATCTAAGGAGGGCAGCTTAGTGCTCCTGTACTACATGAGATTCTTACTTGTATGGGTCAAAGTAGATAATTTTCTGTGTTTATGTTCTCTTTTCAGTTGGCAGAACAGAGTATCTGTCTGTACTACTGAAACACCTAGAACTTCAGGAACTTCTAAAATTTCACGGGAATTTTGCAGTTATAACTAGACAAAAATTACGTTGAATTGGAATGTCAGAATATCCCCTTAGAGCAGATAATTGTGCCTTGAAAATAAAACATTTGACTAAAGTATTGGATTCTCAGTTTCCTTATTTATAGTAATCTTCCCAAATGACACTTGATGATGTGAATAAGATTTGAGACCAGGTATTTCCACTGTCCGGCAGTGATTAAATAAACATTTGGGTACCTAAAAGAGAGAAGGGAATTTGTTGATAAGATTGGCTTCTTAATGGCTTTTTGGCTTCAGTTCACTTGCCAGATGAAAATAAATGGTAGAAGATGGGAAGTTTTTACAAATTCAACAACTAGTCTCATGGCCAGAAACCAGAGCCTAGTTTTGAACATTCTGCTGCTGGAAAGAGTGATAGCTTAAAGAAGAAAGAAAGAAGGTTCAGGGTTCTGGAAAAAGCTGGATGGATGGTTTATAAATAATTTATGTGGCACCGAATCCTGAGGCCAGATCTTGATTTGTGGAAGAAAACTAATATTTATTAAATGCCCACTTAATGGCAGGCATAGATTTTTTAGTGCTCCATAATAAACTCAATTTTAAAGGTAGGAAACTGAGGTTCAGGGAGATTAAGTAACTCAACTGATAAGTATAGGAGTTGGGATTCAGACTTGTACTGCTTGAAACCCATAGGTTATCCTCTGTTCTTGTGGAGGACAACTTCAGAATTAAGTTGCAGAGTCATTACTTAGTAAATCTTGGCTCTTTGTGAGGTAAGAGGGCAGAGGAAAACTTGTACAATTAAATTCAGTGTAATGTTTATTAAAGCTGTACTTTCACCAGCAATTATGATTCCTTTTAAAGGTTTTCTTTGTTGTAGAAAGTCTGAATTAAAAAAGCAAAGTGCTGGTCTTGGGTAATTAATGGGATAAAAAGGGATTTTAGGATTATAAATAAAGAGGGAATAGGGGCAGAGCTCAAACTCACCATTTATAGTATTTTCCATTAAATATGGGGGAAGGGCAAAAGTAGGTTAAAACTAAAAGGTTAGCCACTAATTTAAGGAAATTTGATAGAATCATGCTAATATCAGATAAAGTAGACTTCAAGGCAAAAAGAAACAGTAAAGAGGAAGATTTCAAATAAATGGTTCAGTTCACAAAGAATATATGACATTCTGAATTTATGTCTTTAATGACATCTCAAAAATAAAGTCAGTGGACTGAACTAACAGAAGAAATAGACAAATTCACAGTCATAATGGGAGATTTAAACACTTCTCTTTTAGTAATGGATAGAGAGTAGGGGATAAAAATCAACAAGGAATTAGAAAACTTTGAGCAACATGATGGTAGACTCGACCTGAGGAATACATGGTCTAAGCACCCCAGATCACACACATGTGCATTTTCAAAAATTGAAATGATTGAAATCAGGTAACATGGCCTTTGACCATAGTGGAGTTTAGCTAGAAATTGATAACAAAAAAACTAGGAAGTCTGTATATATTTTGAAAGAACACTGATAAATCTAGGTTTTGTTTAAGTGAAGTTAAAATTTAACATTTTACTTATAACTGATTTTTTGCTTTACAGCTGTGGATTTTTTCAATCAGATCAACATGCTTTATGGAACAATCACAGATTTCTGTACAGAGGAAAGTTGTCCGGTGATGTCAGCTGGCCCAAAGTAAGATGTAATTTATGATCAGTTCTCATTTTTACTTTATTTTACAGTTCTTAGTTAAGAAGAAAGTTTCTGACCATATAATTTCTGCACTTAGCATCTCTTTCCCTGGTTCACCAATGAGTAATATATTAAGTTCAGATTCTTGAGCCTGAGCTATATCACCCTTCCTTTCCTGTATTGTCCTCCATCCTGCCTTTCCTCTTAATTTACACATTTCCTCCGGCCTATCCGAACTAGATTACTGGAAATGCCTTGCTTGCTAATCCCTCCATTACTTATACTCTGAAAACTTGCTCATTCTGTTCTTCCCTTGGTTATTTTTCTTCTGTTCCCAATCTCCTTCTTGTCATCTTCTGCCAGCATTTCCAGAAATCTTACCCATCTTCAAGGCCCACATCAAATGCTTCCTTCTCCAGACTGATTTCTTCAGACTGATGTGATCTTTCTATTTAACATTTTTTGTCTTTATGATTATATTTCTTTGTTATATTATAATTATATTATTTATAAGTGTCTTATTTAACCAGTTAGATTAGTTCTTTTAAATCCCTTTTGGTGCAAGAGCAATGTCGCCATCTAGTTACCACTCAGTGAATGCTGCTCGGATCAGTAAATTGTTGAAACTGACTTTTATCATTACTGTGGCTGATAACAACAGTGCCAGCTACTGTTTATTCAGTGCTACCTAAATGTAAGGCCTTTATACAGCAAACCTGTGAGGTAAGAAAACTATTGTTATTCTCATTTTACAGGAAAAGAAATTGAGTCTCAGAAAAGCTAAGTAACATGTCCAAGGTCCCGTTATCTAGAAATAGAACCCAGATTGAAATCCAGGTCTCTTTGATTTGCCTATACTGTCAATTGCTACACTGTATTATTTTCTTATAAGAAATATTACTTTATAAATTATATGTAGAGAGGTTTAGTTTTTAGTGTTAACTTTTTATAAAGTATGTTCTCTCGCTCCAATTATAAACAAGGTGTAAATATCAAAACAAAAGAAAACAAGCTCTCCAAACTTACTAGCGCTTAGAAGTACTATCATTGTAAGTAGTGACCTTAGATTGCTAAGCACTCGTGCTAATGCTTTCATTGCTCAGAATATTTTTCGTAACTTTTAAATTACAGTGTTAATCAGATCACTAGCTACCCAAGAGATTAAATTTTATTACTTCATAGTCATAATTTATTTGTTGAACAAAGTATTACCTAGAGGTGTCTACCTTATTCCTCAAATTGACTCTAAATGAGTTTAGATATATCTCAGAATCTAGTCCTTTTAAAAAGAACTGACAGTTTGCTATCATCAAAGATATTCAAAATAATATATTTTTATTATTTTCTAAGGTATTTTTTTGAAAAATAACTTATTTTCAAACTATTTCAGACTTTGAAAGTTCCTATAATTTTAAGTGTACAGAAAAGTTGCCAAAACAGCACAAAGAACTCTCATATCTTTTTTAACCCAGATTCTCCAATTATTAATCTTTTACTGCATATTCATCACCCACACTCTATATGTATATTCATTAACATTAATATTTTTCTGAACCTTTTGGGCAAGTTGTAGACATTATTCCTTTTTACCCCAACATATTCAACTGGGTATTTTCCAAAAACAAGGATACTCTTCTACACAACCAGCATATAAACCCTCCAGACCACTTCCTCCAGTTCATGGATACTATTTGCCATTCGTCAGCTGTCTCAATAATATCTCAGTTTTTAATTTCTGGGCAAGGGTCCTGTCTGTGAACATGTATTACATTTATTTGACTGATCTACTTAGGTACTTTCAATCTGGAATAGTTCCTCATTCTTTCCCTGTATTGGCCTTTGCGCATAAAAGAGTTAATGTAGCAGGACTGACTACAGTCTCTTGAAAGGCCTGCCTCCAAGGTTGGCCCTTGGATGGCATCTTGCAACTTGTATTTCTTTCTTTTTTTTTAAATTTTGTTTATTTTTAGACAGACAGAGGAAGGGAGGGAGAAAGAGGGAGAAAAACATCAATGTGTAGCTGCCTCTCACATGCCCTCTACTGGAGACCTGGTCTGCAACCCAGGCATGTGCCCTGATCTGGGGATTTAACCTGCAACCTTTTGGTTTGTAGGCCAGCACTCAGTCTACTGAGCCACACCAGCCAGGGCTTGCAGCTTGTATTTCTGAAGACTTCCCACAACCCTAACAGTTAAGAGTAGCTCACTGTGCCTGAACTGTACAAATGATATGGCTTATGCTTTTCTTCCGGGCATCTGGAAATTTAGTGTGTCATGCAGAGGTTGCCTTCTTGACCATCCCCCCAAATAAAAAACCTGGATCCTAAGTCTCTAATGAACTTCGCTGGCAGACAGTATTGAGCATGTGTTACCACAATTCAGTCCTGGGGGAATTAAGAGTAGCCTTTGGGACTCCACTGGGAGAGGACTCACAGAAGCTTGCTCTTGGTTTCCTCCAGATGTTACTCGGTTTGCTATTTCTCTTTGCTGATTTTGGTCTGTGTTCTTTCACTGTGATAATTCGTGCCTGTGAGTACAATTATATGCATTCTTGGCAGGAACTCAGAGAAATGATACTTTTTTTCCTCAGTGGATCATGTCAGAAGGCCCATGATGTTGACCATGCCATCGCTAGTGATATTAACCCTGATTACCTTACCATGTTAGTGTCTGCAAGTCACCTTCACCTCAAATTTGTCATTTTCTTCCCCTTTGTAATTGACTAGCATTTTATTGGGAGGTTTGCCGATATTACACCAATATTTTGTTCTATGAATTAGGGAGAATTACTGCCAGTTAGAATACTTCTCTGATCACTTTCTCCATAGAACCATTATCTAAATAGCTGGTATAGGAAGAATGTACATAATTCTTCAAACGTAACAGGCATTTGGATCTCCATAAAGATACTGTAGAAGTGCACCCTGGCCAGTGTGGCTGCTGTTTGGAGCATCCGCCAGTAATGGAAAGGTTGAGAATTCAGTTTTCCATCAGAGCACATACCTGGGTTACAGGTTTGATCCCAGGTTCGGCGTGGCCTGTGATCCCTGGGCTGGGCATGTACAGAAGCCAGCCAGTCAATGCTTCTCTCTCTCCCATTGATGTCTCTCTCTCTCTCTCCCCCACTTCCTTTCTCTCTAAAAGCAATTTAAAAAAAGGCCTCAGAGAGAATTAAAAAAGAAAGATACTACAGAAATGAAAAATAATCCTTCCTTCCTTCCTCCTTTCCTTGAGAAATATCAAGGAATAAAAACAACCATAAAAATTAAGGATGGTCATCATAGAAGTAGGAAGTAAGCTAGGCTTTCTATTATGGCAATGTATGATTCTAAAATATAAATTTTGTATATGAGGGAAAGCTATGTAATAAAATTAAAACATGGGAGGAGAGCATAGAAACAAAAATGAGTTTGGTGGGATCTGCTTAGTTTGGATTGCGATAAATGCAAAATAATTCAGTAGCCATTTGAAAACATTAAATTAAAATGCCAACTGTAAAAATCTTTATTTGGAAGAACAGATTATTTAAGACATGTCCTGTATACATTCATAACACATACATGTATAATATAAAAACATACACATTGTGTATAGGTGTATACTAATATTCTGTGTGCTTTTTATTTTTCCAATGCAGATATGAGTATCATTGGGCAGATGGAACAAACATAAAGAAGCCGATTAAGTGCTCGGCGCCAAAGTATATTGATTACCTGATGACTTGGGTTCAGGACCAATTGGATGATGAGACATTATTTCCTTCAAAAATAGGTACAGTAGTTTTGCATAATTGGAATCCATCATGATTTATCTGATTTTATATATTTCTAGAGCTTATTTTTTCTCTATTCCAGGAACCATACTAGGTTACCATATTTATCAAGATATTTCTAATCTTATACATTTAAAAGTCTTCTATCTGTTTTTACTAATTTATCATGATCATTAAGGTAAGCCTCTTTGTTTTTTAAACAAGGAGAAGATAGCAGTAAGTCAGATAGTAACAAAATCTGGCCTGTGTTGTGGAAAAAAAGAGACTGGCTGTTGGGTAGGCAGCCAATGTCATCTGCAGCAGGCACATCCATTTCTTGTTTAGGGAAGGAGTTTGTGTGACTTATATCCAGTTTTACATTATATTTGTGGCAAAGAGGAAGTTTGAGTTGATGACCCACGGTGTGAATTTTACAGACTGAAATCAAGCTAAGTGAGAAGAAAACGAGGTTTGAGCAATTGGCCTATTACTAACCGAGTGTCTATTGCTTTTTCATATTTGTTCTTAAGGGCTGGCCTTTCAACTGGAAATTGTTCACATCTAGACAGTTCATAAGATTTTTACCTTTTTAAATTTCTTGCAACTGTGTTTCCTGAAAAAATTAAGAATTTGCTTTTGTAACAATAAATAACTTTGATTATATTTCATGCCTTTAGATTTTGGTGGGTGGGTATGGTGGAGGAGACAATAATGTAAACAGTTGTTATTATTATGGATTGTTTTAAACACATTTAAAAAAAAGTTTTTTAAAGATTTTATTAATTTTTAGAGAGAGGAGAAGAGAGGGAAACATCAGTGTGTGGGTGCTTCTTGTGTACCCCCTTCTCGGGACCTGGCCCTCAACCCAGGCATGTGCCCTGACTAGGAATCAAACTGGTGACCCTTTGGTTCACAGGCCATCACTCAGTCCACTGAGCCACACCAGCCAGGGCTAAACACATTTATTGAATGCTTTCACGACCTTGGAGCATTTGTGATTAAAGGTCTGTTTTTCACAGCTGCTTTATTTATATGCATCGTAATGGTTTTGGATAAGTGCCCCCCTACCTTATCTTTTATTCCCCATAATATATTTTTTAACTTAATTTTTATCCAATTTTAGATTTTCAGAAAATTTGTAAGAATTATGCTAAGAATCCCTATATATCCTTCTTCTACATTCTTTAGTTGCCAACATTTCACCACATTTGCTTTCTCTCTCTTTCTCTCTCTCCCCAGACATTCTTTCCTTTTTCTGAACTATTTGGGAATAAGTTGTGTATGTGATGCCCATTTATCCATTTGTGCTTCAATGTGTATTGCCTTAGAAAATCACAATATAACTATCAAAATCAGGAAATTAACAGTGATACAATTGCCTAATTTACAGATTTATTTGGATTTTTCCTATTTTCCTAATAATATCCTTTAGAGCAAGAGAAATTTTTCAACATTTTTTCATTCAGTTGTCATGTCTCATTAGCATTCCTTAATGTGGAATATGCGTTCATCAGTCTTTTGTGGACTTCCATGACACTGATATTTTTGAAGAGGGTAGGCATGCTGTTTTATTTAATGCCCCTTTATTTTGGTGTGTGCTATGTTTTCCTGTGATCTCTATAATATTTTTAAATGAGCAATAGGTGATATGATGACATTGAACCCAAGTAGTACTGGTGTTTGGCTTGTCTTTTGCCAATCTGGAATATTTAGCAAGAGCAACAAAGTATATGGAATTTTGTATTATTCTATTTTTTTTTTTTTTTGCTTAATGCTGTAAAAATGCTGTAATTCATAACAATGAGCCTAATTAAGCAGAGATTGTAGCTGGTTTTCAGGATAAATGTAGACCTGGAGTAGTAACGAAATAATTCCTATAGAAAACAATTTAAAAATATATTTCAAGCACTTGAACAAAAATGAGCATAGTTAATACATTATTTGTATTGAGCATATATTTGTATTAAGATGTGATGTTGCAAAATCTGAGGATGTGAGTGTTGAGTTTTAGCTCCATTATCATTTTAGGCATTTAATTGTTTCATTTTAGTAAAGTGTGGTGTATTAGAGGCCTGAAGGGCTACACTGAAGATATTTGCTCTTTTTTTTAAAGATTATTTATTTATGTGTTTCTAGAGAGAGGAAGGGGGGAAGAAAGAGAGGCAGAGAAACATCAATGTGTGGTTGCCTCTCCTGTGCCCCCTATTGGGGGCCTGGCCCACAACCTGGGCATGTGCCCTGACTGGGAATTGAACCAGCAACCCTTTGGTTCATAGGCTGGCACTTAATCCACTGAGCCACACCAGCCAGGGCCTGAAGACTAGTTCTTATTCCATACAAGCTTTGAAGTTTATTTTCTTTCATGGTATGTTGAGAACTTCTGAAAAGTACAGTGGGTATATTAAGTAGTAATTCATGAATACTTCTTTTCAGCCTTATCTTAGTGATTTATGTTGCCATTTGCTGACAAACTCATATTGCCTGTCTCTTGTTAATAGATTGGGGTTGTTTATCTATTTACTAGGCGTCCCTTTCCCGAAGAACTTCATGTCTGTGGCAAAAACTATACTCAAACGCCTCTTTAGGGTTTATGCTCACATTTATCATCAGCATTTCGATCCTGTGATTCAGCTTCAGGAGGAGGCGCATCTGAATACATCTTTCAAGCACTTTATCTTTTTTGTCCAGGTAAGTTTGATTGGGAGGCCTTTTTTGTTCAGTAAAAGCAGTTATCTACAGAGTCCTGAGGTAAACACTGTATTCATACTGTAAGGATAAAACTTGCTGTATCTCTCTAGTCTTCTTTCTTTTCTGTACTTGCCATGATGATAAGGACTGCCTTTGGTTTCTGAATTCCATTCATCTCCGAGCCGGTGGCGTACAAGTCCAAATAAGATGGCTTTTGAGAATTCTTGCCTTAGATTCGTTTCAGTTAATGGGCTGGTATGGAGGGGCTGAATACGGAACCTGGTTAGTTTGGCAGACCTGTAGATGAACTTGATTCTCTTGAGCTTTTTAGCACTCCTCCTACTCCTCTTAACCCTCAATCCCTGGCTACCTTGGAATGTTTTTAGCATACTCTGTCCTGGCAATGGGCTTTGAATATCACACCTTCTCCCCCCTCCTCTTTTTTTATTCTTTTTAAACATTCTGAATAATTTTTAAGTTAGGTACTCTCCATTATGTCTAAAGAGGGGAAGATGTCCCAAAGAGTGTTGCTCTTCCAGGAGGTCCATTAATTAGTCTGTGATCTGACTCCATAGTTGACTTCCTTTTCCTTCTCTTTTTAGTTCTCAGAGAAGTGGTCTTAGAGTTGAGGTTCAGAAGTATGAAGACAGTCTCACTCTGCTATAACAATTAGAGAACTAAGAGCCAGGAGTGAAATAGGTGGAAAAGATAATCTGATCAACTCTTTTTTTTTTTTTCCTGGTAGGGGTTGAGAGGGGTTTATAGTAGGCAGGAGAAGTCCAAAGCTTGATTCTGTGTTGTTTTTGTATATTTTGGGGCATATACTTATAAATGCCTTCTCCATGACCCATCTCCACTAAAGAAAACGAGAGTGTCGTTTTCCCTCCTTACTCACTTCTCACACTAAGGCACACATTTTGTGTCTCAATTTCACTATGTAAACACGTATTACGAGATAGCAACATGCCTAAACTATTGCTCTGAGCAATTACTTTGCTGTGGTAGTCCATCTACAGATACCCACAGAAACAAAGGAAATGGTGCCCTAAAGCTTATATCTGTGCCTTGGTTTAGGCAGACATGATTGCCAAAGTTCAGGGTTTAGTGGTTTACAAGAGGAGGATATGCTTCCACTAGTTAGTTTTACCTTACAGTCTGATCTTAAAGTACACTGCATCTCCCAGCTCTCAGCAAACAGTAGGAGGGAGATACATGGCATTTACCACATCTGGGCCTATGTGCAGCTCAGGATACTGTGCCCTTCTTAAAGGTGAGTCCGTTAGTTATGTGATATCAGCCCTTGATTGAATAAGCCCTTGGCCTCACAATTGAGAAAATCCTGCCCTGGCTCTTCTCTAGTTAGACTCCTCCCCACAGAGGGAGGAATCCACAGGGTCACCCACATACCTATCCAGGTCCCTTCTGGTGTGTGCTTCCACTTCAGAATTCCCTGCCAGCTGGTCCCAAGCCTCTTTCCAGGGTCTGCATAGATCTTTTCCTTGGGTCTCTTCTTTTGTGGGAAGGTCAGATCTCTGATACGTATACCTCTAGACGTACCGCGTAGTCAGATGGCAGCTGTTGGTGAGGGTGTGTGGTGTTGCCTCTATAAGCCAGACAAGGTGGCCACGCTTGTGCATGTGAAGCCCTGTAAGAGCAGTTTGGAGCTGGGGGATGGGAAACCAGCAAGGTTGCTGAGGGTCAGGGACTCGCCCTCCTCCTGTCACTACTTTCCGGTGCAGAATTCTGAGAAGTCTTGAGAATTCTAAATTTGAATATTCTCTCCTGGTCACTATAAAGGTATATTTTGTCAAGGTAGGAGAATAGAACATGTTTTACTTAATAATATATTAGCTTAATGTAAGATTTAATAATTTAGTCATACTATATATTCATTTGTGTTCTTGGTCCAGACCCCACAAATCTTAGTGGTAGGCTTGCTATTAAATGCCCTGTAATGCTTCCCCCCAGCACTTACTGCAGTGTTTGGCACGTGATGGATATTAATGAAATTGGGAGTTCAGAATGCCCCACCATGGCAGAAGGTCAGATGTATAGACAGCCTCTATTTATTATAGTTTAGTAAGGGGAAATCTATTCAGACTTGAACTTCAGAATGACACATGTCATGATAGTTTGCAGATTTGTTTGTGACATAAACTAATTCTTTTACTGTGAAATTTGTCTGAGATGCTATATGTTTTGGTTCCTACTTAGTTTACTGTATTTAAATGGTGCTCAAGTTACTCCTTTTAACAGAGAGCAGCAGTTCTATTTATTGAGTGTTTACTTTGTTCCAGGGATTATTTGAAGTGGTTAACTTACGGTATCACATTTAGTCCCCACAGTAATTTTATGAGGGGTAGGAGGATTTATCCTAATATTATTACATATGTAAAACAATATCAGAAATGGTTATTTGCCTAAGACAGATAGGGACTAGAAACTTAAAAATTCTTTTTACTTTTATTTACTGTAAAAGTTAATTTCCAACCAGTATTAATGCAAACCTGCTTTGGACTGAGACGTAAATAATGTTTTTGCTCTTTCTCCTGCCTTTCTTTATCATGTATAGGAATTCAACCTAGTTGACAGAAGAGAACTTGCACCACTCCAAGAACTGATTGAAAAACTCACCTCAAAGGACAGATAAAGGATGCAGAACTGTTCTCAAATGGAGTCGTGTGGAGTGTGTTTAGATTTCGTTGTATTTTATTTTTATCTCAGTGGCTTTGTCTTAGTTTTGGGGGGCTTGTTTGGGTTCTTTTTTCTTTTTTCTGAATAAAAAAATTATATTCTATTGCTAGAGGAAGCCAAGAATCATTCTCTATACATTTGATAGGGGTAAATTTTTGCCTTAGTGGCATATGGTATTTTTTTTAACTTGGTTTTGGTGGCTTGTGGAATTTCTGATAATATTATGTGTTGAAAGAAAATGCTTATTGATTGGACTGCTGATGGATGGGGTTCTGTGTTGTGTAAATGGTGGCCAATTTTTGAAGTCCCCAAAAGACTTATGTTTTTAAGTGCCTTGGCAGGCTCACTTCTGAGGTGCAAAGCACAGACATAGAACCAAACAGGGCTTGAAACAATATTAGGATTACTACCCAGGGCACTTAATGATTTCTGTTTTAAAATATCTATGCTAAAAGCCATAGTTTACCTAAATTGATGATCTCCAGCTTTTACTACATTGAGGAAACACAATTAATAAAGTCGTGCATGTAGAACATAAAAAAATTAGTATTTCTTAATTATTTTTTATATTAATAGTAATTCTGTTGAACAAATGCTTCAAGTTCTATAAGCAGGCCTTTTTCCATCTCTTGATATCTGTGATACTGAGACTTGAGGATGTTGAAATGTAATACCTATTGCATTTTGTCTTCTTTCTACATGTTAACTGCACTGTAGGTGTGAATATTCAGGTTTATATACAGGTTTGCCATCTTCACAGGTGATGCTGAACTGTGAGGTTTCTTAGCAATTGCCAAATGAGCCATAAATCTGCAGAATCCCCTTCTACTATGAAGAAGCAGGGACAGGAGGTGTGTTTTGTTGCTGGGGGGTGGGGTGTAGTTTGTATGGGGAGTTAGGAATGGAATTAAGTATAGGGAAATCAAGTTTTAGAAGGTCCTGTCTTAAAACCCTTGAATAGAATGGCATGAAGATTTTAATCAGTTTCTTACAAGCTGAGTCTCAGAGACTTCTTTTTTAGGAATCAACTTCCATGAGAAGTTAAAAATAAATTACTAATTTTAGGTATAGATATTAAATATGGGATTCAAGGACTGTTTGGAGAAATTGACCACTTTTCAGCATTTCCATTCAGTGAATGGAGCTGGTGTTTGCCTGTCAGTTTTAAATGATACAGTACATTCTTTGCTTATCTAGGCCCAACTTGAAGCATTCTGACTTCTGATTTCCATTGTGAAAGGAAATACTTTTTGCAGTGATATCAAACAATGAAAGTGCTAATTCAGTAGTTGTTAACTTTATTTTATTTTCTATGACTTTCTAGTGAATTATTCCCAAGTTCTGAAAATTAGTTTTTAAAATAAATATTAACATTTTCAATTCACTTTTATTCTTGAGCTATATACTTTTTAGACTTTAATTTTGTTGTTCCTGATAAATCTGCTTCCTTCGTTTAGAAATATATACTTTTCCCTTGTAGAACAGAAATCTTGCTCTGAAAATACTTAGGAAAGAATCTAAAATGAAATCAGTTTGTTTTTGCTATTAACAAGTAGGGCAGTGATATAGTTTAATGCCATTCAATTGTGACCACTAGGAACTGCCTTTTTCTCTATGTTATTGAAAGCAATCATTCTCCAAGTACCAACAGTAGAAGTAACAGGAGAGACAGGCAGGGACAAATACATTGGACGCTCACTGGTAATGCTTAGTTATAAACAGCTGTGAGAACTAGCTGATTTCCTTAAAAAAGTCTTTTAGTATCCAAATATATAAGATCAACCATTATGGGTTCATTCAAAAATAAAATTTGGCACCAGGTGATTGGAGTCTTACCTATTTAGGAAAATGAAGCATGTGATTACTCAAGTAGTCTTTCATGGTGCATTTGACTTCGGATCAACTAGTAACAAAAAGGTTGCAATAGCCAAGTGTAGAGAGAATAGTGAAAAAATTGTTCTTGCTCTTTTAAGCCTTATACAGTACACTGTAAAAATGCAAAAATGTTTCTTTAAATTAATATTTAGTTGTAGAACCTACTTTTCCACTATGTGTATAGAAGTTTGTTGTCACTGTGCCAGAATCTCAGGTGCCTGCTTCTGAGTATTCCTTTAAACAGAGTTATTGGGAAGTAATGAGTTATGTATGTGTCTATATGGTGACAAAGTAGGGAAGTTCTCCCAGGGAGAGACCTGGCATTGTACGTGGTGTTACATGGCTACAAGTAGGGAAACATTCACCAGAGCATGTGAGAAATAACTGATTTAATTAAAAATTGCTTTGATTCAGTTGGTTCTTGTGAGCAATAGTGAGATATAAAATAAGGGTCAAATCTTGACTTTGCAGCAGAGCTTGCTTATAACTGCTTATTGGATTATTTCCAGATTTCTTTATTAAGTTTATAAATAACCAAGATAAGGATTTCCCCCCCTTATACAGAGTTCTTTATACAGAGATGTAAAACAGAAGTTGGTTTTCTCATCTGCTAATGAAAGCATAAAATATAAAGTAGTAAGTTAACATAGTATTATTTTCACAATGCTTTGGTTAAATGTTGATATGAAGGAAGTTTCAGGAATCATTTTAAGTGATGGAGTAAGGGTGTTGGAGAGAACTTAGTAACAAAGTGAAAATCTTTCAGTTAGCAGTAGATGGTGCTACTGGCTTTCATTTGCTAACTTGATTACTGTGTTTCTCATAAAACCCATTGCATTAAACTGCGCTAAAACAGAAAGCATGTGTGTTACTAACTGTTTGGAGGTCAGTTTATCTTAAATTGAAAGATTTTATAGTGCTATTGCTTTTTAACTTTGTTATTTGGAAATTCTAAATGGTCAGCATAAAATGTATTTGGTTGGAGAAGACATGTTTAGTGTTTAATATATCTCAGACTGAATGACGGCCTGTTTTATCAGGAAAGATAAAGCACTACAATCGCTTATATTCAGGAAGCACAGATATGTGGATATTTATATTTTACATGTAAGCTACCAGACTCCATTTTATGTATTAGCATTTTCCTTGCTTATGGGAAAATAGCAAAATGACAGATTTCTTTTATACCTTTGTCTACACCCTCTCTGAGAGAGGTTTTGATAACCACTGAAATGGTAAAATAAGTGAGATGCAATTACTAAGTTGTAGGACTTTTAAAATAAATATGTTATACCTTAAACATCCAAATGAGAGTTGATCTTCAGGGTGGTTCCTTTGGGAGCACTACTTACTCCATTTATGCTGCAAAGGTATAGAGTTTTGGGAATGCTTTCAAAGATGCCTTGAGAACCATTTTATGACTATGCAAGAGGATCTGTTTTATCATTTTAGTTGCACCAAAAACTATTTTTGGCAAATAATGTGACCTGTCTCAATCACCAAACTCTCTCTGCTTTGCTGTTTTCTTAGAACTAAACCATTAGAGAAGTTCAGAAGAATGTGCCATAGGTTCTGAATTTGCAGGAGAGAATGTTTTGAGCATACGTAGCATCATTTAATAAATGTCACTACTTTGAAGTAGACAGTATCATTTGGATGTATAGGATTTGTTTTTTTAAATTTAGTTTATCTTTCAGTTAAATATAATAATAAAAAATCAAAGTCTGTATCTTACTTTCTGTTTTTTGTTCCTTTCCCTGATAATTCTTGAATTCAGTCTTGACTACTGTAAAATTGTTTTGACTGAAGCAATAGTAAGGTAAAAAATGGATCCCATATTTAAAATACAAGTAGTCTAAGGAAACAACAGCCTTTACCTCCAACCCTTTTTTAAAAAAACATTTTCACTCAGATGAACAATTTGAATTTAAAGACTAGAGATCATTTTACAAAGAAATTGGATTAAATTTTATATATTAATTATACTGAATTTTAAGCCCACATAGATAAAGTATTTAAAATTGTATAACCATTTCATATATCACTTAAAACTTTAAAGTTGTGAATGTCTCTTTAAAAGATGTGGGACCAGAAGTCTATTTGTAATTTGAAAATGTATCTGCATACCAGCAGGAAAACTTTACTTATTTTGAAATTTATCTGGCGTATTAAAGAATGTACCAATTCTTAGAAATCCTATTCTAGACCTATATTGTAAGGACCATTTCTAAAATAATTAAATATTTAAGTTTTGTCATAATGTTAAGATTCACCATAGGAATTACTGTTGTTCAGCTGTCAGTTTAGTGGTGTATGAGATACATATTTAGAGGAAAAACTATCTCAAGATATAATGAAAAAGTTTAATTTTGAGACGTAATTACAGTTCTGACTGCAATTTGAATTTTTAGAGTTTTCCTAAAGAGCTAATCAAATGGAAGAATTCATTTTGAAGTTATAAAAGTGCTCCATGTATGCTATTTGTAGTTGAACTGATACATAAATTTTGACTAAAGAGAGAAAATACAGATTAAAATATTGAGTAATCTCAGTTTTGCTAGTGTGATGCAAATTTCTTTTTCTACATACAATACTCTACAATGGATAACTTCGGATTTCAGTTCTCAAAGGTCCATAGTGAAGTCTCCGGCCTTTCCCAGCTCTATGTTTACCTGTCATCCCCTTCTCCTTGGAGGCAAGTGACTTCCTTACTGCTGTTGACTTTCCCTACCTCCCACCACCCCAGAACACACCCACTTGGAAAGGAAAGCAGGTTGATTGTGCAGGTCCTCATTGTCAGCGCTTCTGAAGTACTTGCTGTCAATACATAGGTTTTAGCTGAGCTGTTGAGATGCTACTTCCATAGGCATTTTTGGTTGCTGTTGACAGCTTTCTTTAAATATGTTACCGAAGTTGAGATCATTAGTGGTATAAATTAATAATTTTTGTTAATATTTAATTTCTCATATATTATTGTGTTTCTTACTGGTTTGCACATTTTTTTCTTTTTTGTTTCTGAAATACTTAACTGTGCAGGTTGTAAAATAGATTAGTACATTTTCATTTTAGGAACACTTTTCTCTTTAAATTATTCTGCTGAGATAACTATTTTTAGGGGAAATAGTTTTTTAAAGCCACTAAATTGTATTTTTTATTTTTATACATGCATAACTAGGGTGCTGAGTGTGCTAATCTTGTGGGGGAACACTTAACTTTTGTTCTAGTTGAACATTTCTAATACATTATTACTTAAAATTATCTAGAAACAGTGTCATGAAATCTAGCTTGCGAGACAATACAGTATAGATGAGAACACGTAAGTCTGAGCAGCGATCAGTTATGAGGACAAGAGCAGAACCCTGCCAGTGCCATAGAGTGGAAGGACAGGCACAGCATTCGAACTGTACACGCTTGCAGAGAGTGGATAAGGACGGGGATCCGGCTCCGTCGGAGATAGACAGTTTCTCAATTAAAGTAGCTGAGAGGGGAAAAATGGTCTAAAATATGAAATGTCACATGGATGCTGTGTTGTAAACTGTGCCAAAATTACTCAAATTGTAGTTATTATTGATCAAAGTTTAACTGCTTTATCATTTTTGTTTTAAAAGAGGATACCGAATGTCTGAAAATCTGTAACATGTTTTGAGAGATGTAAATAATGTATACAGACTTGTATGTGATGGGATGGGAAGAAATATTTAAATTTAGGTTTTTTTTAAAGGGAGAAACAATGTTTATTACAAATATTAATAAATAGTTATGTTTGGCCATGAATTCTGACTTTGTATTACTTTTTTTTTTTTTTTTTGCTATAGATATCCCCACACTGAACACATTCCTAGAGAAATATTGAGGGGATTTGGAATATGTTGAACATTTAAAATTTGTTAGGCATTATTTTTTAATAATGTTTACAACAACCCTGGAAGTTAGTATATATTAGTCTTACATACTAGAAAACTAAAGCTCAGAAATTGTATATGTCACTGATTAGGACTAGGGTTTAAAAACCTCAATATGGCCCTGGCCGGCTAGCTCAGTTGGTTAGAGAGTCGTCTTGATAGACCAAGGTTGTGTTTGATCTCAGGGCACATACACGAATCCACCAGTGAATGCATAAATAAGTGGGACAACAATCGAAGGTTGTCTCTCTCTCCCCTCTTCTCTCTAAAATCAATAAAAATAAAAATCCAAATATGCTCTGACCTTGAAACCAATTCTTTTGGTATTTACATATATAGTAGTACCCTCATGTCCTCAGTTACTCATGGTTAACTGTGGTCTGAAAATATTAAAGGGAAAATTTCAGAAACAACTCATAAGTTTTAAGTTGCACACTATTCTGAGTAGCATGATGAAATCTTGTGCCATCCCACGTGGTCCTGCCCGGTCCTGTCCCGCCCTGCCTCGTCCTACCCAGAACGTGAATATTCCCTTTGTCCAGTGTATCCACACCCGTTAGTCAACTATGGAGGTATTTCAGTGCTTGTGTTCAAAGTAATCTTCATGTTACTTACTAATGGCCACAAAGTGCGAGAGTAGTGATGCTGGCAGTTCAGGAATGCCAAGGAGAAGCTATAAAGCATATATATGTATAGGAAAAAACTATATATAGGGTCAGGTATAATGCAAGTTTTCAGGGATTGACTGGGGGTTTGGAACATCTCGTGGATGAGGTGGGACTACTGTACTGTAAGTGGGAACAGGTGGCAAAATAATTTTTTATCTTTTCATCAAGCTCAGATTTTAGAAATTTTGTCTTCATTATAGATCATTAAAGAATGAGCAGTATTAGAGAATCATTTTACCCTGATACCTAAGTTCCAAAAGGAAATGTGTGCTTTTAGAGTATCCCCAGAGTATCATTAGTTTAGAGGTTTTTATGTTTAGAGGCATTTGTGTTTGGACCGTCATGTTGAAAATATTTTGATGGTAGTAGGCACAATAGTCCAATGTCACTAATTAGTATTTGAGCAAAAGACTGGAAGAAATGCTAGTCCACACTGATGTGGACTGTCTCCATGTTTTAATAAAAACACCTTGTTATTCTGCACATACGGTATGTACAAAACATCTGTGTGTGAAGAAACACTCATAAAATTATTTTGATAATTAGGTTCATTTGTCTCACTTATAAATTTAAATATATACGTTAATGAATGATGCGTTTTGGTAAGATAAATTATTTCTTTTAAGGCTTAACCATGTTTAATATATGTTTTACACTCGTTTTAAACAGCATAATGAATACAGTATTTATTTTATTTTATTGTTTCACCTAAGTTTACCTTTATAAGCATGCTGCAAAATATAGCTTCCTTTCCTAAGGAGCTATATAGAGCAGATGGCTGGCTACTATGCCTTGCTAGTATGTTACTTTGCTATTTGCTGGAAGCACCCCAACTCTCTACTCTTTTATGATTGTTTCTACATCTTTCTGTTTTCTAGGCAATCATGAAGGTTGCAAGAAGAAATTTATAACCAGGGTTATTAAGTAGATAAACATAATTTTATAGAAGTTAAGCTGGTATATACAAATGAATCAGCTGTGTAACCACTACTTAACAATGTTCATGAGTTGGTTTGGAGGTTTCTTAATAAATTTGTAAATGATCAGTCAGGACCCTGTCTCATTCAACCAGCACTCCCACAGGAGAAAAGGAATCCCCAAACTGAGGGACTGACTTTCTGGCAAAGACATGTTAAGATAGTAGCATGCTCACGACTGGCTGGACGCTCCAATCCCTCGTCTTTAGTCTGCAATACAAAAATATGAAAAGCCTGGAAAACAAAGAATTTTCTTGATTCTGTGCAGGCTTAACCTGAAGTTAATAGTCTTCATCTCACTTAATGTGAAAACTCCTAAGTTTCACTGCCAAATATTAGTGTATTTAACACTTCAGAGGAGGGTTAGGGAGGAGAACATAATAGGTATAGTTTATGACTTTATTTTCCAAAGTCCAAAAATTTTTGAATTTCTGAAACAGATCTGGCTATACTGCTTTCAGATAAGGGATGTGGACAAAAATCAGGAAGGTACTTTTAAAAGTGCTCCTCTCTGCTCTCTTCCTTGTGTTGTGTAGGAAAATGGAAAATTATGCTGAACTTGGTGTTGAGGGCTAGGTTCTCTGTTTCCTCCATTGACTTTGTGTTTTTAAGGTACACTCTAGCTTGGAGGAGCTCAAGTTTTCTCTTATAGCCAGAAATGGCAGAGCCAAGATTTGAAAGCAGCCTTTAATTTTTCATTGCTTAAACTGTTACTTGCTACCTTTCCTTTGTGTGTGTATGTATCTTTCGTGTGTGTGGAAACCACACTTGGGGATTTCTACTCCTCAATCCCAAACATCTGTAACAAATCTGTATGGGACTTCTTCAATTCCACTTTCCTCCTGTTTGAAGGTCTTAGAGATTCACCCTGCTGTATTCCTTTCTCAGTAGCTACCAATACCCTTATTTCATGGATTCCCCCCAAGCCAAGGTGTGGAATAAAACACCTAGTAGCTTCTCCACCTTCCTTAAGGCCATCCTTAATGACAAGCATTCAGGCCTTTTTCATTTCAAGGATCATGCTGCTAATCACTAAGAGAATAAACAAAAGTAATATACATAAAATAATAGCATAACAAAGTAATATAGAGAAATTACAAAGAATGATTTTTGCTGTTTTTATTCCAGAATTCCCCATGGAGTTACATTTTGATTTCTGCTCCACGTTTCTGAGAATGAGTCACCATTTACCCACCTTCTTCTGAACTCCACCTTTAGATGCATTTTAGATGTGATGATAGCTGCAAAGTAAAGAAATAACAGAGCCTTTGGTTTCTGTAGATAATTTGAACTCAGTAACTACTAGACTGGATTGTGTCTGCTTTACTAGTTTTTTGTTTTTTTTTTTTTTACCATGTTAAAAATGAGTTCCTCTGGGCATTTTTACACTGTATTTGTGCCCAGCTGAGTGTTCTAGCAGAGTACATGGTACATGAGTAGGCATTCAAAAATTCAACACACGTATGTATTTGTTATATATGTGCCAGGTATAGAGCATGCAGTTAAATAAGTTAGTCTTGCTGAACAGAAATATACCCGGTGTGTTAATTTCTACATAGCACGGTAGGAGTAGAAATGTTTCCTTATTCCCTTTTAGGTTCTTTGGCTGGTCTAATAATTAAATTGACATAAAAGAGAATAATAGGCGAAAAACAAATTTTACTTTGTATGGAAGCCCCATAAAAACAGGAGACAAGAGGTGAGCAAAGCAGGAAGCTTTTTCATCTTTTAAACAAATAAATTTGTGAAGAGTCGACAAGGCAAAGGATTTGGACTTGGGATAGTAAATTGGTGAAGAAGTAAGGAGGTTTGTTAATACAACCTGCTCTGCCCTACATTCTCTCTCTCTGGCGGTAAGGATATCCCTGGTGCAGGTAGGGTACATTTCACATGCGAGATGTATTTCCTTTCACCGGGGAACAAAGGAGGGACAGAGTGTCCTTGTGAAGGCTATTTCTCAAATACCTTTAATTCAAAACCATCAATATGCCAAAGTGTATATTTTGGATTGGCATGTTTTACTTTGTTTTAGTATAATCAGGCATACAAATCCAAATGAGGGGGGCTAGGGAATGAGACATCAGGAAAGGCTATCTGTGGGGTGGCATCTGACTACCTAAATTCTCACCCCAGTTCCCCGCACTGGATTGCTAGTTAATTATGAAAAGAGCTGGAAACAGTGCCTGGCTGGGTTGCCTAGCAGCACTTAGCCTGATGGTCGTCCTCCAAGCTGAGAACACAGGGGTGATCTGTTTGATTTTTCTGTTACACATTGCTTCTCCCCTGACAAGTTCAAAGTTTCAAGTCCAACCAATTCTGCCCAGACGCTGTGTTTATCTCCACAAGCTCCACAGGAGAGCTGAGTACTCCAAAGCCCAGCCCACTTCAGGTGGAGAGCAGGCGACACGCTCTGCCCTCAGGGGCACTCGGGTGTCCTCGGGCGCCCTCTGGCTTGCCGCGCTCTTCGACCTCCCGCATCCGCCTTCGGTTCCCACCGCACGCCGGAATCACCGTCGCCTCTCCCCGAGCCCCGGCGTCCCCGGAAGAAGAGCGTCACAGCGCGTACGGCCGCGCCCTCCGCTCTCGCGCGAGCTGAGGTGCCGGGCGCGCCGCACGGCCCCTGCCTGGTCAGGCGCCAGCCGAGGGGCCCGCAGGAGCACCGTGAACTGCGGAGAGGGAGGGGCTTGGCTTTCCCGCGGGGCGGGTGGCGGGGCCGCGGGGCCGCCTCCTTGGCAGCAGCCTCCGCGCGCCAAAATCAAACCCGGGCGCGCTGGCGGGACGCAGCCTAGGAAGAGCCGGAGTCCCGCCTACAGGTCGGCGGCTGGGGCGGCGCCGTCGCCAGCACCTGTGCGCGCTTCCCAGCCCTTCGTGCCCTACGCGGTGCGGCTGCCACTGGACCAGGGATGGCCACCCCGCCCAAGAGGAGCTGCCCGTCTCCCGCGACCAGCTCCGAGGGAACCCGCATCAAGAAAATCTCGATCGAAGGGAACATCGGTAGGGAGCCCGGGGGAGTGTTGGGTCCACAGAAAGGGTTGTCACGGCGGCAGTAAGGCGCCCATTTGCTGCTGCATCTCTGCTGCTCCTCCTTGAGTACTTTCCTCCCAGGCAGGCTGGGCAGCCGCGGCCGCGGTGTGGAATTCTTCTCCGCCCTCCGCGACTTCCCTCTTTTACCCCCAGGGTGGCGGCGGCCGCCGGGGCGTCGGGTCTGCCGAAACCTGCGGGACTGTGAGGAGCGCTTGGGGTTGGTTTCATCCTCTTTGTTGGGATCCCGCAAAGGGAAACTTTTTTTAGGCGAGGGGATTGGCCGTCCTTGGGATGTAATTTACATACGTTGTTACCCCTTTTTAGTCTTATGAGGCTTGACAAACATAACGTCATTTTGCCACCACCACGATCAAGACTGAGAACGTTTCTATCACCTCAAAAAGTTCCCTTGCGCCCCTTTATAATCAGCCCCCTCTCTCTTCCTATCCTTTGGCAACAGCCACTGATTTGATTTCTGACCCTGTAAGTTTTGCCTTTTCCAGAATGGCATATAAACGGAATCATAGTGTGTGTAGCCTTTTGTGTATTGCGTCTTTAATTTAGCATCCTGTTTTTAGATTCATTCATGTTGCTTGTGTTGGTAGTTCTTTTTTATTGCTGAGTAGTATTCCACTGTTTGGTTATGGCACGCACAGTTTCCCTCTTCCCTATTTGTGGACATTTGATTGTTTCCAATTTTTTAGCAATTATGAATAAAACTGCTATAAACATTCGAGTACAAGGAAAGAGTTTTTTAATTATCCTAACAGAATGGAGTTCCGCATTGCCTACCCTACATCCAAGTAAACACTGGCTTATGATTCAAAAACCGTTACTATTTCTGTTTTTCCCCCAGATGGGGACAGACTCCACCATTAACGCATTTTTGCAAGATGCACCTGAACTTCCGATTCTTACATATTTCCCACCACAGGAAATCTATGCCTGACATTTCCTGTTTTGAAAGAATTTTTTGTCTGTAAGTTAGGTACTAGTCATTCATGCATATAGCAAATGTTTTTCAATTCTTACCACATTCAAAGCACTTGGCCTTATAAAAAGTAAGGCAAGCAGATGCTTTAGCAACATTCCAAGGAATAGAAAAAAGCTGATCATACCCTCAAAGAGGACTTTTCTTTCATTGCTCCAGTATTAAGGCACCAGCGGAAAATATCCATATACAGTTGGGTCAACATGCATTTGAACTACGGAGGTCCACTGATAGGTGGATTTTTAAAAAAATTGATTTTTAGAGAGAAACATCAATTTGTTGTTCCACTTATTTAGGCACTCATTGGTTGCTTCTTTGAATGTGCCCTCACCAGGATATGAACCCACAACCTTGGCATATCTGGATGACTCCAACCAGTTGGGTTCCCGGGCCAGGGCTATATGTGGATATTTTTCCCCCAATAACACCATCTGTGGTCGGGAGTCTGGATGCTGAGGGCAGACTGTCTGCCCACATGATCTACGTATGCCATTTTATGTAGGAGGCTTGAGCATCTGCAGATTATGGTATCCATGGGATCCTGGAACTAATTCCCCTTGGATACCAAGGGACAACATAAGTTTTGGGGGGAGTCAAAAATTATATGCAGATTTTTCCACTGAGGAGGGAGTGAGTGCCCTTAACCCCCATGTTGTTCAAGGGTCTACTGTGTGTATAGGATTTGAATGCCGCGGTTTAGGCATCCACTGAGGGTCTTGGAAGTATCCCCTACGGATAAGGGAAGACTACTGTAATTGTCATCCCCTGCTAAAAATTCTCTGACTTCCTCTTTACCTACATTGGAAGGAGTTGCAAATGATAGCCTGCGTTTGTACAATATTAGCCTATGCAGATTTGAAAAAAAATATTTCAGTTGCTAACATTAAATTTTATGATTTCCCATAAAGTCTACATTCTTGACTTCTCTTGAAAATCTGAGTATCTGGTAACACTGAGCCTGCGTTTCTGTAAGACAGCAATTTGCTGTTTAGATAGGGCTGTGTTCCTTGTCACTTACGTATTGTCTTTCCTGACACTGAAGTGTTGCCAGTTGCTGTTTGTTACTGCTCTTGCACTGTTGTTCATGCCCCTCCAATTTGCCAGACCCAAATAACTTAAATGTACAAACTTTTAATCTGTCTGTAGAAAACTATTTTGTGATTCTAATCTTTTTCCTAGAATTCGAAACATAACTGGTCATTTTAGTTTTATACTCATATACCCCATCTTCTCACGTTCTCTATTACTGAAATACTCCTATTGAAATACTCCCTTATGTTAGATTTATGGAGGCCTTACCTGTTCTCAGCTTAATTGTCTGTACAGAATAACTTTTTGCACCATAATGCCCGCTTGGCATTAGTAATTGTTAGGTCCCATGACTTTTTAAAGTATTAACATCAGTGTCCTTGTTCTTATTCTTCTTTGCTTTCATAGAATATTAGTTTATTAATTAGCTTATTTTCTAGCTTCCCCCGAGTTAATGAACTGGATATTAGTCCAATTGAGCACTCTAGGTAATTTTCATTTGAATTACATGTAACTTTTATTACTCGTAAAATTTCAAAGTAGGACCACATGAACTTTGTTGACAGGGTCAGAAGAAAGCTGAGTGCTTTCACACTCTAGCTGATTGGTGTCCAGTTTTTTTAGTGTGTTCCTTGGGTGTTTTTTCTGAACATCATGTTTTCCTTTTCATCTTCATGTAGCTCAGTGAATGTCTGGTGATCTTTTTATATGTTTCCATTTATCCTTCTAAATGCCTTACAGTCTCTATGCTTATACCCTCTCCACACAAAATATGGGTGGTTACCAGTGTTTTTCCTATGATTAGATCTAATAGTCATTTCATTTATCTTCAAAAGTTTTTCTCCTCAGCTGTTCTTTGTGTGTTACCTTCTTTTTGACCCTCCTCTTTTTTTTCTCTATGTGTGTTCTTTTAAAATTTTTCCAGTTTGTTCTTTTGTTCTATTGCCCTATTAAATGTCCTAAGTTTGAATATAGTTTTGTAAGTCAAAGGTAAGTTCTTTTTGCCCTCTTTGGATCCAGTTTATAGGAAGAGGAGGCTTTTCTTATAAGCATACTGAAGTTGTTTTTTATATGTTTATCTGTGTGTGTATATACATATATGTGTGTATGTATAATATACATTATATATAGAGAGAGAGAAATGTACATTTTGCTGACTAGAGAGTCTAATATGAGCACATTTGGTGACTTCAGATAGGAGGGGTGTGGTGGTCATTAGGAATACTGCTACACCCTGTGAAATTCTAGGTCAAGACTTTTTCTGCTATTAAAGGCAATGTATTCCTGGGAAATTCTAAAATAATGAATATAATGTCTTCTGATTATACCTGAATATCCCCCCACCCTCACTATCTCAGAAATGAGTGAATAATCAGATGACTTTTTTTCTGTTTCTTTTTTTATCGTTGTTGTTCAAGCACAGTTGTCTCCATTTTCCCCCTACCACTACCCCACTCCCCCCCCCACCCATCCCCACCCATCCCCACCTCCCACCCTTGATCCTACCCCCTTTGGCTTTGTCCATGTGTCCTTTATACATGTTCCTTGATGACTCCGTCCCTTCCCTCCCCATTATCCCCTCTCCCACTCCCCTCTGGTTACTGTCAGTTTGTTCTTTATTTCAGTGTCTCTGGTTATATTTTACTTGCTTGTTTGTTTTGTTGACTAGGTTCCACTTATAGGTGAGATCATATGGTATTTATCTTTTACCACCTGGCTTATTTCACTTAGCATAATGTTCTCCAGTTCCATCCATGCTGTTGCATAGGGTAGGAGCTCCTTTCTTTCTTTTGTGTAGCAGTATTCCATTGTGTACAATGTACCAATAGTTTATTGATCCACTCATTTACTGATGGGCACTTAAGTTGCTTGCAAACTTGGCTATTGTAGATAACACTGCTTGAACATTGGGGTGCATAGGTTCTTTTGAATTGGTGTTTCAGTGTTCATAGGGTGTAATCCCAGCAGTGGAATTGCTGGGTCAAAAGGCAGTTCCATTTTTAGTTTTGTCCATGTTTTAGTTTTTTCCGAGGAAATTCCATACTGTTTTCCATAGTGGCTGCACCAGTCTGCATTCCCACCAACAGTGTACTAGGGTTCCCTTTTTTCCACCACCTCGCCAGCACTTGTCCTTTGATTTGTTTATGATGGCCATTCTGACCAGTGTGAAGTGGTATCTCATTGTGGTTTTAATTTGCATCTCTCTGATGGCTAGTGATGCTGAGCATCCTTTCATGTGTCTCTGGGCCCTCTGTGTGTGCTCCTTGGAGAAGTGTCTGTTTAGGTCCCTTGCCCATTTTTTAATTGGTTTATCTTCCTGGAGTGGAGTCCTGTGAGTTCTTTATATATTTTGGAGATCAAACCATGTCCAAGGTATCATTTGCAAATATATTTTCCCATACAGTTGGTTCCCTTTTCATTTTGTTGATGTTTTCTTTAGCTGTGCAGAAACTTTTTATTTTGATTAAGTCCCATTTGTTTATACTTTCCTTTTTGTCCCTTGTTCTAGGGGACATACTGGTGAAAATATTGCTGCATGGAATATCTGAGATATTCCTGCCTGTGTTCTCTAGGATTTTTATGGTATTGTGACTTATATTTAAGTCTTTTATCCATTTTGAGTTAATTTTTGTGTATGGTATAAGGTGGTGGTTGAGTTTCATTTTTTTGCATGTAGCTGTCCAGCTCTCCCCGCACCATTTGTTGAAGAGGCTGTTTTTGCTCCATTTTATGCTTCTGCCCCCTGTGTTGAATATTAATTGACCATAGAGACTTGGGTTTATTTCTGGGCTCTCTGTTCTGTTTCATTGGTCTATGTGCCTGTTTTTATGCCAGTACCAGGCTGTTTTGATTACAGCGGCCTTGTAATACAGTTTGATACCAGGTATTGTGATCCCTCCTACTTTGTTCTTCTTTGTCAGAATTGCTGCAGCTATTCGGGGTTATTTATGGCTTCATGTAAATTTTTGAAATGTTTGCTCTATATCATTGACTTTTTAAAGCATTGGATAAAGTGCACACTGCACAGACCATGAACACGAAGCAGAGAAAACATGCTTATTGCTTGTAGAAAATACTTTGCATAAATGTTTTTTTAAAATGTTTTATTTCTTTAGTTATAGACAGATGGTAGGGAGAGAGAAAGGGAGGGAGAGAAACATCATTGTGAGGTTGCCTCCCTTGCGTCCCCCACTGGGAACCTGGTCCTCAAACCAGGAGTGTGCCCTGACTGGGAAATGAACCAGAGACCCTTTGGTTCACAGGCTGGAGCTCAATCCACTGAGCCCCAGCAGCCAGGGCTTGCATAAATGTTTTTATAATTTATTGTAACCATAATGCCATACAATAATTACTGTCGTATAATTCCATTCTAAAACTTGAGGCATTGGATGCATCTTTATATTGATTTTATAGTTTATTTGGTTGTTTCTAAATTGGTTTTAGATAGGAAAGACCTGAGCTTGTTTGTAAACTGAGAGAATGGAGCCAATGGAGAAGAAAATTTTGAAAATGTGAGAGCCTAGAATGACTGTCACTGTAATAATAGTTTACTTGCTTATCACAGCAGTTTCCATTAGGAGGGCATTATTATTATCTCCATTGTATTATGGGGGAACAGGCTCAGAGAGGTTCAGTGAGTTATCCAAAAATCACATACCTAATTAACCACTCCCCACAAAGGTATCACTCACTCATTGTTTGGTTGAGGAAAGTGAGCCTAGGACTGTGATTCTTTTCTACCATAATATCTTGCCTAAAGTCTCGCCAGATCTTTAATTCTTCTCTTCAATAGTTTTGGTAAATTAAAACAATAACAAATGAGCCCTGGCTGGGTAGCTGAGTTGGTTAGAGCAGTTGGTTAGAAAAAATAGTGAAAGAAAACTACCCTAATTTGGTGAAGGAAATAGATATGTAAGTCCAGGACAAACAGAGTCCTAAACAAGATGGATGTAAAGAGGACCACACTAAGACACATCATAATTAAATGCCAAAGGTTAAAAATAAAGAGAGAATCTTAAAAGCAGCAAGAGAAAGAAGTTAGTAATGCCCTGTAGGTAATGGGCATTACCTACAGGGTAGTGCCCATAAGACTATCAACTGATTTCTCAAAATAAACTTTGCAGGCTAGAAGGGATTGGCAAGAAACATTCAGTCATGAAAAGCAGGGACCTACATCCAAGATTGCTCTACCCAGCAAAGATATCATTTAGTAGCAAAGGTCAGATAAAGATCTTCCCAGACAAGAAAAAACTGAAGGAGTTCATCATCACCAAACCATTATTATATGAAATGTTAAAGGGACTTATTTAAGAAAAAGGAGATCAAAACTATGAACAGTAAAATGGCAAAAAATACATACCTATCAATAATTGAATCTAAAAGACTAAGCAATCAAGAACAGAGAATCGTGGATACAGAGAATGTTTTGATGGTTGCCAGTAGGGAGGTGGGTGGGGGAGAATGAGTGAAGAAGTGAAGAGATTAAGAAATACAAATAGGTAGTTACAGAATAGCCGTGGGGATGTACAGTATAGTATAGGAAATGGAGTAACCAAAGAACTTATATACATGAGCCATGGACATGAACAATGGTGGGGGGATTTCCTTAGGGAGAGGGAGTGCTGGGTGGAGGGGGGCAAACGGGGGAAAATCAGGACAACTGTAACAGCATAATCAATAAAATATCATTTAAAAAATATGACACAAGATTAAATCAAGCACAAGAGAAAATGATGCAATCAAAAGACGTAACCACAAGATGTATGAGGTTTATGGCACTCTGTTTTATAGTGAACTTTTTTTTTTTTTAATAAAGATTTTTTTTATTTTTTAGACAGGAGAAGGGAGAGAGAAAAAGAGGGGATGGGAAAGAGAAAGAGAAGGAAGAGAGGGAGGGAGAGAAACATCAATGTGTGGTTGCCTCTCACGTGCCCCCTACTAGGGACCTGGCCCGAAACCCAGGCATGTGCCCTGACTGGGAATTGAACCCTTGACCCTTTGATTTACAGGTTGGAACTCAACCACTGAGCCACACCAGCCAGGGATCTTTGTTTTATTTTAAAATAAACAGAGTCAATTCTAACAATAAAAGTTATATATAGTAAATATATAAACTAGTAACATAACCATTTTTTACCATTAGCAAGTATTATGTACTGCACATATTTGTATGTGCTATACTTTTGTACAACTGGAAGAGAAGTAGGTTTGTTTACACCAGCATGACCACAAACATGTGGGTGCTACCTTGTGCTAAGACATTCAGGATATCTACATGTCTCTAAGTGATAGGAAATATTTCAGCTCCATTATAATCTTTATGGAACCACCATAACATATGGTTCAACATTGACCAAAATGTTAATACTGTGTCTGACTTTAAATTTTGAAAAGCTGATGACTATTTTGGCTTTTTTTTTCCTGCTAATTTTTCTTCCTCAGTTTTACTTTTTCTCTCACAATAGGTGCAGGAAAGACAACATTTGTGAATATCCTTAAGCAACTCTGTGAGGATTGGGAAGTGGTTCCTGAACCTGTTGCCAGATGGTGCAATGTTCAAAGTACTCAAGATGAAATTCAGGTATGAAAATAAAATTTAACTAAATAAAATAAAAACCTTTTGGTTTACATAAGCAGTGGTATTTAATCTCTTGGGTTTTTGCTTGTTTTTCCTTTTGCCAATAAAACTTTCAAATCTACCTTTAAGTCTTTATGTACACCTGGGCAATTGTTACAGGGATGTTTATCCATACAAACAATGAACTATATGCACCTAAGATTTATGCACGTTATTTTACCTAAGAAAAATTTTAAGTTGTCAAAAATTAGTGAAAAAGCTTTAAAAAAATCTAATTGTAAGTTAAATTCCTTGGATGGCTTTTTACATTTAAAAAACCAAATAAACAAGGAAAACAAAACCAACTACACAGTAACTGAATTATTAGTTTTTCTTTCAAGTCTTTTGTCTTAGAGAGAATCATTTATCTCCCATTTCTTTGTACTGTCATTTTTGTCAGACTTTCATCCTGGATACAAGTTTTAATTTCCCAGCATTTTTCATCCTATGGTTGTGAGTGAGGAAGTGGGAATAGCAGTTAAATTTTATTGTTTATTACAAAATTTCGTAGCATATGTATATGAAACGAATGCTGTCTCATTGGTAAGATTTTTATTTCTGGAGAAACGAGAATCGAAACTGAAAGCAGCACGGCTGTATAACAGAAACCTTCAAAATGGAGATGTGTGCTAGAAATTTGTTAGAGCTGAGGAGGACAGGGTGGAAAAAAGTCTGTTTTAGAGTTTAGCTGTTGGTATGAGGAATCTGGGAATAATATTTGAGTATTGAAAATGTAAAATATATAAAATAGTAAGATAATCTGTAAACTTTGAGGATATATGGTTTTGAATGACCATAAATGTTTTCTCACATACCTATTAGCCAAGCATAGTTAAGTTTAGGTCTGGGGCCCGTCTCATATACCACAATCCTTAGAATAATCAGGACTAAAGCTTGTAGGGACTCCTTTCCTAGATGGACTGCATTTTCTTAAGAAATTGATATTTCTGTTGGGGAAAGTCATGGTTAGCCTTAAGTAGAAATTTTTTTTTTTTAAGATACAGATCACTTTTACTAAATAACTTCAGAACAATTACTTTTATGGCCAGTTCTGAAAATGTGATCTTTCTTTGTGTCCCTCTCTTTGGTAAATATACAAGCTTGTTATAAAAATAACGCCAAATAACTCTACCTCACACCACATCCAAAATTTAAAAAAAAATGGCTGTTTCATTCCCAGTTTTGATTAAATTGTTTCCCTAATTCTTATGTCCTCGAATACATCCATTACATCTCCAGCCAAAGACCTGGCTGATGGAAAAAATGTTAGTTTGTAAAGTACACCATTTATATACTATCTTGAGGGGAGGGCAATCAGAATTTTAAAATGGGTAACTTTATTTGCTTCTTTCTTTTGATTCTTTTTATTGACATAGGATATAACTACAGAAAAGTGTACGAAACCTATATACAGTTTGAAGAAGAATTTTAATCTTTGTAGCCATTGTCCAGGTCAAGGAGAACAGCAGTATCCTTCTGGTAATCTTTCTCAGGTTACAATATTTCATTCCCTGAGTAGCAGCTTCACTGGGGTAATAACTCACAAAATAACTCTTGTGATAATAATTTTCCAGCTTTCTAAAAATAATTTGACCATATACAAACATGTCTCTAAGAAATATAACTTAATTTTTTGTTTTTGAGTGATATATAGATGAAATCAACTGTTTGCTTTTTTTCCTCTTGTATCTTTTGCTTGATAAGTTTATGAAAATTATCCGTATTGCATGAAGCTGTAGCTTGCTCATTTTCATTGCTATATAATATTAAATTGTATTCCCCTGTCACTATTTGTCCATTCTATACCTGTGATTAGTCTTTGAGTGGTTTCTAGCTTAGCTGCTGTAGAAACAGCTCTGTAGTGAACATGAATCCTGGCGCACACATGCGTGCAAGATTTTTTCTAGGGATAAAGTAAAATTATTGGGTGGAGGGGTAAATGTGTGATGCCGTTTTCCAAAGCGTTTTTACCAGTTTACATTCCCTACAGTGTACTCAAGTTGTTATTACTCCGTATCTTTGCCAATATTTAGTATTGTTCAGTTTCCTAATTTTTGTCATTCTGCTGAATGTTTAATGTTTTTTTATATTTTCAATTTGTATTTCCCTGATTGCTAATGAGATTGTGTTCCTTATTTAAATTAATGAATTTATTTATCTTTTTAAAACATTTATTTTGTGAAGTTCCTGTTTAGGGCCTCCTGCCCATTTTCCTTTGGGTCTTATGTCTTCCCCCACCCGGCATTTTTACCTCCCAAGGTACGTCTCATGGCCTCTTTCACTGAAGTGCCCTACTGAAGTTTGCTTACCTTTAGAGATGAGAGACTTGTGCTCTAAAAATACCTGTTTCGTGTTAACTAGTGTCCCAGTAAATTCAATAAAAAGGAAATAACAAAATAAAAATTCCTCTCTTCCCCACACCCCATTTCCGGGATCAACCATCAGTGTAGTTATTCTCAGGTTTTAGGTAGAATGTAGCCAAATTAAACCAATTTCAGAAATAGAGAAGGGATTCTTTCATTGGGGCAGAGTTAGACTAGATTGGATTAGGTAGCCTCTATTTAAGGTCCATTCTAGTCTCAGTACCATAAAATTCTAACTCATGTTAAATATGTATGACTGATTTCTTGACACATTAAATGTTCTGCCTCTCAGTATACCTCACATTAACCCAGGGCACAGAAACTGATATATAAAAACCAAAATGCCAAAATTTTAATTTGTAGAGAGAAATAAGTAATTATCAGATTCACCAAATTAGGTCAATCTATTTTCATGGTAGGCCTATAATTCCCAACTGGTAGGAACTCTTAAGAATCTCAAGGATTTGAGGTGCTTTTTAAAATAAACAGTTCCTTGGGAATTTAAATATGTGGTTGCTTCCTGGTTAAAAATGACTGCCCTAGTAAATCACTGTTCGTGTCAGGAGTATATTGAACCCTTTAGTTAATATTGGAGAGGAGAGGTTGAAAACATTGCATTAATATACATGGGAATATAACTTATAATAAGAAGGTTGTATGTTAAGCTTAGACTCAGAGCCCAGGGAATTGATTATATTATCTTAATGACTGATGTCATCAGACTATGACACATTGGTGCATCTGTCTCCATTCTGAGAATCTTTCAGCTTCATGGGTCTGGTACACATGTCTGTGAGATGGGGTATTTTCTTCACATGTACTATAGTCAAAATTCCAAACTGATGTTTCCTTAAAACTACCATGGAGATGCCATTATTATTATTGTTATTATTATTATTACTATTACTATTATTATTATATATTTTTATCAGATAGTTTACTGTAATCCAGTCATATCTCCACAATGTTACAATTTAATTACCTTCATTGGATTTTGGTGCACATTCTCTGAGGATAGCTTTATTTGTGTGTGTGTGTATTGAGGACTACGATGTTGTTAGTCCTCTGTACTTGTAGGTGGAGTTTCAGTCTGTGTGTGAGTGGTACAGGGTGGCACCTGGGGAGGCCAAAGGAAGTCTCAACCCGATCCTAGTTTCTTGTCACAGAACAAGAAGGATTTAAGAGCTTGACAGAAGGATTTAGCAAAGCATAGTAAATTCATTAAAGAGATAATATGCACTGGAGAAGGGAGAGCTGGCAACCTTGGAGAATGAGATGCTCTTGTGGGGTCTAGGTGGAAGGTTTTTTAAATGTGGGTGGGAGGTAGGGGAGAATAGGGTGGCCCTCTGCTTCTGACTCTTGTCAGATGACTGCCATTGTGGCTTATTCTTGTCTCTCCTCTTCAAATAGTGATTTCTTTTTGATCCTCCCAGTTATAGGAAATTGGAGCAGGGAACAGATGGTCAGTGAAGGTAGTGTGTCAGTGACATTCCAGCCAAAATGGAGAAGGAAAGGGGTAGAGCTTGAGGCTTTTGATCCCTATTCTAACTTTCCTGCCTCATGAGGATAGTATTTTGGGGTACAGGGTTTTGGAGTGTGAGGGTAGTGGTGGGTGAGTAGGTTCTCAATATCTGTATACCTTTATTTTTTTCCTGGACCTCCACTAAATTCAAGAAGTGGGATTTTCTTTTTGCATCCTGGATTCCTTCTTCAGACCCAGCCCTGATGTATTATTGGGGCTATAGTGTGAAAGTCCAAATCTCAACTTCCTTAGAATATCATCAGCAGTGAAAAGTTCAGAGCTAACCCTTGCAAGACCAGTCCTACTTTGAATGTTCTCCATTAAATCACACGTTTTGGCAGTTGATGTAGAATTGGAAGAGTTGGGCTGTTGGTACTTTTGATGTATTTCTGTAGTCAGTAAATAAATTTGCACCTGCATGCTTAGCTTGTTTTTTTTTAAGCTTTTTTTTTACCTGCCACCTAGTGGCTGTAATGTTGCCATACTGTTGATAAATGCTGTAGATACTAGCAAAACAGTAAGACCAAGTGCCCAAAAAGATGTATCTCCCCTCCTTTCACCTCCCATGTTAAGATTACCTTTAAAACAGGTGTGTCATACTCATTTTCACCAGGGGCCACATCGGTCTCATGGTTGCTTTCAAAGGGCCGAATGTAATTTTAGGACTGTATACATGTAATTACTCCTTAACAGTTAAGTGAGAGCTTGGCGCTGCCGCCGGGTAGAAACAAGGTGCTGGGCCGGATAAAACAAGGTGGAGGGCTGGATTTGGCCCGCAGGCCTTCTTGTGTGTGCCACCTGTGCTTTAAAACATACCATGCAGATGATTATCAATCTTTGTATTGAAGGTTTCTTTCAAATGACAATGTGCTTTGTATGGTGATTTATGTTATTATTTAGCCCAAAGCTTTGACTTGATTTATTTTTGAGTATTATTCCTTTTAGTTTATTTTTGAGATATGATCGTGAGGGCGGTATCTCTGCTCTGTCATGTTTTCTCATTCAGCTGAATTCTTTTGTGGATCTTTGTTATTAATCATGAAATCCTATTTTACTTTTATCCAACACTTCCAACCACTAAGAAGCCACTGAAAAATTAGTAACTGAGAGAAAGAAGGCATAAAATATACTCACTCATCTGTGAAAAACAGCATGATTTTAACAAGTCATTCCTGGAAATTAATTAAAAATGCTTGGTAAAGTACTTTCATTTGTACCTTCTGAAATCCTGATAATTTTTTTTAAAGATTTTTAAAATTTACTTTTAGGAAGAGGGGAAGGGAGAGAGAAAGAGGGAGAGAAACATCAGTGTGCGAGAGGCAAATCTACCGGTTGCCTCTCACACACCCTCAACTGGGGACCTGGCCCACAACATAGGAATGTGCCCTGAGTGGGAATGGAACTAGCGACAGTTCCCAGGCTGGTACTCAGTCTGCTGAGTCACACCAGCCAGGGCATGATAACTTTTTAATTTAATTTAATTTATTTATATTTAGAGAGAAGGGAAGGGAGGGAGAAAGAGCCGAGAGAAATATCAATGTTGCCTCTCACATGCCCCCCATCTGGGAACTGAACCTGCAACCCAGGCATGTACTCTCTCCAGGAATCGAACTAAGGACCTTTTGCTTTGCAGCACCACGCCCAACCAACTGAGCCATACCAGTCAGGGTTCACCTGATAACTTTTGTTTACTGTTTTATGAGTATCTTGTTTAATGGACTCTGATTCTTTTTGAATGAACTTAATTCAGCTCTTTGGCAATGTTTACAAAGGTTAGACTAGAATTAAAAGATAAATGATTTTGTATTTTTACTTGATATTTTTGGTTTTCACTTACATTATCAGTAATCTGTATTTTTTGTAAAATAACGTGTTCTATCATGAAGTGAAATAGAATTAGAGATATGAACTACAAAAACAGAATAAAAATTATCCATAATTCTACCACGTATATGTTTAAGCAAGAGAGATTACATTTATTGGGAAATCCAAATAAATGGAGATACGTGAGACACTTCCCCAAAGAGAACATACAGATAGCCAGTAGACATATAAAAAAAAAAATGCTCAGTGTCACTAGTTATCAGAGAAATGCAAATTAAAACCACAATGAGATATCACCTTACATGTGTCAGAATGGCTGTCATCAATAAATCCACAAATAAGTGTTGGTGAAGATGTGGAGAAAAGGGAACCCTAGTGCATTGTTGGTAGGAATGAAAATTGGTGCAGCCACAGTGGAAAGTAGTAGGAAGGTTCCTTAGAAAATTGAAAAAGGAACTGCCTATGACCCAGCAATTCCACTTCTGCATATATATCTCTGAAGAAACCCAAAACACTAATTTGAAAGAACATATGCACCTCTGTGTTTATTGCAGTGTTGTTTACAATAGCCAAGAAATAGAAGCAACTTAAGTGCCCATCAGTAGGTGAGTGGATAAAAAGCTGTGGTATGTATATACAATGGATTATTGTCCATGATAAAGAATGAAAACTTACCACTTGTGACAGCATCAGTGGGTCTGGAGGGGATTATGCTAAGTGAAATAAGTCAGTCAGAGAAAGACAAATTGGATATTTTGGAAAGACTAAGTGGATATTACTTAGACTCTAAAGAGCAAAATAAAGAGACAAAATAGAAACAGACTCAGATACAGAGAACAAACTGATGGTTGTCAGAGGGTAGGGGAGTTGGAAGCTGGGTGAAAAAGATGAAGGAATTAAGAACTACTCATTGGCAGTCACAAAATAGTTCCAGGATGTGAAATACAGCATAGGGAATATAATCAATCATATAGTAATAACTGTATGGTAGCAGGTGGGTACTTGAAATATCAAAGGGACACTGTATATAAAGTATATGATTGTCTAACCATTGTGCTGTGCACCTGAAACTAATATAAAATAATACTGCATGTAAACTGTAATTGAAAAATAATTTTTTAAAAAGGAAATGTATGATCTTTATTGCGTGATTAACTTTTATTATGGTAAAAAAACATACATTTTACCATCTTAACCATTTTTAAGTGTATGGTTCAGTAATGCTAATTGTGTTTACAATATTGTGAAACACCTCTGGAACCTTTTCATCTTGCAGAACTGAATCTATTTACTAAAGAACTCCCCTTTTCCCTCTCTGCCCAGCCCTCGGTAACTACCATTCTGTTTTATGTGTCTGTGAATTTGACTATGTTAGATACCTCATCTAAGTGGAATTATACCGATTTGTCCTTTTTTTGACTCGCTTATTTCACCTAGCATATTATCCTCAGGGTTCTTCAGAAAAAAAATCCCAAACTTCTGCTCACTAAGTATGTAAAGAATCCTGTTTAAAGTCCGTTTTATCTCAGTATTCACAGTGCATAGTAAATTGATCAAAAGTGTTTTTCAAATGAACCAAGTTCACTTCTGATAGATTTTATTAAATGTATCAGGTAGATTTAAGATAACAGTTGCTGCTGTAATGAAGTCTAAAATCTCTGTGGTTCAGGCCCTGGCCAGGTAGCTCAGTTGGTTGAGCATCGTCCTGATAAGCTAAGGTAGTGGGTTTGATCCCTGGTCAGGGTACATTCCAGAATCAACCAATGAATGCATAAGTAAGTAGAACAGCAAATTTATGTCTCTTCCTCTCTCTAAAATCAATACATAAAAAATTTAAAAAAACCCTTCAAAACATGAAATCTCTGGTTCAAAATAAAATTTGATTTCTTAGTCAGAGAACAGTATAATATGGTATTTGGCGGACAGCATACCGTGCTGTGACTCAGGGACCCAGGCCCCTTCTACCTTGTGGCTCATCCAACCTCTGGGACAGTGCTTCAAACTTTAGTGTTTAGGTTCACCTAGAAGACGTGTTAAAACAGATTTTGAAACTAGCCCCGGTTTCTGATTTAATAGGTCTGGGGTGGGAGGTGCTGAAAATTTGCATTTCTTACAAGTTTCCAAGTGATGTTAATTCTGCTGCTTTGGGTACCATACTTCCATACCCCTGTCCTGGAGCTGCAGTTGAGAACCATGCTCTAGGGCCTTAATGTCCTTTGCTTTCAGCTGATAGGTAAAGAAAGAGAACCATTTGAGAGGTTTTTATGGTTTAAGCCTGGAAATGGTATACATTGTGTCTGCTCTATTTCCATTGGGTAGAAGTGAGTCACACAGTCACAATTTACTACCCGGGAGGCTGGAAAATAGAGTCTACCTGTGTGTCCAGGAAGAAAAAAAAGCTGGCTTTAGAGGGCACAGAGCAGTGTCTGCCATACACACAAATCTAAGTAGAAGAACCTTAACTTTATATTTAAATGTAATTTAAACTCAAAAGTGCCATGTTTAACTTATGTGAAAGTTGTAAAGACAAAAAATTGTTTTTATGGATAGTTTTATTTTTAAATAACATTTTTACTAGTGAATTTGTATTTCTAATTAGTGAATTCTCTATTGTGTGTAGTTATATAAGATTACCCATATCTGATTAAATTATTAAAATACGGAGCATAAGCACCATGTTAATCATCCACATAATAATCAAGCATCTCCCTTCAATAAATCAAATGTAAGTATTGTTTGCTTACTTTTTAAATAGCGGTGCAACATTTTGGAAAGAATATGGCTTTAGAATCAGTCCTGGGTGTGAATCCTAGTTTTGTTGCTTACGAGGTATATTGATGTTAACAATATTCAGCCTCTCTGAGCCCCCTGTTTTTTTATCTGAAAAATAGGGCCAGTAGCGACTGTTTCATAGGGGTGATTAAATATATGTGAATATATGCAAAATACATGTAAATGCATGCCTCATATGTAAAATATGAGACAATCAATGGTAGGTATTATAATTGTCATTAAAATTAAAGTATATTATCTTAATGAAGGGACATTTTGAATAATGAAATATTTTAGTTCTTCGACTATTGCCTATTTTCTGCTTCTAAGACATTAAACTTTTAGAAGAAAATAAATATAGCTTTTGTGCTCATATTTCTAAACACATTCATCAAAAAAAACAACATGTCCTTTAAGCTGGGGATAATGTAATCCAGGATAGTGCAGAGTAATCCAAGACTTAAAATTTGTGTTTTAAATTTATGTTTATATCGCAGGGAAGTCCTTATATACATGGATGCCACTATCATCCTGCACCTCTTCTTTAGTATCAAATACAACCAGTTTTTTTAATGAAGTGATAGAAACTTGTTTAAATGATAAGATTAAGCTGGGAGAGTACTTTGCTGTTTGATGAATTCTCGTACCCACCATGAAATCAGTTATACCTCAAGAAGTTGATCTTAAGTTTCTGGTTAATGAACCAAAGGGAGAAAGCAGACAGGTTCCTTTTCATTTTTCCTCAAGCTATTTTGATGTTCAGTTTTAAAATAAATAATGCTCCATTTCTTTTTTTAAGGAATGAAGAAATGTGTTTAAAATCTGGTGTCACTATAGAAAGAAATTTCATGTGACCTGGTTTTTCTGTTTCATTGGATTTTTTTTTCACTGCAGGTAAATGCAAGTGTTTTTTGGTCTTCTCAAAGACCCTCTTCGAAGGAGTAGCTGATATATAAGAAAGGTGAAGGAGATTTTGTTAAGAGAAAGCATGTTGACTGGTCAAAAGTTTACAAAATTATTTTAGATCTGCCAAACTTAAGTGACATTACGTGATGAAAATATACTCTGAAAACACAAATTTAACTACCTTTTCTTTTGAAGGAGTGCTTGCAATAGTAAAAGAACTGGATAAGGGACACAGTAGCTGAGAACAAGTAAGGAAGCAAACCATTTGTGTGGCCAAAGTGGAGGTCACAAAAATTATGCATCAAGATTAATGTGGTATATTCATAGCGTATTATACTTTTGACACAGTCTTATAAAGTTACTTTCTGATCAGAAGCTTGTCAGTGGAGGGACTTTAACGAAGCAACCATTTTGACAACTTGACCTCAAAGAAGGAAATAGAAAATACCAAAAAAAGCAGACAAGGATAAAAAGGAATACCAATCTGGATTCATTTAGTATAAGATCAAATAGCAACTTGAACAATTTGTGCCTGATACTTTTATGTGTAGAATGGAAGCTTGTGCTGTAGCACCAACTTCTCTCACACATCCAACGGTCAGTATTCATAAAGTTGTTTCTGTTACTAAGAGTAATTTTCAAATACTGTATTTACTAGGGTAGGAATGAAATACATAGTGTCCTCTCCCTATAAAAATAACTGTGGGAAAAAAGTTTTGGTTGAATTGAAAAATTTCATTTAGCTGGAAAAAATTCACTTGTATGAAACATTTTCTCCCTGGAGAATGCTGAATAAGTGGAGAGTCAATTTATAATTAAATTAACAAAGACTCTTTAATGGAATGTTCATAAAAGTTAAAAAAAATAAATTTATTCTTTAAGCAGTTTAGGAAGGCAAGTACACCCTTATTTCAGTTCATTAGCTGCTGAATGTTTTCTACACAGTCCTATTGTTGACTGTTAGCCTCTTTCTATTTCAAATTTTAGAGGAAGATTCACTTAACTATGTGGTTTGTGGTATGTAATTTAAATTCTACCTACAAGTGCCATTTGCGTGGCTTTTAGTTGTTAACTTAAACTTTGAGGTCAGTTGTAATGTTTATACTTAATGGATTTTTTTTAATACAAGAAAACCATCTACTTGGAGAGTGAATTTTCAGGAAGTACTTAGGGATATTTACTTGGACTAGGATTGAGAATAGGAATTAAGAGGTATTCCTTGAAGGTTGGTTTACAAGATCAAAGACTTTACACAACTTTATATGGAACCTTTATATAGCTTGACAATACAGAAAAGAGTGATACAGCATTCCTTGCCCACCATAGGGATCTATGAAGACAGCTCCCTTTTATTCCTTTTATCTAAGACTGTAGATAAATCATTGTACTTACAATGCAGGTGGTGGAAAAAACTATTTTACTTCTAAAAACGATAATGTTCAAGATAGCTGTTAGGACAGCCTTGCTTTTCTGACAGACCAGGAAATGGTAATTCCTAGACCACAAAGGGTGGAGGACTTGTCTCATTAGGATATTCTACCTTCTGCTTCTTTGGGCTGGGAGTAAAACAGATCTTTTTGTTAAAGCAATTGCAGCTGAACTAAGAATAATGGGATTTGTGTTCCTGTAAATGGAGGCAGGAGGTTTATAGCTTTGATTGGGAATATGTAGATCCTTTCAAGGATGACTATTATGTCATTAGAATTTAGAGTGGGGGAATTTTAGGAAGTGAGAGTGACTGACCAGTCCCAAGGTATGTGGAGATGTGTCCTCTATATTGATAAAATTGGGAATGGTGGTGTTTTTCTTCCTAAAACGGGTCTTTATTTAAAAAGGGAAGCATATGCCTAATAATAAGAATGTAGATGAATTTCAGTTACATCATATGCTGTTGCAATAAAATTTTATTAGCTGAATATTTATAAGCTGTACTTTCACTGCTAGTTAGTCATGTAATCTTAGCAATCGTCTTAATTTTTCTGAACCTTGTTTTCCTTATCAGTAAAATGGGAATGATAATAGGATAAAGCATGGTAATGTGAAAATTAAATTTAAAAAGGAAAATGAAAATACACTGTATTGGAAATACTACTGAAGTAAGGTGTTGTATTTTAAATAGGGTTGCTAGTTAAAATGCATGCAATATTTGGAAGATACCTAACTAAAAACTTATTTATTTTTCCGAAATTCAAATTTAACTGGGGGTCCTAGGTTTTGTTTTTTTCTTTCTTATTCTGACAACTCTAATATTGAAAGTATTCTAATATATTCTAGCACAGTGCAATCAATTTTACTTAAAGGAAGAAAGACAATAATGACACAAAGAAATTTCAGTGGCTTCTATCAGTTCACCTCCTTTATTTTGATTTGGAAGGCCTGGATGCTCAAAATTTTTTCCTATATATTTTACAAATCAGATATTCATTTAGAATACCAAGGTTCTTTTTAAAAAATTCATTTACTAAGTTGCATATCTCCCTAGCATAAACTACTTTAATCATACTATAAAAAAATCTAATAAGAAATTGGCTATATAAAATATTTTAGTGGAGGCTGAGGTTGGGGAGAAATTAGCAAACAGATACAGCCTACCTATCTCAGGAGTTTTTAAGTGTGAAAGGAATACTGAAAAGGACCTAAGATGACCTTACCTATTTAATTACTTAAACACATAGTATTCTGTCACGAGTAGATGCTAGGCTAGAAATCTGAACAAAACTGTGAAACTTTTTTTTTTGTAATATTTTATAAGAGAAATACATAATTTTACTGTTTCCAGAGGTGGGAGAGAGCAGTATAGGAGAAATAAAAAACTTAGAGTTACAGAACATGTATTTATATATATATATCTATATATATATATTTTTTTTACTTATTTATTTTATTGTTGTTCAATTACAGTTGTCTGCATTTTCTCCCCTCCTCCCCCCATCCAAACCCACCTCCCTCCCTTGCTTCTACCCTCCCCTTTGGTTTTCTCCATGTGTCCTGAAAACCCTTCATAGTAGGGTTTTAGTAGTTCCTGAAAACCCTTCTCCCCACTGTCCCCTCCCCACTCCCCTCTGGCTATTGTTAGATTGTTCTTAACTTCATTGACTCTGGTTGTATTTTCTTTGCTTTTTTCTTTTGTTGATTATGTTCCAGTTACAGGTGAGATCATATGGTATTTGTCCCTCAGCACCTGGCTTATATCACTTAGCATAATGCTCCCTAGTTCCATCTATGCTGTCGCAAAGGGTTTAAGTTCCTTTTTTCTCTCTGCTGCGTATTTTTTTGTTAAAGCTTAAGTGAGAGTGAGGTAATCCCATTTGAGGAATAAGTTAACAGTTGGTAAACATAAGAATTTTATTTGTTGGGTCAGATCATGACCAATTTTGTGGAGTATTTGACCTGCATTAACATCAAGGAGTATTATGTGGAAGTATGTGATGGCCTTTCTTCAGAAGTTTAGGGTTATAACAAGAGTACATTTACATTTATCAACATGAATTTGTTTGCACTCTTTAAGCTATGATCTACATCTTACTTTTTCTCCCTTTAGTTGATCCTCATTCTAGTGCTTATGGAACTGATGAACAAGTCTGCATATACATATTCTTCAGGATCTTGGTTCACCTCTTTTCTAATTATAGCTAGTCATGTTGGCCTCTTCTTCATTTTAGTTTACTGTTCCAATCTACACTTGCCTTTTTTTCTCATTCACAGGGAAGATGATTAATATAAATTACCACTTAATCTATTGTCAAGAAGTTGGCTTAGTTTTATTTTCTCCAGAGAACATTATAGTTTGAAATAACCTTAATGCATATTTTTAAAATTCACTGATTATATTGAGTAGGTTCCACTTTTATAATACTGGGATGGCCAAAAATTTGTTTCTTTGTTTTTTTTTCTGTAAGATGGCTCTAGTAGCACTTAGTTGTCTTTAACTTCATTTGAAACAATTTTGTTAGATTGTATTGTGACAGTTGTCATGTCAGCATTCATTTTTTAAAAAAACATCAAAATTGGTGAATTAAAAAAATTTTTTTTTAAATATTTTATTTATTTTTAGAGGGGGGAAGGAAAGGAGAAAGGGAGAGAAACATCAATGTGTGGTTGCTTCTCATGTGCCCCTTACTGGGGACCTGGCCCGAAACCCAGGCATGTGCCCTGACTGGGAATTGAACCGGTGACCCTTATGTTCTCAGGCCAACATCAATCCATTGAGCCACACCAGCCAGGGCAAAATTGGTTCATTTTTGTGCAGCCATTTTAATATTGAAGATGGAAGAAAATACGCAACATTTTTGGCATATTATGCTTTATTATTTCAAGAAAGGTAAAAATGCAACTGAAACACAAAAAAAGATTTGTGCAGTATATAGAGAAGGTACTGTGACTGATCAAATGTGTCCAGAAGGGATTGCGAAGTTTTGTGCTGGAGATTTCTCGCTGCATGACGCTCCATGTTTAGGTAGACACGTTGAAGTTGATAGTGATCAAATCGAGACATTAATTTAGAACAATCAGCATTATACCACATGGGAGAAAGCGGCATACTCAAAATGTCCAAATCAATAAAGTTATTGGTGAAAATGAAAAATGTGTTTTTTATTTTATGGAAAAAACTAAATGGACTTATTGGCCAATCCAACACTTTAAATTAGGGATTTAATTGGGCATTTTTCTAAATTAATAATTTAGGTTTATCAGAATATGTAACTATATTATACTTATGTAATAAAGATATTTGAAGCAAATACTGTATATGTGACATTTTTAGGAGGGAAACTGCTTATTGACTAGATAAATTTTGTGAGCTCTTAATTATTTTAAGACACAAGATAGCACCATTTAAAAGGTAAAGTTACTTAACTAGACAACTTATATATATTTTCTTGTTATTGTGGAACCAAAGAGCTTTTATGTCAGATCTATCAATGTATACTACATTACAAATTGAACTTGAAACTTTAAAAATTTTTCAGTTAATTCATTTAATAAATAATAATAAATAATAAACAATAATAAATCTATTGCATATTAATATAAATAACATTTTTATGAAAAATGACTTTTCCAAAACCAAAAAATTTAGTGAAAAAAACATTGTTTTATATTGTGCAAGTATTAAGGTTTGAGTAAATAGTAAAAGATGAATTCTCATATCTGCCTCTGTTATTGGTGGAAAACAAGTTCTTGTGGTATGGTGAGGAAAAGAATTTCCTGAGACCCACACAGGAGGATGCAAGTTTTTGTGGTAAACTTTATTTTAATTTTTCTTTTTTATCCTTTCTCGAGGATACTTTTTCATTCCTTTTTTAGAGAGAGAGGAAGGGAGAGAGAGAAACATTGGTGCATGAGAGAGGCATTGATTGGTTGTTTCCTGTACACTCACGGACTGAGGTTCGAACCCACAACCTGGGCATGTGTCCTGACGAGGGATGATGCTCCAACCAACTGAGCCATACCAGCCAGGGCCTGTGGTACACTTTATTGATGTAAAATTAGGGGGGTTTCCCACCTGACTTCCCAATGTCCCATCTCCATCTGTCTTGCTGTAGGAAAAGTCCAATCTTGTCCTCAGCAAGGCCAAAGCAAAAGCCAGTGTCTAGAGTTTCTGTTCCATTTTAAATTACAGTTCAGACCAGCATTTGTCTAGTTTAGCGTGTGTTTACAGCTGCAGCCCATTGCTGTGCTGCGGTATTTAGGTTCCCTCCTGGAGCCTCTGTGTGGGATCTGCAGGGCCATGGGCCATGTGGCTGCTAGGGCCACATGGCTGTGGAGAGAGGCCACACATGGGCTGAGTGCTGGCCGTGAGCATGAGAGAGAGAGAGCACGTGCACATGCTAGCTTAGTCCTTTTGGAGCCCGCAGGTGACTGCTAAGCAATCTCAATCGTCATCCAGGTAGTTTAGCTTGTTCCTGTCTGCTCTGGTGGTGGAGTCTGTATGGCTGCTTGCCAAGTGGCTCCTAGGACCCCATGGCTATGGAGAGAAAACATGTGAGCCCACCAGGCAAGCATGGGTTTCTGAGTGAGGGAGAGCTTCTTTGTTCCCCTGGGATTATATTGGCTTGGCCGTGGGGTGGACCAGGTACTGTTTCAAAACAACCAATCAACTTTCCAGACTTTCATGGACTTTGGAAGGGTCTGCCTCCCAGCCAGTCCCTTCTTTCCCCATGCTAGACTGACAGGCCTCTTTGGTCCAGCAGCTCCCTCTGTGCCCCTCAATAATCCTATACTGGAATGGGGAAGGGAGAAGTGTTAATCTCCTTGCAGATAAATACTGTAATGCCCTGCGGTGTGAAGCTGTAGCTTCCTCCTGGCCAAGCAAGCAGGCTTATGTTCCTCAGTTTATTAAACTCAGTGTCTAACTCCCTTTACTCCTGCTTTCTCATCAATATTAGCTCAATACCAATGGTAATACTTTTGCATTTGAACCGTTGGAGTATATGTGTCACATAGTTTCTGGAAAATACCTGTACATTCATGAGAGAATGAGAATGGAAAAAGGTATATTTATTTTAAAAATAGTTTTACATTGTGACACATAATCACAAAAAATCTCATAATGTTTTAAGTAAATTTACAATTTTGTGTTGGGCCATATTCACAGCCATCCTGGACTGAATGTGCCCTGTGGGCCACAGGTTGGACACCCCTTCTCTAGGGGTTCCCCTACCATACTTTGAGAACCTGTGTTATCAATAATAAATTACTTCATCTGTAGAAATTAAAGGCTCAGTAAAAAGAGCTCTAGAAATAAAGATTGTTTAAAACTATCTAAAAGATTATTCTTTTGTATCATCATATCTAGTCTGTGTTTTTATTTCCCTATTGTCTCATAATATTTTTTACATTTGTTGATGAGTCAGACAAGCTTCATGAGTTATATTCAGTTAATTTGTCTCTTAAATTCTAATCTATTGTTCCCACTTCCTCTTTTTTCTTTGCAGTTTTAGTTAAACTGGCTTATTTGCCCTTGTATAATTCCCCTCATTCTGGTTTTGGCTGAGTATGTCTCTGTGGTATAATTTAACATGTTTCTCAATTCTTTGTATTTCCTGTAAATTTATAGTTAGATCTTTACAGGCTTGATTAGATTTAGTTTCAGTTCTTTTTTTGTAAGACTTCTTAGGTGATAATGTATACTTTCTTTCAATTCCATTTAGAGAATATCTTTTGTGATGTTAAAATTGATCAATCTGCTCAGCTTAATTTACACATTATAAATCTTTCAATCAGCTTTTCTCTAATGATTTTAGCATCTATTCCTAATTGTTGCCCCAATACAATATATCATTAGATGTTGCAAAAGACATTTTTTCAAGTCTTCTGAATTTATTATTGAGATTCTTCAGTAAATAAGATCTTATCTTCATTCATTACTTCATTAACCTGAAATAGCATTTGTATAGAAATGGCCGGAGTAAAATGTTTGAGAGATATATATATATATATTTTAATCTACAAATTTCCAGAATAATTAATTGGTGCCCTAGCAACTTTCAAAGATGACTGGAGAATTTGTTTTCTGGTTTTCTTTAGGATTATGAACTTACAGATTTTTGCTTCTCACTTATTCCTTTTGTGCCCTATGTTTTAACCACGGCAAGTCCTTTCATGTTGGCTTCTATGCCCTTGGCACAACCTCAGTAATGTTTGATAGTTTCTCTGTTTCCTGAACCAATATGTGTTAAGCTCATTTTGTACATTTCCTTCCCCAGACCTGGAATCAGATATGGTGACCCTAATTTATTGGAAAATGGTACTTAGAGATTGTAATCTGGGTGGCAATTACCGTCATATCTACAGGGTTGTCATGTTATGTTTATTTCTGTTGGCCTTTTGGTTGACTGAGCTAGGGAAACTATATAGAAAGAAAAATAATTGATAATAAAATAAAAAGAAAAATCATGAAAAATAATAATTTCTTGATGCTATTTCCAATTCAGATATAAGATTACAGAGACTTTACTAGATTTTTTATTTTACATTTATTTTTTCTCTTACACTGAAAATACTGATTGTCATATTATGATTATTCAATCAAATTTTGGTGAGGATCTATTCTGTTTTATTAGAAGATTAGGGTCACAGATTCAAATACTGATAGGGGCATCTAAACAAATAAGTCAGGCCTTTTGTTGAGTCTCAACAGGGAATGGTGGTGCTTATGAACTGGAAAGCATGTGTCCATGGAAGCACGTGTGTGACTTTGCTATAGCTGGTATTTACCAAGAGGAAATACAGGCACAGTGTTGCTTGGTTTTTCCATTTTTATAATGAAGATATACATCCAGATATATTATGTGAAATTATTTGGCTTTTAGACACTGACAACAAATTTATATTTTTTTATGAGTCCCATTTGGGCCAGACAAATAATTTCTGCCTTGGGCTGTTTATGACTTCTTATGAAAAAGATCTAAGGAATTGGTGGTTAAGCTATCTTTTCAAATTCTTCCAAGCCTCAGGTAACCTGAAAAATATAGTCAAAAGAGAAGGAAGAAGAGGACTTACTCATTTTGATTTTGCTAATCATGATGCATTTATTTATCCAACTTCTCTTTTTGAGCTTTTAAAAAAATTAAACCTATTGACTATAACTTTGCTTTTTGTTTCGTTTTTCAAATTCTAAATAGGAATTGACAACATCTCAGAGAAGTGGTGGGAATGTCCTTCAGATGATGTATGAGAAACCTGAGCGATGGTCTTTTACCTTCCAGTCATATGCCTGCCTCAGTCGGATACGAGCTCAGCTTGCTGCTCTGAATGGCAAACTCAAAGACGCGGAGAAACCTGTAGTATTTTTTGAGCGATCTGTATATAGTGACAGGTATATATAAGTGACTTGAACTTACTAGTTTGGAACCTTGGCTTAGGACTGGAATTATTTTTCTGTTTTCTGGGAATAAATGAGAGAGGCTGAGTTGGGGATTTGGGATGGAAAATGATATTTAATCCTTTTAGCAGTTTGGTGCTAATGGTATTAGGGAAGTTCTAGCATTTATAATTTCTAGATTCTGTGGGAATCTAGAACTGTAGGGAATATGGTGGCCATCTCATTCAAATTTGCAGGGAAATTTTTTTCTCTAACCCTCCTAAAATTCTCATTTGCTCTGGTCAAATCTGAATCTACATTCTAGACTCACCTGGAGCAAAGACATTAAGAAAATCTCTGAGGGGGTCTTGGAATTACCCTGCTTATGCAAGGGTTTTTTTGACCTGTAGAGTTAGCTCAGAAAAGAGGTTCTCAGGACCCCTTTTCATTCTTAATAATTATCGAGGAGCCCAAAGAACTTGGTGTCTTATTCATATTTATTTTATTATAAAGATTGAAAAATAGAAAAAATTATTTAAAATTAATAATAATAAACCGATTACATGTAAACATAAATAACATATTAGTGAAAATTATATTTTCAAAACAGAATAGCAGCATTTCATGTTTTTTGAATCTCTTTAATATCTGATTTCATAGAAGACAGCTGAGTTCTCATTAATGCTTCTGTATTTAATCTGTTGAATACATTTTTTTGGTTGAAGTCTAGTGTATAGAGTAATCTGGCCTCTCACAGAACCCCTGGAAGAGTGTTGGGATCTACCAGGGGTCCTTACACCACATTTTTGAGAACCACTGGCCAAGAACATAGCTTCCTGTAGTTGAAGATAGTGTATTGTTTTTTCTGCTGTCCAAAGCAGTATCTAACACTGGTCTTCGGGGAAGGTTCCATGTCCATTTAGTAGATCCATTTTGTCTTTTCTGTTTCTCTGTGCTTTTTGGAAAGAATTTGTGTGTTGATGTAGTCTCTCTTTCAGGTATATTTTTGCATCTAATTTGTATGAATCTGATTGTATGAATGAAACAGAGTGGACAATTTATCAAGACTGGCATGACTGGATGAATAAGCAGTTTGGACAAAGCCTTGAACTGGATGGAATCATTTATCTTCGAGCCACTCCAGAGGTGAGACAAATATGTGTCCCTTTGAAAATTTAAAGTAGTATTTAGAAATCTTTTCAGTGTTATGCAGTGAAGGCAATTTAGTTGAACCTCACTCCCCACCCTCTAGTTTCCCACTTCCAAATTAGAAACTCATAATTGTGTAGATAGAAGCATTCTATTTTCTCAGCAAACTGGAAGCCCAGAGTTTGCAAGTTGTTCTTTTAGGTCCTTCTCTGTTCTTCCTCAATTCTGTTCTTTATTATTTTTTAGCTTTTGCAGGGTCAATAAGAGACATCCAGATTAAGATGTGTAGATCACATCTAGATTAAGAAACTTGCTCAAGCAACTTCTAGAATACAGGCTTCATGAGGTGGGACTTTGGGTATTTTATTTACTGTTGAATATCCAGTGCCTAGAATAAGGCTTGAATACATAGTAGGAGCCCAGTAAATATTTGCTGAATGAATGGCATAATTGATGGAGGGTATGTTTCATGGCTTTGGCTTGGAATGGTTGGATAGTAGCTGCTGCAGTAGAGAAAAGACTTAGTGGACCCTTGCTGTTTTCAGTTAAGGGAGCTTATTTGAAAATGTGCCTTTTCCTGATAGGTCGTAACATAGCTATTGTTTAGATAGGCCATTATGTAATGAATCCAGGAAGATCAAGTGGATGCCTTTCATAAAACTAATCTAAATGAGAGCTCACAGTTATTAAGAAACTTGTGGATTTGGCACTTGCATTCCTATTTTCCTGTGTTTTTTATTTCTGTTCTCTGACAAGTAGTTTCTGATGAACATAAATGTTATGACTTATAGCCTGAAAGAAGACTGTAATATGTTGAAGCTGAAGTTTCAAAGAAGCTAGGTTTCTGAGTTCAAGTGACGATTTTGTTCTTCTAATATCAAGTAAACCAGAATTTAACAATAATTTTGAAATTTGCTTTTATTTTAGAAAATAATTTTTTAATTACAAAAATAGTAAATGCAAATATAGAAGAACATAAAGAATACTAATGATTCCATTGTTAGAAACATTCATAGTCAATATCTTAAAGTCTAATACAAAACTTTTATTTCATTAATTTTTTTGATATATTTTGATTAGAGGATCATTTAATTATTTGAAAAGAGAATTTAAAATAGAAGCACAGTTTTATGCTGAAATTTTTTTTACTTTTACCAAACTTTTTTAAGGCAGTATATTTCTAATATGGATGCCAGAAATTTATAGACTTATTTTTGAAAGTACTGTATTGTTTAGAGCCAGCAAATAGTGTGAAAAGTACTGGGAGGCGAAAAGGAACTATTTCAACTTTCTAGAAGGGATATAGATTAGGCTCATGTGACTAAAGAGACACTTAGAGAAGAAAATTTTAATGGTATCAGAAAGGAATAATTGCCCCCCCCCCCCCCCCGCCTTATTGCTTACTTTTAGAAATGCTTGAGCAGAATATATTTTCGGGGAAGAAATGAAGAGCAAGGCATTCCTCTTGAATATTTAGAGAAGCTTCACTCTAAGCATGAGAGCTGGCTCCTGCATAGAACACTAAAGTAAGACTTCTTATTTACTACTTGTTTTTAATACCATTATCAAATTTTAGTTAAAAATATAAAATGCATACAATTTTTTATTTTCAATCAACTTATTTTTATTATTGTAGGCTGTCTCAGAATTAGGTGTAGATTTTGATTCTTTTATTTCAATTGAGATCCATTTTCTTAAAGATTTTATAGCTAATCTCCCCCAGTGCTATTGACAGCATAATATATGGAATTCCACGTTAAGTAATGAAGTTGGAAATATATCTATGTATATTACTTAGGTCTGTTTTTCAGAGAGTATTTTAAGATCCAGTATTTCAAAGTTGTTTCTTAGATCAAGACTTGGGAGGTAGTGTAGCATAGCTGTTAAGAGTATGGACTTTGTCACTAGTCAGTTTTTGGTTACAATCCAGTCTAACTCATGTGTGACCTTGGATAATCTCTGAGTCTTAGAGTGACCTCCTTGAACTTGAGTTTTCTCAGCATTAAAATGCAAACATTCCTCCTACTTTATGGTATGAGTTTGGTTTTTGAGGAGTATTACATGTCACAATGCCTAGCTTTATATATTTTATACCTGAGATTTTTAGATGTGTAAGTAAATCTAGGTGAGAATGAAGGGGCTGTTAGATGAAGTACTTGTACAGTAATGGTGATTGATTTTTCAGTGATATAATAATGAGTTTTAGGTGTTTCTCATATATATTGCTTTTTCTAATTGTGTTGTTCATCTCTGTTTAAACAGAACCAACTTTGATTATCTACAAGAAGTGCCTATCTTAACCCTGGATGTTAATGAAGACTTTAAAGACAAACATGACAGTCTGGTTGAAAAGGTAGGTTTATGTAAAGACTGTAAACTAATATTTGTTATGTCTAAAAAAGTGTAAATTTTGAAAAAACAATTTCTAACAGAAAAGGTTACATAAAGTTACATTAAGGGACAGTTAAGGACTTTAAAGGGATTTAGACTGTTTAGAATTGAATCCTAACTTGAAACTCTAGCTTTGTGGCCTTAGCTAAAATAAGGAGCTTCTTAATTCTTTAGTTCGTTACCTGTGATACAGGAATATAACAAAAGTTCTTGCTCACCTGGTTCTCTGCTTTTCCCCCTTCTTTCCCTCTTCCCTATACCACCAGTCTTTAGACATTGTAATAATAAACTGTTTATTTTTTTTCAACTAAATTCGATATGGAGGATATTTGAAATTGTAGGATGTGGATCTTACCCATTTTTATATTAGCTGAAGTGTTGAGATTAAAGGATTTTTAGTTTTGAAATTTATTTGGGGCCTTGTCAATGATGAATTATAATTGTCTAATCATTGAGTCATTGTCTTAATCAGAGTTCATCTATCCCCCAGGTATTTGGGATATTCTGTTGAGTGAGTGGTGACTGTCACTCACTCAAAGTGACTAGGAGAGAACCTATTGATGCATGCTTGAGAGAGAATAGTAATGGGAATTATGTAACAAATATCCCTATATTCATATTAATTAGTTTAAGGATCTAAGATCTAAAGAAGCCACATTTTTTTTGTTTAGTTTTGAGATAAATTTGATTTTTCTTTTTCCTGTTGAAAAATGTCTGCTATATACTGTAGTAGGTACTTTACATTCATAAGGGATATATCTGGACAGTTCTGGTGACTTCTTTTTTGTTAAAAATGATGTTAAAAACATAGACTAGAATCACTTAAATGATACTATTAAAATAAATTGTCAGCCATTGCAGTACTAACAGCCAACCATCATTTTAACTGAATGAAGCTATAAAACCACTTTTTAAAATTTTATCTTAACATTTGGTTTTGGCTAAGAATCATCATTTTTGTATTATCTAGTTTTATTTTCATTAATAATGGTAGCAGTTGGCTTTCTTTTTTAGGTATTTGTACACGGCAGTAATCATCTGTTCAGCAGAATTGCTGTGTGGTCTAGAATATGTAGAGAACAGAATCGTGTTGCTGTGAGGTTGTTTGGTTGGATAGATTGTCACTGCTTATATGACCTTTCCTCTTACATTAACATTCAGAGTATATACAAGACAGATTTGTGCTTCAGAAATATTGCAGAAAATTAACTGGGGGAAGGAGGGGTGTTGCAAAAAAAAAAAGAAAAATGACAAATCTCTTATGTGTCTGAGTTGTTTAAAACATTCAGAGTTGTTTAAACCATTAAACCATTGCAATTATTAATGTTGTCAGTGTTAAAGCTGCACATGTCAGTGGTCTGTGGACCATATCACTAATATTATAAAGAGATAATATTAGTGATTATAAACTTAAAGATGATAAAATTAGAGATTATGGCTGTTATAAAACTATATCAGTGTTAGGCTAAATTTAATAACTCCTATAATTACATTTCAGGTCATTCAACTTTTACTACTAAAGTATTAATACATCTTTTGAAAGTAAATGCTATGGCTTTGTGATAGTCGAGGGTCTTCAATTATTATATACTTTTAAGTGAAGATGAATATTAGATATCTCAAATTAGTCAAATAATTATATTAATATATTTTTCCTCCCTTCAGGTCAAAGAATTTCTGAGCACTTTGTGATCTTGCTGAAGACTACAGGCACTGAAATGACTCCAGATACTTCAGCCTTGCATATCTTTGTAGCATCGTAGGCATACATGTCTCTTTAGAAGGCCCAAGTTTTTAACCATTTTTGTCCCAAGAAAAAAACTTTTTTTATGAATCCTGTATAAAATTTTATGACCAATTTCTCTTTTCTCCTCTCCTCTTCTTTTCTTCTCTCTTCTCTCTTCTTTTTTCCTTCTTAAGAGGAATCTAATGAACAAAATAAACTAATGAGCAAAACAGAACCAGAGGATGGAAACATGGAGCAGACTAACAGTGACCAGAGGGCAGAGGAGGGAGATAATGGTGGAAAGAAGGGGAAGGGACTAGACAAAGAACATGTATGAGTGACCCATGGACAAGTGTGGGGATTGACTGTGGGAATGTGGGGTGGACTGGATAGAGGATGGCAAAGGGAGAAAAATTGGGACAACTGTAATAATACAATAAGAAAAAAAGAAGTATGGGCTATATAATATTACAGCAACAGCCACCAATTACCATTGAGAATTTTTGTGAGTGATCAAATGGATAATTAAATATTGCAACAAATCAAAAAAAAAGTACATTTAATTATTGCTCATGGCAAGCAGTCTGGAAGTAGATGGTTCTAGAATCATTACAGTGGCTAAACTATGCCATAAAGGACCCAGGACCCTTCAGTCTTTTCCCTCTGTTATCCTCCTTAGCAGGTTGGCTTTTTTTCCTGGTGCTTCTCATCTCACTGTTGACCAGTTTCTTAACTTGATTTCTTAACTGGAAACTTTACTGTTACATGGAAAATGGTAATGTGTCTATGTGAATTAGTGCAAAAAGCTGAAAGTGGAATTTAAGGAATCTCTAGAAAAAGAATTAAGAAGTTTTAAGTACTTTTGATCCATTGCCATCCATTCTACCTCAGTTTATGTGGAAGATAAGAACAAGTTTAGTATTTAATAGATTCATTGATATTTATTAGTGTATCTATAATACATTCCCGAAGGAGCAAGTTAGGCTTTGTTCCCATTTGTAATGGATACATTGGTGCTATGAGTGACACTTCATCTTTTTGCATGGTATTTTGGATGATTAAAAGCGGAAATGTTTCTAGACTTAAAAGATAACCGAAGGTTATTACGTGAGTTAATGATTTAATTTATATAGAGTTTAAAATATCTGTTTGCTTCCTTTTCAGACCATTCTTTTATGAGGAAATAGTACTGTTATAGTTTAAAGATTGGTTTAAACTATGATTGTCTTTAAATCATATGAGGTGGAAATATAGTTTTCCCTGCATTTCTTCTCATTTTTATAGGTAAAACATTAGTGGAACGTAGTGAGGGATAAGCTTCTCCATTTTATTCTTTATTGACTCTGCACTGGGAATGAATAGTCTTTCATTACCTTTATACTTTGTAAGAAGTCAAAGAGAAACTGAAGACGAGGTAGATTATCTTTTTAGCAGTTTAGCCTGCTTAGTCCCACCTGTTATTTCCTGCCTCATCCTGGTTTCTCTACTCTCTGAATTAGGCAGCCTGCTATTTTAAAGCCTCACACTTGTACTTTGAGAACATTGTGATTATTTTTCACTTCATAGTTGGCTTTGCTTCTCTGTAGGGTTGCACTGTAAGTTTTGTTTCCACTCCTTTTAGACAATTTACTGAAAAAATGATCTTGCTTTGTATGTTATATATCTTGAAAGCATTGTCATTTTTGAATATATATTAGGAAATAAGAAAAAGGGTAAAATCGTTGTAATTTTTAAAACTGCATGGATTCATTTTAGTTCTGTATATCATTATAGATTTTTTTAAGTTAAAGTGTGAAGTGTTTTTTTCTATGTGTTTACTGTTTCTACTTGACATTTTAGAAAAAGTCTTTTTTTTTAAATGAGAAGAGTCGCTTTTACTTTGAAACTATTGTTTTCTACTTAAAAATGTTACCTTCTGTTTCTTGAGATAAGTTAGTGGGTTAAACAATCTAGATGTACTGATGTTTGAAAGGGAAACTGCATTTCAAATCTGTAATCACCGTATTTAAAACTATCTCATGATACCATTTATGTTTTTTGTTTAGTAAACAAAGTCAGTTTGTTTACTGAATTAAACATTTGCTTAGTAAATAAGTATAGCCCTGACCACTGTGGCTCTGTAGGGCGTAGTTCTGCAAAGTGAAAGGTCTCCAGTTCCATTCCCAGTCTGGGCACATGCCTGGGTTGCCCGGTTGGGGTGTGTACGAGAGGCAACCGATCAATGTTTCTCTGTCTTTCTCCATTCCTTGCCCTTTCTCTAAAAATAAATAAATAAAATCTTTAAAAGTAAATAAATAAATAATAAATAAGTATAAATCTCATGACCTGTAATGGAGCTACACTCATTGAAATGATTATCTTTTTACGTTAAAATTCTACTTTGAAAAAATATGAATATAAAAAGGTGAAAATGGTTTATATAAATACATTGATTCTATTTTTTTTAAGATTTTTATTTTTAGAGGTGAAGGGAGGGAGAAAGGGGATGAAACATCAATGTGTGGTGGCCTCTCACACACCCCCTTCCGGGAACCTGGCCCACACCCCAGGCATATGCCCTCACTGGGAATTAAACCGTAGGCACTTTGGTTCGCAGGCCGGCACTCAGTCCACTGAGCCACAGCAGCCAGGGCTATGTTGATTCTATTTTAAGTGGGGACAATTCAGAGGTTTCTGGTAACCTTTAAAAATATTTAAGGACTTTTCAAATTTGTGGAATTGAAAAGAAGCTTAAACAAATGTATTATTTGTCATGACTCAAAAGCTGTACCGTTGGATAGGCACAAGAGTATTGAGCTTAGTGGTCTGCATCACCGCCTGGATTCTATTTCCCATATCAGATCATCTTCCACTAGAGTATATGTACTGCTTTTTATAGTTTGCTCTCCTAAGAAGTTAATTATGTAAGACTTATTTCCTCATTCAGAATTTCTCATCTTCTATGCCTAAAACTTAGAGCACTATATACTGAGAACCCTAGAAATTCGGTCTGTCAAATTTTTAGGACAAGGAATACCAACGTTTTTTACATAGAAATGTAAATCTTACTGCCAGAAAAATGCTTGATTCGTTGTTCAAGGTATTTACAAATCCTGGTAAATAATAAATAGCCTTCCACATTTGACAAATCTTATCTTTCCTTTTAAAAATTTCTTAAAAATTGTGAAATAGTTTCTAACTCACAAAAAGTTGCAAAATTATTAGATCTCCTGCACTCCCGCACCCAGATACCTACCACCTTACTTACCCACCATGTATTGTCAAGACTAAGAACTTGACTTTGATACACTGTTAACTAAACTACAGGCCTTATTTGGATTTTACCAATCTTATTTTTCCTTTTAAAAACTTTTAATAGATATTATTTAGACATGTTTACAATATATTTTATGTTCAATCTGTATTGCTTATTGCAGTTTTAGGTTCATATTAAGCAAGATTACGTGGGAAGTACAGAGTTTCCACATAGTCTCCGCCCCTGCCCTTGCATAGCTGCCCGCACTCTCGACTTCCCCACCAGAGTGGTGCATTTGTTGCATTCATTGAACCGACACTGACACAGCACTCAAAGTCCACAATTTACATTAGGGTTTACTCTGTGTTGTTCATTCTATGGGTTTTGATGAATAATGACATGTATTCACCATACAAAATAGTTTCACTGCCCTAAAAAGTCCTCTGTGCACTATGCTTTGACCATCTCCCCACCCCAGCCTCTGGCAACCACTACTCTTTTTATTGTCTCCATAGTTGCCTTTTCTAGCATGTCACGTAGTTGGAACCATATAGTATGTAGACTTTTCAGATTGCCTCTTTTCACTTAGGAATTTGTATTTAGTTTTCCTGTCTGTCTTTTCATGGCTTGATAGCTTATTTCTTTTTAGTGCTGAATAATAAATAGCCCATTGTCTAAATGTACCATTGTTTACACACTCAGCTACTGAAGGACAAGTGGGTGCTTCCAAGTTTTGGTAATTATGAATAAAGCTGCTATATACATCTGTGTGCAAGTTTTTGTGTGAATGTAAGTTTTCAGTTCATTTGAGTAAGTACCAAGGAGTGCTGTTGCTGGATCATGTGTTAAGAGTACGTTTAGGTTTCTAAGAAAATCTCCCAAAGTGATTGTACCATTTCGCCATCCTACCAGCAATAAATGAGACTTCCTGCTCCTCCACATCCTGACCAACATTTGGTGGTGTCAGTGGTTTGGATTTGTTCCATTCTTAATAGGTACATGGTTGTAACTCATTTCAATTTGCAATTCCATATTGATGTATAATAATCATCTTTTCATATGCTTATTTGCTATCCATGTATATTTGGTGAGGTGTCTTAAGGTTGGTCCGTTGTCATTTTTAATCAGGTTCATTTTCTTAAGAGTTTTAAAAGTTCTTTGACTATTTTAGATAACAGTCCTTTATCACATGGGCCTTTTACAAATATTCTTTCCCAGTCTGTGGTTTATCTCCTGTTGACATTGTTTTTTACAGAGCAGTTTTTAATTTTTGTGAGGTCCAGCTTATCAGTTTCTTTCATAGATTGTTCCTTTTGTTGTATCTAAAATGTCATATCCAAGGTCTTAGGTTTTCTCCTAAGTTATTTTCTAGAATTTTTATAATTATGTGTTTTAGCTTTAGGTCTGTAGTCCATTTTGAGTTAATTTTTTTGTGAAGGATGTAAGGCCTGTGTCTAGACTCATTGTTTTGTATGTGGTCGTGCATTTGTTCCAGCACCATTTTTTAAAAAGACTATCTTTGCTTCATTGTATTAACTTGGCTCCTTTGTTGAACATCAGTGGGCCATGTTGGTCTGTTTGTGGCTCTGTTCTGTTCCACTGATCTATTTGTCTGTTCTTTTGTCAATCCAATACTGTCTTGATTACTGTAGCTTTCTATATACTAAGTCTTGAAGTTGGATAATTTTGTGTTTCCCAGAGCATGAGCTACTTAGGTTTAGCAATACGATGGGAGCTTTTGAAGCTATCCTAATCAGGTTTCTTTTTTTAAAAGGATTTACGTGTAAAATGAAATTTTTTTTCTTCAGTTAGAAAAATAAAGTGGAGACAACTTTGATATAATTATTTCCCTTACTCTGTAGTGCCTTGGAATGTTATCATTAATTACAAAATATATTAGTATTGAGATCAGTAATGTCCCCAATGTTAAATACAGACTTCCCCAATAAAAACTGTTCAGTTAATAACTTTTTGCCATAACAGTTTCTGAAAAGTTAGATTACTTTTCAGACAATCATCCTTTTTTCTCCTTGGGTATAAAGACTTCTTACTCCAAAGTACATTAAACAAGTATGTAATAAAAAACAGTGTAAGTATTACCATCTTAGACAAAAGTATATTCACTAACTTGACAGTTTCTTCACAGAGATTATCACTGTAAACACATTTGAGTTGGACATCCGATTGCTTAGGAGTGATGATGTTGCATCTTCTGGGGCTCTAGTCTGTTATGTACAGATGTCATTTCTATGTGTTGAAGTTCCTGAAAGGTGTTGGTGTTATAATTTAATTTTAAGTGCAGTTTAAATGCAAGATAACCATTAGTATCCAAAAGGCTGGAACACTGCTGGGAGGATATGGTTCAGAGAGCAGAGTGATTCCTTTGTTCCTCTCCTCCATCAAATCACAACCCAAGTTTTCCTCCTTGGCAAGTACAGTAAACCTTTGCAATATATTTTATGGACAGTCTATAGTGTTTATTGCCCATAAACTTGTTCGTAGTCAATTGATACTGTTTGGGGATCTTGGGATCTCATATAAATATACCCTATTGAAATTAATGGAAAAGATTTTCATCCAGAGCCTTCTACTTTGTGACCGTGATTTCAGGAATAAGTTACAGACACATTAAGTAAGGGATGGGTATGTAATTTGAATTTGATTGAGTTTTACTCCCCTTTTTTCCCACATTTTTTTTTAGATTGTTGAGGTTGCAGCTCTATAACTGTATGTTTAATGAGTTACAATACTTAATATGACATTGATGTTCTCAGGCTATTTCTATCAATGAAGATTTGGGCTTGGTTCACAGATTTCACAAGGAATTCATACCCAGTTCTGTTTTGTTAGATTTCAAATTGATAAATATGAAGTATTTTAAGACTTAAGACTATCCTCCACCTGAAACTTACACAAAATATTTAATGTAAACGGTAATAGAAAAAAGACTATCTTCAAAGAATTTCATTAGCAATATGGCTATGCTTTGAATGAATTTAGTTTTAATTCCACGTCTAGAATAAAACAGGTAAGATACCAATCAGTGTCCATTGCACTAGAATTAAGAGGTGACAACTGGAAGACAAACCAGGTAAAAATACTTTAGTTTTTGGTTTAGTTTTTATGATGAGGTCTAAAATGTTTAGTCATAGAATTATAAATACCATAAGTGGGATAAAAGTGCCATAAAAACAAGATACAACATTCACATAACCATCTTTTAGCCTTAAAAGGCTATGGTAAAAAAAAAATTACCACCATTTTATAGATGTGAGAGGCTAAGGGATTTTTCAAGAGACCACAAAAATTAAAACTGAAACAAGAACCCAAATATTTTTGACTCTAGCATGGAGTTCCTTTTAGTGAGTAAATGCTCTATTTTTTACCTCTGCTTTTTGTTTATGTCTGAGGTCATGTTTCTTTCTTTTCATCCTTAACTCTAGGCAGTATTTGATACCCATTTAAAAACGCAATATGAAAATAATTCGATAACAAAAGTTTAAGCCCATGATTATTTCATAGTTAAATCAGTAGTTATAGTCCTTTGCCACATGAGGTCATTGTACACTTGACTTTGCTCTGGCTATAATCCAGGCATTATTTTGATGGTGAGTGGTTGGAAAAAGGAGCTGATGAGAGAGGTCTTTTGCATTGCCAGAGCAAAGCATTGAGTAATAAATACTTTTATGAGATTGTACGTGTGCAGATGTGGGGAGTGGGAGAAAATGAGCTGCAGGATTAAATATAGGCAATCAAAAAGAGCAGTGCTTTTAGAATTATTTTACTCTAAGAAAGTCAGCTACATAACTTCTAGCCGCTTCTCTAGCTTTAGGTTGAATAATACCATGTTTTTTTTTATGGGATAGTATTGGGTTGGCCAAAAGGTCTTATGTTTTTTTCTGTACACTGGCTCTACTAGTGCTTCAAAACAATTTTATTAGATTGTGTTGTGACAGCTGTTGGATCAGCATGAATTAAAAATAAAACATCAAAATTGGTGAATTTTTGTGCAGTCATTTTAATATTGAAGATGGAAGAATATGCAACATATTCAGTGTATTGTGTTTTATTATTTCAGGAAAGGTAAAAATGCAATTGTAATGCAAAAATAGATTAGGGCAGTGTATGAAGAAGGTGCTGTGACTGACGAAACGTATAAAAAGTGGTTTGTGAAGTTTCTTGGTACTATGGACATTTTGGCCACATGATTCTTTGCTGTGGGGCTGTTAAGCATTGGAAAATGTTTAGCAGCACCCTTGGCCTCTCCCCGCTAGAAAGAGGCCAATGGCAGGAGATAGCTGACATCTCAAAATATCCAAATCAATAAAATTATTGGTAAAAATGATAAAAAGTGTCTTATTTTATGGAAAAAATTGTAATGGATATTTTGGCCAACCCAATACCTGGTTAGATAATTATGCATAACAGGTTGCCATGAAATTTGATTTTCTTTTTTCTTTTTCCTTTTAAAAATGTGGAACACTTCATGAATTTGCATGTTATCTATGCTCAGTGGCCATGCTAATTTCCGTATTATGCCAATTTTTAGTCTGTGCTGCTGAAGTGAGCACAAAATTTGATTTTCTAATGCTCACTCATTAGACTGTATATAAAGGGCTGTCTTGTAGGACTTTGCATTTACTTACAATTATGTATACAAAGAAGCTTACAGCTACTTTTACTATTCTATGGAACTATATGGAGCTCAGACAGAATTATTTTTCAAAGAAGAAAGGTTCACTTAACAAATCCATGGTCTGTAACAGATAGGTGTAACCTGATCTTCAATGGACCCATCTTCTGAAATGTGTCACCTTTTAATGCTATTTGGCATCACTTCAAAATAGTGGTGATGTTGGGCTTTGGTAATATTGAATATACTTCTCTGTGTATGTATGCACTGTTTTAACTGTTCTCCCTTGTTTAAACTAAGATTCAGTCAAAGGCGAAGCATCTCTCTAGCTGCCATTTTTTGTCCCTGCTGTTACTGTACATAAAGCAAAATCACTTTATGTTAAAGAGTAAATTACAAAGTTGGCTAATGTAAAAACAGTTTATCCTCCATCTGGGTCAGCAACACTTTTTAATCTTCATACAGTGCTTAGAATCTAGCTATCAAATCACTGACTTGGGAACAGAATAGTCAATATGGACATCAACTGTTATACTGATAGCTGACAGGAACTGGTTGCTGGATTAGTAAATGAAATAAAGCTGTTAAGTATGGTAAGTAGCTTTTAGCAGACTAACCTTAAACAGGCAATTGAATTTTACCCTCTTCAGAAGAATAACCTTGAGAGATGACACATTTATTCCAAAGATTCTGCCATTTTTCAAAAAACTCTTGCATCTGAGTTTAGAGTCTGAGTCATATATTTTAAAAATATGGTTTAGGTTTTTCTTGTGTGTGTGTGACTGGATATAGTTTTTTTTAGTAACCATAAATCATTTAGTCACAAGTCTAGTGAATAAATGGATAGTAAAACTTGAAAAAAGCTTCTTTGGGCCACAAAAGAAGGTAAGAGGCCCTGGCTAGTATAGCTCGGTGAACTGAGTGCGGGCCTGCAGGCCAAAGAGTTGCTGGTTCAATTCCCAGACAGGGCACATGCCTGGGTTGCAGGCCAGGTCCCCACTGCGGGTGCGTGACAGGCAACCACACACTGATGTTTCCCTCTCTCCTTCCCTTCCTTTCTCTCTAAAAATAAATAAAATCATTTTAACAAAGACACTAAGAGTAAGGCACTTATATTGCTTTTCCTATTCAGCTTATGAAATATATGTGTAGGAAATTAATATGTTTTTTACAGTTGAAATACTTTAGACTAATGGCAGACTCTAAACCGATCATAAAATCTCTTGATGTGGTTACTTTGAAAGCACTACTAAATATAGAAGGTTCTGGTATAGTTTAAAAAAATCCCCAAAACATTGTGTTCTATGTTTATATATGGCATATACCAACAATCATTCATTGTCAAGTAAGAATTTATCTTTAGTGTTTTTAACACCACAGAGACAGTAGTGACTAAGAACGCAGGCTTGGACGACAGACTGCTGCCTTCCAATCCTGGCCTGCCACTTACTGTCTCAATTGGGCAAGTCATTATAATCTTGGGCAAGTAATATATTTACATTTCTTTATCTGTAAGAGTGCCATAAGTAATAGTATCTACCTATAAAGTAATGCAATTTTAATGTGTAGTATATAAATAAAGCATATGGAAAAATGCTCAATAAGTTAGCTGTTACTATTGTCTTTCAGTCAATGTGTTGGTTGTTGATAGCATCTGGAAAATTGTTAAGTTTGTGCTGTTATTAAAAAAGAATGAATTGGGTAGAACTATAGTAGGCTACCCACTGTATTTTGAAGTATAAATAGTTATATCTATCTCTTCCCTCTTCCTTCTCCCCTCCCCCCTCTTTCCACTTCCTCCTCCTCCTCCTTCTTCACCTTCTGTTCCTTCTCCTTCTTTTTCTTCTTGTCTCTCTCCCCATCTTTCTTTCATATATGTTTGTGTACGGAGAGGTTCACCAAACTGTTCATGTAGTTACTTCTGGTGAGTGAGACTGGAATGGTGGTTAAGATTCTTGGGAGAATGTCTTCAGTATAAAATTAAAAATTAGCAATTTATTTAATATTCAGTTCATTCAACAAGTATTTATTGATCTATGGCATGCCAAGACTGATGAAGGAACATCTATTCTTCTCCTTGAGAAAGTTTGAAGTTACACATGAAGGAAATGAGATTGCTACCCAAGTTCTTATCATTTTCCTTTATTTTTATTTTCACCTGTGAAAAAGTTCTACTAATATTAAAAAATGAGAGCAGCTTTATTGTTTTCAGATTATAAAAATATTAAAAATTCACAGGTGAATTTTACCAAGCATTCAAAGAAGAACTAACACCTATCCTCAAACTATTTCAAAAATTCAAGAGGTGGGAAGCTCTTTTTACAAGGTCAGTATTGTCCTAGAACCAGATAAAGATACTACAAAGAAAGAAAATTATAGGCCAATATACCTGATGAACGCAGATGCTAAAATCTTCAGCAAAATATTAGCAAACCAGATCCTGCAATACTTGTACATTAAAAAGATCATTATGATCCAGTGGGATTTATTCTGGGGATGCAATGTTGGTACAACATTCACAAATTGATAAATGTGATACAATACATAAATAAAATGAAACAAAAATCACATGATCATATCAATAGATGCAGAAAAAAGCATTTGATAAAGTCCAGCACACATCTGTGATAGAAACTCAGCAAAATGGGTATAGAGGGATTACACCTCAACATAATAAAGGCCTTATGTGACAAACCTACTCCTCAATGAGCAAAAACCAAGAGCATTTCCCTTGAGATCAGGAACAAGACAGAATGCTTTCACCTCTCTTATTCAACATAGTACTGGAAATCCTAGCCGCAGCGATCAGACAAGAAGAAGAAATAAAGTCATCCAAAATGGAAAAGAGTAAGTAAAACTCATTTGCAAATGACATGATGTTATACGTAGAAAACCTTAAAGACTCCACCAAAGAACTACTAGATCTAATAAATGAATTTGACAAAATAGCAGAATACACAGTTAATACTCAGAATTTGGTGGTGTTACTATATACCAATAATGAACTATCAGTAAGAGAAGCTAAGAAAACAATCCCATGTACTATTGCAACAGCAGAAAGGTGCCAAGAAATAAATTTAACCAAGGAGGTAATAGATTTGTACTTGGAAAACAATAGGACATTGAAGAAAGAAAGTGGAACATAGAAATAAGTGGAAACATATACTGTGTTTATGGATTGGAAGAATTAACATCATGAAAATGTCCACACTACACAAAGCAATCTACAGATTCAATGTAATGCCTATTAAAATACTGACGACATATTTCACAGATCTAGAAAAAACACTCCAAAAATTTATATGGAACCAAAAGAATACCTTGAATAGCCTCAGCAATCTTGAGAAAGAACAAATTTAGAGGTATCAGAATCCCTGGAATTAAAACATTCTACAAGGCCATTGTAATAAAAACAGCCTGGTACTAGCATAAGAACAGGCATATAGATCAATAGGACAGAACAGAGAACCCAGAAATAAACTCATGCCTTTATGGTCTACTAATATTTGACACAGGAGGCAAGAACATACAATGGAGTAAAGACAATCTCTTCAATAAATGGTATTGGGAAAATTGGACAGGTATATGCAAAAAAAAGGAAGTAGACCACCAACATACACCATATGCCAGAATAAATTCAAAATGGATAAAAGATGGTTGCAAAACCATAAAAGTCTTAGAAGTAGACAGGCAGTAAGATCTTGGACTTCTTTTGTAGCAATATTTTGTTATATATTCTAGAGCAAGGGAAACAAAGGAAAAAAAATAAACGGGTACATCAAACTAAAACCCTGCACAGCAAAAGAAACCATCAACAAAATGAAAAGGAAACCCACAGTATGGAAGAACATATTCACAAATGGTATATCTGATAAGGGGTTAATTTCCAAAGTAGATAAAGAATTTACACAACTCAACACGGGGAAGGGGGTGCAGAGCTACATAGAGTTGGTACAGGCTGGGGGTGGCGGGGAGGAGGGGAGAATGGGGACATTTGTAATACTGTGAACAATGAAAGTAAGTTAAAAAATGATACAAATTTGTTGTGGAAACCTCTCAAGAAAATTTGATGCTTGACACTCCTAACACCAAGATGCCTTCCTTCTCTTGGGAAGTAGACTCCCTATAGTAGACTATGGTTTTTATCGGTTCTTTTCTCTTTTTAAAGGTTTTATGTATTTACTTTGAGAGAGAGGGGAAGGGAAGGAGAAAGGGAGGGAGAGAAACATCAGTGTGCATGAGAAACACCAAGCGGTTGATTCTCGCATGCCCCCACCCAGCCATGTGCTTTGAGAATAAAACCCGTGACCTTTCATTTTCTGGGAGGATGCCCAACCCACTGAGCCACACCAATCAGGGCTATCTATTGTTTTTAAGCAAGGTACATAAGGATCTTTATCCTTTCCTGGAAGAGAGGCTAAAACAGAATTCTCAATGTCTGTGAATAATCTTTAAAGTCTATTCTTTAGAAATTGCTGTTGTTCTTTCTATTTTTGTAAAAATTAGAAGCCTATTATTCTTCATTTATTTTAGTAAAATATTATAATTAGTGTTATGAGTCCAATATTTCCGCCATGGGGAAATAATATGAAGGGCAAGATAACTCTGTTCCCCACCCCACCCAAACAATTACCCAGATGTTTCTGCAAGGCATGGTTGTAGGCTGCAGGCAAAAACCCCTGCATTGGCTTCATGCCTGGTCAGCCCCTTAGGTCTGTTCAGACAGTTAAAGAATTCTGCCTTTTGTGGAGCAGTGTAGGTAATACCTGGATAGTACTTGATATTGTTTAATAGGGACTGAAAGGAAAGTGAATGAGACCCTTGAATGGTATCTATCTCTTGGTGTTCTGCAATTTCTATTTTACTGCAAACAAAGTAATCAAGGTGAAGGAGGAGAGAAGGCATTTCTAATTTCATGGACACTAGAGCAATATTGTACAGTAAATTAACCTCAAAAATTATAAAGTAAAAAGTACAGTCTACTGGAAATCCCACCAATCCTTGCATTTTACTGTGTATACATCTTCATGTATGTACACATTCATATACATAGACTTAGTTTCTACAATTGTGTATATTTGTGATCTTTAGTGGGCTTTCTTTTACATTCAGAAACCAAAACCCTGAATTGTATATTGAAAATGTAATAATACAGGGTTTTTAAAACTGAGATTTGATTGTCAGCAAAACTTATTGACCCCTATCTTTTATGTTTAGTGAGAGACATCTGTGCCTTTGTGGACATAAAGCTGAAAGATTTATAAATTAGAATTTGGGAATATTAATATTTTCCATTGATTTGTAATATCAGATTTTCTCTTTTTTTACTTCCACTTGATCTCCCATTGGCTGTGACAGTAAGCATAACATTTTTTTCTTCTTTATAAAAGGACAATATGCCCATTAAAACAGATTGGAGATTGCAGAAATGTTCAGATAAGAAGATAATTTCCTGGATCTCATCATGCAGAGGTAAAACAATCCTGACAGGCTATTGCCTGCCAACTGTCTGTGCTTGCATTTACAAAGAAACATTTTTCTTTTTTACCAAACTGAGATACACTATGAATTCAATTTTGTCCTGCTTTTTTTTGAGTTTATTATAAAAATTTTCTTATGTCTAAATTATTTTTTAAAATGCAATTGAGCTTGTATTTTCTTGATTCTGCAAAGTTTGAAAGGTATAGAAAATATGACAAGAAAAAAAAATCTGAATCCTAGCCCTGAGAGAGAACCACTTACAACATTAGTATATCCTTCCAAGCTGTGAGTTTCTTGGCTCCCACATTCAAACAAACAGAACTTAAATGTTTATGGTAGCTCCTTATTTAATTTCTTTTGTTAAGTGAATAATATTTTGAAAATGAATTTTTAAGATGAACTTGTCATTATGTAATTAATATGATTATTAAATTAATATTTTCACACTTTGTAGAACTTTTGCATTTTTAAAGGACCTTTAATCCAAGAAAAATTAGTATAACATTTCCCCCCAGATTTATTAGTACATGTGTGAAGGTTTAAAAGTTAAATCCTTAAAAGCCATTTATGTTGGGAGGTAGGGGTGTGTGGGTGTGTGTATGTGTGTGTGTGACACAAATGTGGGATCTGAAGACAGATCTGTCTCTTTTTTTTTATCCGGATGTCCTTGAGCAAGCTTCAGCTTCTCTGAACCTCAGTTTTTACGTTTTTCATATTGTCATTCTAGAACCTTTCCAAGTCACAGGCTGGTTGTAAGGAGCCAATAACATAAAATCTGTGAAAGGACTTCTTAAATTATAAAACATAGAAATGTTAATAGTTATCATTCAAGGAGCTCCCAGAAATAAAAGTAAAAGACAAAGGCAATTCTTGTTTCCAGCAAATTGTGGTCAATTTTTTTTTTCCACAATGAAAAACTTCATGTAATAAGTGTACACTATAGGTTTGCCTTGATTTTTACATTTTTCTTAGCAAAATGTAAAAATTTCCCTACTGACCACATGTTTAAATCTTTGGGCAAGAGAATATAGTTCTATTTGTACAGTTTTAATTTTGAACAAACCATTATTTTGGTACCTAGCTCTTAGGGGAAGAAAAGAGCAAGGAGAAACAAACATATCTGCCCACCACTGCCTGCTATTTTTAGATTGGCTAGGAAGCCCTACTTGGCTGCCTTTGCCCATCTCATTTGGCAACTCTTGAGCCTGCATCACTCAGAAGATACAGGACCTTAGAAGGTGGAAAACTGATTTTCTTTGATTTTTCAGACGTCATTGCTGAAAAAACATACCTTCAGCAAGCAATTTGAAGGACATTGGCTGTAAGTAAAACAGTAAGTATTTTTATTTAGTGAGGTGGGCACCTTATGAAAGAAACACCTTTTGTGTTTCCTAAGCCCACATGATATATTTCCACCTTTCTGCCTTAATAGGGGGTGAGAAAGGGGTGAACCTTCTTCCCTGATTTTATCTCTATTCATTACTAAGAGAAATATACATTTAGAAAAAGATGTAATATTATGCCTACACACAGATACAAATATATATATATGAGTATATATATATAATTTTATATATATATATATATATATATATATATATAAAATCATGCGTTGGTATGGCTTTTTAGAATAAAATCCTTGGAAAGGAAAGGGAAACAATGTGAATGCCAAGGAAAGAAGCACAGAAACAATCCTGGAAATGACGGTTTTTAAGATTAATGTACTGAGATGAATTGAAAGCTAAAGAAATAGAAAGTCATTAGAGAAATCTAATTTTTTATTTACTTGGATAAAGGGATGTAATATTATACTCATGGATCAGTTTTAAATGAGCTTACATGTGGACATTCCACAGTTAATGAAATTTAACTTGTTTTATCTGTAGTTTCTATAATGGGCTCTAAAACATTTGTGTTTTGGGGCATAATTTATAATTTACCAAAAGCTCTATTAAAAATCAGGTTATATATGCTATGTATGTATTTTTTGCCTATATAATTTTATTAGTGTCCTATACTAACTTTCCTTTAGCTATTAAACTTCCCTTTAATTGTTGAAATATTATTTTCCTATAACTGAAGAATTTTATTAAATGAGTTAACAAGTGTCAAGTGCTCAATAAATGTTTTCTATTATAATCGTGTTGGTATTTTAATATGGATACAGATTCCAATAAAATTATATTGGTAAATCCATTTAAAGCCAGTCCTGTTACAAGCCAAATTAATTATTTTATGTAACTTCACATTTCCAATGAAATTCACTTTCTCATAGCTGTTCCAAAGTTGATATTTTCTTCTCTGTTTAAATAATTTGAGAAAAACTTATGTTGTAAAAAAGAAATTGGAGAAAACCATTGTTATCATGGTCTTATCTAGTAGTGATGTAAAATAATCTTGCACTAAAAAGAGCTGTGGACATGTTGTATTTAAATTTGTGATTATGAAATAAGTAATGTATAAAAGAAAATCCATTTGTAATGACTTAAATTTAAAAATAAAAAATGCATTACGGGTCTGACTTACTTGTAAATAAGCTCAGGGAGCATTGGTAAAGTGTCTCACTGTTGGCACAGGACCTTTGCACAAGTTGTCATTAGATTGTCACAGTTACCTAAGGTAAGAAGTAGTGTTCGTTGTTGTGGATGAGGGAATGAAGGCTCACAGAGGTCACAATCTGCATGTGACAAAGTCAGGCTCTCAACAGGAGACTGGATCACTAGATAGGATTCTATTGGAAAGATGCCCACACAGGAAGGGATCATGTGAACGATCCTAGGAAGTCATTTCAAATCCGCATTTCTGGGATTCCTATAGCTGTAGATGGGAAGCAGCGTGCTGTAGTAGAAAACACAGGAGAAGACTTGGATTTACTATATCCTGGCCTTGAGCAAGATAATTCCACTTCTCTGAAACTCAGTTTCTCATCTGAAAAACAGGATGTCATTTTAATAACTTGCAGTGTTATTGAAATGAACTAATGTAGGAAAGGGCCAGGTGCTAACTGCTCAATTGTAGAGCTATTACTAATATGTGTAAAATCCAAATGCAGTAATACAAAATATCACAGTTGCCACATAACCCATTACAGCGCTACCTTTGAAGGTAATTATAGTGCTACTCATCAACAACTTTTTGGTGAATGAGGAAAATGAATGGAGAATTTGTAGATGTTAAGAGCAGAGAAGGTAATTGCATAGAACGAAACCCATATATTGGGTTGGCCAAAAAATCTGTTGAGTTTTTTCTGTAAAATAAAAAAACATGATTTTCATTTTCACCAATAACTTTATTGATTTGGACATTTGGAGTATGTTGACTATCTCCCACGTGGTATAACATTGATTGTTCTCAATTAATATGTCTCAATTTTATCACTTTCAACTTCCAGTAGTCTACCCCACTGTGGAAAATTGTCTAGCAAGAAATCTCCGAGCCTGAAACTTCACAAACCGCTTCGGACATGTTCAGTCAGTCACAGCACCTTCTCCATGCGCTGCACAAATCTTGTTTTTGCGTGTCAGTGGTGTTTTTACCTTTCTTGAAGTAATAAAGCATAATATGCAGAAAATGTGTATTTTCTTCCATCTTCAATATTAAAATGGCTATACAAAAGTTCACCAATTTTGATGTTGTTTTTTAAATGCACGCTGATATGACAGCTGTCATAACAAAATCTAACACAATTGTTTTGAATGAAGTTAAAGACAACTAAGTGCTATTAGAGCCATCTTATGGAAAAAATCAAATGAACTTTTTGGCCAACCCAATATTTATATATTGTTGACACTATTTTAGATAACCCATAGATACATTTTGAAGTGGAAACCAAAATCACAATTGAAAGTGATGCAGATGGAAGGTAGAAACTGCAGGAGTAAGAAATAGCCCACAACCTAGCTCAGTGGAAGGAGAGATTGTGAGAATCACTTGGCTAAATGCTGGGCACACTGTTTCGGGACCAACAATATATCAGAGAAGCAGCAGGCAACTTCTGTGTTTCAGGGAAGTAGCAAGTTTCAGCCTTGGAATGGAATGGCTCACATTGAACCTGGGCTATATAATCTGATAGACCAGGTTAAAATCTTGTCTGTGCTAATCGTTAGCTGTTTGACCTTGGACAAGTTACTCGATATCTGTGTCTTCCTTGTAAAAGGAGGATGACAAATCCTACCTCATGGAGTTATTTCAAGGATTAAGTAAGATATATAGGTGAAGTGTTTAATTGTATGGCCTCCTCTCTTGCCAATAAAAATATAAGATTTGTATGGGCAGAACCTTTGTTTTGTTCCTGTACTTGTCATGTACATATAATAGTAGACAACTTAAATATTTGTTTCATGACTGAACAAATGAACTTGTCAAAGTGTTCTTGTGTGTGTGCCTATATATATAAGAGGGGTGACCCCCCCCCCCTACCGAATTATCTTCTGGAGGGTGAGCCTCTTGTAGTACGGTCTTCCCCTGCTAGGTAAGTGTTCTAGGAACCCATCAGTATCACTGTACTAGCTGGTGTTGTTGTGAGAGGCTGGATTTGGCTTCAGTGAAATTTTTTTGAAGACTCTTTCAATGCATTTGTGCATTTCATGATGGGTGATTTACTATTGTACTCACCCACACCACGCTGAGTGCGATCAAAAACAGCCCCCAACCCCTGCCCCCAACCTCCCTACTCACCTCATCTCATCCCGAGCAACTTTTTTTGTTTTCCCAGATTAAAAAATTCCCAAAGGGAAACATTTTGCCGATGTGGAAGAGGTGAAACGAAAAACTGCCGCAGCACTAGAAGGCATCAAAATCAATGAGTTCAAAACTGTTTTGAACAGTGGACAAAATGTCTCAGTAGGTGTGTTGCATCAAGTGGAGAGTACTTTGGAGGTGACTGAAGTTTAAACACGTAAGAATAAATACACAATTGTTATAAATAAGTTCCTGGGTTTGAGATATACCTCAGTAAATGTTGTGAGGAAAACCCTCCCAGGCTGCAGTGGCATTTATAAGGTGTTTATCATGGCCAATCCTTGTCTGGATTTCTATTACATTTGTTGTCCAACCATTCAAGTAGTATTTAATCACATTCTGTTTTATGTCATAATCTGTTTTATTTTCCTAATTGGACTGTTAAGCTCATAGAGAGTAGAGAGTGGTATTTATGCATCATCGTCCCAGCCGATGCTGTGCTTATAGTATCACTAGATTGAAATCAGAATATATGTTGTGAATTATCAGGAATTTATACTTGACAATGGTGATTGGACAGGGTCGGATTTTGGCCAAGGATGAAAATATGTTTTCTTCAATTGTCTTCGATGGATCTCTGTCAGATGCAAGTTTGAAAGACATGATGTCAAAGGGCAAGAAAAGGACAGAAAGATCTGTGTGAGGGCGTTTATGTTCTATCCCAGAACAGAGGATATGTGTTGGTGGATATTTTGAGGTATTTCTTGATAAACATTATCTCTCTTGCCTCTGGGCCTTTGCAAATGTCTTTTCCTGCAAAATTTCCCTTACTTCCTCTCCTTCATTTGTTAATTCCTATTTATCTTTCAGATTGTGACTCAATTACACTTTCTCCAAAGGCCTGATACTAACCTAAATTGGATGAAGTGTCTCTCATCTGGGTTCCCAGAGTGCCCTATACTTTTCCTATTGCAATACATACAAAATCATATTTTCTGTTTATTTGTTTGTGTCCCCTGTTAGATGATAAGTCCATGATGATAGTTGTGTATGTCTTATCATTATATCCCGGCACATTTATTCAGTAAGTATTTGTTGAATAAATGAATGAAAAAGAACTAAAGGAAAGGAAAAAATCTGCAATATAATAGCTGTTGTATTGGATGTCTGTTAAGTGACTGGGCCTTTACGTAAGTTAATATTTAATCCTTGCAACAATCCAGATGGAGCAATTGAGTTCAGAGAACTTAACTTGGTCAAAGTGATACTGCTGAGATTTGAACCAGTATCTCTCTGTTCTTTCCACTTGGTAATACCGCCTCTCTTATGTGTGTATAAGTTGTTACAAGCTACAAAACCTTTTTACTCCTTATGACAGCCATGTGAAGCTAGCCTTTATCTCCTGTATTACATCTAGTAAGTGACAAAGCCATAATTCTCAAATTCAATAGCGTGGACCCGGTTTCACTCCCTTTCCATGATAACACAGCTGTCCCATTCCAGAGGATTAAGAGGTGTGAGGCCTTCACAAAAATTGTAAGATGATAAAAGTTTAAAAAGTGATAAGGAGTTTTTGATTCATCAATAGTAGAAATAATTCCAGGTAGATGTATTTTAGCAGAATAAATTTTATGGAATAAATTCTATATTTTCTTTGTCATTTCTTTCCAAGAAGAGAAAAATTAATAAAGTTGGGAATAATTGCTATGAATGCTATCAAATTCTCCCTTCTCTGTATATTTTTTCCTTCTCCTTAATATTTGATTATTTTCTGGCCTCACATTGCTATGAGCTCAGAATTCATCGGATCCCTACAGAAGAGAACATTACTAATGGGACAAAATCATGCTCTTGGGTGAATTTGATGCAGCTCCCTCCTCCCATTAGCCTTTCTACTGGTAGCAGTTTCCTATGACATTACTTTGCTTATTTTCACTCTTTTTTTAAAAAAATTTTTTATTGTTATTCAATTACAGTTGTGTGCCTTTTCTCCCCATATTTTCACTCTTCAAATTGTGGCTTCTGGTAGGAGGAAGCTTAGTGGGTTTGCCCAAGGTCATTGACCTTGGCCACCCTTGGCCTATGACTTTTCTGTGCTCTTTACCCTCCCACCAGGAATTGCTTCTGTTGAAAAATAAGGGGAGAGGGAACGGGGTAGTGGGGAGAGTTGTATTTGTGACTGAAATACGCAGAGGCTCAGAACCAGGAAAGCAGATCTCCACAACATCTTCCTGAAACCAGAGAAGTTTTCCATTCGTGCAGAGGAAAGAAACATTAGTGTGAAAACTAGTCCTGCTAGAGTGTTTGGCAGCTGCTTTGATACATATGGGTCAGTGGACTGTAGGGCAGTGCAAATGCAAAATCTCAAAAAGGAAATAGTTTTATTATAATCTCTTAACAAAATGTTAGATTTCAGTGAAAGACTTTGAAACCAATTGCAAATTTGCAAATAAATTGCTCTAAAGCAAATGGGATCCTGACATATATCTTGATTATTGGCTACTTTGTTCTGCCCTGAACTGTTCTGTAAACATTTGATGAAGCCACAGTTCATTATTTACTTTTCTTTGATCTCTCCACCAGCTAAATATATTTGTGTTTCTGTTTTCCTTGTGACTTTGCATTTGTGCTCTCTGGCATTGGAATTTTGCTGAATAGGTGAGTTTGACTCTTAAAGGGGAGAGAGAAAGGAATGTGGATAACCTAGTCCCAAGTATGTTGTGGTTGAATAGAAGGAAATTCCAGGCTAGTTTTTTTTTTTAATTGGGATACAGTTTATATAAAGTCTATACATTTTTTAAAAATATTTTATTTATTTATTTTTAGAGAGAGGGAAAGACACTCAGATGTACCCTCTCTGACATTACCTACTCCCAAGAATAACCCCATTCTCATTTCCATCACCATGAGTTAGTCTTATCTGGACAGTCTTTTCCCCTGTTTAGGTTGAAGCAACTGATAGATGATCTATCAATTATAATACTCGCCTCTTCCTTTGCTATTTTAATACCTAATTTCTTCTTTTGACCCATTTCATTGGCTATTATCTCTTCCAGAACAATGTTAGATAATAAAGGTGAGAGTGATCACCTTTGAGCTAACATTAAAATCTATGTAAAGTGATCCAAAAGACTATAAAATATACTTCCTTAAAACCACCACAGAGAATATATTTTTAGAAATGAAATGACATGAAGTCAAAATGCTTTCTGAAAGGGTATCCTATGTGTTTGAATCTTTCAGATATTTGTTCAAATGAATCTTTTCAGTGATATCTTTCCTGACTGCCTATTTAAAATTGTACCTCCCTCCCACCTAGTCATTCTTAGCCTCTTTTCCTGGCTTATGTTTCTCTATACCATTTACCACAATTTCCCCAGCTATGTATTTCACTTACTTAATTTTATAATGTATATTTCCCTGCACTGGTAGCAATAGCAGGATTTTTGTTTGTTTGTTTGTTTACTGCTATATCTCTAACACTTAGAATGGTGCCTGGCACATAATAAATGTTCAATAAATACCTGTAATATTTGGGCAGATGAAACTGCCTACAGAAGTCAGGAAAGGTGTTATAAGAGAGATTTCCTTGCCTCCAGTTAGGTGTCAATATAGAATAGGAATTATTTATCTGAAGAACTAGGCAGGATTAAAAAAAATTTGTGATATCATCACATTTTAAATTTGTATTACATTGTGTTTTCCTCCCTAGTGATGAACAATGAATATGAACCTTCAAAGCCTAACAGGTCTGGGAACACAAGCACAGGGTGGTGGTAACTGCGAAGAGGAGAGGCTGAGCTCTGAGGCAGCAGGAATTCCCATGTAACTCCCCAACTGGCATCCATTTCGAACAATGGCCACCAAAGTATTTCACTAGCAAGAGAATTCGCCAGGACTGCTTGAGCTCCACAGCACAGTCTTAATATTGCCCGGCACAGATGTCCTTTTCTTTGTACCTAATTTACCATAAGAGTTAAACACAGTAAAGTTCTTCCACTAAAGCTGGGAGACACTTCATCCCTAAAGGAGATGATTTAGGCCCAGGATGTAACTATTAAGAAAAAGAAAGGAAGAAAGGGAGGGAGAGAAGGGAGGAAGGATGGTAGGGAAGGAGGAGAAAAGAAAGGTGGTGGGATTCGAACAAATTAGCTGGTGAAATTTTGTGCACAATCTGTTGGACAATTGTTCTGGCAGCCGCAGTGTGGGAAAATGAGTTGCTCAGCAGTGACTGCTGAAAGTACAGCAACAGCAAAGACGAGTTACTGCGCGCTGGCACCTGTGCCTGGCTAGAGCTCGGTGGTTGCTTCTTCTGAGTTCGAGTTCTGGTATAATGTTGATGCCTGTCCTTTAGTTGTTGCTCACCACAGGTTGATGATTAACCTGAACCTGAGGACATGTAATAAGGCTTAATTAAGAAGAATTGGGCATCTCTAGCTCAGAGGCACTCTTCACAATTGTGCTATTATTAGCGCTCTGATGAGGCCAAATTTAGACTAGATTCTATTTCCTGATGGGAAAATAGGAGGGTACTGCATGTAGACGGAATGAAGGTAATCACGAATGGCAGCCTGCTATTGTATTAACATTTCCAGATAAAAATTGCAAGAGTCACATGTTGTGATCTCGAAGTGGGTTTCAAAGCAGCCTGTTGTTCGCCAGGACCAGCCTTGTCCCTCCTCGGTCCTGTGATTCCTGCTCATGGATTCCTTTCCTTCAAGACTGACTTCTTAGTTTGATGTAGCCCCATTTGCTTATTTTTTCTTTTGCTTCCTTTGCCTGGGGAGATATATGTGATAAAACATTGCTACGAGCAGTGTCTGAGATTTTGCTGCCTATGTTTTCTTCTAGGATTCTTATGGTTTTGGGTCTAACAGTTAAGTCTTTGGTCCATCTTGAATTTGTTCTTGTGTGTGGTGTAAGAAGGTGGTCTAGTTTCATTTTACTGCATGTATCTGTCCAATTTTCCCAACACCATTTATTGAATAAACTATTATTCAATATATGTGCTTATATGTGCTTGTTTCCTCTATTGAATATTAACTGACTATAAAAGTGTGGGTTTATTTTTGGGCTCTCTATTCTGTTCCATAGATGTATGTGTGTCTGGTTTTTTTTTAAATTTAGTCTTTATTGTATTTTTTTCATTACCATTTAGTCCCCATATAATGTATGTCTGTATGTATGCCAGTACCATGCTGTTTTGATTATTATGGCCTTATTGTATAGTTTCATATAAGGTAGCATGAGTCCTCCAATTTTGTTCTTCTTTCCCAGGATTGCTGTTGCTATGCAGGGCCTTTTGTTGTTGCATATAAATTTTTGAAATATTTGTTCTAGTTCTGTGACATATATCACTGCAATCTTGATAGGAATTGTGTTGAATCTATAGGTTGCTTTGGGTAGTATGGACATTTTAATGATGTTAATTCTTCCCACCCATGAACATGGTATGTGCTTCCACTTATTTGTATCTTCTTCTATTTCTTTCTTCAGTGTCTTATAATTTTCTGACTACAGGTCTTTTACATCCTTGGTTAGGTTTATTTCTATGTATTTTATTCCTTTTGTAGCAATTGTGAGTGGGATTGTTTTCTTAATTTCCCTTTCTGTTAGTTTGTTATTGGCATATATAAAAATGCAACTGATTTCTGGATATTAATTTTGTCTCCTGCTACTTTGCTGAATTCATTTATCAGTTCTAGTAGTTTCTTGGTAGAATATTTGGGGTTCTCTATGTACGGTATCATGTCATCTGAAAATAATGACAGTTTTACTCCTTCCTTTCCAATTTGAATGCCTTTATTTGTTCTTCTTGTCTGATTGCTGTGGCCAGGACTTCCAATAGTATATTGAAACTAAAAAGTTTTTGCAGAGAAAAGGAAATCATCAACCAAATGAAAAGACAACCCAGAGAATGAGAGAACATATTTACCAATGCATCTGATAAGGGATCAGTATCCAAAATTTATAAAGTACTTATAAAACTGAACACCAAAAAAACTAACAATCCAATTAAAAAATGGGCAAAAGACCTGAATAGACACTTACACAAAGAGGACACACAGATGGCCAATAGACATATGAAGAGATGCTCAACATCAGTAATCATCAGAGATTAAAACCACAATGAGATATCATCTCACACCTGTCAGAATGGCTGTCATCAGTAAATCAACAAACCACAGTGCTGGGGAGGATGTGAAGAAAAGGGAACCCTTTTGCACTGTTGGTGGGAATGCAGACTGGCGCAGACACTGTGGAAAGCAGTATGGAGATACCTCAAAAAATTAAAAATGGATCTGCCTTTTGGCCCAGTGATCCCACTTCTGGAAATATATCTTAAGGAACCCAAAACGCTAATTCAAAAGAACATAAGCATCCCTGTGTTCATTGCAGTGCTATTTACAATTGCCAAGATATGGAAGCAGCCCAAGTATCCATCAGTAGATGAGTGGGACATTTACACAATGGAATACTACTTGACTGTAAAAAAGAAGAAAATTTTACCCTTTGTGACAGCATAGACCTGGAGACCATTATGCTAAGTGAAAGAAGCCAGTCGGAGAAAGACAAATACCATATGATCTCACTCACATGTGGAATCTAGTGGACAAACTGAACTAACAAGGAAAATGGGAACAGACTCATAGATGGAGAGCAGGATGACAGCTAGTGGAGGAGGGGTGAGGGGGTAGAGAGATTGAGCCAAAAGGGAAAAAGACTCAAGGACATGGGCAACAGGGTGGTGATTGCTGGGGGGAGGGGAGATAAGGGGACTGAATAATGGTAGTGGAAAAAACTACAATAAAGATTAAGTTAAAATGAAAAAAAGATTGACTGACTTCTTCAGAGGAGTAAAGGAAAGGTAATCCCATCTTTTTGTCTCGTCATGTCTGAGTCAAGATTTTCTTACCACGTGCCATAAGGTACTTCACGATCTCCAACTTCACTTCTTACTACTTTGCTCCTTGCTCACTGCACAGCAGACTGGCCTCTGTGATTCCCTGAATATGCCAGGCACGCTCTAGTCCTGGGCACTCTGCCATTGCTCGTCATCCTGCCTGGGGGGCTTTTCCCCAGATCTCTTCCTGGCTCTCTCCAACATCCTTCGTCTCTGCTCAAACATCTTATTAAACAGGCTTTACCTGACTACCCTGTCTAAAAGTACATCCCCTTCCTCCTGCTTGTTTCCCACTATTCTTTTTCCTCTGCCTTGTGTTTGTTTATTGTCTTTACCACCACTTGACACATCATACACTTGTTTATAGTCTGTGTGCCTTCACTAGAATGTAAACTCCATCAGGGCTGGGCTTTTTTTTTTAATCACTGCTCTGTTCTCAGTGCCTAGAATGGTTTCTGGAAATATGAAGCAGGTGCTGGTTAAATATTGGTTGAGTGACTAAATGAAATTTCTTTAATCTGTGTACTTTAATGTACAGATTTGTTTGTTTTTGTTTTCTGTAATATACTTAATTCTTCTGTGGCACATGGAAATGTATGTGTCATTTAGCATTAATAGTCATTTAATTTTGCAAAATGTTTTATAAATATGAACTTTTTAGAAGTTAAATATAATAAGATATATGTGTGTAAAGTTGATTTATGAAAAATGGTCCTGACTTCTCACAGAGTGTATAATTTTAATTTCTATCTTTTCTGTCTGTTTTTTACCCATCACATGCTGTTAGGTAGACAAAGATAAAGACCAATAAGATATATACTCAACTTCTTCTTATCTAGGCTAATGAAGAAGCCACTTGCTGCACTTTGTTTGTCTTTGTTTTTGTACTTTTTCTGAGTTAAAAGGATCAATATTTTGGTTGAGAAAGTTTGGTTGTAGGATACATAGGAGAAAAAAGGAAACGAAAAAAATGAGCATTGTAGCAGGTGGTTTTATTATCCATTCTGCTTAATGATGCCCAAGAATTTGGAAGGAAGATTTACTATGGATGACGCTCCTCTTATTTTCCCCTATTGCACTCCCTTAGTTTCTTGTTTCTTCCAAGGAAAATAGACAATCAGGAGTTTTATGTACATTAAAAGGCAAAAGAATTACTATCCTGTAAATATAGTTAATAACTAAATATGCATTACTTAGAAAAATCAGCACAATGTATTTATGTTAATTAAGTGTGAGTCTCAGGAAAATACATATTCAAATAAAATGTGTCTTCTCTTATCCAATTATTTGGAAAGCCTTGGTAAGAGAGATGAGATTCTAGAAACTGTAAGAAAAAAATGATGTATTTTTTGTAAGAAAGATAACATGAGAAAAGATTTGGATATAGGAGTACCGTGGTTCCATGAAGCAGTTCTGGAAGTTCTCCAAAACATTATGAGCACTCAAAATGCATCACACCATCTTTGAATGTACAATTAGCATACATCCATTCATTCACTTATTCTTTAATTAGCAAACATTACCTGAATGCCGACTGTGGGCCAGGGTTTTTTGTTTGTTGTGCATTTAAGAATACAAAGTTGAATAAATAATAGGGTCCTACCCTCAAGTTGCTCACAACCTACTTAGGGAGAGAGAAATATATTAATCAGTAAGTGTAATGAGTTGCTTAGAAATCTGTACAAGATATGGGGGAAATGGCAGAGAAGGGAGTTATCGACCGAAGCAAGCTGGGCAGGGGACCTTGAGGGGACCTTGGAGTAGTGGAACCTAGGAAAGACTTAAGGAAGATATCTTGCATGGCAAGTAAGAGTTGGAATGATGCTGAAAAATGTAATTGGTGCAACAAAAGAAAAAACCCGATACATTGGACATCATCAAAATTAGAACTTGTGCTTCACAGGACACTGTCAAGAAAGTGAAAAGATTACCCATAGAATTGGAGAAAATTTTTGGCACATCATTTATCTAATAAGGATTTTGTATCTAGAATACATAAAAACTCCTACAACTCAACAATAAAAAGATAAATAACCCAATTTAGAAAATGGGGAAAGCATCTGAATAGACATTTCTCCAAAGAAAATATATAAATGGCTAATAAGCACATAAAAATGAATAATGTCATTTAGCCATCAGGAAAATGCAAACCAAAACCACACCGAGATAATACTTTATACCTACTAAAATGCCTATACGCAGAAAGACAGGTAATAACAAGTGTTGGTAAGAAGTGGAAAAATTGGCATTATATTCACAAGTCTTACACTAAAGGGGAGGGAATCACAGAGTAAATCCTCAGTTTGTATCATCTGTGACTTTATGTGAAATGTAGAATGAAACCAATTTTACCACAGGCAAATTGATAGAAGTAAGAGTTAAGAGTTAAGTTCCTAGGCCTCTCATCAGTGTTGTAACAAAGTGTCATTTTCTAGGACCTGTTGTACAGAGCCTGCGCTCCAGGGGTGGGAATCAAGGAAACCTACCGCATTTAGTTTCACTCTGCCCAATTTTCTCTTCATCCTTTTGCTCTACTACATAGGAGATATCAGCAACTTTATATTCCAAATCATGGATTAAGTGTTTTCAAAATTTTGGCATTTAAATTTAACTTCTAAGAGTATTTTCATGTTTTACGAATGTTTAAATTTTTTTAATCTCGGATAGCTTGGATGTAATAACCTCTCTTATCTGAGGTTAACTTTTAGTTAAATTTATTTTCTGTACCCTGCACTATTTCCTCATAATTTGTTTTGTCTTGTTTTTTTTTTTTTTCTCCTGTTTATGTTTTAGCCTCTGACTTTCATGTTGGAGATTGTCCTTAAATGTCTGGTGACTCTTGATTGTCCACTCATGTTTAAAAGTGAGTTACAGGGAAGACGTTTAGAAGCTCTGCGGGCTTGTATCTTGGTTGGTTTTACTGTACAGTGATTGGTCAGAGATGCGGCTGCGTAGCGGAGTTATAAATGGCCAACTCTGGTAGTTTGTCCAGGGAAGAATTCTCCAACTTCTTGCAGGGACAACTAACTGTCAGTATTCCGGGAGCTGAATAGAGGGAGGGGTTCTGGGTTCCATAATTCCATGTGCGTATTTTCATATAATCTTCTTGCTTTCAATATGGACCCTCATTCCTGCCTGTAGCTGAGACACAGCTCTTTTCATGTCTCAGGGAGTAAATCTGTCTTCACTCAAGGAGTTCCTGTTTCTACAGGCTGAGGAAGGGTATCTTGAGATCTAACTTTCTAATAAAGACTTTTAATTAATCTTTCTGTGTCAGCCACAAGGAGGGGCAAAACAAGATCAGTGGGGCATGAAGCTTATATAATTTAAGGCTTCCCCTTAAAGAAAAATAATACAAAATTAACGACTGGGCTTGGCAGATCCCTGTGTAGGAGAATAAAACCTGACTGAAGCCACTTCTCAAGGCCGCCCTCACATGCACTAAACATGCCTTCAGGTTTGCGGCACTCCGGGTGGTGAGGTGAGTGTTTTCTGTGTGGCTGCTTCCTCTCTGCCCAGCTAAGGCAGCCTCACTTGTCCATCCACTTTCTACTCTTAGGTTTTTATTAACATTTCTTCATCCCTATTATTATTATTATTTTTCAATGATCTCTGAACTCTTTATCGGTCTCCTGTCCCCCAAGGGATGTTCCACTTCTGTTGTCTTAGTGCCTCAAAACTTTGGTGGTGTTGACCTCACACACCACTTTGCCAACCCCAATCCTGCGGGTGGTGGTCTTCTGGGTGGATTGTACGGAGTGGCTGTCGTCCAGGGAGTCTCCAAGATTGAAGTTCTCCTCTTCTCTCAGCAGGCGGCGGTCTCTGGTAATCCCAGACTCCAGCTTGACCTGGATGTTGAGCAGGGCCTCTGCCCCTGGGCCTGGCGTTGTCCCTCTGCCCAGGTCTGGGCCTGCTCTAACTCCAAGTGCAGCAGCATCCTGTTGAAGTGTCCCATCTGAATGGCACAGGCGTCTCCACCTCCCTCAGGCTGTTCTCCAAATTGACCTTCAAATTTCTCATTGAGTCCAGGTCGATCTCCAAGGACTAGACATTACATCTCAGGACTGTGGGTGTCCTCTCAGCAGCTCCTGTCTCAGAGGTCTGTGAGGTGACCACTGCGGTGCTCTCCTCAGTCTGCTGGGACCAGCACTTGTTGAGCTCCTGTGGGTTCTTTTGAGCCAGCTCATCATATGGGGCCCCGATGACCTTGCTGAAGTCCTGAGATTTGGGAGCATCCAACTCCATGGTCAACCCAGAGCTGGCAATCTGGTTTTGTGGACCATTTACTTCCTCCTTGTGATTCTTCTTCATGAAGAGCAGCTCCTCCTTGAGAGCCTCAATCTCTGTCTCCAGTTGCTGAGTGATACTGGTGTCATCGGTGACCTTTCAGAGCCTATTGATGTCAGTCTCTTTCTACAGACTGGCTCATGGCCAGCTCTGTCTCATACTTGACTCTGAAGTCATCAGCAGCAATTTGGGCATCGCCAATCTACAGAACCATGCGGGCACTGTCCACAGAACTTGCGAAGGTCTGAGCCCTCACCTCCTCGATGATCTTGAAATAATGCCCCCAGTCTCTGACCTGGGTCCCTTCTCCTCCAAATGCTCTCTAGTCTCTGATTATCAGCCTCCAGGCTTCTCATCCTCTTTAGGTAGGAGGCCAGGTATTGCATAGTCTCCTTCTCGCTCTTGATGCCCACTGTGCCTGCCAGACCCCTGACCATCCCCACTGCCAGGCCCCCAGACCTCCAGCCACCCCACATGCTGGTGGAGTGGGACACAGAGATCTGGGCCCAAGCCCTCTGTGCCTGCACAGATGTGCCACGTCCAGTGGCTGGGCCATTGCATGGAGCCCAGGGTTCTGCAGTTTGTGGAGAAGCTGGAGTGGGCGCCGAAGCTCATGTTGTTCAGGGAGAAAGGCGAGAGGCAAAGACTCAGGTTCCAGCAGCAGTGAATGCCAGGTCTGTGACTCAAGTTATAGGCTACTGTTGTTTTTGTTTTATTTTTCTTGTGACTTTTTAGGAGGGAGCAAAAAAGAATACGAGTGTTTAATCCATCCAGTTTAGATAGAACTTCCATAAACTCATTTGAAAGTTGGAAGAAATCTCAGACATCATTTAATTCAAAGGTTTTTAGACTGGATTTTAGGAGGTTTAGAACCTTCTTCTCAGATATATGCAAAATTTTCTCTGGAAGTCTTGCGCGCTTGTTTTCTTGGGGACAGGGTCTATATCTCTTGTCAGATTCTCAAATGTCAACACCCCTGGGAAGTCACAGCTGAGGAAATGGTGGTTAAGAGAGACCAAGGTCAGACTTCTCTTTGATTCTATGTGTCTGACAAGAGAGAAGCCTTGATTCTTAGTACGGAGGTCAACTAAGAGAAGAGTTTTTTTAAGCTATGAGCTTTCTGACCACATTTTCCTCAGCACACTCAAAGGTGTATACATGTGGACATGGGCAGAATCTTTGCTCTTCCCCGCTGGAAGTTCTTCTCCCTCATGTAATTATACTGGGCTGGCCAAAAAATCCCTTGTGTTTTTTCTGTACGATGGCTCTAGTAGTGCTTTGTTGTCTTTAACTTCATTCAAAACAATTTTGTTAGATTGTATTGTGACAGCTGTCATATCAGTGTGTATTTAAAAGAACTTATCAAAATTTGGTGAGTTTTTGTGCAGCCGTTTTAATATTGAAGATGGAGGAAGATACTCAATGTTTTTGGCGTATTATGCTTTATTATTTCAAGACAGGTAAAAATGCAACTGAAATGCAAAAAAAAGATTTGTGCAGTGTACAGAGAAGGTGCTGTGACTGATCAAATGTCTCAAAAGTGGTTTGTGAAATTTCTTGGTACTACTCACATTTTCAGCAAATGATTCTCTGCTGTGGGGCTGTCTTATGCATTGCAAGATGTTTAGCAGCACCTCTGGCCTCTACCCACTAGAAGCCAATAGCAGGAGATAGCCGACACACTCAGAATATCTAAATCAATAAACTTATTGGTGAAAATGAAAAACGTGTGTTTTATTTTATGGAAAAAACTAAAGGGACTTTTTGGCCAACCCAATAGTTTTGTCTTCCATTGCGGGGAAGAGTCATTTTCCTTGAGAGAATGGTGTCCATGGTGGGAAATAAAATGGGGGGAGCTCAGCTTGCACCTTACCTGTGCGTATCACACATTTGGCCATTCTGGGAGGTCCATGTCTCAGACTCCCCTAAATTTGCACGGCCTCCAGGAGTCTATCCACACAGCAGCCTGAGCAGCCTGCTGAAGAATAACTTACCCTAAAGGAAGGAATAGAGGCTGTCTGAGGTTGGTGTGGTGGGTGATTTGGGGGGAACTTGAGGTAGTCTTTATTTAGCTCTTTTGAAAAAATTGTTGACACTATTACAGATGTCCCTCTTTCTCCCCAACTTTGCCCACCTCCACCCAGTCCCTGCCCCACACCCTCCCCTTCCCCACACTATTGTCTGTGTTCACGGGTTATGCATATATGTTCTTTGGTTAGTCTCTTCAACTTTTTTTCCAGTTCTCCCCAACACCCCTTCCCTCTGAGATCTGTCAGTCTGTTCCATGTGTCCATGCCCCTGGTTCTATTTTATTTGTCAGTTTGTTTTGTTCATTAGATTCCACATATAAGTGAGATTACATGGTATTTTTCTTTGACTGGCTTATTTCACTTAGCATAATAATCTCCAGGTCCAACCATGCTGTCACAAAGGCTAACAATTTAAGACTGGAAGCATTAAAAATTATTCCCAATGGGGAGGGGAAGGAGGAGGGAAGTAGAAGAGGGTATAGGGCAGATAAATGGTGATGTATACTTGAGAACTATATAATTTTATTGACCATCGTTACCCAATAAATTCCATAAAAAGATAAATAAAATAAAATAAAATAAAATAAAATTAAAAGTTATTCCATACTTTGGAGGAAGGTGACATACTATTTGGTTTTTGACAGCTTCAGGGTGCTTCTGTGGCAAAGGAGAGAGCCTTGGCAGTCACCTTGGGAGCCAGGAAATCAGGAAAATGGTGTCTGTTGTTTGGTAGCTGGGAGAAATTACTCCTATTGCTGGTGAGATGCCTCCTAGGGAGGGGAGGGGCTTTGGGGGTCTTAAAATTGCTGGGCATTCGTATCGTAAGCCTCTTATCGGGATGAGGCAGGGGAAATGTGGGACACATGCAATGTGTAAGGACACCTATGGCTATGGGAGGGGCACGTCCTCTTGTGCTCCGGATTTCCGGCATGCTCTCTCTGTGGTCAGACTGAGCTCCAACTACCATCAGATCCTCAAGTCCTTTGATGATGGGATTTGAATTTCACCAACAGGCAGTGCTACGATTTGCTATGGATCATTTTCCCCAGAGCCAGGCTGCCAGCTGGTCATCATATGTCACTATCTGGAGACAGACTCCTCCGTGGGAGAAGTCTCTGTTGAAATCAGTAAGGAGGTACCAAGTGTGAGGACTCTGTGGCTGTGTCCCCACAACCTAGAAATGCTGATGAGCTGTTCTTCTGCTTGTATTATATGCTTCCAGCAACAGCCCTCTCCGTGGGATTAATATACTGATCTGCCCTCTGGAGAGGGGAGTCACCTTCCCAGTGGGAGAAATCTGGCTAATCCCGTAGTTTCTGACAGAAGGCCCGGAAGGAGTCTGTTGCCAGGAAGGAATATGTTGCCAGGGATCGAAGGTAGTTGTTACCCTGACAGTGGAGTGGAGCATGCATGCATCTTTCCTGGTTCCCATGTGATCCTTTGCTGTGACACTTGTGTGTTTATACCTGTGCAAGACTCAGGAAGGTAGAGACAGCCCATGTGTGCCCCATATGCCCTCTTCAGGAGGCTGGGCTGGGCTCTCTGGGGTCGGTGCGCTCTCTCCCTTTGCCACATTCTCAGGAGTTAACTGATGGGACTGCTTCGGCCAGAGGGGGACGCTCAGGAAAGACAGCATGATTTCTGAGAGGGGCAAAGTGCTGGGTAAGTAAGGTACCTGCACTTTCAACAAACCAGTTGTCTAAAATGCATGGAAGGAGATGACTATCTTCCCTTTCCAAGCGGCTGTATATGTTGCTGGACAAGTCTCAGCATCTCATCTGAATTATCTCAGATGTTTCCACCCACCCCACCTTTCTCATTACATTATTTGTTCTTTCTTCATATATGCAAATGAGGCTTTGTAAACTGAGGATTGCTTGTGCAATGGGCTTCTAAGTGTTCAGGAATGAGTCAGGGGCATTTTTGGATTTGAGGCCGACCCTGTGGTCACTGTCGCTCAGCTCCTCCTCATTTCACCTGAATTTATAGAGGTAGCCATCCCTGCTGGAGGCATGCCGTCACCTGTCCTCTTACACCGGCAGGCTTCAGACTAAGATTTTAGCTGTCACACAAAGTTCCACTGGAAACAGTCTCCAGGATCTCATGTTTCTCATTGTTTACAGTTGAAGAGATTGTCATTGTGATATATTCATAAGTGGATATATTTGATCATTTGTAGTTTCTTCCTCCCTCCTGTCCTTTTTCTCTTTCCTTCTTTTCTTAACCAAAAAATCCTCTTAGCAGATTCCGTATCTTAGAGGGATGCAAACACATTGGGAAGAATGATCTAATGCAAATGTGTTTTATTTCATTAGGGTTTTTTTTCCTCTGCAGCCCAGATCTTTCATAAACATGCTGTCTTCTGCAGCAGTCAAGTTACAACGACTTGAACATCTCAGCCTTTCCCTCCGTGGGAGCCCCAAACATTCACATCTCAGCGGCTCTGCGCTCCACCTACCTACGGCAGCTCTTGCGGATTTCCCTTCCTCCACATAGTTGTGGAAATTCCCCCACAAGATGCTTTTAATTTATCCATGCAGAGTCCGGGCTAGAGTTCACTGCTGGGCCTTCCAAGGCTGGTTGCCACAGCTGCCAGAACTGGAACTCTGCTGTTGCTACTGCAGTCTAGCTGCAGGTCCCAGCAAAAGGCTTGGTGCTACTGCCGCATCAGTGCTGGCATGCCACAGCACTGCCACCACTGACTGGGTGCGGCTCTTGTCTCAGCCAATGGCACTGCTACGACATGAGAAAAAGAATGCCTCCTTGCTCTAGGGGTCCAGAACAGGCTGGGCTAGCCTGAAAGCACAATGAGTTAGACACACAGTGCTTTCTTCTGAGCTGACCTGCATTGCCTCTGCTGCAGCCAGAACTTCCACCTGAAGCTCTAGTGGGAACTCTGATGTTGCAGCTGCCTTTGAGCCTGGTAAGCTGGGACTTTGCTGCCACCAACACCTTGTCATTTGAGATCCCTGCTAATATGTTGGCCAATTTTGTCTTTGGAAATGGTGGGGAAGGTTTGTGCCCCAGCATTTCAAAGCTGGGGGACAGCTGTTAATTCATAGGCACAGGGCTCAAACATGCTGCTGGAAGGCCCCGGTCCCCTTGGGTTCTGCTTGCAGCTGCTAAGTCCACTGCCCTCTAACCCTTAGGTCCTTCTGCTGAATCACTGCACCAGATATCTTGCTATTTTTGGTAAGTGTTCTGTTGCCTCTCATTTTTCTTATTTTATTTGAAGTTCGCCCAATTAATCAGGCATCGTTGTATATGTGTATGCAATCTAATTGGGGTCAGGGTTTAACTATTTTCCCAGGAGGATCAAATAATCCAGCCTACTTGAAGAGACTCTGTCTGTCGGAGGGATGGAGGGCAGCGAGGCTCCTCATTCTCCCTAATGTGGCTGTGTCTGAGTCTCAGGTCCAGCCCAGACAAGGCTGTGCATTTCCAGACAGTTATAGTTCAGGTTTCAAACATTTTACTTACCTGTGGCTCCCGCACCCTCAGTACACTATCCTCTCACCTCCCTTTCTCCTCCCATGCCTTACCTAACCTGTACTTCCACATCTCCCCCCTCCCCAACATGCCTGCTCAGAACAGCCACCAAATGGCCACGCTTTCCTTGTGTTTACCCGTGATTGGTCAATCCCTTTCCCAGGGCCTCGTTTCTTTTCCCTCAGAAAGAGAGTGTAAATTATGTATAAATACATCGCACACTTCACAATACGTAATTGCCTATTTCTCACATCTTTTTCCGCCTCAGTTGTTCAGTTGAAATGATAAACTATTTCTAACAGTCAGGAAGCCTATAGAAACTAACATAACCAGCACTTGCATTTAACGAATGGGAACATTTGGTCATCTTTGTTTCAGATATTTTGAAATAAATACATTACAGTTGTAGTCAAAGTCCTCTACTTTTTCTCAGCCCATAATTCCTAAAGGCCCCCAGAAGTAACCATTCCTGAGATATATTTCTTTCCTTTCCATCAATGTTTTCTGCATTTTATTTACATGTGTGGATCCATATCTATACATATTATGTTTAGGGTTTAAACATAAACCCTAAAAAGTAAAACAAATGACCCTGGCTGGTGTGGCTCAGTGGATTGAGTGCCGGCCTGCTAACCAATGGGTCGCTGGTTCCATTCCCAGTCAGGGCACATGCCTGGGTTGTGGGTCAGGTCCCCAGTTGGGGGTGCATGAGAGGCAGCCACACATTGATGTTTCTCTCCCCGCCTTCCTTCTCTCTAAAATTAAGTAAATAAAATATTTAAAAAGGTAAACAAATGATATTAAGTACATAACATATTCCAACTTGGTTTCTTCGTTTAAACTAGTTTTCATACTTTTTCTATATTGCTGCACTGTATGTAATTCATTTATTTTAACTACTATAGAGATCATATTTGAGAATATATCACAACTGAAAAAACTATTTCCAACTGATAGGCCAAGCAGCTACTTTGCAACAGAGACGCCCTTCTTTCCCATTCTTCCACTTTTTGCTTTATTACCTCTGAAAAATTTCATTATTACTTCCTGATTCCAATTATTGGTTCAATTCTAGAAGGCTTCTTACCTTATTTGGTTTCTTTCAATGTTGAAGGAAGCAAATTGATACTCAAACTGAAAGACAGGGCAGCTTAAGGATAGGGAAGGAGTACGAAGTGATAAACTCTGAAATGATGAGTTGAAGATGCTTGAAGGGATTATGTAAGGTCAGTAAAGATGCTGTGGCTGAGACAGCAGGAGCATGGGGCTCTGGGGGAAGGCAGCCCAAGGCTGAATTCTAGTTCCACTCTTCTAGCTCTGCGAACTTAGCAATTCTCTCTAAACCTCTAAAAATTATCTAAACCTCAAACCATGGAGAGCTTACAGAGTTGTTCTGAGAATTAAATAATTCACACAAGGCTTGTAGTGCAGTGCCTGGCACAATATAAGTATTCTGTTCATCTTGGTTATGAGTAAAAGTTGTTACTTACTTGAATGCAGGTACCTCTAGTTTGGTAGTGGGATCCAAGTGGGGATCTACCTGTACTGCTTGCCTGCAGGACACACTCTCTCTCTCTCTCTCTGGGTATGTGTGTGTATTATGTGGTTTAAGGGGGAATAGACAGGGAGTTACTGTAAAGCTTTTACAACCTCAAACTTATATGGAAATACCGCCGTCACCCCAACCCCTGCTTCAAAGGCAAGATAGATTTTTTGATGTGTTGAGAATTCTGTATTCAAGGGCATTATTCAATACCCTAACATCTTTTAAGAGTATTGCCAATATTGGAATATAAAGAGTGTGTTGAAATATGTTTTATAAAAGTAACTTCAATAATTCTACTACATTCAATATAGTTAAGATGGTCTTCATATGCATGTTTTAACTTATCCAAGGCATCCACAAACCTAGTCAACTCTTTGTTAAACCCATCTCTGATGAACATTTTTACTAGAAGTTAAACATGGGCCCTGGCTAGGTAGCTCAGTTGGTTAGAATGCTGTCCCAATACACCAAGATTACAGGTTTGATCCCGGTGGGGGACATACAAGCATCAACTAATGAATGCATAAATAAGTGGAACAACTAATCAATGTCTCTCTCCCTTTCTCTCCTTTTTCCTCTCTCTCAAATCAATAAATGAAAATTAAAAGTAATTAAAAAAATTAAATGTGTATATGCAGGTAAAGGTAGTAATAAACCATCAGATTCAGGGGATGCTTTATGGCTTGAGAGATTTCAATGACTTCATTTCCATTCTCATAAAAACCTATGTTGTATTACTGCTTGTAGGCAAAAATGTTAAGGCTAAAGGTAGAATGGGAACCTTTTCAGAGTGGCTTTTTCTTTCCAGTTCTCAAGTAATTAGTAAGGGTTACTCAGAGATTTGCTCTTTCAAATGGCTCTACTAAGACAAAACAGTGTCTGTGATGCTTCTAGCCAGAGACACAGAAGGAAGTGGTGCCAAACTGGGGCGGAGAACCCAAGGCAATTTCACACAGATGGCTGCTCATTGTGGAAATATTTTAAACAGCGATGCACTAATCCTGAAGATGAACTGAGGGGGTGTGTCAGTCAAGCCCTAAGTAGCCAGCAGTGGGTCCTGGCCCTCTCACAGTCAGTCTGAGTTCTTGCTCTCTTATTCTGCGGGCATTCTGAAGTTCTCGTTTCTCTCACCGGGATAGCAAGTAAGGAGATATGAGCTTTGGGAAATACTGCATATCTCTGCCAGGACTAGGCTCCTGATACTAGTTTTGTACCTGTTTTCCGAAACTGCATGCTTTATGCCAAGACTTTCCCAAATATCATGATGTCTGTAGATACATCTAAGGTACATGAATTTGTTCATGCTTTGTACAATTATTTGTACAAATCCTTAAGTGCTACATATGGGCTACATGTAGAACTACTCAGTGAGGAAATATAAAGATGATTTTCATTAAGTGATCCAAGGTAACACAAACATATAAATGGGAACCAGCAGTCTGTTAAATGAGGATAATAATGGCCATAACTTCTATACTGAGACGAATTTAAGTAAAAGTTTTCTTTAGGGAATTCAAATCCTTATGGTTGATGGATTTCAATAAATTTATATATTTTTTAACATTTCAATAGGAATCTTTTCCCCCTACATTTTCTTATAGGGACTTTTGCATTTTGACAAGCATTTTAAAATGAATATTTGTATTTACATATTTCAAATCCCATGAAGAGGTTAGGAGTAGACAGCCTTATATGAGTTCTTACAGAGATTAGTTAAGACAAATTTCCTACATATTTTCTAAGAAATCCGATTTTTATTATTTTGTCAGTTAGTAAAAATTTTTATATCATATTACCTCAGCAGTAAGAGTGCAGAAATCCAAGAACAGTATGCCAAGAATAGATCCTGAAAGGGGGCAAGAAGAGAAGAAATGAAGAGATTCCTATATGGATTTAGCTATCATGAAGTATCATACTCTCAATAAAATGTTTTATATTGTTTGAGATTCATCAAGTAATTGTTCTTTTTCTTCTTCCAGATGTCAACACGTGTTTCCCAAGCTCCCCTGGCTGTATATCTGAGCACCGATGCTTGACCTACTGTAAGTCAAAAAGTCACGTGTGGGGAAGAAACGGCTTTGCATTTTAATCTTTTCCCTGTCTTTATTTAAAAAAAATTTACATCATAAATGTTAGAAACAGAAAAGCTTATTTGTTTCTGTAAGCAAATGTCTGACCTTGTTCTGAATTGATAAACTGCATAGGTCTCGCTTCACTAATTTCAACTCCCAGAGTTCCTCCTGTGGTACTGACGGGGACTCGGTAAACCATTGCTATTGTTGATGATGACTATGGTAATGAGAGTATTTTTCCCTTTTGTGGTTTGGTAGTAAAAAATTTCCTTTTCAAACCGTTGTAGGGAGCTAGCTCTTTGTAGGTTTTATAATGGTGGGTCATTTACGTATCCCATTATAATTTGGTCTAGACAAAATAGTTTTTTATCTTCACATGGAAACAAATTGAAGAGAAGTGCCGTGACACCATTTGGAATTGTTGGCAACTCTAAATGTTCAAAAAAATGAAGTCATAAAAGCAGGAGAACAAAAGGCCTCATCCTGGCTGATTAGATGATTTAACCAGCGGTTGGTGTTGGCACCAGAAGTCAGCCAGACTGTTAAAAAAAAAAAAAAAAAAAACCCCTCAGGGGTTGGAACTCTGTCCTCTGCAGGGAAAAGATCTAAAATGTGTCCCTTATCATACCTTTTGGTACACAGATTTCCATTCAAATTTCTAATTGGAAGGAAGCATGAGGGTATGGCATTGCAAAAAGAGCCAAGAGTGGGACACACGGAAGTAAAGTAGAGCGGCCTCCTGTTATGGAGCAGACCCGGGGTTGGGGGGGGGGGACAATATACTATTACCAAAAGGACCCCCCCTTTTTCTCTGGGGGTCCCCCCCACCTACTAGGTTTGCCTTGCCTGCCACCAGAGGAAAGACATCTCTCAATGCCAGAGACTGGTGAAAAGGAATTATTTATTTAAAAATTATACAGACTTAGAGTAATGACTTGATGTCTTCATTAAAATACTAAAGTTCTTTAGAATACCCACAAGCACACACAGTCCTTCCTTTTCCCCTTTGCCCAGTCCGGGGTACCGTATCTCAGAAAAAGAAGTAGAAGTCTGTGATTCAGGCTCCTGGCACCATCCGCTGTGTCACCACCACAATCTCCAGTTAATCCAAAGCCATGTGGTACCTTCTCATAGCCCACCAGCAAGAATCCTTTCTCCCCTTTCCTTCCAGGCAAAGTCTCTCTTGCTGCCTAAGCCATGTGGCAAAAGGGAGCACCCCAAAACCACGTGGTCCTAACTTTTGCCCAAGCCACGTGATCCCAACCTACTCCGCCAAAGCTGTGTGGTCCTCCCTGGTATGGCTGCCCTGCCTGGATTTAAATCCCCGAGCCAATCTTCCTCTGCAGCCCATTTCTGACTCTTCCTACAATCAGTTACACCCACCAGCATTCCCGTATTCTTCCAGCTTTACTGGGCTGCCATAGTAAGTCTGGACAGGCAGTGGCCCCATGGCATGGAGCCAATCATCTCCAAGCTCTCACACAGGCACTGTAACCAGGGGGAGTTGCTTCCCAGTTACATCTTGGGTGGAAGTGACTCCCATCCCCCTGGCTCAAAGCATGGCCACAGCTATTTAACATATCTATGAAACCAGTTAAAGATTATAGATATGTTAAACGACCATGCCAGAGGTTCACTGCACAGCTGTTGCTATACAAAACAGCTCTGAATGGCCCTGCTCCATGTGTCCCTTCCCCCAGCTCAGACTGGTGGGGGTGACGACATCCTATATATATTTTTCTCTAATATTCCCTGAACACCCTGAGTTCTGGACCCCATTACAAATCCCTATTTGGGCCCACCCACTTGGCTGCCCCCTGTTATACTCTCTGCAAGGGAGTGTTAGGCCTTGCAGTTAGGGAGGTAGTCAGAGTATCACGTCTTGTGTTATCAGGGTGTCTCCTGCTGTCTGCATCTAAGCACCCTTGGCCCGTGTGCTGGTGTTCCAAGGGAGAAATCCCAGGGAGAAATCAATGGGAAAAGTACTTACACTCATTGTAAAGAGCCTCTGCAGTGTGGAGTGACATGTACAAGATGCTTCTCTAAAACTAAGCAGTGTGTGTCTATTTTTGGCATCATGTTTTTAAATGGGGCTCAATCTCATGCTTACTGTGATACAGAAAAAAAGGCTTTCAAGATTTACATTCCGCTCTACCACTTTAAAATATTTTAGGCTGCACTATTTTTATAGATTATGCTAATTTCTTAGTTCTGTGAGTCTATGCTCTCAGTACATTAAGGATAAATGTTCAGGGGAAGCTCTAGGAGTGTTTTCTGACAAATCCGCACATGCTAATAGGGAGTATTAACCACACACAGTGAGGTTAATGAAGTTCTCTATTTTCTGTTCTGAAAAATATTTTTTCTTTATTTTTATTGTTGACACTATCACAGATGTCCCCATCCTCCCCTTTGCCCACGTCTACCCACCTCCTACTCCTCCTTTTCTCTCCCATCACCACACTCTGTTTTTTTTTTTTCGATGAGCTGTTTTGCACTTTTTGGGGACCCCAAAAAGTGGAATTTTTGGGGACTCCAAGAAGTGGAATTTTTCTGCACATATCCATCTCACGTGACAGTCTTCATTCTCCCAGGACAAGAAGAGTCTCTTCCTTCCCCTGCAGCTTCAGTGAAGTCCCCCCAAACCAAGGATCCCATTTTCCAACTTGAATTTGTTGGCCTTTGTTCTATAGGTGCCTCACAATTTAGGCTAAAGTTTGGCAATTAATTTTTTTTAAGCTGTGGAATCAGACTTGTTTCAAATTACTGTCCAGTAAAACCTTGAGTGTTGGTTTCAAACACTTTGTATAATATGAGCATCATGTTTGATCAGCATAATCTTTTATATTAGCATAAGCTAACAATATTAAGTAGGGATTTCCAACGTCAGGGTGAGCTTTTGGGATCTGGCAAACTCGACTCTCCTCCTTACAGCTTCCTACCTATGTGAAGCCATACTCTGGTGAGGTGCAATAGCCAGCAAGCAACAAGCAAAACCCTACATCTAGGAACAGATCAATGGGCAGAGCATTTGATCACAGGAGAGAAGAAATGAGTTTCAGGAGGGATGCTAGAGGCCAGGTGGCCCTGTGGAGGTCTGCCAAGATTTCAGTGGCCCCCGCTCAGCCAAGCCAATAAATAGACTATGCTCTGCCTATTATACAGACAGCATGAGGGCAAGGAGTCCTGGTTATTTAGCAAAAAAGAAAGGTTCAGGGTTAGAAAAAAGTGGACTTTCTATTTATCTGGCTTCTAATAGTGGCTGGACTTTGTGATCTTTGCATTTGCTGTCTTTTGCTCATTTGCTCAATTGCTCATTGATTGCACAGGTTCTCTTTGGATGGTGTTTGATTCTCACTGACTGCCCTTGTTCCCTTTCATGATTACTTACTGAGTGGCTGGTGCGTCCTGAGTACTGTGTTAGACCCGGCTGTATAATTGTCAACAAGATGAACATGGCTTGTGTCTTCATGGAGCTTGTGGTCTAGTGGGGAAAGTAGGAAATGGAACAGTAGTTATAATAATACATAACGAGGGATATGAAAGAGAAAGCACAGAGTCCTACAAGTGCACGCAATAGGGGAACCTAATATAATCTAGAGGTCAGATATGGTCTATGTGGATGGGATCTGCAGGCTGAGACCTGAAGGATAAGTAGGAGTTTGTTAGTAAAAGTAAGAAAACATGCCAAATAGAAAGAACAGTGTGTTTGAAGTTGTGAAATTGAGATATTTTGGCGTAGTGGAGCAACTGGAGTGTAGAGGGAGGAAGGAAATGGAGGGCCTGGAGGGTTACTGCTGCTATCTCACCCTCCCTCCATCCCAGGGTGTGAGCAGTCCTGAGGAGGGTGGGGAGAGCGTTTGGGTGAGTACAGAAATTTAAATTTTGGCAGGAGGAAATACTTCATTGGAAGTGGGAAGTTGGTCTCCAGAAATACATCATGGGAACAGGAACTGACTGACCCACAGAGGCAGAAAATTGGGGTTAGATTAAGATTAAGTTATCCATATAGTGTGGGTGCTAATGTGGCTGGAAGGTAAAGTGAAGAGGAAACAGTTTGAGGATCAAGAGAATATAGAATTAACTGAGATAACTTGGATATGTAGGTAGAGAAAGGAGAGAAAACTTTAAAAAACAAACTTGAAAGACATTGACATTTAGTTGACAGAGGAAGAGGTGCAGAGAAGACTGAGAGGGAGAGGGCCGAAAGCGAGCAGAGAAAGTCGTCATCTGTGGTTTGTCACAGAAGGGACAGGAAGAGAGTCCTTCCAGTGTTTGGACTAACTTCAGGATTCAGAATTGAAGGGGTGCCAAAACCCCAGTAATTAAGATAAATAATATTTTAGTGCAATATTTAAAAATATCTGAGTTAATGAAAAAGATCAAACTTTTAAATAGAAACAAGATCAGAATTATTGCATTTTCCCTTTGCCTCGGGCTGCAATAGGGCTCAGGACAGTGCTGCACTATTAGATCCGCAAATCTTTCCGATGTAGAAGTTTGTTATTTTGCGCATATAGAGACAGGAGGCGATAAACTGTGTTACTTGTGGCTGAGAAGTCAGTCAGGAAATGGGTTGAAATGAGTCGCTTGCATTTAGGGACAAGCTCTCGTTATAGAATTTTTTTCTCTACCTTGTTTTATAAATCAAAATGGAGGTTATATAATTGTCTCTACAGACATAATCATCACCTCCTAAAATGCTGAGTCCTGTCTGAATTAGGAGGTTATATAAACACAAACATACATTTTTTTCTGAAAACATTTTTACTGTGGTAGAATACATATAGCCTAAAAATGACCACCTTGGCTCTTTTTAAATGTACTGTTCAGTGAAGCCATCATCCGTGTCCAGAACTCTTTTCATGCTGCAAAACGGAAATTCTATATTAATTTAAAAACTTTTTTGATTGGAAATTTATTTTGTCTTATGTTAGTATAGCCACTCCTGGTCTGTTTTTAGTTACTATTTGCAGGGAATAACTTTCTCTGTCCTTTCACTTTCAACCTGTTAGTTGTCTTTGGATCTAAAGTGAGTCTCTTGTAGATAGCATGCATATAATTGGATCATTTTTTCCCATTCTGCCAATCTCTGTCTTTTGATTGGAGAATTTAATCCACTTACATTTAAAGTAATTATGGACAAGGAGGGACTTCTGTCATTTTGCTATTTGTTTTCTATATGCCTTACAGTTTGTCTCTCATTTTCTATGCTAAGAGCTGACATGGATTGAAATGAACCACAATCGACTGTCCAAACCTTTCCTTGAAAGTTGCAAGCCTTCAGGAGATTTCAGAATTCCAAAACTGCAGCAGAAAGATTCCGCCAGTACAGTTATTACCTGGGTGGGAAAACAGATTCCTGGTGCCCCCTACTACACCCCTTTTCCAGGACCCTCTCTCCTCAAATATGCATATTTAAATTCATAGTATCTTTCATAATAACTTTTTAAAAAAGGTTTTATTTATTTTTAGAGGGAGGAGAAGGGTGGGAAGAAGAGAGGGAGAGAAACATCGATGTGAAAGAGAAACATCTATTGGTTACCTCTTGTGTGCACCCCACCCAGGGACCAAAGCCACAACCCAGGCACGTGCCCCCATCAGGAATCAAACCTGTGACCTTTCGCTTTGCAGACAAGGCCCAACCAAGTCATACAGGTCAGGGCCTTTCATAATAACTTTAAGGTGAAATGAAATAATTCCTTAATTTTATGAATTCATCTTTACTTTTTTCTTTTTCTTTGTTTTTCTTTTTTCTTTCTTTCTTTCTTTCTTTCTTTCTTTCTTTCTTTCTTTCTTTCTTTCTTTCTTTCTTTCTTTTTCTTTCTCTCTCTCTCTCTCTCTTTCTTCCTTTCTTCTTTCATTCTCTCTCCCCCCCCTTGTCTCTCTGTCTCTCTGTCTCTCTCTCTTTTGTTTGAATTCATCTTTAACATTCTCTGGATGGACCCATGTTCTTGTCTAAATGCCTGGGGCAGGCATAACTGAGGGTCAGAAATATAAGCGGGGGAGCCAGGTAAATAGGTATGATTGCTAAGCAGGTCCATGTTTACCTCTGAGAGGAATCAATTGCTATTCTGTTTGTACATTTTGTTAACTATTTGGAGGCACCAGATTCATTTAAAATAATTTGTTTCCTTATGGGGTCTTTAGTTTGAAGTGCTTTGTGTAAATTAGGTGCTATTTACAATACAATCCCCAGATCCCTCTCTAATTAAGATGTTTACCTATATTCCTTCTCAAGTGCTCTCGTTGCTTTTTGTTTAGGTCTTACCTTAGGTGCTTTCATGCTCAGATGCTATTTTTTGTTCTCATCATGGTTGGGATTCCTCAGGCGATTGAGTTACTCGTCCTATCCCAGACACCTGTCCAAGATCTAAAGAGCTCCAGCTTCAACCCTCAGTATGTCAAAAACTTAATTATATTTACAAGGTAGGAAATTTCCCTTTGTACCTCATGAACTCAGACTCTTGCATTAGGATGACCAATAATTGTGCTTTGGCTGGGACCATACGGGTTTTAGCACTGCAAGTCCGGTGTCCTGGAAAACCCTATAGTGCTGAGTAAGCCTGGACTACTGGTTACTCTATTTGGCCTAGCAATATCTCCTGGATTCCTTTATTAAAGCCACCTAACTCTTTCTTCAAGGTCTAATAGTAACAGGTGACTTTGCTGATGTTACACGTTCATGTTCTTGCTAAATTTCTAAGGATTGGTTCAAGGATTACAGTCATTCGGGGACCGCTGGCAGGTTAGCGTCAAAGGCAGTTCAGAGCCCCTGCAGCACCACCCTCTCACTTTGCAGATGAATAAAATCTCAATTGCACTGGAAGTTTTTGGCTATCTTCATGCACTCCTGCTGCCGTGGCACCAGACTTCTGCAATGTCTTCAAACAGCTCCTTTGCCACTAATTAAAAACAGATGCTTATGTTGGAACATCGGTTACAGTAACAGGGAAAAGTAGCATTTGGTTAGTTTTAAATTGTCCAATAATCTTTTTCTAATGCCTCTATTTGCGTCATAGGCATTTTAACTTCCCTTGTGTCTAAAGTTCAATGTCTCTCATGGATTACTCATATTATCTGAGTGTGAAAATAAATATGGTCAGGTTAATTAGCATCAATTTTAATAAGATCCCAAAGTAATTCTATACAATGCTTCCTGGCAAGAAAAAAAAATAAGCTTGATAACTGAGATAATAGGATCTAAAATAGAAGCAATGCAAGGGGCATGAAAGAGAGAAAACAAGCCTTCAAAAGGTAGAAAGAAATTGTGTGCACTGTGTGTAATATGTGGGCAAAGTTTTCTTTTCAAAAATCACACAATGGGTCTTCATTATTTCGCCTCCAAAGGAAGTCAGAGTCCAGTGGTTTTTCAAAAACAGGCTGATCTCACAGGCTTGTTGAAAATTCAGATACCTGGTTCCCAACACTGGTCATTCTGAATCAGTAGCTGTGGAGTGGAACCTGGGAATCTTGAGTTTTAATAAACTTCAGAAGTGCTTCAAATGCAATTGGTCAATGGAGTGATGTCTGGGAACCACTAGGCGAGGCTCTTTGAAGAAGCTTTCCTATTTTTCACTTTGGAAAAAATATTTGATGGTCATTCCTCAGACTTCACTTATTTTTGAGATGGCGGGTATCATTATGCTTCCTTCAAAGAATGGGAAATGAGGAATAGTCACATTTTATTGTAAGAATATGAAAACATGAGAATCCCCCTTGCCCCCGTTTCATCCCGAAGAGTATATTGAGGTCCTGAAATAAGACCTGCTGTAAAGAGCGAGGGTGGATTCCTCCACAGGGCATGTGGGACTGTGTAAGGCAATTTGTACATCCTCTACCTGACCATAGTGAATGGATGGAGTGGGGGGCTCGACACTGCCCAAGAGCCCAATCTTTTTCAACCCTCACCTGACTTGTGCTGTAGAGATCGTTCAACCCTAACTGAGTGGAGCAGAAAGGACTGAAGTCTCTCTTGTTCACAGACCATGATAGAAGCATCTCTTGTTAAATGTATGTTTACATGGACATGTACAAACAGCCACATAGCCTGAAAAGTCCTCTGGGAAACTAACAGAAAGCTCTAAGTTCTTAATTAGCAGAGCGGATTCCCCAGCCCTGTCACTTAATGGTACTGCAAATGATGTGTTTCGCAATTAATTGAATGATCTGTAAACCTGGAATCCTGACCACTGGTGGTCATTAAAGATCCCAGGATACTTTTCTTATGGCAGGCAGGGTCCTGGAATAATTCCAGCCCTGATAATTAAATTAGGTTCTGCCCTGCTGCCCTTTATATTTTCAACTGGACTCTATTCCTTTTCTAACCTTAATTTCAGTGAACTTGTGCATTAATAGAGAGCCACTGGGTTCCACAGAGGACTCCAGTATAGTAACAATGTCTCCTAAATTATGGAGTGATGTGCATTGGCTCGGTGGCCGACAGGCACACTTTGTACAGAAGGGAAACTGTTGGATTGGCATCCAAAGAGACATTCTACTCCTGAAAAAGTAAGCCTGCTAAATGTTTCAGTATATAATTAAAAATGCACGTCCAATTAGCTTTTAGAAGTGGGTTTTCTTTTTTTGTCTTTTCCTTTTATGGGTGATATCTTTCTATAAACAAAGTAACGAATAGGCATATTTTATTAGCAGAATAAATCCATGTGTTCAATAATAATAATAATTTTTAAAAACACCAATATGTAAAAAGGCTGATCTCAGTCAGTAGGCTAGAGGTAGAGTAAGAACAGTGAGACATACTGGAAACCAGTCTGATGGCTTGAAATTTATTGATGCAGAATTCTACTTCATGTTTCTATACTGTAAACAATTAGTCTACTTCCGATCTTCTACTACATTTTTTTTTTCTCAAAATGGGGGGACTTGAGGACAGTAAGCTTTCTCTTACCAGCCATATTTTTTTATTACCAGAAATTGTTTTATTAATACAAAAGTTTTTTCAAGCAAATGAAAATTCAGTAAACTTTATATTTACAGAAAATAAAGTGCTGTTATATAAGGTTAGCAAACTCCTAGAAGTTATTATTTAGCAGTTTGTTTCTGATAATTAAAATTCTCTGAGATATTTTTAAAGATATGGATGAATATTATTTTTTCATCATGGATAATAACTTTCCATTTTAAAAGTATTTAACTCTGTTAATAGACCATAAAAGCCCCTTTTCATATGCAGATTAAGTCACGAATATTCAGGTAAGTAAAATGTACTCCCCAGTTTAGATGGTTTGTCAGCATTTGAGACTCCATTGGAGATTGTTTTTGATTACTTTTGTTATTGTTAAACTAATTTTCTGTTTCAAATAATATACTTGCCTCATAATGTCCTACATTTAACACAGAATGGGTCAACACACACACACACACACACACACACACACACGAGGTTTAAAACCGGAGAATTTTGTAACCGTTTTCTGTGCATCTCTCCTCTAACTCACAATAAATAGTTCTTTACTTCAATTTAAAAAAAAGTTAGAGATCATAAGATAGACACCAGCTTGTCTTCATTATAGGAAAGCTGATTTTATTACCTGGGTTAAAGTGAGGAAGAATTTTTTGAAGGTACACTGTGGGTGTTTGTAAAAGTGTTTTAAGTATAAATACATTCCTGTAATGAAAATATAAGTAACCTCAATGACATGGATAACAGTAAAAGGTAGTAACATAATTAGGAAGTGTAAGTTTTGAGAGTTTATTATATTTGTTTTTATGTAACTTATTTGTTTGTGTAATTTAATTTTTAATAATGGCTATGTTTAACAATTGGCTTGCAAAATCTCTAAAACAATCGGCTCTTGCAATCTGGCACAAGTAGGTTCTAACATATGGCCAGATATAGTGCTGTTGGGTGGATTGGGGAAAACTAGGTTGGAAATGGTATAAAACAGATAAATCTTCACTTCCTATAGCATTAAACAAAAATACAATGATTAAAGATATTAAATAAAAATAAAAGTTTTCCTGAAGATTTTTATATAATCACTAAATTATTTAACTATGATTACGGGGAGAAGGATGGGAAGCTCACTGATGTTACGACAGGAGAAAGCTTTAATCAGAAACCTTTCAGTTATTTGTAAAAAGTTAACAGAAATAAAGTAACTAAAGGGAAGAAATGGCTTAATTATATAGATGCCCAGAAATAGTGTGAGGTGGTGGTGTTCTTGTCTGGTCTGTCTAGTTCACTGCTCTGGTCTGTCCACAAGGAAAACAGTCTCATTCACTATTTTGAGACTCATTTGCATCAAATTATTCTAAGAATCTAAAATATGATATAGCCTTCAGAAATTTCTGACTGAGCTCGTTTTAGCTGGTGTTTAGAAATTTGCTAATTCTTCATTGAAATTGCCAATTGGGACAAATTTGAGATATTTCCACTTAGAATGTCTAATTTGCTGCTTTCCTCTGGCAGTCACTGAACTCTTACAATTTAGGCCATTGTTGGCTCACTGGGATTTCAATGAGACAGCTGAATCCCATATGTTTATGCACACTGCTTTCATTTCTCTAGTGTGTTTATCTGTGTGGCGGCAACATGTTAACACTCTGCTTTCCCAAGGACACATAGACGGTCCAGCACTTTGATATCTGATGTAACCATAGGACACATACCAGTTATTCAAATGCCCTAAACCCACCCACACCTTCAAAACCTGTCTGGCAAATGGGTGCATTTAAATTCTCTTCATTCTCCTTTGATCAGCTCAGTGGCTTTTGTTTCTTCTTTTTCGTTCTCATTTCCACACTACTAATTCTCATTCATATCACCTCATTTTTGGACTATTGCACTGACCTACTAACTCCTCTTTTTACTTCCAAACTCTAGCATTCAGTCCATTTTGAATAGCATTGTTGACTTCATTCTCCAAAAATATGGCTTTAATGTCTCTCCTGTGCTCAAAAATCCTCGGTGGTTTCTTTTTTTCCCCCTAAGATAAATCATATTAAGTAACTAGACCACAGATCTCCAAATTGAGGTAGGTATATCCAGGAGATGTGAAAGAAAATCCATGGGAATGCAGAAGAAGATAGCAGAATTTTAAAATTCCTATTTCTATACAATATAAAAAACTATACATATTTTTAAGTAAAAAGAAAAGTTAAACTTTGCTAATATTTTATATATGGGGTAGGCAAAGGCAGGTTTACATAATACAAATAGATAATACAGTAATTAATAAGTAGTAATAATATTACAAGAATAAGTTGTTTTGTGTACACAACTGTAAACCTACTTCTGCCCTCCCCTGTACAGATGGACACAGGAACTGAGTTTCAGATGTGTGTCTGGTGACCATGTTACTCATGGTGTCTGAGTTATCTTGAAGTCATCGCTGAAGTTTCAAAGTACTTGCAGGTTATCAGTGATACCCTCATTTTGGGGGTTAGCTTCCAGTATATGTGATATTTTTCTATTTAGGTGCATTGTTATGGATTTATTGATTTATACTTACATGAATGGGCAAGTGGCTTAAATACATTTCAGGAAAGAAATCACAGATTGGAGAGAAGAGTCACTGCGAGTGTAAGAGAACAACACCAGGGCCAACCAGTACTTCTATTCTTAGTGTAAACACTTTGTAAGACATGTTATGCAATAATGACATTGCAAGTAATCAGCTCTGACAAGAATTTGGTAAAAATGATTTAAAATTACTGAAAAGACCATTTGAAATAGGAATTCATGTCTTTATATTTATTACTGTATCTTACTTAAGTGTATATTGTGCTTGAGATTTTAGTTAAAGCCATTAAATTAGCAAGATAATGTAAACTGAGAACCTAAACAGGACATACTTGGATTTTGTGGAGCTTGAACTTGAGTTAGTTTTCTATAAAAGAAAAAATACAAAACTACAAATACAAAATCAAATATGAAAGGGAACATTTGGTTAGAATGAGAAAAGAAATCACAACAGATAATTCATTTAAAAAGTAGGAAATACCACAAACAACACAAAGCCCACAAACATAACATAATGGTTTTATAAATGAATGGCTGACATGCCTTTATAAGAACTTTTTATTTTTGTTTTTTACTATTATATTTTATTGATTTTTCTATGATAGTTGTCCCAATTTTCCTCCCTTTTCCCCCTCCACCCAGCACCCCGACTCCCTCGGGCAATCCCTTCACCACTGCTCATGTCCATGGGTCATGTGTATAAATTCTTTTGCTACTCCCTTTCCTATACTGTACTTTACATTCCCATGGCTATTCTGTAACCAACTATTTGTACTTATTAATTCCCTCCCCTCTTCACCCATTCCCCTACACCTCCCTCCCATCTGGCAACCATCAAAACCCTCTCCGTATCCATGATTGTGTCTCTGTTCTTGTTTGCTAAGTTTGTTTTCCAGATTCAATTGTTGACAGGTATGTATTTTTTGCCATTTTAATGTTCATAGTTCTGATCTTTTCTTAATAAGTCCCTTTAACATTTCATATAATAATGGTTTGGTGTTGGTGAACTCCTTTAGTTTTTTCTTGTCTGAGAAGCTCTTTATCTGCCCTTCGATTCTAAATGATAGCTTTGCTGGGCAGGGCAATCTTGGCTGCAGGTCCCTGCTTTTCATGACTGAATGTTTCTTGCCAATCCCTTCTAGCCTGCAAAGTTTCTTTTGAGAAATCAGCTGACAGTCTTATGGGGACTTCTTTGTAGGTAAGTAACTTATTTTCTTTTGCTGCTTTTAAGATTCTTTCTTTATCTATAACCTTTGGCATTTTAATTATGTTGTGTCTTGGAGAGGGCCTCTTTGCATCCATCTTGTGTGGGATGTTCTGTGCTCCCTGGACTTGCATGTCTATTTCCTTCATCAAATTAGGGAAGTTTTCTTTCATTATTTTTTCAAATAGATTTCCAATTTCTTGCTCTTTCTCTTCTCCTTCTGGCACTCCTATGATGCAAATGTTGGACCTCTTGAAGTTGTCCCAGAGCCTGCTTATACTATCCTTATATTTTGGATTCTTTTTTCTTCTTATTCTGATTGGTTGTTTTTTGCTTCCTTGTGTTCAAATCACACGTCATTGATTGGATTCTCGACTTCAGCCTCTCTACTGTTGTTTCTACAATTTACTGTTATAAATTGTTCTTTGTTTCAATTGTGTATCTTTCATTTCTGACTGCATCTTTTTTATGCTGTTGAGGTGCTAAGTTCCTTGAGCATCCTTATAGCCAGTGTTTTGAGCTCTGCATCTGATAGATTGCTTATCTCCATTTTGTTTAGGTCTTTTTCTGGAGTTTTGATCTGTTTTTTCAGTTGGGCCATGTTTCTTTGTCTCTTCATTTTGGCAGTCTCCCTATGTTTGTTTCTATGTATTAGGTAGAGGTGCTATGACTCCCTGTCTTGGTAGTGTGGGCTAATGTAGTAGATGTCCTGTAGGGTCCAGTGGCACAGCCTCCTCTACACTAAAGCTGGGTACCTGAGGCGCACCCTTTGTGTGGGCTGAGTACACCTTCCTCTTGTACTTGAGCCTTGGTTGCTGTTGGCAGGTCAATGGGAGAGATTTACCCAGGCCAGTCAGTAGCAAGGATTGGCTGTGACAACTGACCACCAATCTCTGCCCTCCGTGGAGGATCAGCTTTGCAGGGACAGGGTGGTGATGCTCTGACAGTGGTCTGTAGCTATTCACTGGGTGCACAGGCCCTGAGTTTTTTTGAGTGGTGCAGGCCAAGGTCAGCCCCCATTTGTGTTTTTTCTAGGGCCACCTTGATTAAGCTATAGAGAAATCTGAGATGTCTTCTACTTGTTCTGGGCTTGGAGATTCCCAGGTGAAGCCAAGCTGTGAATCTAGGCTGGTTGCCGCTGCTGCCATGCCTGGGGCCACTTAGCAACATGTAAGGGAGCTGTGGGTTCATTGAGGCCAGCTGTTGCTTGTTTGAAAGGATTTAGGAAGTTTGAAGCTTGAGCCAAGACCAGCCATTCATATGGAAAAGCTACTGTTAACAGCTGTAAGTTGGGCGGGACAGAGCCTCAGGGGACCTCCAGGGTGAGGCAAACTGTTAGCCAGGTTGATGACGTCTCAGATATGGCATCTGCCTCCCAGCTCTGTGGCTCTCTCTTTTTGTCTGGGAGAAAGCTGTCCCGCAGCTCTCACCTTGATGCCAGTCACATCAGTTCCTCTCTGTATGGCACTGGTATTTTTCAAGCTGCTACTCCAGTGCTGGAATTCACAGGGAGTGAGTCTGAGTAAGTCTGTGTGTAGGTTCTTTAAGAAGAACTGCTTGGGACTCCAGAATTTTCTTGCACTGACTCAATCCCTGCTGGTTTTTACAGCCAGAAGTTATGGGCACTTATCTTCCTGGCACTGGTACCCTGGGCTGGAGGGCCTGGTATGGGGCTGGGAATCCTCACTGCCCAGATATCCCTCCCAAATTTTTATCCACCACATGTGTATGTGGGACCAGATCATTATGCGTCTCCACGCATCCTACCAGTCTGGATGGATGTGATTTCTTTAATTCCGTGGTTGTCAGACTTCCATTCAACTTGATTTCTTCCAGTTCTGAGTGATGGTTGTTCTATAATTTATTTGTAATTTTGATGTGGTTGTGCAAGGAGATAAGCCGTGTTTACCTATGCTGCCTATCTTTGCCAGGGAAGCTAATACGTTTTTCTTACATTTTTTAGCTGCATCTTTTTTGAGCACCCCTTATGACAATTACTTTGTACATTTTCTATAGACAAAATAGAAAAATAATCCATACTTTAGAATGACTGATCAAAATTTTTTTATTACTGAGAATAATTTGCTATTAACAACACCACTTTGATTTTTTGTATTGTAGTCAAATTTTGAGAAACTTCTTATAATGTTTATATTTGAGCTGTAAGATTTTGGGGAGGTTCATATTTTATAATGCAAGACTAATTTTAAAAGCTTTTTGAACTAGGAATACTAATTAATCAGAGCAAATTCAAGTGCATTTAAAAACTGCTTTTGTGTTGTAGTGAGCTATATAATTGTATAATGTATAATCAAGTTATTCTTATGCTGTATATTTTGACTTACTGGTAAACATGTGTAGGAGTTCTGTGATAAGAATGCAGGCTCTTTATTTGTTTTGCTGCGTTGGTGGCAATTTTGTATGCCACTTTACCTGGAACGGCCAGATATCATCAGAACAAGGTCCCTGCGCTGTGGTAGGATGTGCTCTGAGAGCTGGGATACATAAATACGGGACTGCACACGCAGACTTACTCTCTAGTATTGCTGTAAGTTTGTGCCTTACAAACAGGAACTATGATAAATTCTGTTTCATGTGAATATAATAAAGCTAAAAAAATGTATGGTTTGTTTAAAATTGAGTAATATGACAGGAGAGAATTTCCATTGAGAATCAACTTCTTTGCTTATAATCTGACATATATAATTACTGGAAGAATTTTTTACAGACAAGCATCTGGTGCCATAATTTCAAACCTTGTTACTTTTCCACTTCCACATATTTTTGACCCTGCACACCTTAGGACACACTCATTTTGCACCTTGATGGCACCACCACACATGAGTCAGTACGGTAGGCAGGTATATTCCCAGAAGGCATCTTTTACTGGGACGGCAGGTGATAACCAAAGTCCACACAGAGGAGCCTGGGAACCGTAGAAGCATATCCCACAAAACCTGGGCTAAATGTGCTCCCCAGTCTACTTTCCCTTTTTTGATTCCAAAAATGCTTGCAGCCACACGTGCCTCATCTAACACGAAGGGAGTATAAAAGAAGAGAGAGTAGAAAGAAACAGCTGTCTTAATTTTGGTCAAAATAGCTTCCCTTTATCTCACCTCTGCAACCTTTACACGTAGGAACGTATGGTCGTGTGGGTACCCTCTGGGGCAGAGGCTCATGCAGGTGAGGGGTCCTGAACTTAAACTTCATTAGCTTTGTGGCAAGTTTATCTCTATCTTCAGAAAACAAAAACATTTTAATGGTGTCTAAAGGTGTTTGACACAATAAAATATAGAATGTTGCTGAACTTCATGATAAATTCTTTTAAGATTCCTTTCTTAGTTCAAAGTGAAAATACCATTCACATATCTTTTGTCACCTATACCAGCCAGTAAAGTCAACTATAAAAATGAGATGAATTACGTGTGGTAGAGCCATCCTTCTGAATTGCTGTGTCACCATGTGGTTCAAAGCTTAACAAAAAGTATCTTAAATCATATTGTTCTTATTCAAAAGATTGATTTCTTCCACAGATGACAAAAAGATTTTTATACCATAAATGCAAAGAAATTAATATTATTAATTTCATCCTTTAAAAATATGTTATATAAATTGAATACTATGGCTGAGTAGCTCAGTTGGTTAGCATGTCATCCTGATACATCATGGGTGTGGGTTCGATCCCCAGTCAGAGCACATTCAAGAAACAAACCAATGAATGCTTAAATAAGTGGAATGACAAATCAGTGTTTCTCTCTTTCTTTCTCTCTCTAAAATCAGTAAAAAAAAATGCATAGTTATATATCAATTTGTGGTACAGGTTGGGAAGGGTGCTCAAAATCTTTACTGATAAGATGCACAATCCAAAATATTTGGGTATCATTGAATTTGGCATTAAGAACTTCAAAATTTGAGCCCCAAAGACCCCAACTCTTTAGCTAATTGGAGTTATTCCTACTCCCGTAAATAAGTCTTTATATTCCCATCCAAGTAAATCCTATTGCATTTTCCATCTTGGGATATCCCCTTTCTTTCTTTCTTTTTTTTTGGATATCCTCTTTCTTTCTGGCTAACTCAAATATTATCTGTCTTTAAGGTCCTTTTCTTCAAATACTCCCTTGGCTTCCTCAGTTTTCAGAGTTCTCTAATTTTATTAAATAAATAGTACATATTATTTTTAACAGACCCTTAGCACCAAGTGATAGCATGCTTTAAGGTACTTCTTTTATTTGTTATTTGTTTTAATGCATATATAAGGTCTGTCCGGAAAAAGTCCAGCCATTGTTAATATAACGAGAATGGTTTGCCTGACATCGATGTAACCTGGCAACCAAGGAGAGTAGACTGGAATGCGCATGTGTGAATAATGATGACTTCATGTACTAGTCAGTGAGGGTGGTAGATGCTGTTGAGTGAGCATGTGTACTAATTGGCCATTGCATTCAAAATGACTGAGCAAGTAGAGCAATGAGTATGCATCAAAGTTTGCATTAAGCTTGAACATTCCTCCACAGAAACTATTCAGATGATTCAGAAGGCTGCAGCTATGGGCAACTGGTGATTGGCAGCTTCATCACAACAACACGTCTCCTCTGCATCACGTCTCATGCAGAGATTTGGTGAAACATCAAATCACCCTGGTGACTCAGCCCCCTACAGCCAAGATTTGGTGCCCTCAGACTTCTAGCTTTTCCCAAAACTAAAATCACGTTTGAAAGGGAAGAGATTTCAGATCATCAATGAGATTCAATGAGATGGCAACTGGGAGAACTGTGTGAGGCCCCCATGTACCTACTTTGAAAGGGACTGAAGCATCATTATCCTGTGTACAATGTTTATTGTATCTTCTTCAAGAAATGTCTCTATTTTTCATATTATATGGCTGGATACCTTCTGGACAAACCTTGTATATCTTATTTTGCAGCTTCTCAAAGTCAAAACCTCTCTCTCACACTTTTGTATCCCCACAGTACTTGTACAAGTCTATGCAACTAATAGAGTCTCTATGAAGATTTGTGAAATCAATACCTTCTTTTGGGAAAAAAATCTAGTGAACAGAAGATATCTTTGGAGTTCACAGAACCCTCTGTCAGGGGAGGTGTGTGTGAAGGCAGTCCTAGTGGCAGACTTTTCTTGACAGTGACACAGCGGGAGGAAGTTGTCCCCTTTACACATCTCTCCCAGGATGAGAATATAGTCCTTATGACGAATATGTAGGTGGTATACAAACTATGAGAAAAAGGGAAAGAATGGCTTTACAAAGAGTCACAAGGTGATCAATATACTCTTTTCCCCAAACAAGGTAAGTTTGGGGAAAACTTACTTTTCTCAGTAACTTACTTTTCTGTCTTATTCATTGTAAGATCATGTTCACTAACAACGGCAGGTGGCAGGCCCGGGTGTGTCTGTCCATCTCTGCTAGTTTGTCATCTCTGTAGAAAGAAGACAAAGTGATAATAAAGAAATCCTGTTTCTTCTTCAAGTATCCTTGCAGTGGCTCCTTCCAGTTTTGCCTTTTGGGAAGTGCACTCTCAGTCCCTCTAAAGATGCCAGATCTTTTTCAACAGCAGAGGTCCTCCTTGCTCAGCAGTCCTCAGGGGTCAAGGAACAACTACTAGTCCTTACAGGGAGGAAGCTGGGAACTGCATGACTTAAAAACACTTATACAAACCATTGTCTGTGCTAAACTGGGTTTAGGATGTCTTTTCATCTTGACAAGCACTGACTTCTCCAGGTTCATTAGAATTATAGCTGACAATCAGGGCAGAAAGATCAAAAGAAGCAGCACTATGCCTGGAATTACTATGTAGGAGGATATGTAAATTACTAGGGTTGTCAGTAAGAAAGAATCTATACTTTAGAGAGCGAAAAGCTACACTGACCCTGACTAGTGTGGTTCAGTGGGTTGGGCGGCATCCCACAAACTGAAGGGTTGTGGGTTCAATTCCCAGTCAGAGCACATGCCTGGGATGTGGGCCAGTTCCCCTGTTGGGGGTGTGTGAAAGACAACCAATTGATGTTCTTCCACTTTTCTCTCTCCCTCCCTTCCCCCTCTCTAAAATAAATAAATAAAATCTTTTAAAAAAAGCCGCATTAATCAAGAATTATCAAATACTGGTAAAGGCACTATTGACCTTGTCATGATGCCGGACAGAATAATACTGTGGTCTGGAGCTCAGATTTCCTGGACACTGGTAAACGTGCTGGCTCTGGCGTGGCTAGTTCCGCTGGAGTCACAGGGCATGGAAAGAACCAAGCCGTACCAATCTGAGTGTGTCTGGGGTCCCAAGCCCATGAGATTAGGACAAGTTCTACGCTGTGCCACCCACCTTTTCCCATCTGTATCCATGTACTCCTGTGTTATCAGACGCTCCAGATGGAGCTTCCTGTGCAATTGTTAATTATTATTATTTTTATCTCTTCACCCATAATGTCTCTAAATCTCCTGGCATTGAAACTGTTGTCTTTGTTGAAAGAGATGATAGCTTTCTGAGATGGTGATGGTAGCATTTCTTTGTGAGTTCTCAGGAGCGATGTGGATACTATTTAAGTTTTAAAAAATAATAATTATGTCCTGACACTTAAAAAAAGTGAATTTCTTTGTAATTAGTTCTAGTGTTTAGGACTGCTTTGAAATTCACTAGGGTTTTTCTTTTAAACAAGGGAAAAAGACTCAGTTTGTTTCCCTTGTTTGGGATCTTTCGGGATGAAAAGCACTATAGAACTGTAAGCTATTATTAATCCGCCCCTTCTCCAGACACACGTTGATGGGGGCTCTAAAGTATAGATTAGCTGCCAGTGTGTCTCGGCTAATAGAAAGCTGCAAAATTATTTTTAAGCATGTACTTTGAATTTGCCCAAAGCCTGTCTATTTTCATGAAAATAGAAATGACATCCTGTGGCTAAGGCTCCTGTTGATTTTAACAGTTACAAGCAGGTTCATTCAAATGGACAGATGCTACCTCCTGCATAATACCCAAAGCTTTTCTCTGAGTGGCTTGTATAGCAAGGGCGGAGAGTGGGTTTCATTCCGCCAGGATGTGGAGGGATAGAGCTTGCAGATTTCCTCCAGAGCTTTGCATTCCATAGGAGCATCTTGCTGACTGTTCAATATTTTGCAATTGCTTACAGGTATTGAATAGCAAGAGGAAGAGAAAGTCACCATGTCTTGACTCATGTAGCTTTACCAGCTGTGTGCTTAGTTGGAATTTTTGAGTAACACTTCCTTTTCCAATGTTGCTTCCTAGCTAGTGTTGACTGATTCCAGCCAATCCAGAAATCGTGGTCTCTGCTCCCATTGTCCTCTGTGGGATATTAAGTACCTACATGCGTGTATTGCTGTGTTGGTCACTGCATAGGCAAGGCAGGTTGACACCTTGAGATGACCCCTAAGCAGATGGACATGTGGAAAGTGTGGGGGAACTAGCAAGGTCTGAACATCAAAGGAAGAGACAAGCCTACTGATTTGCATTGCGTATCAGTTAAAGTAAGTACATTTGGTGAATTTCCATGTTTACCAGGGTGGTATTTGTGGAAATTTGGGATATTATCATTATAATTTGAGAATGAATGAAAGCTCTAGAGCCCTGCCTAGTTGCCTGTCCCTGAGCTTCTCAGGGAGAACTTTAGGAGCCTTAGTGGCATGGAGAGCTTCAGGACATCATCTCCTCAAGGTCCCTCTATTTCCTAAATAGGTCTGTGAGGCCCTCATCTTGTGTTTTAGTTAACTATTTTCCAAAAAACTCAAAACAATAATTATTTATTTCCTTATGATTCTTTGGTTTTGTTTTCTTCGCTTTTCAGTTTTCAAGGATTCTACTGATATATCCTCTACCTTAGAAATCCTTTCCTCAGCACTGTCCGGTCTACTCATCAGCCCACAAAGGCATTCTTCATGCCCCTTACATTGTCTCTGATCTCTAGCATTTCTTTTGTTTCTCTCTTAGGATTTCCATCTGTCTGCTTACACTGCCCGTGTCTACTTTATCCACTAGAGCCCTTAGCTCTAGGATTCATCATAGTGGTTTTAAATGTATGGTCTAAGAATTCCAAGATCCCTGCCCTGTCTGGTTCTAATGACTACTCTGTGTCTTCAAATTGTGTTTGACTTTTTGGGTATGCCTTGTAATTTTGTCTCGATATCTGGGCATGATGTAGGGGTGACAGAAAGTGCTATAATTAGGCCGTTAGTAAAGTGGTGGCGAGGAGTGGGGAGGGGAAGTGTTCTACAGTCTATCAGGAGGGCTCAGACTTTTAGTGAGCCTGTGCCTTTGGACTGTGAACTGTGCAGGTGCTTCTCCGGTTCTTCCCCCTCTTAGGTGGGACAAGATGGCTAGAGCAGGCTGGAGCTGGGTATTTGCTTTCCCCCAAGAAAGTTAGGCTCTGGTTAACTAGTTTCTCCCGAGGGTAGGCCTTGTTAAGAAGAACAAAATAGAAAAGATATATGCAGCCCCATGTTCACTGAAGCATTATTTACAATAGCCAAGATATTGAAACAACTTAAGTGTTCACTGGCAGATGAATGAATAAAGAAACTGTGGTACATATGTGCAATGGAGAATTATTTAGCCATAAAAAAGAATGAAAGCTTGTCATTTGTGACAACATGGATGGAATGTGAAGGCATTATACTAAGTGAAATAAATCAGATAGAGAAAGACAAATAGCACATGATCTCACTTGTGTGTGCTGATGGATGTTAACTAGATTTATTGTGGTGATTGTTTTGCAATATATACAAATATCAGATCATTATGTTGTGTATCTGAAACTAATATAATGTATGTCAATTATCCCTCAATTTAAAAAAAATGAAAAATAAGAGCAATGTGCTCTGGCTATTTCAAAATCGTTCCTATTCCTCTCCCCAAGGAAGCACAGGGAGATTTTTCTTGATATTTACTATGCAAATCTGGCTGAGCTCTTGGAGGTAAATCTCACACTATTGTGGGCTCCCTGTGACTTGGTCCCCTTGGAATCTGTAACTCTCAAAGTTGTCAGCAGTGAGCCTCCAGCTCGATCACAGGTCAGGCCCCCTTCCTACCCCGGGTGCTGGTTCCTGTGGCAGTTCCCTTGGGTCTCTGCTCTGGTATGTTGTTATTTTCCATATTCTCTTTTTGGTCTCTCCAGTCTTGGGGGCAGCCCTTCTCCTACAGATCCAAGGAGAGTTATTGATTTTTTGAATCTGTTCATCTTTTTATTTGTTGTTAGGACAGAGTGGTGACTTTCAAATCCGTTGCAAGCAGAACCAGAAAACCTGCTTACGATTCTCTAATTCGGCCATGACTCTGCAAGGCCTGCATGGGACTGCCCACATGCTGTTACCTTCCAGGATGGCTTCCTCACGTGGCAAGCTAATTAGTCGTCAGCTGGGCAGCAAGTCAAGGGTACCTTAGTTAGCAGGATTCCCAGGTTACTTTCCATGTGGCCTCTCTGTGTGGCCAGTCTGGGCTTCCTTACAAAAAGGTGGTACGGAGGGGAGTCAGGTTTCTTATACTTGGCTAGCTTTCCCCAAGAGTTCAAAAGCAGAAGCTGCCAGACCTGTTAAAGGCTTAGTCCTGGATCTAGCACAGGATCACTTCTGCTAGGTTGTGGGCAGCTCCGGTTCAAGGGGAGGGGCTACCTAAGGGTGTGCATACATACCAGGAAGTGTGATGCACTGGGGCCCTCAATGGAATAATAGTCTTGCAGTTTGGTTCCCTGGTTCTAGGTGGCTCTCCCTGCCTCGATACCCCCATTATTAATTTGGCACTCGCATTCCTCAAAGTTTTAGGATCCTGCCTTCCGCTTGCCAGAACTGCTAAGGACTGAAGTCCTTCTTTTCAAACTTTGTTTACATGGCAGCTACCCAGAGCCTTGCTCTGCCTTGGTGGAACAACCATTGATTTCTGCCATGAAGTTCTCTGAGGGCTGTCTGCCAGATTGCCTGGGCCTCCGCTGCGTTCCTGACTCTCAAACAGAGGCCTGAGCATATCTAGGTGTGTGGGACTGTGCACCAAGGATGTGGGCAATCTGAAAAGAAATCATTGATCATCTTCCTTAAAGTAGATTTAACCCAAACAATGTGGGTTTAAAGAACTTCCCGTTTCAATCATTATTTTATGTCAAGTTTTTACTTAAAAACAAATGTGTATCATGTTCATAGAATACATGAGGTTCTGTTGAATTTTTAAGAGAATAAAAGGCACCAAAGACATGTAAAACTTAGTGTGGCTGCTTCAAACTCTACGGTCTGGGGGCATGGGTGTATTCTCTCATGTCACTGTAGGTCTGGTCAGTTTTTGTTCCTAGAGACTGTCTCGCCTCACTTATCTTGGCATCCATTCAGGTCCAGATGAGACAACATTAGGGACTGAGTCCTGACTATGGTCCTTTTTACACTTGGTTGTCTAAAACAGCTTCCCTGTAAAGGGAGAAAACTGTTCCATGGAGGAGGAAAAAGTACATTGTTTCTGTATCCTTCTTCTGGGGCCCAAATCCTGTTCTAAATTTTGCTCCATAAAAACCAGACACTGCTGTCTGCTTAGTGTTCTCCCCTCCCTGGCCCCTTGCTCTCCCAGCCAGCCTCTCAACATCTCTGTTTGAGATTACTCGATCAATACAATTGCTTGGTGTGGAAGGAAGCTCCAGAGGCCAAGGATTTTCCCCTCTGTCCTGTCCCTAGCATGACAGAGCTCCTCCAGTAGTGCTGTTGGGAACTCCAGTGACTCCTCATTTCTGATTCCCAGTGTTCTGCAAAGTCTCTGAAGGCTGCACTGCCCTAGGGCTATGTCCCCAATGGGGAAAGGGTGGTGCCTAGGGAGTTTTGTGGTGGATTTTGGGCAGGCCTCAGGAATGCCAGCCAGCTTTGTCTCTGTGCAGCACGGGCTGGGGCCTCCACTCTTTTTTTTCAATAGCCAAGTACTGGAAGCTACCTAAGTGCCCATCAACAAACGAGTGGATCCAAAAACTGTGGTATATTTATACAATGGAATTCTATGCAGCAGAGAGAAAGAAGGAGCTTATACCCTTTGCAACAGCATGGATGAAACTGGAGAGCATTATGCTAAGTGAAATAAGCCAGGAGGTGAGGGACACATACCATATGATCTCACCTTTAACTGGGCCTCCACTCTTAGAAAGCCAGGAAGATTGAGTCTCTACTGAAGGGGGTGGTATGAGGCTGTGGACCATGGTCAGAGCTTGCTGGGATTTCAATTGCTGGGAGTTAATTTTGGAACTCCAATGAGCCTTTAAGTAACTACAGGGGAAAAAGCTTGCTCTTTGAAATAGTTCACATCTTAGCCTAAGTCCCATGGTATTTAAATCCTGTCCCATCTTCACTACATCCCAGAGGTAAATATTTGTCTTCTTTGAGTTGTTGAAGCCCAGCCCAGCCAGTCTCCTGAAAGAACTTAGTATTTTGGATTCAACTGAGATGCTCAGAATTTCTTCTGTTGTTCTGATTAAGTTTTTAAACCCTCAGAACTTCTCTTACTGAGGTTCACAGAGTGCTGCAGAGACTAGGGGAACCATTAGATGCTGAGCCTCCTTTTCTTACCTGTGGTCCTGTCCCTTTGATGGGTGGAGCCTATGCAGCCAAGCTGCCTGTGAGCACAGGCTCAGGTGTTCACTGTTAATGTTTCTGTATCCAATGTTAACCTTGTTTCAGCGGGGGCTTTAGCTGGGTGCTCTGGGTCCTGGGAATGAATACTAAGCATGTCCTTGATCACCCAGAGACCAGCAGAGCTTAACTCAAACCCAGTGTAATTAGAGAAGGACCCTCATGCATAGCTGAATGCTTTTTCTCACCAACCTTACCTGGGAATCTATGTTTTGAGTTCTCTCTCGAGAGAACCAGAGGTGCACCTGCCACTTGGAACAGATTAGAGCAGAGGTAATTATTGCTGCCCAGTAACCACGAAGAGTCAGTGTGGGGTTGCCTATAAACCCCATATATGATGTACACCATCCTGTGAGGGGCCCTCTGGGGGGCCATCTGAGATTCCAAAGTGGACTTGACTCAGTTATGGTTTCATATTTTTAAGAATCTATATATTATAAGAACAAAGGTTCTGTTCTTTGAAATGCCAGTTCCTCCATGTACTAACTGTGTAGCCTGATTTACCTAATCTCTCAGGGGTCTCAGTTCTCTCGTTCATAAATCTGTGATAGCGATAGTCCCTACCTCAAGGGACGTTGGGAGGGCTAAGTGAGGTGATGTGTCTGGCTTGTGGTAAACCCTCATCAATCCCTGAAATAATGATCACAACTAAAATTCTAGCTCTTTTTTTTTTTTTGCAACTTAGTGTAAATCTGGCACAGTATTAAATATATTTACTTTCTCTTCATACAAAGAGCCCATGTTACCATCATCAGACTACTGATGGGTTATAGGTGAGGAAGCTGAAATTTTTGCTTGACTCCAAAGCCTATGTTCTTATTCTTGGCTGCTCTCCCTACGTCCTGGTAGCTCCACCCCATAACACTAAGGAATCCCAAGCAGGAAGATAATGTAACGACTAGTCTGGCTCCCTTATCAGTTTGTCCACCAATTTCCCAAGTTGAAGTAAGTCTCTGACTTAATCTTAGATCTGGCCTGGATTGCAGTCTAATCAAGGAGAATATTAGCTGCAGGCCAAGAGATATTTTACTGCTGACTGGGCTCTGACTCTTTACCATAGTAGCGATAGAAGCCTGCATCTTGGACCCAAGTTCTGATAACTGGATCTCTGTCGGATTTCTTCCTGTTCCCACCTATACTCCACCCTAAAGCTTAGTTCCTGAATAGTCATCCTCCACTGACGTCAGTCCATGAAACTTTTCGATCCTGATCTTTTATCTGTCTAGATATCAGTCTATTCTCTGGCAGGATACCTGATAAGTCTGCTCAGCATTCCTCCCATGGCACAGAAAGTGACGCTTTGTGGATTAGCTTCTTTGCCTGAAAGCTCATTTGTCCGTTTATTCAAAAATATTTAGTGAACATGTCTACAGTCCTCCTGTTCTCAAGATACCCACAAGATCCTTACAGAGACTAGCTTGAAAAAGCCATCCTTTCCCCTGAGAAATAGCTTCTGGTTCTGCAACGACTTTATTTTTATTTGCTTTTTGCATATTTCCTGGGCATTCAGCAATCTTAGGATAGAAAATTCTCCTGTGGTTGCTACCTGTCTCCCTGGGAAGCTTGAGCTCTGAGGGTGACTCTAGCCACTGGTCCCACCTAGAGGAAGAAGTGGCGATAAATGAAGGTGCCGCAGTTGAGCCATACTCTGTTAACACAGGGAAAGACCCTCCTGTTTCTGGCTGGTTTTGCCCACAAGCTGAAAAGCAGGGTTTCACTTTAACAGGAAGTTTCATCTGCAAAGCAATTTTATGAAATGGCCCCAATACTTTCCTTTGGTTGGCAAGGGTTGCTCCAAGTACACAGAGAAAACGCCCCGGGGATTTGCTCTTTTGCTGATATTAAGCTCTAATAAAAAGATCTTGTTAGTTTGTTAATATAAGAATGCTCCACCAGTATATTTGCCGAATTCATTTATATACTTAACAGTGTGATAGCAGGGCTCCAAAGACACACTTCTTGCATTGTGTCAGTGTGGCCTTGGAGTGACAACCCAGGTAGTTACATTGATTAATGGAGGGTATGTTTAGTCACCACTTCAAATAAAACGAAGTCAAGAGGGGTCAGTTAAGTGAACTCTTTCTACAGGCCAGCATTATCACCCCTATTAAAATATTAACGCTGTCCATCCCCTGGCTGCGTCACCAATCAATTCTTTTTTCACATGACTGTAGTTTTTAGGCCAGGCTATTTTCCAAAGCTTGCCCAGGCAAACAAGATAAATCACAGGCGGCAGTCACATCCAATGACGGTCATAGTTAGTGCCAACTCTCCTGCAAAGCTCTCAGGAGGACCCAACGGCAAGAATTTTTTTAGAAGAAAAAGAAAGGTGCCCTGAGGTCACACTAAGACCTTCCATTCTTCCAGTCTGAGAAATCAGAGCGCCATTCAACCTCACTCAGTTGGTATTATCACCGTGGATCTGTACAGTCAGTGAGCGAAGTCCGCCTGCACGAGCATGTCTCAGGGTCCACAGGGTGTCCAAGCACTGTTTCTTCTTGGTGCCGATTGTACCCTTCGCTTCCACCTTTGCCACAGTGATCCGCACTTCCTGCCAGGGAAACTGGGTTTTCTGTTTCATGGGCGGGGAAGCAGCTGGTGGGGTACATTGGAGTCCAGAGAAGAGGGTACAGGTAAAAAAAAAAAAATTGGTGAGTCAATGACGGATCTATCTTTCTCAATTTAACTGCAAGGTATCATCCGGTTGGGAGGGAAGTGGTGATTCATTCATCAAGCCGAACTGTTTCTTCTTGAGATAGCTGAGGCCCTTGATTTTCTGTTTTCCTTTCCTTGGATTTTCTAGTAAAACTGTTTTAAGATAGGTTGTTTCGGAACACATCATAACATCTGATGGGAATCAGTAAAATCTCTGTTAATGATGTCCAAGTTTATAACTCCAAGTTTGACTTTTCTTTGATGTCCAGACTTCTGTATTTAATGGTGTTGGATTTCCACTTGGATTTGTAATAGACATCACACACACAGTGTTTTGATTTTCGCTCCGAAGCTGTTCCTCCCCACCACTAACCGCCTGATCTCATTACATGGCATCAATTCCATTTCACTACATTGTTTAGGCCCCAAACCCAGGACTCATTCTTGATTCCTCTCTGTCTCACTTCCCCCCAACATGGCAGTCCATTGGTTTACTTTCAAAATGTGTGTAAAACATGCCAGTTCTCATCACCTCCACTGCCATCACAGTGGTTCAGACGCAATCAAACATCTCTGCGGGATGACTGCAAAGACCCCTCAACTTCCACTCTTGCCCCCTTCGGTATAGTCTATAGCCAAAGTGGTCACCCAACTTCTTTTTTCCAAGTCCTCGAATGTCCTCCTGTTATATTCAGAACAAAGTCTAAACCGCTTACCTTCTCTGCAAGGCCCTGATGATCATCTTGTGCCCGTTTCTGCTGTTCTTCCCTCGCTCATGCTGCTCCAGCCACACGGCCTCACACTTCTCAAGATCCCCCCGTCCCACAGCTTGTGTTCTTGCTGCGTTCTTGCTGGACTGTTTTCCCCTCACACGCTCACCTGCTTGGCTCTCTCACTTCATTTGGGTCTCAGCTCCAATGTCTTCACCCCTTCAGAAGTGTCTTCTTGACTACCTTGCCATAAATAAATTTTAAAACTTTGTTACTATTTTGTGTTTCCCACTGGGAATCAGTTCCAAGACATCAGGGACCTTGCCTGCCTTCCTCATCAGTATCCCCAGAACCTAGAATAGAGCCTGAAACACACTAACGTCTAGTAAATATTGAATGAAAGGGTGGATCCATTTGTATGTATTCTGTACTAGGAAATCAGCTGGGGAGAATTAGGTGTATTAAAGATCAGCAAAGCTCTCAAGCCAGGATTCAATGTTTGGTGAATAATAGAAGAGTGAATAGGAAAGACGTCAATTCTAGTTGCTTAAGTAGCTACATTCTAGCCTTTCCTATCTTGAACTAAACTAAAAGAACATTTATTGATAATTTATTGTGTCCAAAGCATGAGAGCTTGGAATACAAAGTTGCATAACCCATGGCCCCAAATACTTACATGGTGTGTGTGTATGTGTGTGTGTGTGTGTGTGTGTGTGTGTAAGAGAAGTAGGGACACTTCTTCCACAGCTGCAGGTAGTCACTGCTTTAGAACTGGCCCTGAGGCACAGAAAAGCTGTACGATAGTACGAGGTTAGAATATAGTTCTAGGGCAGAGCTTCCCAGGGAGTTTGCCAATCACAAGTGCCTCATGAGGAGCCTCCTCCCAAATGCAAACAAACATATTAAAACTACAACTAAACACTAGGCATAAAAAAAGAGTGGGAAGCATGTAAGCACTGTACATAAAACAGATGGGAAACTGATGTGTTTTGGAGTCTGTTGAAGTAAATTTGGGGGGACCTTGTCAGGCCATTTCTGGGCACCTGTGGCATTCAAACTCAACCATGGTTCTTGCTGCCCCTCTGTTTTATGACAAAATAGTGCCTCAGAGACACTACCAATGTCAGGCATCCACCTATGACACAGCAGAGGCTGCATCTGTTACAGGGAATTCGCCACAGGGAGTCTCAGCCTCTTTGCAGCACCTCCCCGTGTTTCCCTGGAGATGACGTCCAGCAGCTGGAACACAGGTGGGGCAAACTCAGTGCTCTCCAGTTATTCCAACGAAGTGACCAAAAATTTTTTTTGAGAGAATTACATGGGGAATTGGAAATTGTATGGGTTTTGTTCTTTACAAAAAGCCTTTTCTTTCTTCTCCACTCAGATTTTTCCTCTTTAAGTCCTTTATTCTTCTTCCTTCTCCATGTTTGTTCTTTCTCGTCTGTCTCTGCCCTTGGTATCCCCCTTCTGTCCTCCTCACCTCTGTCTGCTGTCCCCGACACTCCCTGGAGCTGGTGGTTGATGACAATCAGTGAGTAATAAGCATTCAGAGGGATCGGTCCAAAGTCAACTGTGGGAAACCAAGCCACATGCCACAGTGATGCTTTTCCTTCCTTTCTCCTTGTGCTTCTCCCCTGCGGGGACTGAGGCCCCGGGTATCTCTGCCCGTGCCCACGGTGGAGTGCAGTGGGGGAGAGAGGAAATAGGAAACAAATGGGGCTCGACTTAGTCACACCAGGAGTTCATTTGCCAGGACACCAAGGTAATTTATAGCATTGTGACATGGAACATTGTATTTCAAGAAAAGGAATTAATTCAGTTGGATATCCTGGTTTTTTGGATGGGGTCTACCCGAGCAGGGGGCCTGCAGAGACGCTGCAGCCTTCTCGCTGCACTCTAGCCAGAAAAAGAGCTGCTTCCCACACACTGCCACGGGGTTTGTTTCGGCTGGATTCTGTGTGCCTAGCAAAGGACCCGTCTGTTCTGGCTGTTCTGAGGGAGGTCAGAGCACTTCCAATAAGTGGTGACTCCAGAGGGAACTAAGCTGCTTTCAAGAAAGAGAGAGTCAGGTCTTTCTTCCATGTTCCTCCTCGCTCCCTGCAGTTCAGGATTCAGAGCCTTGTTTCGGAACGCTGGGAGGAGACTCACGGAATCACAGAACCTCAGGACTGAAAGGACTTTAGGGGTCATCAGCCTCACCACTGCCTAATGCTTCTTCCTTACTCTACTTTTAACTAAACTAAAATAACATTTGTGTCCAAAGCATGAAGCGGGGAACACAGTTACATAAGGCATGGCCCCAACATTTCCATGTGGTGGAACAGTGAACAGTGACAGGGAACTTCCCACAGCCTGTGACAGCACATCATCGGTGCTTACACTTCTGTTCAAACGCCACTGATAGGAGAGCTCATCCCCCTACTGCGTGAACATCTCCCTTCTGCCTAACGTTTTCCCATCGGCCCCTCTCAGTGCTCTTCTGGGACCCTGTGAAACAAGTCTTGGGTCAGTCTAAATGGAAACTGGACCCTCTAAAGCTGGGGTGTCAAACTCATTTTCACCGGGGGCCACATCAGCCTCACGGTTGCCTTCAAAGGGCCGAGTGTAATTTCAACTCCTAAACGGTTAAGGAGTAGTTACATTTATACAGTCCTGAAATTATTTTGGCCCTTTGAAGGCAACTGAGAGGCTGATGTGGCCCCCGGTGAAAATGAGTTTGACACCCCTGCTCTAAAGGAACAGCTCTCCGAGGGGCCTCAGTAGAAATAGCCTCAGCCTGTGAAGCTGGGCTGAGAGCAAGCGGTTGAATTGGGGCAGGCCATGAACTTAGTGATCTTAATCAGAATGGCGTAATTCTCTTTCCTGGATTTTCTCACTGTTAGTTCTTTAGAAGATGGCATGGAGGCACTCTTTACTATTATTAGCTTAAGCAAAAGGCCTGAAAATAGATTCAACACTAAGGAAAAAATTCTATGCTGATTCTCTCCCACAAATGATACAGTCTTTTTTGGGCCACTCTTCTGATATGATTTAGGGGCACTGGTTCAAAAAGGACATAGAAATTGGACACAGCTCTTTTAGCAGGGAACGGGAAGTCCTAACGTTTGTATGTTAAAAGCACGGAGTGGGAGAGCATTCAGTTCCTTCAGCTACTGGGTCAAACTAGCACAGAGACCTCTGAACTCTCATAGTTGTGAGTCTGAAGTTCTGTAACCACCCATAGGTAAGGAAGAGTTTTTTCGACTCTGTTTCTCATTATTCGTTAGTTCAACAATGTTTGTGAAGCTGCAATCATGTCAGGCACTGTGCTCAGAGTGGATGGGGGTGGGAGAGGGGCAAGGTTCTTGTTTTACCTTCCCAGGCTTCACCTGGAACTAGTTTGGTCAATTCTGCTGACAGGTTTGGATGAGATCTGCTGTTCACTAATGGCTTTGCTCTTCCTATTGGTATAAAAGTGCAGGTGGGGCCAGAGTTTTCCTGGCCAGCTTTCAAAGATGGCATTATTTTTTGATTCATCAAATGGAGCCCCTAAATCCAATTAGCCATCTGGCGCCACTTAATCATTTGTAAATGTAAGTGTGAATTTTATTATATACTAATATTACCTGCTCATAAATACTTATCTATAGCATATGTTCATACAACCATTTTAATGCTTCAGTAGCCCTTGAATTTTGTGGCTGGAGAGAAAATACATTGTTAATCCTGAGTATTGTTACAAAAATAACTGTTGTGCCCTCACAATCCTCAGAGGGCTCAAGCAGTAAGTTTCTACACACAGTTGATGTTCCCTGGGGCTACAGAGAGGATCTGGGGACGGAGAAACCAAACTAGGGTTAGGGTGAGAGTGGAGGGTGGAGGTGGCCGCTAGGTTCTGGGGAGAACGGGAGCCATTTGGTGAAACGTGGCTGGGAAAACAAATGCCCTTCTCATAAACGGAGATGTTCTGCAAGTCGCCTTCCTCTGGGAACCAAGGTTTAGGTTCAGCCAGAAACAGTGGTATGTAAACACCCTGACTCCCTCATGTGCAGGCAAAACACTGAGCCAGTTAAGTACACAGAACCTTTTTCAGTCTGCAGAGGCAAATGAAAGCTCAGTTAAGTGTGTTACCTAACTGGAAAGGTAAATTCAATTTGCAAATTGCCATAAAGGTCCTGCCATTCAGCTGGGCTAGCAGCAAAGATGATTTAAAAAATGAAATCCTTTGCCTTATCCCATCAACCACTTCCAACTAGCAACTCTTCAAATAAATGTGCAGATATGGGAATGGGAGATGCACAGACAGGGCTGCTTTGGGGCTGGCGACCCAATTTCCCCTTTTGGCAGCTTGCTTAAGGGCTCCAGGTCTGCGCTCTCTCTGGCTTGGGTTAACCTGCCTTTTTCTTCCTGTTTTCCCTTCTGTCTTCTCATAAGTCTGAAGGAACCTGGGGATGATGATAAAAGAGTTATGTGGTGGTCAGTGTACTGAGGGGGAATTATTTTGCTGCTTGGAAGTCCATGCCTCAGATCCTCCTCTATGACTTAGTTTCATTGGTCAGTGTCAGGGGACGAGGGCATCCTGCTCTGTCCCATCCAGCGGCCACTGGGCACTTGAAGCCCTCCACGTGGCGATTGAACACTTGAAATGTGGTCAGTGTGACTAAAATACCTGAAATTTTAGTTTAAGAACATGTTTTAGAGAAATGAGGAGAGATGTCTGTGACGAGAGACGGCGCAGTAAAGAGTTCCCACAGGAGCACCCGGTCCTGCGGAGTACAGTCCACAAAACCTGGGCAAGTTAGTTAGTAGGGCTGGAGAATGATTTTGAAAATGTGTATTGGACTTGCTTACAAGGAAAATAAAAAGAGAATAATAAATATTGAAAGTACTAACAGCTTGAGGTAAGGTAGGAATCCTAAAATGCATTACTGACAAAGTCAGGAAGACAAGAATCACAATGGTGCGTATTATAGATGAAGAAGAACCAGGGGGAAAAGAGCAAAGCTATGCCAATTAAAGGAAGAGTGGTTGTAAATCATTCGTCCTTTATTATTTTTTATAGTTGTGAAGAAAATGTGACGGTCTATGCTATGGAAATACTAAGATAAGTCTGTTTTTGTATCACCCTTAACATTAAAATTGGATTTCATCTGTCATTTATTTCATTCTTATAAATTGCCAAGGGCTGGAATAGGGCCACTTTTTAAAACTCTGGGTTGCAACCCACTTAGTAGGTCACAAAATCAAGGGTGGGTCACAACGAGCATTTGAAAATAGAATAGAAACCATCAAAATGCACTTCATAAGGTAAGGAAAATTACTGTTTTGTGACATTTGTTATGATGATGATAGTGGTGAGGATGATGATGAGGTGGAGGAATATGTGTAGTGGGTCTGTGGCTGCAAGAGTCTGAGAGCCACCAACCCAGCTGAATTCTCATGAATCCTTCTAATTCTGGTGTATAACAGTTCTGTATGAAATACGTTGAGTTCTGTATAGAAATCATTTTGTAGGACTTTAAGTAGTACTTTCATCTGGGAATAGCACTAGTTTCTTTCAAGTGGAATATGACTTAAGGGGTCTCCACTTTGGACTGCAGAAAACAAAGGAGTACTTATTGAAGAACCGCCAGTCCTGTCTTTAAGGCAGTCCAAAAATATGGAGCTGGTAGATACAATTAGGGGAAAGCTCCGTTATGTGACAATATTTCTTCTATATTTCTGCTGTATTTCTCTGTAAGAGTTTATCAAAATTATCCAATTAATTAGGGGCACTTTAAGTGCACGAGTTAGAATAAATGTCTGTGTGATTTCTCTAAAAGCCCACTTGCCATCACAGGTACTGGAAACATTTCTGGGTGATACACGCATGCATAAACTTTGCACGTCGCGATTCTGTGTAGAGAGCAGTCAGTGCAGAATGTACAAAAATACACATGATCTCTGCTGGCTGTTCACACACAAGTTTCATAGAAAGGATCTCAGTCTATCCTTCCTTATTTAGGTTTCTTTGTTAGTACCTGTAAAAGCCCTGTTTTGAACTTGCGTGGGTGATGATGCCCTGCACAGGCTGGTTCTGTGTCATCTGATTCCACAGAGTGCTGCCAAAGCAGTGCTGGTGGGCAGTGAGTTAGCTTTCCCGAGAACCCACACTGCTCACGCAGTGGTCGGAGGTGCTGGCAAACCTCAGGGAAGATTCTTGACGCCTGACCACGGTTGGACGACATGAGGGTTTTTTTTCTTTTTTGATCTGTAGCGTTAATGAAAGTTTCACTACTATGATGTATTTCCACTCTGTGAGCAGCTATGTGCACACCTCAGGTACCGTGACGTGTTTCCGGTGTGTCCTCATGGTCTTTGGCCATCCTGCGCTCACAACTTTTACAAGTGAAAAATGATAGGTGTTCCCCTCAAACCGCCTCTGATATAACCAAACAGTGATAAAAAGATCATGAAATTATACCTTGAGAGAAGTTGGCTTATGTTCAAAAAGCACACACATTGTGATTCCTTAAGTGGCTGATCTAAAAACATTGTATCAAAAGAGAAATCACAGCCCTTGAAACAAAGTGAGGCTTATTGTATCATGAAGCCATTTTTGCTACCACTAGTATTCTCCTATGGACTGTTTGCATTTTGTCAGCAGGAGTATTTGGCCTCGTTTTAGCAATGCTGAGGCGATGTTTCCTTTTGGCTGCAAACCCTTAACAGCTTTAATTAACAGTACTTATTCAGCTCATGCTTAGCAGTTTTAGTTTTGCAAAGTAATTTATAATCGTTTTTATTAGTTATTCTAAATTGAGATTTAGAATGGCATGTCATAAAGAAAATCCTTCATGTTTGAGAAAGGAGACCATTCTTACCCAGCATTTGTCTAAATAGCATAATTGTGGCTACAGTACTCATGAATTGTTAATTACTTATTCTTTAATCTGTAGATGTAAATACACCACTTCAACCTACAATGGTGGAAGATCTATAAACCAGACTTGTAAAGTTCAACTGATATGTGTAAGAATTCTTAAAGCAAAGTTGAGTATGTGTGTATATGGCTAAAACACTATTAAAAATGAAATGGGAGTACTGATATGAATCATTAGATACTAATGACAATCCAAATACATTAGTGTATATAATGATGCCACATCATTAGCAATGAAAAGTATCAGAATCAAGGTTGTTAAATGTGGCTTTTTGAATTTTCTAGATTCTGCGTATACCAAAAGGACAAAAAATTAGCATAGGCAATATTTTAATGACTTGGTATATACTATTTTTGCATACATTCTGAAATGTAATATATAAATTCAAAGCTCCGAAATTAGGAAATTTGAAATGAAATGTGATGTTCTAATTACATTAAGTCAGTATACAATTGTTAACTGATTTTTGATTATTCAAAGACTGAATCTTGGACGTGTACCTCGGTTTGCCTTTTGCACCTGCCTGTTTTTAATTGATCATGCTATTACAGTTTTCCTAATTTCCCCCCCTTTGCCCTCCACCCCCTAGCCCTTTCCACTCCCTTCAGCAACCACCCCTCCTTCATTCATGTCCATGGTTCATGCATATAAGTTCTTTGGCAACTCCATTTCCTGAACTTGCTCTTAACATCCCCCTGCCTATTCTGTAACTGTCAACTTGTATTTCTTAATCCCTTCACCTTTCCCCTCCTTCCTCCAGACCCCTCTCCCCAATGACCACCATCCCAATGTTCTCCATATCTGTGATCCTGATGAGATCAGGTGCGTTCAGGGTGGTATAGCCATAGACTATATTTGTGATTCTGTTTCTGTTCTGTTTGTTTGCTTAGTTAGTTTGTTTTTTAGATTCAATTGTTGATAGTTATGTATTTGTTGCCATTTTAATGTTCATAGTTTTGGTCTTCTTCTTATTCTTAAAAAAGTTCCTTTAACATTTCATATAACAATGGTTTGGTGATAATGAACTCCTTTAGTTTTACCTTGTCTGGGAAGCACTTATTTTCCCTGATTCTATATGATAGCTTTGCTGGATAGAGTAATGTAAGTTGTGGGTCTTTGTTTTTCATCACTTTGAATGCTTCTTGCCAATCTCTTTTAGCCTGCAAGGTTTCTTTTGAGAAATGAGCAGACAGTCTTATGGGAACTCCTTTGTAGGTAATTATCTGCTTTTCTCTTACTGCTTTTAAGATTCTCTCTTTTTCTTTCACCTTTGGCATTTCAATTATAATGTGTCTTGGTGTGGGCCTGTTTGTGTCTACCTTGTTTGGAACTCTCTGTGCTTCCTGGACTTGAATGTCTATTTCCTTCACCAAATTAGGGAAGTTTTCTTTTATTATTTTTTAAATTAGATTTCTAATTTCATATTCTTTCTCTTCTCCTTCTGGCACTCCTATATTGTGAATGTTAAAATACTTGAAGTTGTCCCAGAGACTCCTTACACTATCCTTGATTTTTTTGATTCTTTTTTCTTCCTCTGTGCTGATTGGATATCTTTGCTTCCTTATGTTCCAAACCATTGATTTCATTCTTGGCTTCATCTACTCTGCTGTTGATTCCCTGTAAATGGTTCTTTATTTCAATTAGTGTCTCCCTTATCTCTGATTGGATCATTTTTTGCTGTTGAAGTACCCACTGAGTTCCTTGAGCATCCCTATAGCCAGTGTTTTGAACTTGGCATCTGACAGATTGCTTATCTCCATTTTGTTTAGTTCTTTTTCTGGAGTTTTGTTCTGTTCTTTCATTTGGGCCATATTTCTTTGTCTCCTTATTTTGGAAGTCTCACTGCATTTGTTTCTATGTATTAGGTAGAGCTGCTTATACTCTGTGTCTTGGTAGTGTGGCCTAATGTACTAGGTGTCCAGTGGTACAGCCCCCCCATCCCCCAAGCTAGATAGGGGCTGAATACTTCTTCCTGCACCTTCCCTGTGGGCTGAGTACTTCCTCCTCTTGTAGTGGTGTATCGATTACTGTCAGCAGGTCAATGGAAGGGATTTACCCAGGCCAGAGAGTTGGTAGGACTGGCTGTGACTACTGGCCATCCCCCACCTCCTTCCATGGCTTGTGTAGGTGGTTGGCTGGTGACACTCTGACATGGTCCATAACTGTCTACTGGGTGTGCACAATATGGGGTTTCTAGGTGGTGCAAGCCATGGTCAGCCACCGTCTGTGTTCTGTCTGGGACCCCTTGGTGTAAGCTATGAAGTGATCTGCAGATGGCTGCTGCTAGTGCTGGGCCTGGGACCGCTCTGCAAGAGTTACAGGGTTGGGCTCAACTGTTGCTTGTTTGAGTGGATCTAGAAAGGTCTGAAGCCTTCACCTAACCCAGCTCTTCATATGGAAAAGCCACTGTTAACAGCTTGAGTGGGCCCATAAGTTGGATGGGCAGAGCCTTAGGTAATAATCCAGGGTAGGGGGCAAACAGTGTGAGCCAGGTTGATGGAGACTCAGATAAGGTGCCGCTGCACTGTGGCCCTATGGCTCTGTGTGGGGGAGGGCTCAGAAAAGGAACAATGGCCAGTTCTGTCTGGGAGGAAACTCTCCCCCGGCTCTAACCCTGATGCCAGACACTTCAGTTCCTCCCTGTATGCCACTGGTGCCTTTGAAGGTGCTGCTGTGGTGCTGGAGCCCAGAGGGAGTGAGTCTGAGTAAGTCTGTGTGCAGGGCCCTATGAGAGGAGATGTCTGAGAATCCTGCAGTTTCTTCTGGCAACTAAACCTCCACTGTTTTTTACAGCCAGAAATTATGGGGACTTATCTTCCTGGCATGGGAACCCTGCACTGGGTAGTCTGGTGTGGGGCTGGGATCCCTCATTCCCAGGATATCCCTCTGTTTTATATCTACCACACATGGGTTGGGGACCAGCCCACTCTGTGTGTCTGCATCTCTGCCCTTCTGCCCTTCCTACCTATTTGGATGAATGTGGTTTCTTTATTCCTTAGTTGTTGCACTTCCATACAGCTCGATTTCCTGACAGTTCTGAGCGATGGCTGATCTGTAGTTGAGCTGTTATTTTGCTGTGGTTGTGCGAGGAGGCAATTCATGTTAACCTTCGCCTCCATCTTGACTGGAAGGCTGACTTTGGGATATTACATGACCCATGTAAGAGTCTTTGTCAGAGCAGGCTCCAGAAGGGAAAGTGGGGAAACGGAGACTAGCTCCCTTGCTTGCTGGGGATGGCAGTGGTGGGAAAAACGAAATAAGACCAACTAAGAAACCCTATATCTAGAGAAACAGGTACCCACTTGATGTAAAGTCAAATTCCCAGATTTAAATCCTGTTTTCACACTATCAAATGATGAAAATGGACTTCAGGAGAAGTTCTTTTCCTTGGTTACCATGGTGTTTGTAAGAGGAAGAAACTATAACCAACAACCTAGGTTTATGGGGGGAAACCCAATTAAAAATGGGAATGCCAGGTGAACACATCCTTGACTCAATGTGTCTCTTTTTTTAGGAATGAGTAATCTAAACGTGTAGCCACATAGCATCTGCATAGATACTAAGTAGGATAAAGAGAATTACGAATGTACAACAGTGACCTGAATGAAAGGGCATGTCTAAATACAATGAATCCAATTCTCTGCTTACACTGGCAAAGAAGCCAACTACTGTGCCTAAAAAAACAGTTTAGTTTTATTAGCTAAATAGACTAATCAACACCACTGCTTCTCTGCTTCTGCTTACCCAAAGTTTTTTCAAAACTGGGAATGGTTCCCTCTCTCTCTTTAAATTTTTTTTAAATTTACTGATTTTTAGAGAGAGAAGAAAGTGTGGGGGCGGGGTGCAAAACATTGATTTGTTGTTCCACTTATTTATGCACTTATCAGTTGATTCTTGTATGTTCCTGACTGGGAATCCAACCTGCCACCTTGGCCTATCTGGACAACGCTCTAACCAACTGAGCTACTCAGCCTGGGCTCAAAACCTGGGATAGTTCTCAAAGGTAAGGTACAGATTCTACGTGCCAAACTGAGGTTTTAAGTACACCAAGATTTGAGGGATGTTGTATTTTCCCTCGGCCACTTACTTGGAAAGGCAGAGTACCTCCCTTTCTAGCATCAAATCTCTAAGTCCCTTTAGCCTTGTAACAATGTGCTGAAAAAGGAGTGGCTGCCTTTGAGAAGGGTATTTGGTGTTGGCAGGCACTTCTTTTGTCAGTATAGATTCTGGTTCCTCAGCAGACATGGTTTTGGTCATTCTGCTGGACTCTGTCCGTTTCTGCCACCCATGATGTTCAGGGTCAGGACAGAAGGAGAGCATGGGTCAGTGTGAGGGGGAAGCAGCAAGAAATGCATTAGCTTGTGTGTGCTTTTCAGACTGCAACTATCCAAAGGGGGATCTGATGTGAACGAGGGAACAGAGTCCTGAAGGAACATGTTTCATTATTTTCACCTTGCGGGTCTTAAAAGTCCAATCCTTTTACCCAGGAAACACCTGGATAGATTTAATAGTGCCTCGTATGTGGCTTATTAAAAATATGTATCTAGTAAAATAACAACAAAATAAAACTAAATACAAAGATGTAATGTTAATTGTAAAAGAATGTAGATACCAAATGTGTGTATATTTATATGCGTGCGTATGTGTGTAGTTATACGTCTATGTCTGCATGATGAAAATATATACAGGACTCTTCCATTTTGCTAAATGAAGATCAACAAACCTATCTGAAAATCTGGATAGTTTTCCAATACATTTGGCTTGCATTTTCTATAGCACTGAGGTTCAAAAAAGAAAGATGTGGTTTCTGTCATTTGGACTTTATTGTGATAATAGTTAACATCTCTCAAATGCTTCCTATGTATGAGACCTTGTAAGCACTCTATGTGCATTTAATTCATATACTTTTCGCTACAACTCGGTGAAGAAGCTACTTTTTACTAAGGTGGAAACTGAGCCTTAGAGAAGTTGGGTAACATTGATGAAGGTCATACAGGTAGTCAATGAATGTGCCAGGATTTAAACCCAAGCAGTTTGATTCTGGAGTTGTCAGTCTTAACCACAACCCAATACTTCCTCTTTCTTGATCTCTGTCTAGAAGGAATTTAAACAGATTCCCTATTGTTTTATCTTATACATAGGTCCAGGTGTTAACTCTAGACCTTTATTTCTCCCTCAAGGACAAAGGGACAGCCATTACAAATGTCAAATTTTGTTCCATGCCATTTTTTGATACTTGATAAAATTGTAATTCTTCTATTTCTATAGCAATTTAGTAGGAAGCAAAGGAACATTCAGAAACCAGCTTAAATAATGAGGAGGGGAAACCAGAAATGCAGGAGGGATGTGGGCAGAGGGAAAGGGAATGTATTGTCATGGAGTTGAGGGGGTATCACGAGATGGAAGATAGCATGGTGAAGGATGCCGTCAAAGGGAGGAGCTTAGAAGAAAAGGAGGGAGCTATGAAAAAAGGAACAACCTTGATCTAAAGAAGCAATGAAGATGATTTGATAAAAATATCCACACACTAGCCAAACAGTGTTCGTATGTAGGAAATATATCATTTTATCATGTTTGGAGAGTAAACAAAAAAAATCCTGATAATTAAAAAAAATGGGCTTTGCACTGATTTTTTCCTTACTGTCACACACTGTTTTTATATGATCTTTAGATGTCAAAAACGAGGCTTTCATTGTACTGAAGAAAGACCTACATTTTAGAGAAGTAAGATACCTTCAACAATAAATATTTACCCTCCAGATAAATATAAAAATCTTAAGAATGCATAAAATTGAGAAGAAACCCTATTTCCTCAGTATTGATTAAAATTCTCTGCCTGCGGGGGAATGTGTCAATCAAGGGGCAGGAGGAGAGACTTTCTGACTTTGTTTCGGTGGCAAGGATGACATCATGAGGGAGCCATAGAGTTTTGATCAAGACATCACCCTGAGCTCTTCTCCACAAAGCAAATAAGCTTCTCAGTATGCATTAAATAATTAGTGTGATCACCCTAAAGGCAAGTACAGTGTTATAGAGTGAGAAAAGGTACCATGTGACAATGATTATTTTAGTAACATATTCTACAGGAACATTTAATGCCCCACCCAAGTGTCTTCATTCACATCCCATTGTTGGGTGTTACTGAGAGGATGATGTCAGTGGCAGGGAATGTGGAGGTAGGAAAGTCGTCTCCAGCTACCATCCCATTTAGTGGAGAGGTGAAGGCTCACCAGATTTCTGTAGGGCAGATCTCCTTTTATTCTCGTTCAGTTGTGACTGCCCTCCAATCTTATATGTAATTCATTCATTGCCTACTTGTGTATTTATTTAATGTTTATCTTCTATAGGAACTCTACAGTAAGCTCCACGAGGACAGGGACTGTATCAGGTCTCATTAACTATTCTTTATTCCCACTACTGAGCATAGTGTTTGATACATAATCAACTTTACAAATTGGTGAATGGATGAATACTGCAAAACAGAGTAGGAACATGACAGCTGATAAAAGACACAGGCCCCCGGTCTAACCTGTATGCTAGCGTAACTTTATTTAAAGGCTTTTTAAGAGATGAAGAAAAGATAACATGATACAGTGGGTGACAATGATGTCTATTCTCATGGATTATTTAATTCTGTTCTCAGAGTTTAAGAAAGGAATGAAAAGGTGTAGATATGAGCTCTGGCCAGGTGGCTCACTTAGCTGTAGCATTGTCCCTGTACACCAAAAGCTACGGGTTCCATCCCTGTCAGGGCACAATCTTAGGCTAGGGCTTCCATGTCCAGTCAGGGCACATGCCGGAGTCAACCAATCAATGTTTCTCTCTCTCATCTCTATCTCCGTCCTCCTTCCTCTCTTTCTAAAGTCAATAAACATATCTTTGGGTGACGAATGAAAAAAAAAGGTATAGATATGGATCTGTTCCTTCCTTCTATAATTCTGACCATACTCCCACCCCAATCGACTAATTGTAGGATTACAGTGAGGTTTGCAGTTCCATGGGAAATAAGGAGATGAATTTAATAATGAAGACTATTCTATTGCTTATTTCCAAGCCAAGCTATTAGCCTAATTCAATCAACATCATTTGGAAGAAATAATATTATTACTCACCCAATTGAAGATACAATATATTGAGTAGATTGAGGCCTTCAATATGTTGAATGGACTGAAAGTTATTTAAAATAATTTTAGTACTGTAATTGCATCTTTCCTTTGTATGGTTACTGATGTACTGTTAATACCTTAACCTCTACTACCAGCAGCACTGACAGCCCAGCATCACCATACTAACGGAGGTTACCCATTAGTATGATCGGTATTAGAATCAATATTAGATCGATTATTAGATTAGATTCCGATATTAGATCGGAATCGATATTAGAACCAAGCTTCAAACCCACAGTGGTCTGCCTGTAAAGCACATGCTCTGTTGGTACGAAGTGCAGTCTCCACAGGCAGAGCCTCTCACACAGATTAAGACAGTTGTATCCATTTGATACCACTACTCCCAAGTGCATGCTTCTTCTTCAGATGATTCCAACGTTTTGGTGGTTTCAGTTCAAGTCCAAACTGCAGAACACTTGAGTTTAGTCTCTGCTGACTTTGCCCCGATCCTCCCTTACCCTTCAAATGGAGTCTGTGGATCCTAAAGTACGGTGTAAAGCACTAACGACTGCAGAGCGCAGGGTGATGTGGTTAGTGGGTTAGTTTAGGAAAGAAGCAAAGATTATAGCTATGAAAGAACATTATGCCAGTATGTTTGATTTTGCATCAAAGTGTCTTAAAACTTGGAAAGACAGCAGAAAAGAAGAATAATTCTTTAAGAATACCACAGGCGGTCAAAATTTACAGGGAAGACAAGGTACTCATGCACTCAACAAACAATTTATTTGGTATTTCAATTTTATTTATTTTTTACCTACTTTATTGCTCCTGATCTTGTTGTATACTACTTTCAGTAACTTTCTTTTTCACCAAAACAATGTTCCTAAAATTGTTCTATGGTCTCTTATCAGTAACGATTGAATCTTTGGTGGAAACTAGGGTGTCAGGGAGCTAGAAGTCATAATTACAAAGGAAGACGGGAGATGACTTTTTAAGAAAGTGATTGGTAATGCAAACTGGGAAGAAAATAAAAATTTCAGGCCAGTTTGATCACATCAGCAGCATCATTTGGCCATAGGGGTAGGCAGGCCATTAAATATTTTATAAAGTTATTATTTTAATCTACTATTTTCCTTCACATTTACTTAATAATGAGAATGGTTAGGGTGTGGGCTTTATTTTTGTCATGGAAATTTTAAATAGGTTGTCTAATCTATGTGACATGGGAGTGTCCACTTGACTGTGTGTGATATTAGGGCCTCTGAGGAGTGTACCCTGCATCAGCCATAAGTTTTAATTAAACATATCTACACAAGGTAATAGAGGGCTTTGTGAAATATCAGAACTAGTATTGTTGCACCTCCCTCCAACTCTATAACACCAGATATAGTCTTTTGGTCTGTCTCTTTCTGTCGTGGTGTCCCAGGGTAGTCTGGTAGCATTTCAGTCATTGCTATAATGCAATAACTAACTTATCTCAGTCTGATGTAGCTGGGGAGGTTGGGTGAGTGAGGAGGCATGGTATAGCCTACAATAAAACAAAATGATAGTTATAAAGACAAATTAAGAAGACATGAAAGGTAAACCTTTTCATAAGTAAAACCTTTATGTTTTATTAAATGCAGTCTGCCTTCAGTTTCAACCAGGGGTTGGTTGGCAAAGTGTGGGCCTTTGTGGACAAATCTGGCCACACCCATTCATTTGCATATTCCCTACAGCTGTTTTCTCACAACAATGGCAGAATTGAGTAGCTGAGACAGAATATTTGGTAAAGCAGAAAACATTTACTATCCGTATTTTTTTTTTTTGCAGAAAAAGCTTGGTGATGCTAGTTTAAACTAATTTCTTATCCTATTTCTTATTGAGTACATATTCATAAAAGAACCAGCCCCTAAATTCAAACTCTTTAGAAAACAAAAAAAAAATTGTTTTGAAGTTCTTATAGTACATCATTAAAATAATAACATAATTCTCTAAGTCCCAAAATAAAAAATTCCGTACAGCTGCCAGATTTTAAGCTTCTCAATACTGAGTGTGATAGTTTATTTCTTTGGAAAGAAATGAAAAAAATTTTTTGTAAGCACATGTAGTTACTATTTTTATTGGCTTCTGGAAATTTAACGCTCCAAACAGAGCAGCAATATTGGTATTCTCCATAGGGCATACTAGTGGAGGCAGAAGGAGAGTGAAGAGCCTTGAGTTCAGTTTATTTCGCCAATAAAAGACTAAAAATTTTATATTGACTGTGAACCTGCAAGGGTAATCAAAAATTATTGGCTCCCTGAGGAGGAATATATGATCAAAGGTCAGCACTGTCAGAGGCAGGAGGCAGCGGCTACAATAACTGCTCTTTTCCAGGGGTTAATTTATTATTAGCACTTGCTAAAGTCACTCGGAGGTAGGAGTGGTCAATTACTAAATATTTCTCCTTGTTGTAGAGGCAAAACAAATTGGTTTTATTCACTCATAGGATAGCAGGTACTAATTCCTAGGAAAATAATTTACTTTCCAAATTTAGTATTGTATATTGTGTTAACATATATTGTTTTCAAATCAAAGTATTGTTTTTACAGAAATATCTTAGTATCTAAGGCCAAATTCTCCTAATTCACACTTCATGAAAGAAAGATGAAGAGAAAATATTGAGTGGTAAGAAAAGAAAAAAAATGCAGGGGAATTTTTTCTGAAAACAAAACAACTTCGTGTCCCAATTCTCTAAACATCTGTCATACCTGGGGATTTTATTCATAAGCAGTCTATTCTGTTTGTAGCTCCACTTATGTGGGCTTAAAGGTATCTGCAGCAAAACTGCGTATGGAATGTTAGGGGAATCACGAGATTTGAAGTGTGTATAAGGGCTTTAAAGTGTAGCTGCCTTTGCTAGCTTTTATCAAACTTGAATATGCTTTCCTATCAAACTTAACTTTACCTAAAAGAGTTCAGTGCCAAATTTATGTCAGAATTTTGGATTCATTTTCTGTCTCACAGTTACCAGTAATATTATTACTTGACCTTCATCTGAGGAAGTGAAATGATGTTTGGCTTAAGACTCTTGTTTGGGGATTGCATGCTGCTCTAGAATGTAGCACTGAGTTGTAAAAGCAACATAATATTAGGATTATATGTATTTATTTTATAAATGTTTAACTGGCTGATGAGGTTACTATTGCTGCTTAATGAACTACCCCAATATTTAGTAGCTTACAATAATCACTTTATTATGCCCATGGATTCTGTGGGTCAGGACAAGAAAGACAGCTTGTCTCTGCTCCCCACTGTCTAGGATCTCAGCTGAGAAGACTGAGGGCTGAGGTGGGGGGGTGATGGCTGGGGCTGAAATCACCTGGAGGCCCCTACACTCACTGTCTGGTGCCTCTGTTGGGAAGCCCTGGAGAGTAGGACTGCCGGCCACACTGTTTATAGGTGGCTTTTCCATGTGGCAGCGCCAGGTGGCTTGGCTTGGAGCCAAGCATGTCAGCCTTAAGACAATTGGATTTCTTACATGGCAGCTCAAGGCTCCAAGTATGAGTGGTCCAGCAAACAAAGTGATAGCCACATCATCTTTTACCACCCGGCCTTGGAAGCCACACAGGTTCTCTTTCGCTGTGTTCTGCTGGCCAAAGAAGTTTTAAGCCCATCCAGATTCATGAAGAGGAGAATTAGACTCTACCTCTTCATGGAGAGTGGCAAGGTCACATTGGAAACAAGCTATGGGAATGGGAGATATTGCTGACACCCTCTTTGGGAAGTATAATCTGGTACACTGGCCAAAGAAAAAGTGAGTTGAAAAATGTAGGTGTTCAGTGTAATGTTAACATTTCTGTGATGTTGGTTGCCTATCAGAATTCTAAAAGACATCTCAGACTTACTCTGGTCAAAACAGTGTTCTGCGTTTTTCCCCCAAATCAAAAAGTGTTTTATTTTGTCTTTAAACTTGGCCCTCTGCAAGTGTCTTCATCTTAGAAAATGATACCAAATCCTAGCCAAAACTTAGGAGTCATCCTTGATTTTTCTTGTTCTTTCAACTCTTACATCTAATACCAAGTTCACTCAGTTCAACCTCCTGCAACGTCTCACATTTTCATTTACTTCTCACTGTCTTCAGTGCATTCTCCTTAATGCGAGCCATCAGTTCCCCTTCTATCTACTCTCCACTTAGTAGTAGGAACAAACTCCCCAAACCATAGGTTTGATTACGTGGCACCCTTGTTTATGATTCCTTGGTAGCTTTGATTGCTGTTTGAATATGATCTGAATTTCTTCCTGGACCAAAACCCCCTGCAAGATCTGCTGCTGCCTCTTCTCCAAACCTCATCTCCTACCACTCTCTCCTTTGCTCCTTGACCTACATCTTCACCAGTCTCCTTTGTTTTTGAGCCCCCAAGAGATTTTAAACCTGTTGTTTTCACAGAGTGTTTTCTACACAGCTACATGCATGGCTGGCTCATTTAAACCCGCTGTTACCTCTTCAAGCCTTCCCCAACCAGGCCAACCTAAAGCATTCCCTCTCATTGCTCTCTCTTTTATTATCATAACAATTTCTATGATATAATTTCTTATTCTATATACTTGCTTGATTATTGACTCTCTTTTCATTTGGAATTTAAGTCCCCTGAAGATAATGGCCTTGTCTGCCTTGCTCACCCTGTTTCTTCAGGACTTTGCTGGGTCTTACACATAATAGGCATTCCCTACATATTTTTTAAATGAATAAAGACTGTTTAAAACAAGGAAAAATTGTATGTTTGTCTAATTTATCATGAAAACTTATCCATACATTCATATTTTACTCAAACCCATGACTGAACATAAAAGAGATCTTTACATTAATAATACAGAGAAGTAAAAATGTGCAAGTGCTTTTTGAGTTCAATTTGACCTTTCAAGGAGGTTCTTACTATATTTGAACTTGTAATTGTCACTAAATCAACCTGTTTCATTTATTTATTCTTTCATTTATTCACTTACTTTTTGGTGAGAGCTTACTACATGCATGGGACTGCTCTAGAAGAGATAGAGGATGTAAAAATGTATAGGATACATTTCCTACTTTGATAGAGCCTACCATTTTGTGGGCAAAAAGAGGAATATCTACCAAAAAGCTCACTACATCGAGATGGTTTATGTGGCAGAACATAAGTGCTATCAGTATGGAGGAGAAAGGGGTCTTTTGTGCCCAACTGATAAGAAAAGATAATATGGATTAGGCAGCATTTGAATTGGATGTTTAAAAATTTAAAAAGTGGAAATAGAGGTAGGGGAAAGAAAAACATTCCTGTAAAATAAATGGTGCAGCAAGTAACCAGGCCAAAAAATAAAGTAAAAAGAAAAAAAAAAGTGCGCTCAGGATCTGGTAAGAAGTCCAGGTTGTGTGGAGTTTCAAGCCATGTGTGGGATGAGCAGAAAATACAGTTGATTGAAACTAGGTCACGAAAGGCCACTAACTACAATCTAAATAACTTGGACTTCATTCGATAGTTGATGACGAATGTTGAAAGTGTTTAATTTATTTTTGCATTTTGGGGGGAGGGCAGGTGCTTCATCAGACAGTGCTTGAGGAAGATTAACCTGCTTTGTGTGTAGTGTAGACAGAAAATGGGAGGGTGTGGAGAGGAAGGAGTGTGGAGGTAACGAGCCCAAATTTTATCCATGAAGGACCAAGTAATGTCAACTTTCTTCCTGATTATGCTGGGGGCAGATGGAGGAAGCATGGTGTAGTGGGAAGAGAGGGGCTAAGGCCTGCTTTTAGAACCCTGGCTCCATGACTTTGGTACTCGTATGACCTGAGGTGGATCACTTGACATCTCTGAGTCTCTGTTTCCTTAATTGCAAAATAGGGATAATTTTCATCCTATCATTTAAGGTTTCCATGAGGATTAAGAAGTGCTTGACAAATGGTAGCTACTATTAATTACTGAATGCAACATTGAATTTATTTTGTTAACATCTTTTAGCTTTATACTGGACTACTTCCATTTGCCTTGATTGGTGGTCTATGCTAAAGCAAGATGATGAAAGCAGGTTGTTAGGACAGGTCCACTGCACCCAGCATGTAATGTTTTCTTCTGCATTCGCTGAAAAATCACCTCCATCTATTTGATTACTCTGCTCTTTATTCCAAATAGTAACTGCAGCATCAGCAGAAGATTTTGAATAGTTGTTCCTCTAAATGCAATGTCTCTTACTCTTGCCAGGATAGACAAAGTGTTAAATAAGTACTCAATACTTACTGCATTTTAATTTAATTAGAGAAGAAGTAATAGAATTCGAGGCTACTGACTGGAGCAGAGACAGAGCTGTTTAGCACTCTATCTTCTACTTTGTTCCATTGTCCTGCTACTCTTTGTTCCTCTTTAGGGTTTATTTTAATATCTTCCTTGAAGTAGGGTGCCAGGCAGTGGTTCCAGGACATCACTAAACTTATGAAGAAATGCGAGTGCCTAGAAATAATTAGGGGCTACTTCCCTTGGATCCAATTTACAAAGTACTTAAATGGAAGCTTGGGAGGAAAGGAATTTACCTTCCAATAATTCGAAGATTTATTTCCTCTTTCAGTTTCTGATGCATCATTACATATGTTTTGCGAAACAATAAGCTTTAAGTTTAAGAAAGGAAGTATTGTTGAAGGAACTTTGTTATCAATTTCTGTGTAATTATGGATGAGATGTTAGTTTTGGTAAACAGAGATCAAAATTTAAAAATTTAACTTAGGGATGAAGATGGCTAGGCCCAGGGCCTAAATACTAAGCAACAAGTACCAGAACACCTATAAAAAGATTTCCTTTGCCCACTTATTTTAATATGAAAAATCAAAAATTTAAGGAGGAAGAATACAAGCGAATATCATTATGTTGCCTAAACACGGGAAGTTATTAATGGTCTTCAAACACATATACATTGTATGTCTATTGTGTGCCCTATAAGGATGATTTTGGGTAGAAAGCACACACATGTGATTGAAGTTAAAAGAAAACACCACTAACAATATCGTTTAAAATAGCTTGAGGCTTATGGGGGAGGGGCGGTGGGGCCTGGAGCAGTGTGCGAGCTGCACTGCCAACAAGAGCTCATACACCCACGCACACACTCGGGGCTCCAGGTGGTGGCCCTAGCCCACATGATCAGCAGCATTTCCAGGCAAAGTGTCAGGAAAAGAGGGGTTCTCTATTATATGGGATCCTGAAATGTGATCTTCCTTAAAAAGTCCTTTGTAAAAGCAATTCATGGACATAATTACGACTCATCAATGTGAAAAATAAATTAATCTTCATCTGAAGGTCTTACTGATTACCTGATCGCATAATTTCCATGTATTCTGATTGTGTTTTTTGATGCTTTTTACATCCTATGAATTCTTCATTGAGATGACTCTATTCAAGATGCGCGCCTATCCCTGGGCCATGGGGCGCAGGGAAGCCCACACCCCATGCACCTAGCCCTGCCTCCTGCCAGAGCATCCTCCCTGGCTGCCACAGAAGCAGTTTCCTCCCCTCTCCTCTTCTTCCTCCTCCTCCTAACCCCACCGCCAGGGCTGTCGCTGCTGTTGTATCTCCTATCCCTTCTTGTCCTGCTCCTTTCCCGTGTTCCTCCTCCTCCTCCCAGCCTCTGAGCCTCCTCTTGGCAGCAAAGGGAAGAAACTTCAGCTGCCGCTCCCCCTCACTCTCACCACAAAGAGGCTGTTACGGCCCAGTATTCCAGCCCTTCTGAAATCATTTTGAGTCTTAGTTTTGTTCTTAAATATATCTGATATTCCTGCCAGCTTTGAATTATCTTCAGATGTGCATACAAGACATGGATGGGGTTGTGACTCCCAGTCGGCCAACTGCAGGGGAGAACCCAGTGACGAATGAACCATCAATAATCAAAGCCCAAGTACAACAAGAGAGCCCACATAACTGAATAAAAGGGAACCCTAGAGCATCCAGATCAGGAGATCAAAGAGACCGCACCACTGAGTCCCACAGAACTGCTGCTAGAGAAGTCCACTTCCTGAAGCCAGGCAGGCAAAGCAGTACAACTTGAGATGCCGAAACAAATAAAAAGAGCCGCCTAAAATGGGGAGACGAAGAAATAACCTCCAATCGAAAGGAAAGGAGGAATGCCCAGAAAAAGAGATAAATGAAATTGAGGCGAACAGTCTAACAGATATACAATTCAAACTAATGGCAAAAGGATGCTCAAGGAACTCTCAGTGAGAACTACAATGAACTTTATGGGAACTAAAAGGAACTTAGTGGGAACTACAGCAGCATGAAAAAGGACATAGAAACTATAGATAAGAACCAGAAAGAAATGAAGAATACACTAGAAGGAATTAAAAGCAGGCTAGATGAAGCAAAGGACCGAATCAGTGAGATGGAAGACAAGGTAGAAAGAAATACCCAGTCAGAGCAACAAAATGAACAAAGACTCAACAAGAACAAGGAAACTTTAAGGGAGCTTCAGTACAATATGAAACATAACATTTGCATCATAGGAATATCAGAAAGAGAAGAAAAGGAGCAAGGGATTGAAAACATGTTTGAAAAAATAATGACATAAAACTTCCCTGACTTGGTAAGGGAAAAAGTCACACAAGTCAAGAAGCACAGAGGGTCCCAATGAAGATGAACCCAAAGCGGCCTACTCCAAGACACATCATAATTAAAAATGGCAAATTTTAATGAAAAAGAATCTTAAAGGCAGCAAGGGAGAAACGGCTAGTAACATACAAGGGAGCTCCAATAAGGCTATCAGCAGATTTCTCAGCAGAAACACTACAAACCCAAAGGGAATGACATGAAATATTCTAGGTAATGAAAAGGAAGGAACTACAACCAAAACTACTCTATCCAGTAAGACTTTCATTTAAAATGGAAGGCAAAATAAAGAGCTTCCCAGACAAAAGAAGGCTAAAAGAGTACATGCCCACCAAGCCACCACTGCAAGAGATGCTAAAGGGACTGCTATAAAAAGGAGAAGAGAGAGAGAGAGAGGGAGGGAGGGAGGAAGGGAGGGAGAGAGAGAGAAACACAGGCATGGAAAAAATGGCAATGAATAAGTACCTATCAATAATAACTTTAAATGTAAATGGGTTAAATGCTCCAATCAAAAGACTTAGGGTAGCTGAATGGATAGGAAAACAGGAATGCATAGGAAAACAGGACTTACATATATGCTGTCTATAAGAGACCCACCTCAGAACAAAAGATCTATACAGGTTGAAAGTGAAGGGATGGAAAAAAATATTCCAAGCCAATGGACACAAAAAGAAAGCTGGGGTAGCAATACTTATATCAGACAAAATAGACTTCAAAACAAAAGCCATAAAAAGGGACAAAGGTCATGCATAATACTTATGGGAATAGTCCAACAGGAGGATATAACCCTTGTAAACAAATATGCACCCAACATTGGAGCACCTAAATATATAAAGAAAATCTAGGAGGACTTCAGGAAAGATACTGACAACAATACAGTTATCATATGGGATTTTAACACTCCACTGTCAACAATGGATAGAGCTTCGAAATAAAGAATCAACAAGGATATTATGGCACTGAATGACACCTAGATGGAATGGACTTAACTGTTATATACAGAACCTTTCACCCCCAAAGATTCAAAAATATATTCTTTTCACATGTACATGGAACATTTTCAAAGATAGACCACACGGAGGGACACAAAACAAGCTTCAACAAATTCAAGTTCACAATGGATTGAAACTAGAAACCAACCTCAAGGAAAAAACTCAAAAACACTCAAATACATGGAGACTGAATAACATGTTATTATACAATGAATGGGTCAACAATGAGATCAAGGAGGTAATAAAAAAGTATCTGGAACAGGAACTACTATGGAGGACACATGGACAAAACCAAGGCGGGGGGTGGAGGTGGGGGAAGGAGGTGGGTTCAGTTGGGGTGGGGTGGAGGGATGGGGAGAAAAGGTATACAACTGTACTTGAATAACAATAAATTTTTTTAAAAAAAGTATCTGGAAACCAATGAAAATACACATAAAAACCCAAAACCTAGGGGACAGAGCAAAGACAGTCCTGAGAGGTAAGTTCATAGCAATACAGGCCTACCTAAAGAAGATAGAAAAATCTCAAATAAACAACCTAACCCTACATCTACAAGAACTAGAGGAACAACAACAAACAAAGCCCAGAGCAAGTAGAAGGAAGGATATAATCAAGATCATGGCATAATTAAATGACATAGAGACTATGAGAACAATTCAAAGGATCAGTAAATACAGGAGCTGGTTCCTTGAAAAGTTAAACAAAATTGACAAACCTTTAACCAGACTCATCAAGAAAAATAGAGAGAAGACTCAAATAAATAAAACCAGAAGCAAAAGAGAAGAAGTTACAACCAATACCAGAGAAATACAAAGGATTGTAAGAAATTATTATGAACAAGAATATGCCAAGAAATTGGACAACCTGGGCAAAATGAACAAATTTCTAGAAACATACAATCTTCCAAAATGGAGTCAAGAAGCAGCAGAAAGCCTGAATAGACCGGTAACAACTAGTGAAATTGAAGCAGTAATCAAGAAAATTCCCAGCTCACAAAAGACCTGGAATGGATGGCTTCACAGGTGAATTTTACCAAACATTTAATGGAGAACTAACTTCTATCCTTCTCAAATTATTCTAAAATTTCAAGAAGAGGGAAGGCTCCTAAATTCTTTTTATGAGACCAGAGTCTTAATTTCAAAACCAGGTAAAGACACAACAAAGAAAGAAAACTACAGGACAATATCTCTGGTGAACATAGATGCTAAAATCTTCAACAAAATAGTGGCAATCCAGATTCAAAAGTACATTAAAAAGATCATACACCATGAACAATTGAGATGCATCCCAGGCATGCAAGGATAGTATAATATTCTCAAGTCAATAAACAAAATATACCGCATAAACTAAATGAAGGACAAAAATCACATGATCATATCAATAGATGCTAAAAAAGCATTTGATAAAATCCAGCACCCATTTATGATAAAAACACTCAGAAAAGTGGGAAAAGAGGGAGCATTCCTCAACATAATGAAAGCCATATACAAGGAATCTACCACCAACATCATACTCAGTGGGAAGAATCTAAAAGCTTTCTCCCTAAGATAAGGAATAAGACAAGGATGTCTGCTTTCACCACTCTTGCTTAACATAGTATTGGAAGTTCTAGCCACAGTGATCAGACACAAAAAGGAATAAAAAACATCCGAACTGGAAAGGAAGAAGTAAAACTGTTATTGTTTGCAGATGACATGATAGTGTACACAGAAAACCATATAGTCTCCACCAAAAAACTACTCAACCTAATAGGTTGAATTTGGCAAAGCAGTGGGATACAAAGTCAATATTCAGAAATCGAAGGCATTTTTGTACACCGACAGTGAAATATCAGAAAGAGAAACTAGGGAAAAAATCACATTTACTATAGTGACAAGAAAAATGAAGTCCCTAGGAATAAATTTAACCAAGGAGGTGAAAGACCTGTACTCAGAAAACTATAAAACACTGAAGAAAGAAGTTAAGGAAGATACAAGTAAATGGAAGCATATACCATGTTCATAGTTTGGAAGAATTAACATCATTAAAACATCCATACTACTCAAAGGAATCTATAGATTCAACACAATTCCTACTAAAATACCAATGGCATAATTCACAGATCTAGAACAAATATTCCAAAAATTTACGTGGAACCAAAAAAAGACCCTGAACAGCCTCAGCAATCTTGAGGAAGAACAAAAAAGTAAGAGGGATCACAATACCTGATATCAAACTATATTACAAAGACACTGTAATCAGAATAGTCTGCTACTGCTATATGAACAGACACATAGATCAATGGAACAGAATGGAGAACCCAGAAATAAACTCAAGTCTCTATGGCCAATTAATATTTGACAAAGGGGGCATGAGCATACAATAGAGTGAAAACAGTCTCTTCAATAAGTGGTGTTGGGACAATTGGACTGGTCCATGCAAAAAAACAAATGAAACTAGACCACCAATTTATGCCATACACCAGAATAAACTCAAAATGAATAAAAGACTTAAATATAAGTTGTGACACCATAAAAGTCCTAGAGAAAAGCTTAGGCAGGAAAATTTCAGACATCCTACGTAGCAATATTTTTGCCAATATATCTCCTAGGGCAAGGGAAATGAAGGGAAAAATAAACAAATGGGACTACATCAAACTAAAAAGCTTCTGCATGGCTAAAGAAAACATCAGCAAAATGAAAAAGGAAGTGACCATATGGGAGAACATATTTGCCAATGATACATTGGACAAGGGTTTGATCTCCAAAATATATAAAGAACTCATATGACTCAACACCAGGAAGACAAACAGTCCAATTAAAAAATGGGCAAAGGACCTACACAGACACTTCTCCAAGGAGGACATAGAAAGGGCCCAGAGACATATGAAAGGATGCTCAATATCACTAATCATCAGAGAGATGCAAATTAAAACCAAATGAGATATTAACTCACACCTGCTAGAAGGGCTACCATCAATAAATCAACATACAAGTGTTGGTGAGGCTGTGGAGAAAAGGGAACCCTAGTGCACTGTTGGTGGGAATACAGACTGGTGCAGCCACATGGAACACAGTGTAGAATTTCCTTACAAATCTGAAAATGGAACTGCCTCTTGACCCAGCAATTCTGCTACTGGGAATATATCCTAAGAATCCTGAATCATCAGTTCAAAAGAACTTATGCCCCTCTTTGTTCATAGCAGCACAATGTACAATAGCCAAGTACGGGAAACAGCCTAAGTGTCCATCAGTAAATGAGTGGATCAAAAAACTGTGGTACATTTACACAACGGAATACTATGAAGCAGAAAAAAGAAGGAATTCCTACATTTTTGTGACAGCATGGATAGAACTGGAGAGCATTATGCTAAGTGAAATAAGCCAGTCAGTGAAAGACAAATACCATATGATCTCACCTATAAGAGGAATCTAATGAACAAAATAGAACCACAGGCATGGAAACATGGAGCAGACTGAAGGTGACCAGAGGGAAGGGGGTAATGGTGGAAAGGAGGGGAAGGGACTAGACTAAGAACATGTATGAATGACCCATGGACAAGGATAACAGTATGGGAACTGACTGTGGGAGTGGGGGGTTGGGTGGGCAGAAGAGGGCAAAGTGGGGAAAATTGGGACAACTGTAGTAGAATAACAACAAAACATGATTTAAAAATAAGTAAAATAGCTGTGAGAAAACATTAGCCTTGTGAAAAAAGAAAATAAAACCAAAGTATAGTGTCCTCAACTACAAAAATTTGGTTTTGGATAGCTGAGTTCTCAGAAGTATATGCAGGTGTTGATATAGTCTGTATGTGCCCTGTCAAGTTCAGTTGAAATTGGAGCAGTAGATGTAACTCCGGTGTTGTGCTGTGTGGATTTCCCCAACAGTTCCCCAAACTCTTCTGAATCAGATATTTAAGTTTGTAGAGAACAACCAACTGTTGACTCCAAACTTCCTTCAGATTTGGAGGACATCTGAAATAGGTGACATGTATGAAAATGTGTGGCGTTCTTGTGTTCATACTGCTTCCTCTGATGATGTGACTAGTACCACTAATAATACTAAGGTTTTATGAATTGACTGAGTTAATTTATGGTGAGTAATTAGAACAGCCCCTGAACATGGTAATGACTATGTAAGTGTTGGCTCTTGTAGTTATTGCTAGTGGGGCTATCAGTACTTTCATTGCCAGATAGCAGAAACTGTCCATAGAGAGCCAAATGAATTTTCATCAAGGGCGATTTTTGAATTATGCTGAGATAATAGCACAAAGCTACCAACTAGATTTAGAATGATGGCGTCTGATTTATAACCCTTTTATTTCCCTAGCCATATCTCTTAAAACTTGTGTTTTATGCCAAAAGGGATTGTTCTCACTCAAAATTAGCCTCAATGACCACACTACTTAAAAAAATACAGTATGACCAATCAAATGTAAACCACAAATTTAAATTATACAAAAAAGAAAATATGCCAGAGCATTAGCAGTTTTCCCTGAAAAAAGATATTTCTCACTGCCATTTCATCCATTTATCTGTTGTACAACTTTTTTTTTTAAACAATGAAACTGTGTTACTTTTACAATAGACAAAAGAAACAGATTTCATTTTTGAAACCCAAACAGATATAATCGAAGGTACAGCAAGATGCCCAATAAAATATCATTTAAAATATTTTACTGTTTTTATTTTCCCAGGTGCAAGAAAAGTGGCAATATCCTTTTGAAGATCTCTTTGTCCTATGACACTGATTTAAACGGAGCCCAGGTGGGCAGTGAGCAAACACGGTCAGCACTGAACAATATCCAACCCCTCCGAAAGGGCTCAGACACTTCGGTTCTGTCATTGACTTTTCTGTAGCCACCAATTCGTAGTTTGCAAAGATATTCTGTCCATCAGAAGGTTTCCTGTTACTTATATAATGATATTATTCATATGAAAAATAGCTCTACGCATAGAGCTATTGTATGTTTATTTATATGTAAATATATGTGTATAAGAGTATATTTACATATAACTATATGTTAATTCAAATTTAAGTAAAAAAATAAGCAATCTATCTTCCTGGCTCAAAATTTTTAAAAAGTTGCACTGGAAAGTCTTACTCCCTATGCCTATCCCACTAGTACAGTTTCCCTCCATGGAGGCAAATAGTGCTTTTAGTTGCTTATCTATCTTTCTAGAGATGTTTTACACACATGCAAATAAATACATAGATGTAATTTAAAAGTTATTGTTTGAGAAGAATGATGTTTTAAGGAATTTGTGGAGACTGAATTTGTCTTAATAGATCTATATTCTGGTTGAGGAACACTTTTTAAAAATGTTCCAGAAAGAGTGGACACAATCAATCATCCTATATTCATAATTATTAAGTTCCTACTATGTGTGAGGCCCTGTGCCAGCTGCTTTCTGTCCTGTCCACTTGCCTTTAAAATTCTTCCTATTTATGCACCTTGTCCTCCAGAGCTGTGTGCTCAAACATCAGCAGGTCAGAGATGCCTTGCCTAACACCCACTGGAAAGTAGCTGGCCCTCTTAACATGTTTTATTTCTTCTGGAGCTTGGGCGATACTATCATTTCTCACTAAATTTTCTTTTGAGAGTGAAAGAGAGTGCTGATATCGTCACACAGGGGTAACAGGGATAAGTTGGAACTGTGAACTGGGATGGTTTACCACCCTATTCATAGCCTTTGCTGCTTCATAGCAATTTGCATTCCAAGGAAATGGAAATTAACCTGTCCATTTATTTGTTTACTTGTAAGCTCCATGAAGCAAAAACTTCATCTGTTTATTTTAGGAACACATCGCCTAGAAGAGTCCTTCACATATAGTAAGTAGTTCTTTAATAAATATTTGTAGACTCAGTGGATGACCCCATCAGGCTTCTTGTTCTGTGTAGAACTGAGCATCCTTTGGTTAGTATGGGGACACTGAAAGGCCATGAGGGCAAGTTTGCTCAGAATGTTTTCTCCCTCAAGATAGGAGCCAGCTTTTAATATTCAGATTTCAATCTTGCAGCATTTCTCATAAAGAAATCAGTCTGGTAGATATGTATGTGAAGTGTCAACTGTTCTGTCACTTGCAAGGAGATCAAGGTGCTGTGGTCCCCAAGATAGGCCCGGTGTGGGGAGCAGACCAGCGGGATGGGAACAGTCATGGCCTAGTTTGATTCATTGGTCGGTTGATCTGTAGAAGACCTGTCTCCAAGCAATGAAACAGGTGTGTCCGTGTGACTCAGGCCACAGGAGACAAGGAAGAACAACTTAGAGCAGCCAGCCATCTGGGCTTATTCTTCTCCCAAGGAGGCCGGAAGGCCAGTGGGATACAAAGGAACAAGCACCTCTCTGTGTCTGGTGTGGACACACACACACACACACACACACACACACACACACACCCCAACACCCAGGTTCCAAGGGCCACGGGAGTCAGTTCTGGCTCAGAAGACTGATGCAGTTCTTTGATATCTTACCTAAAACCAGACCAATCTTTTTAAGCAGCGGGCATAGGTTTTAGGGGCTTAGTAGCTCAATTTAATTTTTCCTTTTCTCTCCAAACAGAGAGGCCTGTGTCCTGTGTTACGGTGATCCGTGGGAGAATTCCTGTAGGAGGAAGAGGCTGAAACTCTGGCCTCGGGTTATTAAACAGAGCATTCATAATAAATGTGTCAGTGCCATGTCTGAAAGATTTGAATGCTTTTCTATCACAAAATTGCTCATACTTTATTAGAGAAAAATAGTCTGGTTTCCTATCAGACTTATTTATCATTATCATTATTATTATTAATTTTCTTAAGCCCCTTGATTTTATTGTGGAAACTAAGGCCCAGAAGGGCTGAGTAACTTGCCTTCCTCAACACGAACCGAGAGAGGCTCCAGGTTTTAGAAGTGAGAGCCTCTCCTAACACTTGACTTTGGGTATGACAGTTGGGTATGGTTGACACCTTAGTTGTTCAAGCTGCGAAGGAACTTATGGCACATATTTAACCAAATGAATTTTTCAAAGCTCATGCCATGCTGACAGCTTACAAAAACTATGTCCGCCCTTCTTCTCTACTATAAAAAGGGGCTTATAAGTAAACCTGAGATTTGAAGGAGGTAATATAGATTATATGTCTAGGTTGGCTGAATTTATCGGACTGAGTATGAACTTTCTGGAGTGGAAGTGAAACCAAAATGAGGTCTTTAAGTGACCTCTTTCCCTCTCTCCATATCTATTCCTATCTTCAGTTTCATCCCAGGCTAGTCCCAGGATGAGAAAAAATAATCTCTTTCCTTACACTTACATTGTGCAGTGGTTGATTCAAATGATTATAGAGTGGCAACTTTGATGATCATTCTTTTGCAAGATGTTTAATAACAAAACAAATATAAATCAGATATCAGCACAACAAAAATCTCTATTCTGAGTAGCGAAATGTTTGTCGAACTTCCCCCAATGAGACATGTATTTTAAAAGGAGCTGACACTGAGAAACATTTCTGATCACGATCATTCTTGGAAGTTGGCAGTAACAGTGCATAACATATCTACTCCCAGCTTTTTGTTTAGGTGCAGAAATGAGATGTGTATGACTGTTATAATTTTGTGTAAGTCCAGGATAAACATTTAATGATATCTTTCATTTTTTTCTTTTCTAAGAAAGGAGTGGGAAAATCCCCACACATAATAGTTACATTTGTGGGTTCTGCTATTTGCTGAACAAAAAGGCTTTTTAGATAATTTCTAGTACAAGTCATCACCCTCCTTATTTCATGTAGCGAGAAAACATAAATACTGAGGTCTTTGAGTACAAAACTCCAGAGGTCTTTATACAGAGGTGTGACTATACAAAGACACACAAAAATTTAGAGCACTCTCCTTGGCAGTAATCCTATCTGCTGGTCAGATGTGGTCCCCACTTAATTTGAAAAATCAACACAGTGCCTATTAGTAGCATTATTACATACAACTTTTTGGTTTTAGAATCAGAGTGCTGTGTTTGTACAAGGCCAGGAATGCCCGGATTGCCCATTCAAAAGCTTTCCTCCTTCTTCTTGTTGGAGACACTTTTCATCACCTGCTGCCACTAGATGGTGCTTGTCATTGAAACAAAGGTTCTTCCTCCCATCTTTCTGTTTTCTTTAGTTGCCTATTAGGACCTCGGATGATATGAAAGAAGCTTGATTGATAAGCTAAACAGTGGGTGGGTATTCTAGAAGGTCATTTAGCACAGAGAGTTATTGGTTAAAAAAATAAATAAATCATTATCAGTGAAGATTACTTATACTGGTTTTCTAATTCCATTAATTTTTTTTGTTCATTTATCTTGTCACCAAGCTGTGTAAACCCCAAGACAAAAAGAACAAATAAATCTTTCTTTGGGCTCATGAGAATCAAGGGATATAACTCAGAAATTTTAGAATAGGTGAGAAAAAGGTCTCAGGATTTATTGTCCTCACCAGGAAGAGTATTAGCAAATGTGACCACATGCGGAGTTAACAAGAAAAGTTAATCAATGACCTTTCAAAGGGAAAGCACATGCATCTCAATTACTGGACAATAATCAATAGGAAAGAAAATGGAACATGCTCTTTTAATTGTGGGACAGCAAACATCAAGTAATGAGAATGATAAGGGGTGGTTGGTTCTTTGCCAAAGACAGCAATTTTTCTTGTTTAAGGCACATACAAAAAACTTCACCCCATAGTGCTCTAATTTCCTCCCTGCCACCTGCCCACACACCAACTTTATGCCCCTTCCAGGGTAAAGTTTTGCCAATCTTGATAATGAAATGCCTCCAGGGGTTACCTATTTGTTTTGTGTGAAGGACAGTTTGATATCTTTTGCAGCAGAGTACTGGAAAGCATACGTTTCTTGGACTTTTCCTTTCCCAGACATTCTCCAATGCTGACCAGTCATGGCTGGTTCATGATTATAATGAGAAATTGCCAGCTATGTTGAAATACATAATCCACAGTGTGAACAACTGCTGAACAGCAGTGGCAAGTTCTTAACACAAAAGTGGTTTCCCTTGGCCTGTGAGCTTGCTTTGGGGTTGCTGATTTTTGCTAACTGTGAGCTCAGGTACTGCAAGTTAATTGTAACAATAGTCTAAAAACAAGCCATAACTATGTAGGCAAGTTTAAAGCTACATTTTAAAAAGACTTCTGTTCTGAATTTCCCATGTCACTGCAGTGAGTCATGTAAAATGTGTGAACATACATGTTAGCCAGATGTAACAACAAACAGTCAGACACATGACATGAGTACATTTCAATCTCAGACATGAGACAGCCTGGGGTGGTTCCCAGTGCCTCCTGAGCTTTAAGCAAGGATTTTAAACATGCCAGAATTTAAAAAAGATACAAGTTTATACCTGCTTCTCAAGCACTAGTGAGGTCCAATGGATCTCTTCCAGTTTTAAAAACTAGAAAGAAAAGCCTCTGCCCCCAAATTATTTTCCTCCAGTTTTTTTTCCCTCCCTGTGAAGGGTTTACTAGTGATAGCTTAGTACTGAAGAAAGATTCGGAACCAGGAACAGGGAGTCGGGATCAGAAATGATTTATCATGGGCTTTATGTGGTTTGGTGGGTACTTTTGAAAATACAGTTTGGTCATTGACTTCTGGAACATATATATATATTTATATTTATATCTATATTTACACCTATACCTGTATGAAATATGTACTAATAGGAACTGCATTGTATGCCATGCGGTTCGAATCCTTTAAGTGGCCACTTTCTGGCAGTACTTAGAAGCTCCGCTGGTGCCTGTGTTGACAGTGCGTTCACATACGGTTTAATGGTTTACTTAGCTGATTGTAATGGGGCTGGGTCACTGATATATTATTAGTATTATTTGCTTGGCGAAGGGGATTTAAACCTCCTTAATGAGCCTTAGGGAAGAACTCCCATGGTGGCCACAGATGTTTCCCTAACTGTTCGAGGAAGACGGAAACCAGCAGTGACAGAAGCGAAGGACGGGGTTGAGAACCGCGCACTCCCATACATCCATCCTTCGCCGAAGGTGAACGAGGACTTAAGACTGTGTGCTGACAGCCCTCTCTCTACCCGCACTCTTCAAGTTTCAGAAAGTGGCGTCAGAAGTGATTTGGAGCTCGGAAACGCGAGCAACTTCAGTTTTGCTAGAGAACAGAAGCTTTCCCCAGCGGGGAACTCCTGTGGGTCGGACAAAAAGCTGGACCCAGCAGCCTTCTCGGGGCTGCACAGAGAAGGAACCGAGGGAGGCGAGGGTGGCCGGGCGCGAGCTGGGTGCCCGGCCGGGTCCGGGCGGGCGCTGCGCTCGGAGCCCGAGCCCCCGGTGGAGGCGGCGCGGCCCGAGGCCCCTCCCCGTCGCCGCGGAGGCCCGGGCCGCTCACGCCCAGCGGCGGCCGGCTGCGGTGGGGGCCGGGCGGGCGCGCGCGAGGGCAGGGCAGGGGGCTGGCCGAGGCCACTCGCGGCTTTAAATATGGATCGCGGGCTCGCGCCCGTGGCACAGCCCTCCCCGGCTCCCCGTCCCCTGGCTGGCTCCCGAGGGGCGCCCGGGCCGCGCACCGCTGCCGCAGTGTCGGTTAATGGTAGAAACAGCGGAAAGCTCCATAAATATGCGGGAGCCGCAGACGGCCCAGTAGAGTAGAGGCTCCCAAACGCTCACCCGCCGCGCACCACCGGGCCGTGCAGACCTCTCCCCCGCGCCACCCGCCGCCCCGGTCTCCCGGGCCGTTCAGGTGCCGGTCCCGCCGGCTCCGGAGACGCTCCCGCCCCGGCGCCCTCGCCCGGCTCTCGCTCCCCTCCGCCCGCAGCGCGCATCCCCCCAGGCGGCAAAGTTGTGACTTCTTGGGCGCGGGTGGCTGGCTCCCCGCTCGCTCCGCGCTGCGTGCCGACAACTTCCCGCCGCCCGGCCCTGCGGCGCCCCGGCCCCGCACCTCCGGGGATCCCGCGGCCGCCCGCCTCCAGCCTCGGCGGCGCGCCGGGCAGCGCTTCGGTGGCGGCTGCAGCTGTGGCGGCGGCAGCGCCACACTCCACCGCCAAACTGGAGGAGCGACGGAAGCCGGACCCCAGGAGGTGAGCGCCCGGCCGCGGCGGAGCGGCGGGTCAGCGGTGCGGGGGGCGCGCTCCCGCAGGGCAGGGGGAGGTCAGCGGCGGGGCCGGGCATCCCCTGGGCTGTTCTCTGGCGGAGTGCGGAGGCTGCCTCCGCGGAAAAGTACTTTTTCCCCCTTTCTCCTTGGCGTTTAGAGGAGTTTGGGTGGTCCTGGTTCTCCCCGCGCTGTACAGCCGCCCTCGCGGAGCCCGGCGTGGCTGCCGGGACTGGGGGGCCAGTGTACGCGGCAGGCTGGGCTTCGGCGCGGTGACACGTGTGCTCCTGTGAGGCCGGGTGGTCCCAGTGTAGCGGGCACCTGCTTGGAGGGGACACGTCCCCAAGCCCACTAGCGAGGGAGGCGTGGGGCACTCGCGTTGCCACCGAGACCCCGGCTCCCACTTTACTGACTGCTCGGAGACGGAGCGTTCCCAGCTCTCCCCTGCACGCCGAAAGTGGGGGTGAGTCGGGCGGGTTCTCTGCTGGGCTTGGGAGGGGGAGGCAGAGGTTAAACTGATTTCTCTTGGCCAGCGACAGTGTAGCTCTTCCTCAGGTGCTGGGCAGCATGTGCGTCTTGGCAAGGACAGGTGATTTCTTTTTTCCTAAGTGCATTTCACCCAGCCTTTGCCAGGCCATTAATAAGAGTCGCCAAAGGCAGGCGGGAGCTGAGAACTACATTGGGAAACTGCAGCAAGTACCACACAGAAAAAGTTAGTAACAAAGGACAACACAGACCAAAACAACGAAACAACAACCCTGGACCTGGCCAGAAAGATGAAGGAAGCCATTCTACCTGTGGTCTACCAGTGTAAGGCATTTTTTTTTCAGTTCCTTGTAGAATTCCTGGTTTTTCCACCCCTCATTCCTTCCCAAGGCCTTAGCTTCTCAGCATAATTGCCTGCAGCAAGCTCTTCCCAGTCTTGACATTGAACAGCAGTTAACTTCAGTTTACTCTCCCTAATTCTTTCTCCGTTTCACTTCAGTGCAGGAGAAAGTTACTCCTGAAGGGCAATCAGTACCCCTGGGCCGTACTGAACACATTGTCTGAGATCCTGGAACAACCCCTTCCCTAGGAGACACTGCATTGTACTGTATTTCCCCTCTTCCTTCTATTTGGGAATTGGAGTTAGACTATTACTCGAATTAAAGAAAGCATACACTGCACAGTCGGGTTTAATTTTTTCATTTTGTTTTGAATAGATTCTTTAATGCTTTACACCACTATTCAGTAGCTTCTTGTAGACACTGTAATGTCTCTTAACAAGGTTTCTGGCTCAGAATTCTCCTCCTTGCATTTGTCACATTAGCATTTAAATAATTTCCATGCTCATCATAGCACTTAGATTGAGGTTATTAGTGGAACTTCAGTCAAAGGAAGCATGTCTGCTTGTTATTTTTCTATAGCTTTAACAATTCAGAAAAAAACCTGTTTACTTTCATTTTAAACTTAAATGTACTGAGAGCATTCTGTTCTCTTTACATTAAATCTTGAAATTGAATGGTTTCAGCTTGATCCCAGAGTCTCTGGTAAGATGACACGGAAGTCCCACGTCCAGGGTGAGGCAAGAGTAGGTTCACAGTTGTAAGTACATGAAACACAGTTGGTTCTTGCGTTGTTATTTATTAATCATTGCATTATTTTCCATATGGACAGCTGTAGACCTACCTTTGCCCCACCCCGTATATGGATTGAGAAAGGAAAATAGTACTCTTATGAACTGTTGAGGCATAGGGCATTTATAATAGTCGGGTGGGAGGGAGGGAGGGATAAGATGGGACATTTTGTTAGTTCCAGGCTTGTCTACCTTTGAGAAAACAGAAAGCCAGGAACCCCTCAACATTTTGTATGAGAATGTTTTTGAAATGAGGTTTTCAGTATCATTTAATATCAAGGTTCATTCTGGAGACTTACTAATGTGTATAAGGCACCCCAGACAGTGAAATTGCCAGAATATACACTTAGTTTATAATGATGTATCTCTTTTAGTTCATTTTGCCAACATAAAATCACTATCAATGTTTGATGTTGGTGTCACCATTTTAGTCTTTTAAATGATTAGATACATTTACAACAATGTGTGAAAGGAATACAAGGAATCATATTTAGAGAAAAAAGTGTTACAGAAATTAGATAACCTTTGGGACAACTTCCAGCAGGCTCTGCTGGTAATTTCTTTTCTTCTTCTTTTTTTTATTGAGCTCTGGCAAGTACAATGTTCAGGGTTTGATCCCTTGTTCTGATAACAAGAGAGATCGTCTAGCCATATCTTGCTTGCATCTTAGAAACACTAGGAAAGGAAATACAAGTTAACTGGTGGATCATGATAATCAGGTTTCTTGGCTTGCCTCTGAGGGCGCTGCAGGTTAGGACTGCTGTTGTCAGGGAGAGAGTCCTAAGAGAGTTCATTGCTACTTAAGTGTGGCAATAATGCACACTGTCTGCTTGTTTCTTGTAGTTAGTTCCTTTGTGTTTATTTTCAGTAACATGAATGCAGTCTAAGGCTGGAGTTGATATTAGGATTGGGAGTGGAAAGAAAAAATGGAAAAGAGAAAAGTCTAATGAGGATGAAAGTTTCTAAGTATCAACAGTTTCTCCTTCATTGCTAAGATGGAAGGAATCAGGGACATGATTTAATGGGACAAAGGAAGCTGCAAGCAGAACACATCTCATATCTCACTGTGATTTATGATGTTTATGTATTGTGGGGGAGGCATTTAGCAACATCCAGGAAATTAATAAGACTTTAGAAAACAAGATATAACTACTATTAGGATTTTTTTGGGTGTAATGCAAGGATTAAGGGAAGGGGGGACTAATGTTTATTTTCATATAAGGTCAGGTCTAAGTTATATTCCAAATACATTTTGCCTTTCTCCCAATATCTAAACATTTGATATTTGTGTCACAAAATGGAAAATATGCCAATGTCCTTCTAACATGGAGGTGATATTTTATATCCTTTGTAGTATGCATTGTTAGTTATTTTTTCAGCAGTGGAGATGGCGTCTCCTAACCTAGCCTTTCACTCAGTTTTTCTTTGATGGACATTTTCACGCATGTGTGTGCACACACGCACTCATGCTGCTCGTTTGTGGAGGTGGCCAATCTTATTTCACCTAAAGCCATGTTTCCTTATGACCGTCACAGTGATTGTGTGACAATGACTTCTACGGCATTTCTCTAGTCTCAGTAGTGCGATGGCATTTCAAACAAGGCATTGAAAGGACAGCCAGCCACGAATTGTGATGGATTTATTTACCTGCTATGGCAAAGAAGACAGAAAACTTTTACTTTCCATCTCCTTCATGAACATTATAATTTTATTTCTTAGTTATAAGGATTTACCAGCCTCTGAATTAAGTTATGTGTTCGAAAAAGATGGTGGTGTAAATAGTAATGGTGGATTGTACCTCTGTAGATGTTTTTACATAAGCCAAAACCTCCTCCTGTTCTTTTCCCCTGCAAATTGAGTAGATGTAAGGGATTATTATACTGGTATGATAATACTGGTAGGAAACTTCGTATGCTTTTCTTAAACATAAAATGGGAAATTACTGTTGGAGGTTGGAATGAACATTTTAGCTTTGAAGTAGTGATATCTTATTAAACTAGGGAAGGATTGTCCTCAAATGGATGAATGTTGTTTTAATCATAGCTGAAGCTACTGAAACAGATAAAAGCTTATCCTGGTTTAAAGTGATGGTTATCCTTCCCTGTGGGTAATTCTGCTCCAGCACCTTCTTGCCTCAACCTTGTGTCAGGTCCTGCAGTGCCAGGGTAATTTCACTAGTGAAGAACTTACAGTCTGTGTGTGCCAATTTTAGCTCGGGCTTGAGTGCTAACTTTTGTTTTTCATGGAGAATGAATACAGAAAGAAATGACATGAACTTAGGATGTTAAAGGAGGTAAATAATCACCAACTAATACTTCTTTCTTTTAAAAAAAATTTGTAGATTATTTTGTAAAAAAAGGTATATCCTTAGTGTAACTTGAATTTCTCTATCAGACCTTAAAAAGATTTTAGCCCTCGCTGGTGCGGTTCAGTGGATTGAGTGCCAGCCTGTGAACCAAAGGGTTGCTGGTTGGATTCCCAGTCAGGGCACATGCCTGGGTTGCGTAGGGGGCGTGCAAGAGGCAACCAGATATGGATGTTTCTCTTCCTCTCTTTCTCCTTCCCTTCCCTCTAAAAATAAATAAAATAAAAAAAGATTTTAATTTACTGATTTTAGAGAGAGAGGAAAGGGGAGAGGGAGAGGGCGAGGGAGAGGGAGAGAGTGATCTGTTGTTCCACTTATGTATGCATTCATTGGTTGATTCTTGTATGTGCCCTGACCTGGGATGAAAACTGCAACCTTGGCGTACAGGGACAATGCTCTAATCAACTGAGCTGCCTATCTAGGGCACACCTTAAAAGATTTTAAATAAAACTCATAATAAGACGTAGGACTTCCAGTCAAGATGGGAGCATAGGTAGACATGCTTTGCCTCCTGGTACAACCACAGGAAGAATTACAACTAACCTCAAAACAAATAATACCCAGAACTGACAGAAAATCAAACTGTATGGAACTGACAACCAAGGATTTAAAGAAGCCACATTCATCCAGATGGGTAGGAGGGGCAGAGCCATGGAGTCAGAGCGGAGAGGAGAGGAAACACGCTGTAGCATGGAGAGGCGGAGGAGGTGGTGGTGGTGGTAGAACGGACAGTCCCACACTCACGTGTGGTGGATAAAAATCAGGAGGGATACCTTGGGAATGAGTTATCTCAGCCCCAGGTCAGATTGCACAGCCCAGGGTTCCAGCCCTGGGAAGATAGATCCCTATAACTTCTGTCTATAAAAACCAGTGCAACTTGGGGCGGCGGAAGAAACTGCCGTTTCCTGAGGGGATTCTGTTAAAGGGCGGCCCACATGGACTTAGAAACCCACATGTAAACCCAACCACTCTGGGATTCACCACCAGAGCAACAGCTGGAAGGGCACCAGTCCCATATGGGAAGTGGGTGGAGTGACTAGAAATGGGGAGTGCCAGGCAAACCTCCAGAAGCCAGGCAGTGTCATTGTCCCCTTTGCAAGCTTTTCCCCCAACAGTGTCACAATGTGGTGAAGCGGGTTCCCTGCCCTGGCAAATACCTAAGGCTCTGCCCCATTCAACTGAATAGGTGCACTAAGACAGGGAGTCAAACTAGCTCTGCCTAATACACAGAAATAAACACAGGGAGGCTGCCAAATTGAGGAGTCAAAGAAATATGGCCCAAATGAAAGAACAGAACAAAACCCCAGAAAAAGAACTAAACTAAATGGAGATAGCCAACCTATCAGATGCAGAGTTCAAAACACTGGTGATCAGGATGCTCATTGAATATGGCAATAACATAAAGGAAGAAATGTAGGTTACACTAAGTGGAATGAAAAATCCACAGGGAACCAACTGCGAAGGGAAGGAAGCTGGGATTCAAATCGATGATATGGAACAAAAGGAATAATTAAACATTCAACCAGAACAGAAAGAAAAAAAACAGAATTAAAAAATGAGGATAGTAGAAGGAGTCTCTGGGACATCTCCAAATATGTCAACATCCAAATCATAGGGATGCCAGAAAGAGAAGAGGGAGAGCAAGAAATTGAAAACTTATTTGAAAAAATAATGAAAGAAAACTTCCCTAATTTGGCAAAGGAAATAGACATACAAGTCCAGGAAGCACAGAGAGTCCCAAAGAAGTTGGACCCAAAGAGGACCTCACTAAGACACATCATAATTAAACTACCAAAGGTTAAAGATAAAGAGAGACTCTTAAAACAGCAAGAGAAAAGCAGAGAGTTACCTAAAAGGAGTTCCCATAAGACTGTCAGCTGATTTCTCAAAAGAAACTTTGCAGGCAAGAAGGGACTGGCAAGAACTATTCAAAGTGATGAAAAGCAAAGACCTACAACTTCTATTACTCTATCCAGCAAAGCTATCATTTAGAATGGAAGGGCAAATAAAGTTCTTCCCAGACAAGGTAAAGCTAAAGGAGTTCATAATCACCAAGCCAGTATTACATGATATGTTAAAGGGACTTATTTAAGAAAAGAAGAAGATCAAAACCGTGAACATTAAAATGGCAACAAATTCACAACTACCAACAACTGAATGTAAAAAAGCAAATTAAGCAACCGACGAAAACAGGAACAGAATCATAGATATGGAGATCATTTGGAGGGTTATTGGCTGGGGGTGAAGAGGGAGAATGGTGGGAAAGGTGCAGGGATTAAGAAGCATAATTGGTAAGTACAGAATAGACAGGGGGAGATTAAGAATAGTGTAGGAAATGGAGAAAGCAAAGAACTTATATGGGTGACCTAGGGACGTGAACTAAGGGGGTGGGGATTGCTGGAGGGAAGGTGGGTACCAGGTGGGGATGGGGGGCAAAGAGGGAAAAATTGGGAAAACTGTAATAGCAGAATCAATAAAATATACTTAAAAAACAACAACAAAAAGAAACCCTCATCATACACTTTTGGGGGGATTTTAAAAATCAAAATTGATAAAAATACAAAATGAGAAGGCAATATATTATCTTTAAAACTGATATAATGTTCTATGAGTGACATAATTCAAAAGCTGTTCATAATGTCCTGGATAAGAAGTTAGCAATTTCTTTTCATTTTTGTCAGTGTATTCACTGATTGATATTCTCCTTTATACTATTTGCAAATAAAAAATGTGTGAGATCTGGAGTTTTATGTTAGTTGATTCTAGCTTTGGTCTGGAAACTTAGTGTTCACTGATAGGGCCCAGGCCCAACTTCATCTATTTGGAACTCTTGTATTTACCATATTCTCCAGCAAAAAAGTCTCTGAGTAGGCAGGATAGAAAGTTAAAAAAAAGACATACATTAAAGAGGATTCAGTTTACTCAAAGGTGATCCTTCACAATCTCTTTACTCGTAATTCACCTACAGTTTTAACAGAATTGATAACATTTCTCAGATTTCTAATCCCATAGCACACATTAAAACTACAAATTAGAAGATGGAAATGGCCTGATATTGGCAGTTACGTGGATGACATTGAAAAGTGCCCGAGGACAGCGTGGTGGTCAAGGGCGAGAGAGAATAAGCGCTAACAGCAGAAGTGAGAATTAAAGCAAGCACAGTGCTGGCATTACTTAGGTGTACCCTGAGAACGTCACTTCACTCTGCTCCCTTGTCCCTCCTGCCCTTTTTCCTTTCTTGCTCTCTTTTTTTCTCTCTTTCCCTCCTTCCTATCAATTTAAGTTTCTATTGAAATATAGTGTGTATATGGAACAGTTATGTATGTTATTCAATCCTAAATTAACAGCTCTGGGTGATGTACCTAAGGGAACAACACATCCTTGTAACCAGCACCAAGATCAAGATGTAGGCCATGGTCAGCAACCAGAACTCCCTGTTTCCTAACCCCAAGGTCATTACTTCTCTCCAAAGGTGACTTCTCTCTTGACTTCTGAGACTGTTGGTTACTTTGATCCATTATTGAACTTTGTATTAGAATACATGGTATGTGTTCTTGTGTCTGACTTCTTTTGCTCATTATGTTTGTGACTTTTTTGTTTTGTGTGTAGCAACAGTTTGTTTATTCTCATTGCTGTATAGTATTCTATTTTATGAGAATGCCACAATTTGCTTTTCCATTTTGCTCTTGATGAGTATTTGGCTTATTTCCAGTTTTGCGCTATTATGAATAGTGCTGCTGTGAACATTCGTACATATATATTTTGGTAAACGTGGGAATTTTGGTTGTGTATGTTGTGTTGAACTGTTGGGCCAGTTTTAGTAGAGAGTGCCTTCCTTCAAAAGTGGTACTAATCCTCTCTCCTACGAGCCCTTATGAGAGTTTCATCCACTCCACATCCGTACAAACAGCTGGCATTATCTGCCTTTTTAAAAAGCAGAGCATCTGGTAACCTGTTACTGCCCAGTGACCAGTGGAGATATGGGTTTGGAAGATATGAGCTGGAGACCCAGTTTTCTCACTTGCTACTTATTTGATGTGGGGAATTAAAAAAGTCGCCTATATCGTTTTTTGTCACTAATGATTGTAAAACCTAATTCACAGAGGTGTGCAGTGGACAGACGAGGTGATATTTATGTCAGAACCCTAATGACCGTTTGTATGTCAGTTGTTGTTATGGTGCTGTGTTCTGCAGCGCTTTTTATCCCTGAGTTGAATTGTGCCAGCACTGAGAACAGTATTCCTGACATACTAGTAAATGTTTGTTTGTTGAATGAATAAACACATCTAAGTATGTTTCTTGATCTGTTACTCTGAGTGATTCAAATTGTGTTTTACATTTTTTCTCTAGGACTATTTATTGGTAAAGCTGAGTTGAGAACAGGGTTTATTAAACATCAGCTTGAAAAATTGAGTCTAACCTTCCGGCCAAGATGGAGGCATAGGTAGACACACTGCCTCCTCGCACAACCAAAAGGACAACAAATTTAAAAACAAAAAACAACCACAAGTCCAGAAAATCAAACTGTATGGAAGTTCGACAACCAAGGAGTTAAGAAGAAACATTCATCCAGACCAGTAGGAGGGGCTGAGATGGGCAGCTGGGAGGAGAGGACTTGCACCAAGGTGGGGCTGGCGGACCCAGGGATGTGGTGGATTGCGGACCGGGCAGTCTCACATCTGAGTGTGGATAAACACCTGGGGTGGGAGGCAGACTGCACAATCCAGGGTTTCAGTGCGGGGAAATAAAGCCTCAAACCACTGATTGAAAACACCTGTGGGGTCGAGGCGGCAGCCGGAGAAACTCCCAGCCTCACAGGAGAGTTTACTGAAGAGACCTACACGGTCCTAGAATGTACACAAACTAGCCACCTGGGAATCAGCACCAGAAGGGCACAATTTGCTTGTGGGTAGCAGGGGACGTGACTGAAATCCAGGAGAGAGCTGAGCAAGTGCCATTGTTCCTTCTCTGATCCCTCCCCTGCATACAGCATCACAGCGCAGCGACCAGCGTTACCCTGCCCCGGGAACACCTAAGGCTCGGCCCCTTACTACTTAACATGTACTTCCAGACCAAAAAAAAAAAAAAGACCCAAATCAAAGAAGAGATCAAAGCTCCAGAAAAAATACAACTAAGCGATGAAGAGATAGCCAACCTATCAGATGCACAGTTCAAAACACTGGTAATCAGGATGCTCACAGAATTGGTTGAATTTGGTTGCATATTAGATGAAAAAATGAAGGCTATGTTAAGTGAAATAAAGGAAATGTACAGGGAACCAATAGTGATGGGAAAGAAACTGGGACTCAAATCAATGGTGTGGACCAGAAGGAAGAAAGAAACATCCAACCAGAAAAGAATGAAGAAACAAGAATTCAAAAAAATGAGGAGAGGCTTAGGAACCTCCAGGACATCTTTAAATGTTCCAACATCCAAATTATAGGGGTCCCAGAAGGAGAAGAGGAAGAGCAACAAATTAAAAACTTATTTGAACAAATAATGAAGGAGAACTTCCCTAATCTGGCAAAGGAAATAGACTTCCAGGAAGTCCAGGAAGCTCAGAGAGTCCCAAAGATGCTGGACCCAAGGAGGAACACACCAAGGCACATCATAATTACATTACCCAAGATTAAAAATAAGGAGAGAATCTTAGAAGCAGCCAGAGAAAAGGAGACGGTTAACTACTAAGGAATTCCCATAAGACTGTCAGCTGATTTCTCCAAAGAGACCTTACCGGCAAGAAGGGGCTGGAAAGAAGTATTCCAAGTCATGAAAGGCTAGGACCTACATCCAAGATTGCTCTATCCAGCAAAGCTTTCATTTAGAATGGAAGGGTAGATAAAGTGCTTCTCAGATAAGGTCAAGTTAAAGGAGTTCATCATCACCAAGCCCTTATTATATGAAATGTTAAAGGGATTTAATTAAGAAAAAGAAGATAAAAAATATGAACAGTAAAATGACAGCAAACTCACAGTTATTAACAACCACACCTAAAACAAAAACAAAAGCAAACTAAGCAAACAACTAGAACAGAAACAGAACCACAGAAATGGAGATCACATGGAGGGTTATCAATAGGGGAGTGGGAGGGGGAGAGAGGGGGGAAAGGTACAGAGAATAAGTAGCATAAATGGTAAGTAGAAAATAGACGGGGAGGTTAAGAATAGTATAGGAAATGTAGAAGCTAAAGAACTCATATGTATGACCCATGGACATGAACTAAAAGGGGGGACTGTGGGCGGGAGGGGGTGTGCAGGGCAGAGGGGAGTGAAGGGGGGAAATGGGACAACTGTAATAGCATAATAAAATTTATTAAAAAAATAAAATCACAGCATTCTGAATTCACAATATATTGTCATCTAAATAATGGAAATATATTTCCCAATAAAAGCATATAAAAAAAATTGAGTCTAATAGCCAGCAGTTTGAGAACACGCATTTCACTACACCACTCATATTAAACTCATGCCCGTAAGTGACACACACAAGGCCTGGAGAATCCTTGAAAATGATTATAATGCTCTTCACCTGGTTGGTGCTCCTCAAAAGCTTACACACCGAATACACTTAGCTTCTATAATTAGAATACCAGCCAACAGATTTCTAGATTTAAAATACTATAGTGGGTTCTCCAGTGCTGATACCTTGGAAACCACGTTTCATGCAAAATTGAATGTTTAAAGATGAATAATAGCTGGAAACTGGAGCTTGTAGAGAGTCCTTTCAGCTTATTGTGGAAAAGGTGGTTCTCAGATACGGTGATTATAATATCAAAAGCAAACCTGCAGCCTTATAAGTGTTTGTGTAACAATTCTTAATTCTTCGAAAGGTTTGATTTTCAAGTATAAATATGACTTTGTGACCCTTACTATTCTTCATCTGAAAGGTTAGTGCCATATATTTATTTTTAAATTAAATACAATAAAAATTTGTATTTTTACTATGGAGAATTACATGATAAATAGTAGGTATCTATTTGCAAAATCAGGTTTGCAGCAGAAGGAACTTAGATTTTGATGTGGAAATCTGATTAGATTTTCTTGCCCAGAGAAAGAGCTGGTAGTTGTCTTGGTTGGCTCTCATTACTTCAGTAAAATACAACTCTTTTGTGGTACTCAGAGTACCGAGCATGTAAGATACCACTTCAGAGTAACGTAAATCAGTCTACCTGGGAAGAGGGCATTTGCATTTTAGGTAGCGTCCTTCATAGGTGCTTGACCCATGTGTGGCTCCTTGAAGAGTGATTTCGTGGAAAATGGAATCATCTGGTATAGCAGACAATTTTGTTGTCTTTTATAGACATAATGCTATGGAAAATTGAAATAAACTAAAGGGTAATTATGGTGAGCCTTGTTTTAAAAGTAGTGAATTTCGGAAAAACTCAGCTTCTGTTCTGGGTGATTTGATTCCCATGAGAAGTTAAACTGGATGGTTTTAAAATAAAAGCTGGTTATTGCTGTGTTAAACCCTGGAAGCAAGTCTCCCATAGGTGTCCACTCAGCACATGAAAGGTTTTTTTGTTTTTTTTTTTAACTGGCCCATGGATTTGGGAAGGGCAACTATTTAAAGACCGGGATCATGACAGTGATGAGAGCTAAACCAATATCCCAAGGGAATGGGGTTAATTCTTCCATTTCTTGTGTCCTTAAGCATGAAATCTGCTGGTATGGCTGGATGGGAATCCTAATGTCTTCAATACAAACCAGGCTTTTCTATCTTCTTCCCCGAATGATCGTGATGAAGTCCTGAGACTTTTGTTTGGTGAAACGTGTTTGTTCCAAGTGAGGATTCAGTGAGATGGTCCGTCAGACTGGGAGTCTGACTGGGTGTGAGCGTTGGTGGCCTGCTGCTGCAACCCTCCCCTGGCGCGCTGCTTATGGACTGCAGCTGTGGCCGGACCTCGCCGTGGAACTGCTTCAAGAATTCCTTCATTCCTTTGACCTCTGGAGACTGTGTCCGTAGGAATGTGAGATGAGCCCTCTAGATGTTAGCAGAGCAGCCTCACGGTCGGAGATAGCCGAAGTGCTGATTACAATCACCTTTAGAAAGCCGCTGAGCATTTGCAGGTTAGGCAGATCACACATTTTCACTTTGCAAGTTGAGGAGCTTCGCCAGGGTGGAGAGAGAGGAGGGTTGGGAATGTTTTTAAAGATTTAGGTGAGTGAGATAATTTTCCTTGAAAAATACATTAAGAAACAAAACAAAAACACACGTCTAAAAACATCAGAAGAAAATACAGTTTCAAGCACTTTCATGTTTTTACTGACAAAACTTGAGGGAGTGAATTCTACACTCCAGTCCAGGGCTGTCCAACCTGTGGCCTGTGGACTGCATGCAGCCCAGGACGGCTATGAATGCGGCCCAATACAAAATCATAACTTTACTTAAAATATTATGAGGTTTTTTTTTGTGATTACGTGTTGCAGTGTATTTAATGTGTGGTCCAAGACAACTCTTCTTCTTCCATTGTGGCCCAGAGATGCCAAAAGGTTAGACACCCCTGCCGGGTCTAATTGATCATTTTATTCTTGCTGATTGCTCTGCACTGCCCTTTGTATCCTTCTGCACTGTCTGCATCCTCACGGGAGGAAATGTGTCAGGAGATAGTTCTGTGGTCCTCACAGTGGCTAGCATATTCCATAGGGAAAATACTTACTTAGTGGAATGATACTTAGTTACTTAAAAAATCTGCACAAACTAATCAGAGATACCCAGTCATTATACCGGACTTTATCTAAACTTGATTTTTTTCTAGTTGTCCCTCCAGTGTAATAGCTTTGATTATTGCTGTTGGGTCTTGTTTTTTTTTTTTTTTTTAATTGACGGGAGAGAGAAAAACATCAGTTTGTTCTTCCCCTTATTCATGCATTCACTGGTTGATTCTTGCATGTGCTCTGACCAGGATAACACTCTAACCAACTGAGCTACCCAGCCAGGGTGCTGTTAGGTCTTTCAAATATTTCTTGTGAAATTTGTTGTCATGAAGTTTGGAATCCAGTAACTTTTGGGATGAAACTTGTTATTAGGGTTTGTAATGTGTAATACAGTTTCTTGGAAAAATTACGTAAGCTTTCTATGCAGATATGACTGTATTTTATCTGTTCTTTGAATTAGACACAGTTCTGTTTATTATTTTTTCGAGATTAAGTATGCGTTGTTTGCACTTAAAGATAACTTTTATTTTAAAATAACTGTAGGCACACTAGAAGTTGGGAAGACATAGTTTTTACATAGCCTGTACCTAGCTCCCCCAATGAGAACGTGGGCATACTTGGTGACTAGGGCTAATCTTTTGGACAATAGTCTCTCTTTACCCAGGGCTCTCTCATAGTACTTTATTCAAGTCACTTACCATTTTGTAGAATGATTTTTTGTTCTTTGATGTTGCTGTCAGATGTCAGTGAATGTTGCTTTAGAGAATTGTGGGCTGACCTCACATGACATTTCCTGTGAAGTTTACCTGCCTCAACATGTCTTATCTTAGCTCTTGACTTTGACCAGATGGCACTGGTGTCAATGCATTTTGATAGTTGTGGTTATAAAACAATCAGGTCATTTTAGACCTCCTGATAGAATTTCTCTGAGTCAAGTCCACACCGTACTACTGATACAATGACCTTGAGTGCTATTGCTGAACTGAAACCAACACCTTGGGTTCCAGGCTCGTTTGGGATAATTCCAGTAATCCGAAGTGGTTTGCTTTCCCTACTAAATGAAATATATTTTTTGTGTGCTTGTTTAAAAATCATTGTGTTGGGCATGCCCCCCCACCCCCTGGGAAATGCCCACGCCTTTTCCTTCCCCCTCTCCTTCCCCCACAGGCGTGCATCTCCTAAACTCCAGGAGACCCCGTGAGACTAGCAACCAGGGGGGCAGTGGGCAACAGTGGCTTGTCTGGGCTAACTCCTGAACCTGACCCCAAGGCCCCCTTCTCTCTGACTTTCCGGACAGCTGAGGCGGCCCTGCTGTCTCTTTCCCGTTGCTTCTTCTGTCCTAAGCCCTTCCTGTTTCATGCTTCCCAGCTTCAATAGATGTACTCTCAAAATAAAAAACATAAAAATCAGTGTGTTGGAGAACTTTTTTGGATGTGATATTATGTTCACAAATTAGAGAGCTTGGGGAGCCCTGTGCCATATATTCCTGTTTGACCCACAGCTTTTAGCTTCTGTAATGGAAGGACTTCAGTGTATGGGCTTGACTAACGCAGCATACTTTATGAAAAAACTAGAGCAGCAGAAAAACCAGGCTAGAGCATGTGGCCCAGGCTTTAGGCAAGTTTCTGCTTGAGTCAGGAGCTGGCAGAATAACTCTTCAGTTCTGTAGAGACAGTGAGGTATTCAGTTCTAATGGGGGTGTCCACGGATATAGGCCCTAATGGAAACTTGGTGACTTGGGGAGGCTGTAAGCATGAACACCTGACGGGTGGGCAGTAGGTACTATGAGATGCAGATGCACACTTTGTGGAATCAAGAAAGGGGAAATAATATTTGAGGAGCCTGTTTCTGGGAAATTGTGAATCTGTCTGCTTAAGTAGCAGAAGTGATCTATTTATCTATTGTCACTACATTATGAACTATTCACTTTAATTGCATTTTCTGGTAACTGAAACTTGTGTCCAAACTAAAACTGTCTTAAAATATGTTTTGAGGTACATCAGTCCAAATCGAATTGCACAGACTTCTCTCCTTTCTTAACATACTGAGAATCATCTCCCCTTTTGTTAGTTATACAGTATAACTCAGCGATGCTCTTTGGCCTGGGGACATGTGGAGGTATTGCTCCTACATCAGGGGTTCCCATGTTGTGCTTTATACATTCTTTGGCTTATCCGTTACGTTGTATAGAGGGTGTCTTAGCTGTATTTAAACAGGGATGAAGGGCCTCGTTATTTGCTTATATGATGGGCAGTGATCCCCAAAGTATCTGTTTTCATGAGTTGAATATACATATAAAGAGGAAATGTGGTTTTGATTGGAGGCTGGGATGAGAGGTGGGAAACGGGGGAATGGAGGGCACTCTGCTGTCTGCTCTCTCCCTAGGCCTCGGAGAGGAGGCTTTGGCCACATTGAGAGGGAGGGCTGTAAGGCAAAGCTGAAGGTCCCATTTCCATGAGGTAGTCTGAGAGGGGTGGACTAGAAGAGGGCTTTTTCAGGAGCCAGGTGGCAGAGTGTGGTTCTGGGGTGATGTACCTTCAGGTGATGATTGGGTGCTTCAATGCCTTGGAGGTTTAGATGTTAGGAGACTCAGGAGAGAGCATCCTGAGCAGGAAAGTGGCATTCTCAAGCAGTCATTGACCATCAATGAAGAGGCCCAAGTAAGAGGACATGAAAGGACATGGCTGACAGACCCTAGAAAAAAGAGAAGGTTGCTGAGATCCAGTAGTCATGTGGCAAATTTCAGTTGTTACTAAGACCCTGTCTGAGGCAGGGTTCCCTGGGAAACAGTTTCTGATTGTGCAGGAAGTTCATTGCAGCTGGCACTGAGGGGGGTCAGACCTGTGAGGGAGTGAGGGGGGCTGGATCTGGCAGAGGGAGGAGTTGAATTGTGATTCAGGACCAATAAAGACTTCCACTGGCTGATCCCAGCAGAAGCTCCGGAGCTGAGGAGGCCCTGCAGAGTGGCCCTACCTTGAAGTAAGGGAGCCAGGCCTTTTACCCATCAACCAGGCATGAGATGGACAGAGGTGTGAACTTGGCTCAGGTGGGTCTCTTCAACTAAGTTTCTGGAGCTGAGTATCCTCAGTTACCAACACTCCCACCAACTGGGGCAGCACCTCTGCTTTGAAGGGGAGATCTGGGCTGTGCAGCATAGCCCCTAAATACTTCATGCCTCGTGACTTGGGTGACACTCTGCTTCTAGTTCTTCACCCCAACTACCTCATTTGATTCCTCATTAGGGCTTACATAAACTAATATATGCGAAATGCTTAGAAAAGTCTGTAGTACACAGTGAGTGTAATTTAGGTGTGTGTGACTGATCATTCCCGACTTTCTCAGCCCCCACCTTTCCTTTACAGTATGGTTCCTTTAATATTCTATGAGTTTGAAGGCTAATCCTCTTTTATTATTAATATTTCCTAATTTTTTTGCAAGGGGAAAACATCTGACAACATCTTGGCAAGAAATGATTTAATATACCATGTACTTTGCACTTTACAAATTTTAGCAGAAGAGAGATGCAAAGTAAATAATCACTGATGATGAAATTTGAAGGATTGGCACATAGATTGAATGATGTGTTCAGGTGTGTGTTAGTTCTTAGCCTCCCTTAAATAACTTAGATAAGGACCTTCTAAGTTAAGGGCAGACCTGTCTCTGCTGTTGACTGGGGAAGTGGTGGGATGGTAGCAGTTCATGACCAGGTGAGAGGGTCCAGCTGCGAGGGACCTCAGAGTCTGGGTCTTTGTCTTTCCTGTCGCTCTCATTCGAAATCTAAACATTACAACACATAGTCAATAAATATAACATTACCACTTAATTAAATTGCTTCATTTCTTAAACATTTCACAATCGTTCTTTTCAATGTTTCAATATTTAGTTCCATAAATATAGAGCAGATCACCTGCAGTGTTTTAGAAATTTGGTTTTGATTCAAAGTAATGTTCTCATGGAGGCTCAGTCCCTGCCAATTCTTTCTCATTTACTTGGGAACATGGCTAATTCCTTTGGACACTTTTTATCTCCTTCATATTCCTCTGGATGGAAAACATTTCATCTGAAATGACTTAATTGCCCCCTCTTTCCTGAGTATGGCAACTATATCATATTAAGTTACTTGTTTTTAAGAAACTGATTTCCCTGTTGACATGAACACTGAGAGAGTTAAAAATGTATGCCACAAAACACTTCTTTAAAACATAAAGTGTGCCTGTTTTTTCTGTTTGTACCAAGAACCCTAACAGAGCCAGCACAATAGAAGAGGAAATAATGTGACCCCTCTTTTGAATATTTCTAAAGAAGCCTTTCTGTAATCTATTTTCCTCCCAGTTTCAAGTTGCTTATAGCTATTTTCAGTATCTTTTAAAGAAATGGGAGTGCTGGAGGAAAGCATGAAAAACTACTTATCTACACATTTATTATACAGTGATCTGTGGAAGATGAAGATTATATGGATTCTGTGTAGTGAGCATGAAGCTGAGCAATGAGAAATTTTGTCCTAGCTGTTTGGCATTCACTTGACTTTTGAGTTGAGCTGCCATTGTGGGTTCCATGCAGAATTCCGGTTCCTTTTGTCACGTGAGCCAGCAGCCTCGTGGAGATCCTCTTACTCCGGCAACCAGCAGCAGTTTTTTTCCTACTGAGATTAGGAATATTGAGCCCATTTAGGTTTTCATTGCCATGTTTTTTGGGGGAGGGGATGTTTGGGAGGGCTGAAAATGGATACAAGATTTAAGGTTGGTTGATAGATGTATAAATGGTATCAATGTTTAAAGTGATAAAAACTCATAACAAGGCCTTTCCCAAAGCAAAGATGACTTTTAAAGTTGTGCATTTTGGGGATTAAAATACATGAACCCTCTTTGTTGGGCTTGCTATCATGGGAAACGAGTTCCATATCCAAGAAGATTAGGTCAGCACAGTTTTTTAACCTTAAAACATGAAATTATGACCTTTGGAACATATGATCTTTCACTTTGTAGGAGATGTGAAGTAAAAAATAATATTTGGACGAAACTATTTATTGTCTCCAAAATGGCCATGGTATGAATGATTTCTACTTGTATATTTAATCCCAAAGCAACCATAACTACTGTGTGATAGCTTTGCTGAGCGCAGCTTCCTGGTGACTCTCCATTTACACATCTCTTAATGCTTCCTCTTTTTTTAGGGAATGCAGGTGGGTTTTTATGTGGATTTTCGTGAAACATTTGTTAAGAATTTTTTTCAATCTTGATCCATTGTTTTAAATTTTTAAATGAATAAAATCTAACCACAATCTATCAGAGATAAGAAAGATTTATCTAACTGAAACACTTTTATTCAAGTAGAGTAGCTTTTACTTTCACTTAAAGTGCTAATCAAATTTAATCAATTCTTAGATTTTTCATCTAAATTTATACATTTAGTGCAGTCATGAATAGCTAAGTAAATATGCTTGCTTAAATGATAACTAATAGAGTAGAAGCATATTAAACTGGATTTTAATTATTCTCAAAGTTTTACAAATGAAATCCTTAGTAAATTTGCTGTTTGTTTATATTATGTAAATAAAGGCAGAAGAGGAAAGGTATCTAACAAAGAAACTGTAAATTCCAGTGAAACCTCATTATTAGAATTTACATTTTCTCTAAAAATTTAGGACAAATTTAGGGACATTCAAAAGTTGACCAGAAGGAAAGGACGGTTCCATGTGGGTGTTGGCTGTTTGGTCTACTGGGCTAAATGAAATGGAAAAAGAAAGCATGGAGTTATGCTAATGGTTCAGTTTCCAACAATAAACCTGGTGAGTTCACTTTAAGTGCAGTTTGCTGAAAATTGATGATGATTTTTAGCACTTAGCTTCTTATCTCCAAAGCACTTTCCAAATGTTGAATAATTAATTGCCACAACCCCCGTGTGGGGGTAGAATATCAAGCATGTCTTTCTGTTTACCAGGAAACCATTATGGCAGAATCTGGAAATGTTGATTTTTATTTTTAGAGGTTTCTGTGCTTTTCAAGGTGACCAGCTTTTAAAATGCTGTTCTGGTTTTTAATTACCAGGTCATGGGAAAAGTAACCAACGATGTCAAATACTTGAAAACATTTTTTTCTCCTTGTTCCTTTACAAATTTCACTTTTCATTTCATTTCTGCCGGCTCATCATTTTGCAATACAATTGTTTAAAAATGGAATATTAAGTATCAGTAAGCTTAGTCTCCGCTATTGGCATAGTCTCTTTTTACCTGGTAAATTCAGAATTGGGAAATGTCATGAAACAGTGAGAACAAATCTCAGTGGCAAAAAATCTTATTCCAAAAACATTAAAAAAAATCCTCATCTGAGAATATATTTCTATTGATTTTAGAGAGAGAGGAAGAGAGAGAAAAAGAAACATTGATGTGAGAGCTACATCTATTGCTTGCCTGCTCTTATGCGCCCCAGTTGGGTATCAAACCTGAAACCTAGGTATGTGCCCTGACCGGGGATTAATCCCATAACATTTTAGTGTAAGGATGATGCTCTAACCAACTTAGCCATCCGGCCAGGGCCTGCAATCAGTTTTAATGAAATAAATAAATGTGTCTTTCAAAGAACAGTTTTTGTAACTTTATCTTGGAACCTGAGGAGTAATGAATATAGACTATATATATGCACTTATATATCTGTTTAGTAGTGCATTATACACAGTTTGAGCTATGTGACGTATGTAGAGGACAAACTTATATTTAAAAATTAGAGAATGCCCTCACTCTACATGAGGACACCGCAAAAAGACAGTCTTCTATGAACCAGGAAGTGATCTCTCACCAGACTCCAAATCTGCCAGTGCCTTGATCTTGGACTTCCCAGCCTATGGAACTGTGAGAACCCAAAGTCTCTGTCCTGTCCCCACTGAATGGTCCTGTCGGTTCCTTTTGGAGGAGGTCACAGTGAGGATGTGACCACCAAGTGAGTGGTGGGCTGGAAACTCCTTACCCCTCCTCTGTCCTCGCAGTGTGCCGCCTTCTCACCGTTCTGTAGTGGGAGCGGTTATATGGATGTGATGCTGAGAGTCAGGTGATACTGAGACCAGCAGGATGGTATACATGACTGAACCCAGTTAAGGCCTCTATGTAAACTTTTAAGATTAAAAAAATTTAGAGAACGAGAAAGAATATGAGAGAGGCTAATTTAGTATAAAGTTGATAATTGCACCATGGGGTTAATAAATCTGAAAGGAGTGTGAGAAGAGAGAGGTCTTGAGTGAAGGTGTAATACGAAAGCCTTGAGCAAAGTGGGTGGCAGAATTTACATGGATTGTGCCCCGCTTGCCAGATAATACCTACATTACTAGCCAGACTAATTCCTGGCTTGTTTGTGTTGCCAGTGGCAGGGTGTCTACTGATTAACTCTCTGGAGAGATGCAGGATGAAGTCACCTGACAAGCCGGAAGGCTCAGCATCCCTCAGGTTCTCAACCTTTGAAACAGAAAAGAGTCAGGACCTTTCTCTGAGACCAGCTAATCCCTTATGCTTTGAAAAACTCACAAGATAACAAAGACAATGCTTTGGCGATTATTATTGATAAATACTGATTTTTTTTTGCATGAGATTAACACTTTAAAAGGCAAAGCAGAATTAGATTCCTTTCAAGGCGATGAAATTCTAGAAATCAGACTTGTCTACACACTTGTCTACTGAGTGTGGGGATAGGTTCTTAATCTTGAGGACTGGAGTCCATGGGTGAGCTTGGGAGGAGCTCATGAACCCCCAGATATTATAGGCAGAATTTTTTAAATAGCAATTCCATCACAGGGGTGGAGAAATACCTCTCAGCAGAGATTCTCCTCAGGCCAGACAGGCCCATGTCAGCCTGTCTGTGAGGACTTAAACTTACGAGATAGCCTACCACATGTGGGAGCCAATCCACAAGTGGGAAAGGCTAGAGAGCGATCTTTGTCGTCAAGCCTTTGCCAGCTCCTATATAATATATGTGGCAGAGTCAGGCCTATTTGAAAACTTAACAAATGTGCCACAAAGAAAACCTCCACAATATATGCAGAAATTGTGTGTACATGTGTTTTTGGAGAAGTGAATCCAAAGGAGTCGTGATGTCACTAAAGCTGTGACATATCCAAAACATTTAATATTTAATATGGACTAGTGTCCCTTAAAAGTGTTTGCTTAGTCCCCTCTAAATAACAAAACAAAATATTAGTTTCCAGCTTTTTACTCCCCTAAAATCTAGATGGAAAGGAAATGAGAGCCTATCAGCTTCAGGATATCACTTTTAAAAATCTAATGTTTTTACGTTATCGGAAACATCAGAAAGTGCAACGATGCAATCACAACCAGTGAACAGGGCTATTTAACTACAGTACATTAAATTTGGAAAGGTGGTGATCAAGTCCATCTTATCTACGATCAGTCCTGTGGCTTTCTTATGCTGAAGGAGTGCCCAAAAGGATAAGGCAGCTTCAACTATGCATTTGTAATTTAGCTTATTTTCAAACATGAGGTGTTTTGATAACATTTGTGTGGGAAACTGCTCACTGAACATGTGATAGAACTCATACAGGAAGTAGGGGAGTTCTTTGTCTTGCTTTGTGGTTTCTTTTATAAACAATGTAGCTGTTTTCCTGAATACTTGTAGATTAATTTAATTTTTATAAATAAGATCTTGTTTATATGGAATTTTGCAAATAAGATTTTGATTACAACTCATTAGGGGAAGCTTGATATTTAAGGATTACTGCAATATAAGAGAATCCATAAATACTAGTGCAAAGTAAGTACAAAAAATTAGGGTTCTTTTCTTAAGTTCATGGTTGACCTTTGGGAAACAGGGGTTCAATAACCCCATGCAAATATAGCAATGTTTTATTTATGTTTATATTTGTATTTTATTTTGAGTTGAGAATCTACAACTTCCATCAGATTTTCAAAAGGTCTAGAGCACCCCACCTCCCCCAACAAAGGCTAAGAATCATTACCTTATAATGTCAGAATCTTATATTGGGTTGGCTAAAAAGTTTGTTTAGTTTTTTTCTGTAAGATGGTTCTAGTAGTGTTGAGATGTCTTTAGCTTCATTCAAAATAATTTTGTTAGATTGTATTTTGACAGCTGTCATATCAGCGTGCATTTACAACAAACTTATCAAAATTGGTGAATTTTTGTGCCACCATTTTAATATTGAAGATGGAAGAAAATATACAACATTTTTGGTGTATTATGCTTTATTATTTCAAGAAAGGTAAAAACGCAACTAAAAAGCAAAACAAGATTTGTGCAGTGTATGGACAAGGTGCTGTGACTGATTGAACATGTCAAAAGTGGTTTGTGAAGTTTCTAGGTACTATTGACGTTTGGGCCAAATAATTCTTTGCTGTGGGGCTGTCTTATGCATTGGCAGATATTTAGCAGCACTCTGGCCTCTCCCCCCTAGTGAGAAGCCAATGGCGAGAGATAGCCGGCATACTCAAAATATCTAAATCAATAAAATTATTGGTGAAAATGAAAAATATCTTTTATTTTATGGAAAAAAAACTAAACAGACTTTTTGGCCAACCCAATATATAGTTATGTAAAAAGAAGCTGTCTACAATTTTGAAGATTTTTCTTACCTTCAGAAATTTCGACTGGAATAAACTGATACAACAAAATGGAGTTGGGAAGTGTTTAGGGCTGCCCCGGTCTGCATGTGTGTGTCTCCCCCACCCCAAATTCAGATGTTGAAATCTTAATCCTCAAAGTGATAGTATTAAGAGGTGGGGCCTTTGGGAGGTGATTAGATCATGAGGGCGGAGCCCTTTTGACTGGGATGAGGGCAAGGTCAGCATTATGGCCCTGTGAGGCGAATGGAACTAGTGCTTTCACAAGAGATCCCACAGAGCTCCCTCACCCCTTCTGCCCTGAGAGAACACAATAAGAAGTCTGTGTCCTGGAAGAGGGCCCTTACCTGATCATGCTAGCACCCTGATTGATCTTGGACTTCAGCCTCTAGAACTGTGACCAATAAATTTCTGTTGTCTATAAGCTCCTTGTCTGGATATTTTATTGTAGCAGCCTGAAGGGACCAAGACAATGGTTTAAAGTTCTGCAGATCTATTGCACAACAATGTAAATGTATTTAACACTACTGAACTGTACACTTAAAAATGGTTAAGATGTTAGATTTTAGTTATGCATTATGTCATCACAATGTAAAAAAATGTGTTTAGGGATGAGTATGGTGCTTGATTAATATGTACTAGATTTAACAGATGTAGAAGAAGAAAAGCAAGAAAGATGAAAGGAGTAGCTCCATTAACTTGAGGGCCTGAGATTGAATATATGGGTTGAAATCTATGGATAATCCATGAATGTAATTATGACCAATAGTCGGAGCCATTTCACCCATGAAATACACATTCATTTTGATTATTTAAAAAAAGAGAGAGAGACAGAAGGTGGTTTGTTACCCTTGGGATTGGTTCTGGTTTCGTTGCCTCTGGTGTAGTTGTCTCCTGGAGGCGTGTCATGCATTGGTTACGTCCTCAGGCTCTTGCATCAGCCCAGGTGGTCATATGGCTCTGCCTTTTAAGACTGTGGTCTTGGGCAAGTGACTCGACATCTCTATGCCTCTCATCTGCAAAATAAACCTAACAATTGTACTGATCTCATAGAGTAGTTGTGGAAACCAAATGCTCTAGTATCTATTAACAACAGTGCCTGTCTCATGGTAAGGACTTAGTAATTGCTAGTTCATTACTACTCTTGGAGTGATGCCTGCCAATAAGATAATAAGATACTGCAGGCTGAAATGACAGTAAGAAGAAATAAGAAGAAATAAGGTGGTGGCTGTATTCCAAACACTATAATCATCCCTTGAATAAATGAGAATTGACAGTTTATGTCATTGACACCGGTCTGAAGTCTCATGGAGATGTTTCATTTGATTTAATGTGTCTAGACACATGAGTCTTCCAAATAGAATATTTCTTAGTTTATTAATTCAAAATTATAAAGATTAAGGAAAATCTGTATCCATGTATGAAGATAAATTTGTAGAATGTGCTTCCATATACTTAAAGGAAAGTATATGTATAGGTATGAATCACTGTTGATTTTAAAACTAAATATAATTGCTGCCCTGGCTAGGTGGCTTTATTGGTTGGAGCACCGTCCCGTTCACCAAAAGGCTGAGGGTCTGATTCCTGGTCAGGGCTCATACCTAGGGTGCGGGTTTGATGCCCAGTTGGGGTGCGTGCAAGAGACAACCAGTCGTTGCTTCTCTCTCACATAATGTCTCTGTCTCTCTTTCTCCCTTCCTCTCTCTCTAAAAATCGATGACTCCTCGGGAGAGGATTAAAAAAAACTAAATGTGATTTCTCATTGTTAGGTGGATATTTAACTTTCTTTTTTCATACACGCACAAATACTCACAAACTAAACAAAGGTCACTGACTATGAGATGAACTTAAAAATGTTGAAATCAAATAACTTAATGAGTAACCTTCCTTTTCATCTTTCTGCAGAGGTAAAGGAAGCTCTGGAAGAAAGTGCTGCAAAATTTTCTACTTTACTTTCTCCATGAATCGCTTCATGGTCTCCCAAACAACGTATTTCTAAGAACATGAAAACTTTTTTTTCTTTATGCAGAAAAAAATTAGTGCTTGGGTTCTATTTTTCTCTTATTTTCATTTACATTTGAGTTTAAACATTTTTTGGAAGGTTTCCTTTCTCTGAGAAATTAAAATAATATGATGTAATAAGTTTATTATAACAAGTATCTAGATATATTATTGGCCTATTAAGAATTGGCCAATAAAAATATTATTAGGAATGAGATTTGACATTACATAGTTTATCACATTACATTAAAAAGGCTGTATTGTGTAGAAGCAAATTTGGTTCATCTTTCAATCTGATTTAATTATTTATCAATTATGGTTGTTTTTCCTATTGTGTTTGCTTTTATTATTATTAGCTGGACTCATATTTGAAATCACCTTCCTGTTTATGATAGTGTAAAAAGCAAATTAATCCAGTTAAGTTGGGTTCTAGGATGTCTGGATTAGGTTTCCAGTTCCCTTGTACAATCTCTTGAGGATTCTAGATGGTGCTCAGGTTAACTCTCCCTTGCGCCTAGAGTGACTGTTGACACATGACCAAAAAAAGTTGGACATGAGATGAGTATTTCTCAGCTTTTTTCCTGAAGTTTATAGACCTGAAATTGAGTAGTAATTAGTTGGAACATTTGGTAATGAAAAAACAGCTTAAGTATCAACAGAAACTTTGAGATCTTTGATCTTTATTCAATGGTAAAAAAAATTCTGTGTCAGGTATTTTCTGCCTTTGAGGTCCATTCTGCATGATCTGGATAAGTTTTGTATAAGTGACTTTACGTGACCAGGACACATACTTATTTTTCAGTGCTCGGTATAGAATGCACATCCAAAGGACTCCCTGCATTATTTGTGCTATTGGATGCAGTGTGTTAAATTTTTACATTCAGAATGTTTTTCTTTGTAATTTGTAGTCTTGGGAACATTTATTCATTTACAGATCCAGGCTGAGTGCATCATATACTGACCACAAAACACCTTCACAGAACGGTTTACATTTCATAATTACCTCCCACTTTTGCTTTGCTTACTCCTACAGGTTTTAGGTTGGGCCAGCTATTAGAAAAGGATTTATAGTTTATTTGTGTTAACAATATGGATACGTAGTAATTTTCCTATGATTCTATACCATGGTAAATTTTAGATCTGTCATTACCATGCTTTGTTTAAAATACAGAAGTTTTTATATTCCACTGCTGAATCTCCAATTTGTGTAGTTAGTACGTGATAGCTTATACCGTTCCTTAGATTCTTTTCAGGGAGATAGATACTTTGGGTCTAAAACAGAAAATACTAACAACAAATTTCTGTCCATATGATTGGGAATATACTAGCACAATCTAGCAGTGACCTGAATGTTGCTGCATTCTAAAGTTTTAAAACATGAGTATGCTTAACACACCTGCCCGATAAGTGTGAGCTTGGACCTGAAGAGATGGAACCCTGCCCAAAGCAAGCAGATAAACTTTTACAAATCTATTGCTACTAAGATGGAACGTTTGGCAGTTTAAAGTCACGTTTCCTATAATCCATATCTTTATTATGTCCTTTGGTTTGGAATCTTTTTGGTGTTTTCCCTAATGTTCTATGGCCTGAGCTTTGGTTTCTCACTTGGTTAGATTCAGGGTGAATATAGTCACTGTCCTGTGTTTTGTCCTCAGGATCAGGAATGGATTACGGCAAAGTTGTGTTTGTCTGGGAAGGCAGCATGGAAGGGGCCCTGTCCTTTGGGGCTGGGCAGAGAAGGTGGGGGTTGCCCTTGCTTAGAGCAGAGGGTGCACACCAGTGCTGACCTCAATTCCTCAGAGGGAGTCACCAGAAATGGGAGAAGAGCCAACAGGTCCTTATGACCAAAATTGGGTCCACAGGGCAGAGCCATGTATGGGTGAGGAACTATGAGATGTGAAAGTTTGAGGCAGAAGTTGAGACTAGGTGAATGAGGAGGTGGTGAGCTATATTCCAAAATGGTAATGAGATTGCCTGTGTGTGAGTGTGCGTTTGTGTGTGTGTGCATGTGAATAGGGTACCGAGGTTGTTTGGGCAGGCCAGGTCACATTAAGGAGACTGGGATGGGACAGACACTAGAGATTCAAGCAGTGTGACTGCCATGAAGCCAAACCCCGTCCGAACTCCGGGTTCCACATGCATGGATCCAACCAACCTCAGATTAAAAGCATTTGGAAAAAAAAGTGAGTTGTTGCTGACATGTAGGGATGATTTGGAGTGCACAGGAGGATGTGTGTAGGCTATATGCAAATACCATTCCATTTTATGCAGGGAACATGAGCATCCTCCAATTTTGGTACCTGAGGGTGTCCCAGAACCAGTCTCCCATGAATGCACAGGGATGACTGTACCTAAAAATGAGAGAACTAAGTATAAGATGTGGTGAGAGCTCAGAATTCTGTGTTATCCTACACATACTGTGTTGCTGTCTTGGATATAATTTGTACCTTCCTTTATCCTCATTACTAGTAGAAGTATTAAAATTTTGCCTCATAAACCATTGGCCCATGAATGCAGCTCTTGACATGTTAGAAGGAGCTCATATAACAGGAATTAGGGGGCCTATGCTCTTATTTTGGGGTTAGAGACGAGAGACCTCTGCTTCCAGGCAGGTGGGCTTGAAGGCAGGGCCTTCCTTTGCCACCACACAGCCCGTTCTTGCTGTGGAGTACTGAGTTTTACTGCCCAGCAATCGCTCTTTAGAAAGCCATTTCCGTGGCTGACCTTATGATTGTGCAACTTACTGTGTGTCGAAGATGCAGTGAGAGATGAAATGGTGAGAAGGAAATCTCCCTCTTCATTGCTCCCCACTCAGGCTGTCTCTTTGTGATTGTTCCCTGGGCACTGATGCCTTCATCACTTTTCTTCACCTAGCGCCCAGGCACCCAGAACCCCAGTGCAATCTGTGGTTGCCCTGTGTGGAGACCTGGACTGTGTGGGGCTCCCACCTTGGCACTGGCTGATCCGGTACTGAGGGGAGAAGTGCCCGCAGCTGTGACCTCCTAAGTTGGTTTACACAGTCTGTATACAGTACTTCAGAAAGTGTGTCATCCTCAGCGTGGGATGACGCTAGCCAGCAGCAGTTAGAAAAATAATGGCCCCATGCGGATGGAAGAAGATTGAGAGGGAATGCTTATTCAAGCCACTCCAGGTGTGCAGTGGAGTTTCTAAGCTGCTAGCATTTGCTGATCAAAAAGTTGGTAAAATGGCCCTGGCTGGGTGGCTCAATTTGTTGGAGCATTGTCTGGTACACCAAAAGGTTAATGGTTCGATTTCCGGTCAGGGCACATACCCAGGTTGTGGGTTTGATCCCTGCTTGGGGTGCGTATGGGAGGCAACTGATTGACGTTTCCCTCTCACATCAATGTTTCTCTCTCTCTCCCCCTCCTTTAATATCAATAAAAATATCCTCAAGTAAAGATTTAAAAAAAAAGTTAGTAAAATGATGGATTGGTTTACTAAAGCGTCTGAATCTCTTTCACGTTAGAGAATGCTTAGGAAGTAATAATCCTTTAGGGCGCACTGGGCAAACAGTCTAGCCATCCCGTGGCTGGAGGTAACTGGTCAGGGCCCTGGCTGTGCCTGTGCCTGCCTCATCCCCTGTGTCAGGGGCTGCTGCCCCTGGGGGAATGACGGATGGACATCTCAGTCCATCTGCAACTTATTCCCAGCATACCGGTTGGGAACCATCAGGATTCACAGTTTACACAGTAGCAGCTATTGAAATAAATTTTACACTATGAACTTGGGTTATGATTTTGCTTCTGCTATGATTTTATTGACTGCTTGCTTGATTGATTTTAGAGACAGAGAAGAAGGGAGAGACACAGTGTTGTTGTACTACTTACTTATGCATTCATTGGTTCTTTTATTTTTTAATTCTTTTTTCTTTTTTTCCCTTTTCACATTTTTCTCATTGGTTGATTCTTGTATGTGCCCTCCTGACGGGGGGTGAAACCTGCAACCTTGGTGTATTGGTACGACGCTCTAAGCAACCAAGATACCCGGCCAGGGCCTACGATGATTTGTGTTCTTTGAACCTCCTTTAGTTTGTCTGGTCTTATCTAGACCAATCTAATACCTATCTTCTTAATAGCTCTTAGGCATGTTGAGGAAATAAGCAGTGTGAAACTCTTTGAGTATGTTGAAGGTAATACCCTATATATGATTAGAGTGGTGTCGTAAAACCTTGAAAGTCGTTTCATCTGTCCTGTCCTCTACTCAATCTTCTTGATTGTAGAGAGTAGATGAAAATATCACAGATGGATTTGATTATTTCTTTTTAATTCACTAATTTGCTTTTGACTGCTGTTTATTGGTTTACTGAGAACTTCGGATTCTAGCCATGTCCGAGGTACAGATGGTTATGCTTTCAAAACATCTTGTTGTAAGAGTGCTCATTGAAAATAATCCATACACTGCTCTCAGTTTCACCATTTTCAACACCACTGATTTGGCCCCTGAGACGAAGGTGATGCTTTTCCACTGATACTCTGGGTCTGATCCTCCAGGGAGCCTCCATCCACTGGTACCTTTCCCAGGTTACTAAGGAGGGAGGGCATGTCAAATGAACCCTTGTGCCGGGCACTTTCCTGGCCAGTAAGGGAGAACATGGGTTTTTGAGTCAAACAGATCTGGGTATGAATTTTCATTCTTCTGCTCAGACGTTCTGTGCCCTCTTTATGGCGCTGAGGCTGGGTTTCTTCCTGTTTGTGAAACGGAGCTAGTAGTAACTCTAGCACTTGTGTGTTATGAAGATCACAAGTGACACACCTATAAGGACTAGCAAATAGCGGGTGCACAGCAAAGTATATGAGCGGGGACCCCCCAAACTGGAGTCATCTTCTGGAGGGCTGGCCCTTTGTAGTATGGGTTTCCCCTGCTAGGTGAGTGTTCTGGAAACCCATCTGTATCAGTGTACCAGCTAGTGTTGTTATGAGAGGCTGTGTTCAGCTTTAGTGAATTTTTTTTTGAAGACTCTTTCAACGTGTTTGCTCGTTTCATGATGGGTGATTTATGAGTGCACCTGCCCACACCAAGCTGAGTGTTCACCAGTTTCTGACCAAAATGGCATGACCCCTGTGCCCCACCCTCCCTATTCACCCAATCTCGCCCCAGGTGCCTTTTTTTTGTTTCCCTGGATGAAAAAAGTCCTCAAAGGGAAACATTTAGCTGATGTGGAAGAGGTGAAACAAAAAATGGCAGAAGCACTAAAAGGCATCAAAATCAACAAGTTCAAAAACTGTTCTGAGCAGTGGGAAAATGTCTCAGTAGGTGTATTGAATCAAATGGAGAGTACTTTGAAGGTGACTAAAGTTTAAACATGTAAGAATAAAGTACACAATTTTTTATAAATCAATCCTGGGTTTTCAGGGTTCTCTCTCATACATATTGTTATTATTGAGAATTATTTAGTGTCAGAGTCAGTAATTTTACTGCATAAGAGAAATTGTTATTGCTCATCTAGCAACTTTGTCATTTCTCTTTTAGGAAATCATTAATTTCAGAAAATTGGTTCTTACCAAAGTTACGTAAGTTAAGATGCTGGTACACATATTTTTGTCTTTTCTGTCCTCCATCCCTCAGTCACTTCTATTTTTTATTTTTATTTTATTCTGATTTAAAAAAATTGGCTTTTGGAGTCACTTTTTTTTCCTGGTCAAAAAATTACACACTTAGGTCTGTGTTTCACAGGGTGACCACCTTTCAAAAATACTTGGCTGGCTGGTTTCCCATCCTCCCCACATTCCCAGTCAGTCCTCTGAGCGTTATCAGCACGGTTAGAAATTTGATCTCTAGTGTATCAAGAGGTACATGCTTGATAATTTCTTTCCTTGATGCCCCTGTACTTTACGTAAAGTTTAGAAGAGGGACGCTTCTCTTCATCCTTTGTTCCTGGCTCCTACCCTGGGACTCATAAGCTTAGGAAAGACTTTGGAGGAACTACTGGGTTGTTAATCCTGTTTTATGTCAAGCAGGAGGCATGGCATGAAAGTGTTGGAATCAGGCAGAGCTACTTTTGTATTCTTTCTCTGCCAGTTGCTAGCAGTGTGACCTTCATGAACTTGGGCCTGTCTGGGAAAGTTAAGGACCTTGCTGCATAATAATACCAGCTCGCTGTGTAGTCTGGAGCTCGATGGCAAGGGCCTACTAGACACTGTGCTTTTGTGTGTGTGTTGCAGTAGCTTCCCCACAGTTGAACAATGTACACATTACTAAACCCATTTTCAGATGGGGAAATTGAGACTTAGAGAGTTAATAACTTGACTTACATTCATTTTGTGAAAATTCTTTACTAATCTATTTTAGAGAAATTGTATGAGTGGCCTAAGGTCAGGAGAATCAGAATTGGGCAAGAAATACCACTTCAGATTTGCCCAAACATCAAAGTTTCTTTTTATAAAGTAGACTAATCTTTGCTGAGATGGACTAATTGGAGGTTTCTCCTAGTGAAAGGGCCATCAGTGCTAATGACAAAACAGTGCATATCAATAGTATAATGAAGCAATACATGATTTGTCTACTAACAAAATGGCATTCTATAGCGTAGCATGGGTAATTTTTATCTGTGGGTGCTTATTATATGCTTGCCTTTCACAACCCATTGTAAACAGAAATGATTCTGTGAATGTAAGGGAAACGGGCTCAGCTGGTCATCACTTTCATTTGGCTTAAGACTGTCATTATTTTACTTAGCTGGACTGTCTGGGTGTTGACCATTGCTTTTACAGAACTGTAAGCACAGGCAGGAGGACTTACAAAACAGACTCAGAGGTCTTCATCAAGGCTGGAACGTGGTAGTGACACTGACTGGCACTGTTTTGGCTTCTCCCTTTCAGCTTGGCTGCAACTAGAAAGCGGGGAAGGCTGTGAATGCTGAAACAAATGGAGATTGGAGAGAAAGTGATCTTAATTTCCTCTAAGTGTCTTCGTGGCAAAGGGAATTTTCTTCTTATATTTACTTATTAATTTTTATTTTTGTTTTCTTTTTCTTTTTTTAGTTTAACTTTTTATTATTTTTTTTTAACTTTTTTCCCTTTGTGTGTGTGTATATTTTCTTTCTTCAGATGTTTAAATGAAGACATTGTTCTTCCTTTTTAACTAGTGGCTTTCTAACTGGTTCACGTTGGTAATAGTTCACAGGCCAGTCCCCTCTCCAGAGAGTGAGTGCTAGGACCCTGAACAGATCTTTAAGAACTGATTGATATTTTCCTTTGGTCTTTAGTTGTCATGTGCTTGTCCAGTTCGCTTGCTTGCATATAAATAAATTAATTAATTAATTAACTTGCAAGAGAGCAAAACATGGATCTGTTGTTGCACTTTATTTATGCATTCATTGGTTGCTTCTTGCACGTGCCCTGACTGGGGATTGAATCTGCAACCTTGGCCTATTGGGACAATGCTCTAACCAACTGAGCTACCTGGCCAGGGCCCAGATAATTGATTTTTGAGATAAGGAGAAAAAGCAAGTGTAAAAAGTTGCTTTAGACAATATATATTTGTAAGTTCTTCTTGGAGTGGGTCTGTCTCAATTAATTGCAATTAATTTTATTTGTGATTATCTATTAGAGATAACACCAGGTAATTATCTTCTAATTTCAGTTATTTGTTTGATGACCTTTCTAACCAAATGCTTGCTGCTTCTAAGTGATTTTTGGAATGCCATCACTATACACAAATGAAACTCAAAATGTATATCTCCATAGAAAATAATATTAGAATGAAGATTAGGGTTTCATTTGAGCCCACACATGTCTATTTCACTCACTGTGTACTTAAAATAATACTTTTATCATTATGCCATTATTTGTAATTTAGTTTTCTAGAGAATTTTTATGAATTTTTGAGCCAAACTAATGCCATATGCTAGGGAGCAAGATCTCAAATGCTCTGGAGAATAACAGTTTTGAAGCTTCTCTTATGCACTTAAGATTAAGGAGGTGGGAAAAAGTTAGGCAGGGATCAGATCATAAGGTAGTTAACAAGATTATGTGCTCACTTGAGGGTAGTAACAGTTTATTTATTTTTTAAAAAATTATTTTAATTTATTATTTATTGAATTTATTGGGGTGACATTGGTTAATAAAATTATATAGGTTTCAGGAGTACAATTCTCTATTATATCACTTGTATATTGTATTGTGCGTTCACCACTCAAAGTTAAGTTTTCCCCTAGTTTATTCCAAAGGTGTGTTACCTACATGCACAGACACAATGGACAGAGCTTACTTAAGGCAAAAATAAACCTTTTATTAAAGATACTGGCCTGGGGTGTGACTACCCACCATGACCTGCCCAGTTAGGAATTTTTGATCAGATCACCCTTTGAGATTACTTTCGAGAAAGTAATTCCCTTTTTTTTCATCCACAGTTCTTCTTTTGGTCATATTATTAGTAATTTTAATAGTACTGACCAATGACCCGGATGGGTTTCATTGCTGTATGACCTTGACAGCTTGCTTACATCTTTAAGGCTCAATTTCATCATTTGTAAAATGGAGATATTATTAGTACCTATGTCATGGACTGGTAATAAGTTTTAAATAATTTATGTAATGTAATTTATTACATTAGCTTTTATTATTATTACTATAATTGGTCCACATTTGCAGTAAATAGATTTTTGTGATTTGGCTTTGGAGCCTAACCAACAAATTAATTTTATTTCTTTGGGAAAAATAGATGTCCTGTGTTTGGCAAGAAGGGAATCTGATGTCACCAGGAACATCTTTCTTCTGCTTTTCCCTCATACCCCACCAGTGTCTAGCAATAGGAGGGACTGTGCTGGTTTTGGATACTTTTTGTTCTTCCAGGATCTCAAAGAAAGCTCACTGTACACATCACATATTTGTAAGTACAGGCAGTGCTGTCTTTCATAGGTTCAGCTTTCACACAAACTATGCTTCGATGTATATAGAAAGCACAATTCACCTTTTATGTCTGTTGTGTACTTTTGTATGTTAGCTGGGGAGTGGGCGGGGGGACATTTGCAGCGAATTCATGGTGGTGTTGTGAACCGGCCTGTGGCTTGGTTTTGTCGGCATCGCCAGGTTTATTAGTGCCTCAGTGTTTGTAGCTGCAAATATTATATCTGAACGCCGTGTTGCATTTTACTGTGCAACTTCACACAAATGAGGGGGCAGTGAAAATGCTGAAGCTAATGCCAGGAACATAGGTCTTGAGAACTTGTTTTTGTTTTAAGAGGGAAAGCGTTAGGGATGTCAGAGTCAGGTACTCGTTGGAGGAGAGCCCATGTATTGAGGTGTGAAGGAAAAAGGAAAAAGCATGCTTAATACACATTTTTATTTATTTTGTCTAAAATGAGTGCCATGAGTGTGGGCTTTAGGATTTTTGAATCTTTGGGCATGGAACCATCTTTATAATGTGTAAATGTATTTGTTATGGCTTTTATATTAATACATGTTTTCTGGAATGTATTGGACAGAGAAGGGAGGCTTATGTAAGATTCTTTCAAAGTTTTTTTTAAAAAGCTTTCTATGTTGGAAAATTTCAGAAGAGGAGAGGATAGTGCAATGAACTCCCATGTACCCACTATCCAGCTTCAGCAGTTACCAATATGTCGCCAATCTTATTTCATACTCCTTCCCTCCCCCCCTTTTTTGGTAGAGTATTTTAAGGTAAATCCTACATCATATCACTTTACCAAGTAATACTTGTGTTTATTTCTAAGAAATAAAGACATTAAAAAATATAATATTAATGCCATTATCATACCTAATAAAGTTAACAGTAATTCCTTAGTATTTTCTAATGCCCCATTAAGATTCAAGCTTCCTTGAGTGTCTCAGAAAAGTTTTTTAAAAAGTGATAAGCTTGAGTCAGTATCTCAATTTGCATATTGCATGCAACAGTTTTGAGGTTGGGGAGCACCACACTTCTGCCGGGTGGTCCCTTCCTCCAACAGCACAGAAGCCACTGGAGCCAAGCAAGCATTTATTCCATTCTTCAGCAAAGGGTGACGAGGTGAGGGCATCTTCCTCCACAATACAATAGATGTAACTATGGAATTTGCAGTCTTCCTGTGTCCTTCCTGTTCTTATAAAATTTGTTGAGAAAATTTACAGTTAAAAACAACTTTAAACATGCTCCTTTATTATTTAAAGCCTAGATTTAAATCTTGGGTGTTAAAAGGCCACCAACAGATTAATTCCACGCTATCCTCCTGATATCTACGGATTAGTCATCTGTTTCGGCAATCTAACACTAAGTGTTGCCATCCCTGGGGCAAATTTAGTTATGTGAGGATTCAGGTAGCACCTACTTAAGTCGGGAACTTCGAGGCTAGTTTGGCAGAAGTTAATAAAGATTGTATGAATAAGTTAATGCAGATTGGTCTTAGGTCTGAGCTCTGACATGTTGCTCAGCACCTTCAGGAGGCTGAAGTCGGTGTGCAGGTGCTGAATACTGGGGATAAAGTTTGCCGAGGCATGTCGGTCCACTCTTTGATCTGCAGGCACAGGACTGGGTCAGGTGTGGCTTGACTGCTGGAGGACGCTGACTCAGCAGACCCTGCCTCTGACTTCAACGCTATACTAGCTGTGGTCCCTGGAAGACCTTCTGAGTGGAAGTAGGTTCCAGGAAGGACCTTAAGGCAATGTTTATATAATGACGAAGAGTGAAAAATAAAGAAGACTGTGGTAAGCTTGAGGAAATATCACTGCTACTCAGAACCTGCAGTGGTTTCTCATGGTTCAGAGTAAACACCGAAGCCCTGAGAGCAGCCTCTCAGGCCCTGTGGCCTGCCCCTCCTGTGCGTTACCTCTCTGACCTTAGTGCCTGCTTTCCCTGTTCACTCCGAGTTAGCTGCTGAATTCTGTGAATCTGCCTGATCCCCCTGCTTCAGGGCCTTTGCATTTGCTGTTCTTCCCTACTTGTTCATTAACTTATCTCCTTCCTTCCTGCCTTTCTTACTTTTTCATCTCCTTTGGGTTTTTGTTCAGCTGTTACTCAGAGAGGGTTCCCCTAACAACTTAGGGGGACCCCTCTGCCCTCCCTGCCCCCCTGCGCCCCTGCCCCTGCCACCCTGTTCTACCAGCCCTCCGTAAATCTCTCCCTTGCTTATTTTTTCCCCTAGCAGTACCACTTTCTAACCTATTAGACAATTTAGTTTTTAATTTTGTTTATTGTCTTTTTCCCACCATGGATTTATCCTTAGTGTCTAGAATAATGGCTGATCATAGTAGACATTCAGTAAATTGTTTAGATGAGTGAGTAGCCGAGTTAAACTCTGGGAAATGTGATCCCAAGAATACACAGAGATTCCACGGGGAAAATGAAGGATGATTTTGAACAGCATTATGGAAAGAGACACTGTAGTAAAGGGGATTGGAAAAGTGTCTTCACGGTTCCTGTAACAGTGAACTGTGCCTATAAAGTTCATGTGAGATCGAGCTGTTTTTCTGCTTAGCAGTGTTGCCCACACGGTGAGTGATGACTCTCTGGCTTTTGATACAGTAGGTTGTTGGCATGTGTGAATCTAACAATCGTGGTTTCAGATATTTGCTGGCAGCCCAAGAGGGTCACCCACATAGTTGTTGCTGCTTTGTAGGGACACACGTGGTGAACCCTGTACCAGCCGTGAGCTCAGACTGAGCCTGAGGTAGCACAGCTCCTACACTGCAGCTCCTCCTGGTAGCCTTCTTTAATTAAGAATTTAGAAACTCATTCAGTTACACTGACCGCATGTTATATCGGAAATTATATGTCACAGTGATATCTGTGAATTTGGGTGTTTGTAAACCGGGTTGGGAGAGGGCTGTTTCGTGAATGTCAAGGGTCGGTATACTTTGTAGGTATTCTGGTGAGTCTGCTCTTCACCAAAGATCGGGGTTCGTATTTGTGATCCCAGTTCCTAAAGAGTTTGGGACAGACCAATCAAGTCACCTAAGAGAGGCAGCATGACAAACAGTGATTAAGAGCACATATTCATGGAGCCAGACTGTGTGGGTTTGAATCCTGACTTTATGGACTTAATCTCTCTGTGCCTCAGAAATAATGATAAAAATGGTGCATACCTCATTGGGTTATTGTGAGAATTAAATGAGTTAATATTTGTAGAGCAGTTACAACAATGGCTGGCACAGAGTAAGCTCCACCTAAATGTGTTTTACATAAATATAAAGACATTTACTTGGGAGACCTGTTAGAGAGTGCTTCAACCTTTGGCCAGTAGGCACACCAAGATAGGGAGAGAGATGGGCATAAGGGATACAATTTGAAGTCATAAGAAAGCATATTGAAGTTTAGTAATATGGAAGAAAAGTTATTGAGGCTAATTCCTAATGGGCACGGCCTAGTTAATTATGAAGGAGTATAGTAGAGTGGTTAACATTGTGGACTGCCGACTTAGACTCCCTGCCTGGCCTTCTCGTCACACTTGCCGATTTTGGGTAAATTACTTAACTTCAAATTACAACTCTAAAATGGGTCTGTGAAAAGGACTTACCTCATGGGGTTGTCATGAAGCTTGAATCAAGTAGTCATTGTAAAGTGCTTAGCACAATACCTGGCATATAGTAAAGTTTTGAAAATGGGGCTTTTGAAAAACAATAGATGATGAGAGTTTCTAATCTCTGTCCCCTCGTTGTTATAGGTATTGAAATCCTTTAGCTAGAACCTTCAGCCCTGTCCTGTTACTGAGCCAGTTGGACAAAATCTGACAACATCAAGAATGAAGTAATGCAAGCATGATGCTTAGCACAGTGCCTGGCCTGTAGCAAAAACTCAATAATACCGGGAGCCTCAGCCCCGCCAGTGGGGATGATGGTTCCAGAAGGTGGATATGTGAACAGTACGGCTGCCACATTGCATTCAAGATGCAGAAAGAGAAGGTGTCTTTCTCCATGTTCTACTCTGGTTGTCAGGGGTGGGTAGGTCAGGAGCTACACCTGATCGAATGCAATCCAGCTGACTCCCAGCGTGGAGTCCCGGAACAAACTCCTACTCTGACATCCCTATCCACCCTCCCACCTCATCTGACCTGAGGTCACTGTAAAAGCTACAATAAATGCATGGGAAATCACAGACTAAAATGAAATGTACGAACTAACTGTGGATTTTAGTTATCTGTGCTATCCCTCTACTAATTACTACAAATAATTGACACTGATTATGTATAGATTCAAAGTTAGGCTATAATTTGTAGAACTCAAGTTGGAGATTTATATTGACATTTCAGATTCGAATTTCCTTTTGGAGGTGGTTGCCCTCCAGCTTTTTTTATTGGCTTATCTAAACACGTTACAGGGTTTTACTTGTCTAGATGCAGTGCTGAGGAACAAAATTGAACTTTCTCATAACTTTTGGATTTTAAAAGCAACTTAAGCTGTAATTTGTTTTTAAGTTTATTCATTCATTTATTCACTGAACTGATAGTTACTTAGAACCTACCATGTGGCAGGTCCAGGTACCTCTTGGCTTTTTTATTTTTATTTTTTGGCAGACAAAGTAAAATTCTCATTTGAATTCAGTTCTACAACTACATAGCACAGTCTATGTGAAGGGCTAAGTTCCAGAGTTATACAATAAGAAGGAAAATAGATATTAAAATTATTCTTAAAAAAATTCCTTATAGGCATTTCCCCGCTCTACCTTTGGAACACATCACTGTTTCTTCAGTTCAATACCAGACAAGTAACTGTACGTTTGCTCGTGTATGAGGTTCATGTTGTTTGAAAAATACATTCAGGGCATTCACACTGAGATATGCACTTAGTTCCAAACATGTGTGTGCTCTCACTGTGCCATTCCTCACGGGTTGATTCATTCTTTCACTTACCGGCATTTAATGAGCACCTGCTATTTGTAGTGACTATGCTTGACATCAACACTGAAGGTAGGAAGACTCTATAAGATGATGGCTGCTCTCAAAGAATTTATAATGTGGTGGGGACAACTGCCATGACAGGTCCATGTAGAGTTGCATGAGGTTCAATGATTGTGACAATGCAGTGTCATACATGCTATATGAAAATGCTACATACGCTATATATACACCGTCAAGGAGCCAGTCAAGAATGGATAAAGTGTAGTAGCTCTTCTCGGGAAAGGGTGTGTCTGAGAATGTAGAAGGGGAGCTAGAGAGGTTTGAGTTGGGTCTTGAAGAATGGGTTAACTAAGATGACATGTTAATTAGAGGAAACAAAGGCCTGGTAGCCTGTTCAGAGAATGGAATGGTGTGGGGGGTGGCAGGGGGGTGGGGGGAGCTAAGTGTGGAAAGTTCATGACAAGCTTTCAATTCTATGTTGAACTGTTTGGACTTCGTCTTCAATATAGTAAGGAGCCACTGAGTGATCTTTAAAAGGAGAATGATACCAAATTGTGTTTTGTAAGTGGGTGGATTAGGTGGAAGTGGCTTCAGAGCAAGGGAGACCGGTTTGAAATTATTGGTGGGAGGGCGAGTAGTAGTCCAGCGATCTCACACTCACTTCTAAGCCGGGACAAGTTGGAGCATCCCTGGATTAATATCTGCCTCGCAGGTGGGGTTCCCAGCTACAGATGGTCCTTTTCCCCACTATTGACCTGTGGGTTTTCTCCCCTTCTTCCCTTTGCTCTGCTTTCTTTCCTCTGCTGCTCATTTGGTCTGGCTCTTGGCTGAAGAACAGCATTGTGAGAGGAAAGGAGGCAGGATAGCAATGCCCACTGCTGCCCTCCAGCCTTCTCACATGGAGCACCCTCAGCCCCCACCCCGCCCCAAGCCTTTTCAGTTCTTGCCTGAACCCTCTCTTAGGACCTTTCTGGGTTTCACACAGAGCCCTTGAAGAAGGACAATTGAAAATAGAAAGAGTTTAGAAGGGAACCTCCTTTTCCTGACCCTGACAGTAAAAAGTCTGAGAAGGAAAGCTTTCAGCAGGCAAAGTGCTGCATTTCTGACCTGGGAATAAAACTGCTGTGTTCTTTGGTAGGACTCAGGTCAGAAGCGGCACGTGGTGGTCGTGGAAACACATGGATTGGCCCATTGAAAAAGTTAGAGAGTGTGTGACTATGGGTTTAGGCTGTCAGGGGGATGTTCTCAGGGGGTCATGTGAGCCATTCCCTTTCCAGCACTTAATACCCTCTCCAGCAAGTTCTCCTCTCATCTGTCACCCCATGAGCCTCCACAGCCTTCCCCAAACTAAAGTTCTTTTCTTGTCCTTGTTGAGCCTGTTTCAGCCTTTTGGCCAGCAATCTGCAGCTGGACGGAGTAGAGACCTCGCCCCAACAAGCAGAGGATGGGAGAGGGGAGGTTGATCCTGTGGGAAAGGAGTTTGTGGCTTTTGGGTCCATAAGACTGTTAATACTCAAGTCTGCTGTGCTCTCTGGGCCCTAGGAACCTTAGATTTCGATTAAACTGAAATTAACTGAATTTATTCACTCAAGGAGCTTATCAAATGCCTTAAATCACTTAGGAATTGTTTTAGGCTCATTTGAAGTGAGAGGTTCACTAACTTTCCCAGGGTTACACAGTTCCTGAAAGACAAGTCTGGGATTGGCAGTCAGCTTCACCTGATTCTGTCTCTGTGTAGATGAGCTAGTTTCTGCACCTGACTCTCAAGTTAAATAACGTTTCCAGGGCAAATTAAAAGTCATATTTGCAAATGAGCTTTTTTTTATTGAACATTTCATTGACATAATTGTAGGCTCACATGCATGTTTGAGAAATGGTGTAGAGCTTGGTTGTACACTGCCAGTTTTCCTCGTTGTGAATATTTCCTAAAACTTTAGTATGACACCACAATCAGGGTATCAGCATGTGTCCTCTAAACTTACTCAGATTTCCTCAGTGTTGCTTGTGCTCACTTCTGTGTTTAAGCTCGGTACGATTTCCTCACCTGTGTAGATTCACGTGTCTATCACCAGAGGTGAGACATTCAACAGAGCCAACCCCGCAAGGACCTCTCATAGTGCCCTCGCATAACCACAGACATCGCCCGGCCCCTCAGCTTCTACCCTCTGGCCACCACCAGCCTGCCCTTCGTGTCTAACATGCTGTCGTTTCAGAAGAGTGATGTGAGTGGAATCATACAGTGTGAAATCTCTCAGAGTTATTAGCTTTTTTCATTCAGCACAATTCCTTGGAGAGTCATGCAATTCGTTTTGTACATCAATAGTTTATTCCTTTTTATTGCCAAGCAGAATTCCATGGTATGGGTGTACCATAGTTTGTTGAATTATTCACTTGCTGAAAGACATCTGGGCTAATTCTGGTTTTTGGAGCATTTATGTACAAGTTTTCATTTCTGAGGGAGAAGTGCCCAAGGGTGCAAATGAACTTTTAAAAAATATTTTCTTTCTTTCTTTCTTTAGAGAGAGGGGAAAGGAGGGAGAAAGAAAGGGAGAGAAACATGGATGTACGAGAGATACATTGATTGGTTGCCTCTCATACACCCCCAACTGGGAACCTGGACCACAAGCCAGGCATATGCCCTGACTGGGAATCGAACCAGCAACCTCAGTCCACTGAGCCACACCAGCCAGGGCCAAATGAACTTTTAATGCAGTTCATAAATCCAGAGTTATGTTTGGTGTGATCCTGCACTGGATTGCATTTTCACCTTTTATCCAGTCAGCAGTTAGATTTCGTGTGGGGCTGCCACCCAGTTCTCCCTGGCCCTGGGCCTGTGTAAATTTCCAGACCGATTAGGGCACTTCTGAACTCTGCTTTGCTTTGTTGCCAGGGAGCTGTCTCTGCTGTTCACCATGCTTGTTAGGTTTGCCGCACCAATGTCTCTTTACCCCAGCCTTTACGTCCAGAGCTGCAGCAGCCTCTGCAGCTACACTAACAACCGTGTTCTTTCCCCTCTTTGCTGTGGAAGTATGGGCTGTCTCCCGCCGGCAAAGTTATGATAGGAATAGCTGTAGCTTTTCCTCTGCCCTGCCCTCTTCCCTGTAGTGAACACACGTTGCCAAAAGGTGGCAGTGCTCTTTGCAGCCACTGAGATTGCTCTCCCCTGTCGCCTGTGGTTTGGAGAATTGATATGTATTGTTCTTTATGTGTATGTTGAAAACGTGGACAGCAGATTTCCCAGAATAACAAAGGCACCAAGAAAGTGCCGTGTGATTTAAAAAGATTTGAGAGAAAACATCACGTTTGCAAATGATTTGTAATGAAAATGGTTCCCCACTTTGTAGAAGTGATTTGAGTAGTGAATTGAATCCAGAGACGTGTGTGTGAATGTATAATTGTAGATGTGTTGCATTCTGTGTAGTTCCTTACAAAGATATGCGAAAATGCTGATTTTTGCCTCCTGTCTGACCTAGACTAGCTAAGTAGCAGGGACAGCTGAGCTCTGGGACCTCAGATGAACACCTCTTAGTCCCAAGTGTACACTGTAAATATAATTTGCATGGTTCCAGTGGCTAATGATAGTAAACTCTTCACTTCTTAGTATTTGTCCCCTGCGTGCGTCACTTCAGTGTGTGTGGGCATGTGTGTAAAGAACTGTTTAAACATTTGCTGTGCACAGGAAAGCTGTTGTAAAGTGAGAGATTATGGGGTTCGCTGGATGTCATAAACAGAGCAAGCTAGAGAGGAGAGAGTGGGATGAGTTTAAGCATGAGGTTACTGTAACTAATAACCTTTCAGCTGTATACATGAAAAGAACCAGCAGTGTCCAGTTCGGGTATAGTCCTGTTAAAGCTGGGAGCTCTTCTGTTCCCTGGGGTGCCATGCTCTGGTGCCTTTCTGGAAGTAGTCAGAATAGCCCCACTGTTTATGTGACCCATGTGCAGCCTGGTTAAGTGGAGAACAGGGTGTGCGGGAGCCTGGGCCAGCTCTGGGACTGGGGCTGCGAGCCTCAGAGTGGGTCCTCTATGCACGGGCTTCTGTGTGGAGGTTGGGGGGGTCTGTTTTCTGCCTCCCCAGGTGTGAGAGCTGCCTTTGCAATGACCCAGAGGCTCACAACACAGCTGTGTGCATGGGGAGACAGGGAGCAGGCTCCACCTTAATCAGCAGCCTTTTTGCTAGTGCATCCTTTGGCAAAGGCCTTAGGTTAGGAAGAGAATTACTCTGCATAAAGTTAGAACCCTCAAAGCAGATGCCGTTACTATAGAGACGGGTGAAATGCTACCGTGTAGGAGGCCTCACCAGGAGGGATGGGAGAAGGGTGGTGGGAGGGCAAGTGAGGCAAATCTAGAGGCTAGCACACCCAAAGACCTTCAACCTTTAGCAGTGCTGTGACGGGCTAGGCTTGCATTCTGAAACTTGTGTGCTGGCCACCTGCCACTTGCTGACTGGCTGAGTGGCAGCTGCTAGCACTGTGCGGACTAGCTGGTGAGCACGTTGGCAGTTGGCAAGGGCTCTGGGGGCGGGAACCCAGGGGGGTGGAATGTAGATCGGTGCCCAAGGCCCAGTGGCTGACAGTTTTGCACAAATGTTTCTTGTGCTGGACTTAAGTCACTGTTAAAGCCTGCTCAGTGATTAGGACTGGCTGGTGAGAGCCTGTCCGTTTGGCAGCAGATTGGACACGTGTTATAGTTAAATCATGTTAGTATCCCAGAATAACAGGGAATAAGAGAAACCCCACATCGGGTGTGGACTTCCGAGGAAGGGTCTCCCTACTCCTCTCAAAGACCCTGTGGAAGGAAGGCAGGACTGGTCTGACCCTTATCCCCGTGATGCTGGTGAGAAGCTTCCAAATCTATTCTGAACTTTGCCTCATGCTGATGATGTGAGCACCAGGGAGCTGTTTAGAAGCATGCTCTTTCCTTTCTTTGTTTGCAGCAAATGCAGTTTGTGTAAAGGACATTTTAAGAATGGATTTGGGGACCTGATTAGGGACTAGATGAGTTAATTTCTTCCCACTGACAGAGGGGAAAACTGGTTGGGTCAGACAATCATTTTAAAAGCTATCTCTGTCTTGCTAATAATAGCAAGCAACTGCTGGGAGGGCTTTAGGGGGGTGACACAAACCCAAATAATTGACATTTGTGCTGTAAAGATGGAAAAAAGCCTTAAATTCCCTTGCTTTGTGCAGAAGCCCAGATGTGCCAGGCTGGACTTGCTCTTGAGGAGGAGAGGGCTGCTCTGGGAAGGGCTGCTGTGGGCACGCAGATTTTATATTTTCCCTTTGCAGTGCTCATTCTTTTTTGCTGCTTGCAGGCGTTCTGCATTGTCTGTCAGAAAGCACTAGGTTTCTAATTACTTGCTATGTATAGTCTTGGAGGGAATGTGAAATATGTATCAGAGAGCCAAGGAATGCACCGGTCATTATTCTCACTCTAACTCGGAGCTCGGGGACAGTGTTTCAGTAAGGCTGGGCGGGCGTCTGAGCCTAGGAAGAGGGCTCTGGGCATGAACATTACTACTGTTGTTACAGTTGTTACAATGTCTCCTTCAGCTCTTACTGATTTCCTTCCTTTATTTTGGCTTTGTTTGTTGAATGCAATTAAACGTTTTATTTATGGAACATGTAAAAAGTGAATAGAACCAGTTTGATTAAATGGTGGGGTATAGAAATGATGTTCTGTATGAAATTGTGTTGGGTTCTGCAGGTTGATAGGACTGGAAAGGGTTACTTCTGAGAAGAAATGTGGGCTAAACTCTTCGTTTTCCAACTGGGAAACAGTAAGCAGCACAGGGCTCCAGAATTTTATTGTACTTCTGAGGCCTTTTAAGAAAATTTCCCCATTTAGCTGCCATCCTTATCCATGTCTTCAAGCACTGTATTCCTGGTGGGTTCTTGCCCTTTGGACCGACTCTCCTAGATTGCTAGGGGAGCCTTTGAGAAGACAGATGTGATTATATTAGAGCCCTCATCTGTCTTGCTCATCATTGTATCTCTAGTGTCTAGAAGTGTGCCTGGCACCTAGTATGTACTCAGTAAATATTTGCTGAATAAATGAATGGAGAAGGGCAGGAAAGAGAAGAGGGAATGACTGAATGCTGTCTCTGTGTCTAGCATCGTGTGTGGTACGTTTTGAGTGCTTTGGTCATTGTCACCAACGACCTCCAGAGAGCCAACTCCTGTTTCTTCCCTCTGTCTCCATCTTTCTCAGCCTCTCAGCAGCATTACCCATGGCAGCGCCCTCCTCTTCTCTTGCTTCCTTGACATCATGCTTTCCTGGTTTTCCTCTTACCTCACTGACTGCTTTTGTTCCTCTGCTTTGCCTGTGAATGTTGGCATGCCTGGCACTTGGTCTTCGGTCTACGCCTCTATTTCTACATTTTCTTCCTGGATGATCTCATCTAGTAATAGCTTCTTCAGTGACAAGCTTTAGCCATTGATTTTCCAATTTTTATCACCAGCACCAGGCCTCCGAGCTCCAGATTTAGACACCTGATTGTGTATTGGACAGTTCCTTTTTCACGCGTAATGAGCATCTCCACCATAAAGTGGCAAGGGAAGAACTCTAGATTCCTATGTTTTTCCCTGGACTCCTGAGATAGTTTCCTCGCTTCTTTGGTCTCCTGATTATCTATATGTCTCATGGCAGTCAGAGTAACCCTTTAAGAAAGGTAAAACAGCTCCATTTTAAAACTCTTAACTACAGTTAATAATACTGTAGTGCAGATTTGAAAGTTGCCCGAAAGAGTAGATCTTAAAGGTTTTCATCACACGAGAAGTAAGTTTCGTGGCCGCGTGTGGGAACTAGACTTACTGTGGTGGCCATGCCACCGTGCAGTAGTGCCCCCGCCTCTGGGTTTTACTTCCTGTGGTTTCAGTTACGGGCAACAACTGGGGTTCAAGAATGTTGAATGAAAAGTTCCAGAAATAAACCATCGATAAGTTTTAAACTGTGCATTGTTCTGAATAGCGTGATCAAATCTCACACTGTCCTGCCGTGTCCCACCCTGGCCACGAATCTCCCCCTTGTCCAGCCTGTCCGTGCTGTGTACGCTCTCCACCCATGAGTGACTTGGTGGAGCCGTCTCTGTGATCAGGTAGACTGTCCCGGGATCGCAGTGCTTGTCTTCAGGTAACCCTTATTTTACTTAATAGGGACCCCAAAACATTACATTAGTGATGCTGGCAATTCAGATATGCTGAAGAAAAGCTGCAAAGTGCTTCCTTTAGTTGAAAAAGTGAAAGTTCTTGGCCTCATGAAGAAAGAACAAATATAGTATGCTGAGGTGGCTAGGATCTACGATAAGAATGAATCTTCTATCTGTGGCATTGCCTAATTTGTAAGTTAAACTTGCTCATAGTATGTGTAGGAAAACACATTGTGTACAAACAGGGTTTGCAGGCACCCACTAGGGGTCTTGGAACATATCCCTCTCAGATAAGGCGGGATTACAGTGTATACAAATCATCGTGCTCTGCATCTGAAACTAATGTAATACAATGTGTCAATTATACCTCAATAGGCCAGAATACAAACAAAACTTTTCAGTGGCTCCCGAAACACCTGCAGTTGTGACTGCCCACCTCGGCCTACGTGGCCCCGATTCCTAATGGGAGTTCTACTGTTGACCTTCTGACTCTCTGTCCGGCCTCACGTACCTTGTTTCTTTTCCTGAAACTTGCTAAACTTGTTCCCACCTTAGGGCCTTTGCACTTGGTATTCCCTTTGTTTGGAACACTTTGCCACCAGAGCTTCAAACGTCTGGTTCCTTCTTATCATTTTTTTCTCTGCTCACATGTCACCTCCTTGGAAGCCTTATCTGAACCACCTTATGCTGAGTAGCTTTCTGCCTCATTTTATTTCCTGCAAGAACTTAATGCTATCTAAGATTACCTTGTTTATCTATTTATTATTAGTTTCTTAGAATTTGCCTGTCATACTCACAGATGTATTTGTCTCCCTCTGAAGAGTGTTAGGATGTAGCAATTGCTGAATCAGTCAATCAGTATATCATTCACTCTTCACGGGAAAGGCTCAGATAGGGTTGGCAAAAGACTTGACTTCTCAAGTCTTCAAGACATTTTTTTCCCCACTGTAATCCTGATGACTGATGCATATCATATTTGTATGTAGTTTTATATTTTTTATTTTTAACACAGACAAGGAAATAGGCATATATCAGGATGAACTATTGCATGCATGTCCCATATCCTGCAATTGTCCAAAGGTAATGAGTTTCTTAATGACATTGTCCCCCGATAAAGCTCAGGGTAAAAAAGGAATAAGGAAAGAAGAAAGGAAGGAAACATACCTTTATTAAACATGTACTAGGTGCTAGACACAAAACTGAGTGCTTCACATATGTTCCCTGATTTGAATCTCAGAGCAGTCCTGCAAGGTTGATATTATCACGCCCAATTTATAGCTGAAAACACTGAGGCTCAATAAGTTAATACTTTGCTCCAGGTGATACAAATGCTAAGTGGTAGAATTAGATTCTTGAAACCCAGGTCTACCGGACACCAAACTTCTGACATTCTGTGCTAAGATGGTTGCTTTGTGAGGTGGATATGCTCCTAAAATAGAAAGGAAGGAAATGTGAACTCAGTGCATGTTCACCTATATTACAACGAATACCTGAAGCACAAGAATAAGTTATACAGACAATATGGAAAACAGACCTACAGTATTCAGTGCCTGAGCATGTAATTGGGTGGGTAGGGTACAGATGAACATTTGCTTCCCTGGCGGAGCTCCCGTAGGGTTTGACGTAGAGCAGCTGTCCCCAGAGCAAGTTTTTTGTCTCTAGACTGGTACCACACAAGCAGCATTCGAGCAGTTCGGGACTTCTTCCTGCATTCACTATAATTAGAATGCATGGAATTCTGTATGTCAGAGTTAATGCAATGACAACGAGTCACAGAGTAAGAAAGTAAATGTTAACTCATTCTATAAACGAGAAACGTGTTTGGCATCGGGGGAGGCCGTGCAAACGCTGTCAGTACTTGGACTGGTCCTGAGGTCTTACTTAGCATATGAAATTGCACAGTAGATCCTATTATGTAAGGAGCCAGGAGGACACCATAACGTGGCTGTGAAATGAAGAACTTTGTGTCCTTCAGGGAAGAGTTAACAGGACAGGAAGAAGATAGAGCGAGAAGTGTGATAAGAATGTGGAAAAGGAATGAATGGGTGGCATATATATGTGACTGTTGCCAAAGCCGAGTTGCTGGATAATCCTCAGATGTCAGATTTCCGTGAGGCCAACATGTGACTCAAAGCTTGCCACTCAACAGAGAACACGGGGCTGGGCTTGTACTAAGAGGCTGGCTGGAAGCTAGGCTCCCACTGTGCACTAGCCCAACTCCCTGTCACTTTCTGTGTGTGGGTGGGTGTGCATGTGTGTGTGAGGGTATACATTTTTATGCAGTGGGTGTTTAAAGAGCTAAGCACTGAAGCTGGATTTTCACAAACGATCATCACGAGCACTCCAGACACACCAAACTTCCTCTCTTGGTATTTTTTTCTTTCTGTTCTTTTTTCTTTTGCAAATCCCAAAGGAGAGAACCCCCAACACACAGCCTGCAGGATTGAGATGATTTTCTCTTACTTGTCCATGTGGGTGCCCTCTCAAGGTTAGAGCTGAAGCTATGTGGGACCGGCACATTCTCTACCACCAGAGGAGAGGAGCTGCGTGAAGAAGTAGCAGTGACCAGAGGAAGAGTGACTCTGCCCTGTTGACATGAACAACAGCTTGCAGGTTAACCTGCCCAGAAGCTGGGCTGCTTCAGGTGGCTCACTCCAGGAGAAGTCTGAGCACTCTTTTTTTCTTTTTTATTACTATAGGATGGAGGATGAAGCTGTCCTGGACAGAGGGGCTTCCTTCCTTAAGCACGTGTGTGATGAAGAAGAAGTAGAAGGTGAGCTTTATGGGTCGGGGAAGGTATATTCATGTACCTATGTCTTTGTAGGTAATAGCATCCAGCCAGTCCACACAGCTTGTATTTGTGAAGTTACAAACCAAACCTTTTCTGTGGAGCTTCATTAATCTCCCCATTTTGCTTCAACACAGGAAGTAATTTTTAGAACTTCACTGGACTGTCAGACCTGAGTCAATATAGTCCCGCATAGTTAAAATACAAGGGGGGGTGGTGTCTTATTTTGAAGCAGGTGCCTCTTCATGAGAAGTAAATATTTTTCCAGGTAATATGAACCATCTTCCAGTGACTGGTTCAAGGAAGCTGCTAGATTTGTATAAATGTATTTGGTTGAATATTCTGTTCTTTCTTATAGCTTGTAGGGTAAAGAAACAGATATAGGAAGAGAATGATGATAATCATACCATTGTCACCAGAAATACGGGTCGAAGTTGAGGATGTAAACAATGCTAATCATGGATGAGTCTGTTAGGAAGAGATGGACAAGCACTTTTTACTTAAAAAACCTCCAGGACCTCTTTTGCTAATGTTCCCCAGTGCCTATTAAAAATCAAATAAGTTAAGTTTTAGCTTATGTTATGATACTTTTCATGTGTCTACTCTTAACTCCTGACTTATCATTAATGTTCAATAATACTATTTGTTTGAGAGTGAGAAAGCAGGACTTAATATTTATTAAAGTGATTATATGAAAGCATCACAAATACACAGTGTTATTAATATTTATAATGAGATTTAAAAAATAATTGGTACTCATAAAATTAAGTGAAACTTGTAGGTGAACCATGTCATCAAATGTGCCCATTAAAATCACCTGAGAGATAATTTGTATGTGTTTGGAAACTCTATTCTGATTGGTGCCATTTGGGAAACATTTAACGCATACCAGAAACTTGGATGAGAGGTGTGGTGGAGTTAGGGAAAAAAGGGTGGTATTACATATGCTGGAGTGATTCTTCAACGACACCGGTCCTGGGCAAGTGATGCTCCTGTGCCACCTGGGTTAGTTCAAATAGTGTGCCCATTGTGGGTTTTTTTATCATGTTTCCTTACTAAGTTTCTTTTGACCATGGAATGTTGGAGGGTTGCTTCCCCCCTCCACCTTGCTACTTCCTGCATTTATGCTCTTGAGACTAATAAGAATTTGATACCTAAATTTCTTAGGAAAAAGGAAACTACAGTATTTATTTTTTCATATTGTTTTATGGGTTTCTTGTACTTTTACAACATGACTGTGGGAAAATGTCAATTTAGTGAAAGCAAAATAGTAAAACTTTTGTCTTAAGATTCTTATAACCCGTAATGTTAAGTCTGCATTGTGGTGACTTTGTCACTGTCCCGGGGTCAAAGAGGAAATAAGCATCTGAAAGTGATAGCATATGGATGGAAATATTGCAGGACTGAGCGAATTTTCTATAGTTTCGGGATAACTGAAGTAGAAAAGTCAGGGAGGAAGCTCGAGAATGAGGGGTGTGTGTGTGTGTGTGTGTGTGTGCGTATGTGCGTGCATGCTTTCCTTGAGAATAAAGCGCTAGCGAAGTTCACAGGAGCTGTAAATCACTTCTTCAGTTTATGAGGTCTGTAGGATTGACAGCACCCTGCTGTAACTGGACATCACACATGGGTTTCTTACAGCTTTGACCCAGGAATTCATTTCCGGAAGTATTTCCCTTGATTTTCAGGCACAAAATTAAGACAACAATGTAATGACTAACACACAAATCGGTGGCTAGATTTCTTTAAGGAGAAACAAAGAAGACGACAAAAGGTGGTAAAAACAGCTGGAAGGTTGTTTGGCTTCGTGGTGATCAAATTTGCCATGTGGATTTTGTGCATATTCCTGTTCTAAGACTTGTATTTTAATGATTATCTTTCATGTTGGTTGGAATCTGAGTTGATTGCTTTTATTTCAAGTCACGTTTAGCTCGTTGCCCTTTGTTGAATCCTGAGGCCCTACGGGATGGTTGTTTATGGTTACCATCTGGTGGAGAACACCCACCAGTACAGGGTCCTCTATAGCATTTCTTGGAACTACCATAGGGACTGTTAGCTTCTGATTCAGTGCCCACCCAACGGACCCTCCCATTTTCTCACTGGGCTTCATCTGGTGGGGTAGGGAGCACTTAAATTCTATAGGAACTCCAGGGGAAAGTGTAAAGAAGTTGTAATGGACATGGGTTTGATGACTTGTCCACGAGAATAAAGAACCAGATGACTCGACTGTGAAGACCTCTAATATGGATTTATTCGTACTTTGAGGTAGAATGTATTATGTAAGGACGTAAGTCTATCTCATATTTAATTTCACTGAGAAGGGTGAATTTGAAGGAGAGCAAACTGTTATCTCTGTTCTGAAGTAGCTGAATTTTAGGAAATTTAGGGCAGAAGTAAGTGCTCCGGTTTTAAGGATGAGAAATTCAAAGGTTAAGGATGTTGGGGCACCCTGCGTTTCTGTTATCAAACAAATTGAAGCATGCTGCAGCACACTTAGCAAAAGTCAACTGAACAGAAAACTTCCTTTTGCAGTAATTTACACACATAAGATGTACTCCCATTACACTATTACCAGGGTGACAAAGGTCCAATGGCTCCAGTTACTTTGTAATATTCATGCTTTTAAAATTCTTCTTTGGCCCTTGAATCTGGGGGGATTGGATTTGGCTCAGCCTGAAGGCAAGAAGAGCCAGATGCTGGCTCATAGTTCCATCTAATGCTGTAGTTCTGAGCAGGGGAGAGAGCCTGGGACTTCAACCACACCCTCGGTTCACCTGGTTCAACTTTACTCTCAGTGGGTGGCATGACATTCAGTCCACGTTCTGAAAACCCAACAGAATACCGTCAGCTGCAAAACTCACGAAGAACAGAGTGAGTCAGGAGAGGAGTCATGTTGTGTTTAAATTATGAATTTATCTATGTGGGACATAATTAAAGACCTAAGCCTCATTTTCACATAATTTGCTTTGTGCATTTGTGTTAGTGATGTAAAGATATACTCTTTAAAAAAGTAGCCAAGTGCCAATTTTTAATCTTTAAGATAAAGAGCAGCTTTTTTTTTGCTTATTGCCAAGCACAACAATTGAGATGGAAGACGTTAAGAACCATGTGATTTCATTCATGTGGGGTATAAAACTGAAAGTAACAAATGAACAAACAAGAAAAATGAAAACTCATAGACACAGACATCATCGGTATGGTGATTACCAGAGGGAAGGTGGGTAGGGGTGGTAAGGGGAACCTGGGTCAACTACATAGTCATGGAAGATGCTTTGGCTTTGGGTGGTGAGCACACGATGCAGTATGAACATCCTGTGTGACAGATGTGTACACTGAAACCTACATAGTCTCAGTAACAAATGTCACCCCAGTAAATGTACTAAAAAGAAAAAAAATACGAAAAACAAAGAGAAGCTTTAATATCTCTTCTTTCACTGGTTACGTTATACTGTTTTTGGTTTTGTAAAGTTAACATTTTTGGCACAGAGTGGTTACTGTGGATAAACTCATTTAAAAATTTTAACATTTAAGATAACTTGTTAAAACTTGTTTGTTTCTGTAGCAAAAGGCTCCGTCCCCAGCTCAGGCACTTTCACAGAATTGGTCTGTAGATGACAAATCGATGTTACCAGAATGACCCAGAAATGCTGACAGTGAGAACACCACTTGATTTTCATTTTCAACACACATAGACTGTGTGTTGAATTTTGTGGGGTGAACCAGAGTTGAGATAGAAAGAAAGATCGCCAGGTAACTTTTTCTAAACAGAAGGATATCGTGTAGATGTTTTATCCTTAAAAAAGTCAGCCAGGATTTTGGATCTGTATGATGTAAACAGATTACTTAATAATCTCGTATTTCGCAATAGGGGAAAAGAGCAAACTCCACCTTATCCTCTGAGATAAGGCCTTGGCTCTGCAGGGCTAGGTAACTCCCCGGCAGGCCTTGGCAACCCTGATGTTGTGAGGAGGGGCCTTTTCTTGACATCAATCTAACCAGCAGCTCAGGAAGCATAAAGTACAGCAAGACAATATTGGCTGAAATGTGTCTCCATTTCTGAAGTCTGATCGGTGCTCTCAAAGCTATTCTGACATATTGTGGAGGCTTTCCTCTTCCCTTCAAAACTAAAGCCAGAAGGAAGTGAGCTCTCATCTGTGCAAGGGGAAGAGTGATTATGCAGGTTCCTATGCCCACTGATTGACACTCAGAGAGCATCGTTGAGAATGCATGGAATTTTACTGGAGGATTATTTTTAGGGAAATAAAGGCAAAAAACTAGGACCCTGTCTGGAGCAGAATAAATATTTACCAAATATTTGTTAAGAGAAAGAGTGAATAAATGAATATATAATATAAACTAAATAGAGCATATGCAGAATTACTTTATATAAAACTCTAAAATCGTTGTTTACACTTTTAGTTAGAAATTTGGTTCTCAGTAGTCTTAGTCACTTGAGATGACATAGTTTTTAGTGATCCTCTTCTTTGCTGCTACTCTTATTTGATTTGGCAAAGATCATTGATATTTATATCATTTATATATTTATATTGATAAGAAAAAGAAACCTCTAAAACACCTCTGCCTTATTTTTTTCCTTCTATTTGTCTATCTTTTGAGGAGAGAGACAAAAAAATGATGAAATGGTATTTTGTTTTTTTGGAAGTCAGGATCTCAACATTTTATAGACATGAAATCATAATGACTTAAACCTATTTTTCACTAGAGGATATTCTGATGATGTATTTATGTGTATTGGAAGAGGTGGTACTCTAAGGAAAAAGTGGGGCCTGGTAGACATTTGTTAATAATTACAGTGGTAAAAAATGTAATTGCTGAGAAGGAGTGAATGAAAACCTACCAGATGGGAAGGGAGGGGCCAGGTTGGGGCTGGGGCTATTCTGAGCGCTGGATGTGAGTGTCTGGTTGCATTTTGCTGACCTCTTCTCTGTGTTCACTCTAATTTCTCAGAAACAGTGTGTACAGAGGAAACACTTGGGCAAATATTGCTGAAGGAAAAGCCTTCTTAAAAGAAACAATGTATCCACACATTGGAGAGCGGTAAAGAAATGTGGTGGAGTGTTTAAGGGTTGATACCAGAATTTGGTTTTCCCAGAGCAGGTTGAGCCCATGTATTCTTTTCCCAGCACCCAGCTTCTCTCTCCTGATGGCCTCAGCTGAAAGCCCGCCAGCGGTCCTCAAGCAGGCAACACTGGGCCTGGGAGCTGACACCTCCTGCTGTGTCAGTGAGATTAAATACTTGTATACAGATTTCTTAAAGTTCAAGGAAATCTGATAATAATGCCATGGGGTTTTTGAAACTGGAGTCAGACATCCCTTCCCAGAGTTTTCCAGTTGTGTAGAGAATTCCCTGGTAGTACAGGATGGGCTAAGGCCCTCTTGAAGTCACTTTTGGTCTGACATGTCTACATTCTTTTATGGCCATAAGCCATAAAAAATTGAACTCGGTGCTTGGGTTATGTTTAGCGAGGACCCAGAAATTCTGAAATGATACACTTGTAGTAATTTTGTGTATAGATTTCTTTGTCTAAAGTTCATTTTAGACAAAGACTGGACTAAGTGATTTTTATTTGCTTAATTCATTTTTACCAACACCTAACTGTTGCCTTCCTGACCGTGCTGACCTAATGCTTCTTGTATTGGAAGAGGCAAGCTCGAATGGTCAAGTGAAGGGTCCCAGGGCCTGCTGTCTGTTCCTCTTTGGGCTCATTCTGAATCCCATTGAGCTCCTGGTGTGAGATCTGAGTTTCATGATTAGACTTCTTTGATACACATTGATTCTAATTTGCCTACTTTTCCTAGAAGAGGCATATTAACTCTAATACAGGATAAAATACAAATGCATGCCCATTGCCTAATAAAGCATGCAAGTTTTCTTCTTCCAGAGAACAGATTTAAGTGAATAGTATTTTTCCACCATTGAAGAAGATTCAGAGGTCTATTACATGGACAAGGTCTATCTGGAAAGAGTCCAGCCATTGTTAATATAACAAGAATGGTTTGCACGACATCTATGTAACCTGGCAGCCAAGGGGAATAGACTGGAATGAGCATGTGTGAACAATGACAACTTTACTGTACTAGTCAGTGGGGGTGGTAGACGCCATTGAGTGAGCATGTGTATTGTGTGGCTGTTGCATTCAAAATGACTGAGCAAGTAGAGCAATGAATCTGCATCAAATTTTGCATGAAGCTTGAACATTCCTCCATGGAAACTATTTGGATGATTCAGAAGGCTGCAGTTATGGGCAACTGGTCGTTGGCAACTTCATCACAACACACCCACTCATGTGTCATGTCTCGTGCAGTTTTGTGGTGAAACATCAAATCACCCAGGTGACTCAGCCCCCTGCAGCCCAGATTTGGTGCCCTGTGACTTCTGGCTTTTCCCAAAACTAAAATCACCTTTGAAAGGGAAGAGATTTCAGACCATTGATAAGATTCAGGAAAATATGACAGGGCAGCAGATGGCAACTGGGAGAACTGTGTGAGGTCCCAAGGCGCCTACTTTGAAGGAGACTGAGGCATCATTGTCCTATGTACAATGTTTCTTGTATCTTGTATCTTCTTCAACAAATATCTCTTTTTCATATGACATGGTTGGATACCTTCTGGACAGACCTTGTATATTTAATGTATATATGAACATATTTTATATGATACACAAGCTGTTGTATAATTTAGGTGCCAGTTAAATGAGAGTATGCAATAGTATAGGAATAATACTGTGTATTTGAACCTGAGCAAAGTATCGTATTTCCCCATTTCTATCATCACAAGAGTCAGAATCATTGGGGTGAGAATTGGGACTTATGAGGGAGAATAGAGTAAAAATAGAATGAAGCTGCATTAAGCTCAGTTGAGTCTCTCGTTGCTGTGGTGAGCTAGCTGGTGGGTTTTGTTTTGTTATGTTTTATTTTACCTTTTTTTTTTTTTTTTTGGCTGATTGCATTTAGAGGACTGAAGTGAGAGCCTGCCATGGTAGTAGTTCACAGAAGGTTCCAAATATTGGGCCCCTGAGGCTGCTGATTGCAAGGTGGGGTGAAGGTGAAGGGAGGGAGGGTGGGGAGTGGCATCCACTGAACCAGCAGTACCTGTAGTGGCTTAAATAACTCCCTTCTCTGAATAGTTGCAAAAGCTTTTCAATCTAGTTAATTGTTTTTACTTTTCCAAAGAGTCAGAATTAGAAGGCAGCTATCCTAAGTGCTTTATCTAATGTGCTCACCACCACCCCGGCCCCAGTGGATTATTCAGTTTTCAACAAGTAGTTCTATTCCTACTGAAAAATAAAGAAAATACCTTGGCTGTAGAGCAGCAAGTTTCAACCGGTGTGCTGCGGCACAGTGGTGCGCCACAGGAAGTTTTAAAACTTGCAATACCTGACTATTTAGTCAGGGGCACTTTTCCCTTAGATTGTAAAAAAAATGACAACAGCCATGCAACAAAAGCCGTCCAGTGTGAATGAATCAAAACTATACCTATTTTTTGTCAGATTGGCAAAAAATACATATTTTTTGGTGTGCAGCAGAATTTTAGTAATTATTTTATGTGAGTCATGAGATGAAAAAGGTTGAAAATCGCTGATGTAGAGTGAAAGCTCATAACTGAATCCAGTGGATACACATATTTGGCAAATTAAACCAGTATCTGATTGTGCTGTTGCTTTTACTCATTCTGTGCTGTGGGTTAGACAACGCAGTGAGAACCAGAAGCCTCAAGGTCTGTTTCTGTTCCTGGCTCTGTCCTGCCGTTCAGGTGACACAGGGCCAGTCGTGCTTGTGTGGTCACATTTCCTTCATGTGGAGTGACATGTAAGTTAATAAGTTAACTTATCTCCTTACCCACCTACCAGTGATAGTTTAAGTATAATATCTGGAAAATTCTTTGATAGTTTTGGTAAGTCATTGACAAATCACTTAATTTCTGAATCTTGGATTTTGCTGTGAAAAACAAAAACAGCATTTGCACCTCCTTATTTCCTAATTTTGCTAGAAGTAGAAGTAAACTAATTCGAAATCCCCAGGATAAGCCCTATAAATTTAAGATATTATCTCCCTTGGATTTAGTCCCTGCATTTAATTTATCTTTGTGTTTAACCTTTCTCACCAGGGGTAGCTGTGACTGCAGAATGCTGTCAGACTAAAGCTAGTGCTGATATCTGGTAATCAACAACTTAGTTGATTAATATCTGTGTTAACTATTCTTATTAACTTTAATTATAGACAGTGCTTTTTTTTCCCTTTAAGCCTGTGAAAATGGTAAGGACAATTGCAGATATAAGCTTAAAAATATATTGCTTTTCTAGGCTCTCATGTGTCATTGAATGTGATAACATATTCTGGTTAGGGCCACAATTAATGTTCTGTCAAATCAACCAGTCATTATTTAAGGACACAAGACTGGTTGATATAATTTAGAGCAGGTATCATGTTCGTGAGTGAGTTGACATGGGAGACCAGTGTATACCCCTTCCATAGACGGACATGAAGTTGAGACGTAAAGGATGAGGAGGAATGAGATACGAGGGAAGCATCATAGGCAGGCATTTGTACAGGCCCAGGGGTGAGAAAGAAGTAGGCCTATGCGGCTGGACCATGTGAATGGGGAGAGAGTGGCCTGAGGTGTATGGAGGCTAAAAAATTTGTTTTCCTCCCACTTTCTAAGTTCCTCTAGCTGGGCTAATACTCACCTTAACAGGGGCATGTTATCAGGAGAAAATGTTCAAAGTTTATTATACAAATGTACATTTGGGGGGTGCCATAAGAATGAGACTGGACGTCCATTGGGCAGTTGAGGCTTATATGTCATTATGGACAAAGGAGGAAGGGGGGCAGGGGTCTGCGATTTCGAAGGGGAAATAGGCAGTTTACAGGTGTTCAAGACAGAGCTGATGTGTAGTAAACAAATTCCTGCTGGCAACCCAGGAACAGTGGGATATAGCTAACAGCCCGCTGCTTGGATCCTCCTTATCTAATGCTGAGGTGAATACCTAAGATGCCCTCCAGGAGAAGGTCTTTTCATCTGAATCTCTGAGGCAGTAAGGGGGAGGGTCAAAAGTTCTTTCTGAGTCCTTTGTTTCTTAATAACCAGCTTAAAATCAGTATCACGAAAAGCACATTTGGGGGAGGCAAAACTTTGGTCCCCTTTAGGTGGATAGCACCCAGATAATGCCTGGCATTTTATGCTATGCTGAAGATTTAGGATTTTGAATGTACACCAGGGAGCTGTGGCAGAGGGTTTTAAACAGGAAAGTGACAAGACAAAATTTGCTTTTAAAAATATCTCTCTGGCTGATGGAACAGAGTGAGAACAGGAGCGGAGTAGGCTCTGTGAGTGCCAACATTTGGAGACTGAGAAGGAGCAGTCATAGAAGTTGGAGGAGAACCAGGGAGAGGGTGACTCTGAGGCAAGATAAGATCACTTTCAATGAAGAGGGGGTGAGTGGTGGACAGTGCGAGTGCTGCCTGGAGTCAGGTGGGTGAGGATTAGAAGTGGCCCGCAGATTTGGCAAAAAGGCGGCGAGCAGCGGCCTTACACACAATGGAATATTACTTGGCCATAAAAAGAATGAAATCTTCTTAACCATTTGTGACAGCATGGATGGATCTAGAAGGTATTATTATACTCAGTGAAATAAGTCAGCCTGAGAAAGACAAGTACTATATGATTTCATTCGTATGTGGAATCTAAAGAAGAAAATAAATGAACAAAGAAAATTGAAACAGACTCATAGACACAGAGAAAACTGGTGGCTGCCAGAGGGAAGGGCTTGGGGGACTGGATGCAAGAGGTAAAGAGATTAAGAAGTACAAATTGGCAGTTACAGAATAGTCACAGGGCTGTAAGTAAAGCATAGGGGATATAGTCAATGATACTGTGATAACTATGTATGGCACCAATTGGGATACTAGAAATATTGAGGGGAGCGCCATGTCAGTACATGATTGTCCAACCACTGAACTGTACCCCAAAACCAGTACAAAAAATTAAAAGAAATAAGTGTTGGAAGAGCTCACGAAAGGGTGAGAGAGAAAGAAGACACAAGCCTGGCTGGCCTCATCATTTGAATGACTGCAGGTGACCAGTGGGAGGACAGGTGTCACAGCGAGAACTGCTTTCCATTGTGGGGCAGTTTATGGACGTACCGGTTGTGGATTTAAACTTGTCATTCTGTGGAGAAAGATTTTTGGACGGTCCTGAGCCATTGTTTTTCTTCTATGTAACTAGGTAATTGCTAACTTGAAAGGACTACTTTTTTTTCTTTTTTCTTTGGCATTGCCTTGCAGACAGTGGAAGATGGGAGGGGTGGTGGGAGGGCTATTACCATGAAAGGAGGAAAGTGGGAAAGGGAACCCTGCGTATTCGGACCACCGTGAGTCCCAGTCTCTGTATCATTAACTGACAGTTTGGCTTTTATTGGTTCACTGGTAAATGAAGAGGTTGCACCAGATGATGTTCAAGGTCATTTCCACTGTGAAAGTGTGACTGTGTGCTATTGTGTTAGTGAATGCCATCCTTCTCTTTTCTGGGTGCATGTGAAACCTGGAGTCCTGAAGATCCTGGAATTGGGTTTAACTAGGCTAATTTAAGTCTTTCGTAGCACCTTCCCTAGTTCTTGGTCATTGTTTTAGCCTTTTAACATTATCCATGTCTCACCCGTAGTACAGGTATGTGAGAGGAGGAAATTATGTGACTAGTCTTAAATATTTGATACCTGATTAGCCATGAGAGCATTAACTATGTGGTGTTTTATCTGTCTATAGCGACTAAAAACTGGTCGTCTTGTTGCTCAGCCAGAGCTTAGGCCAATGCTAAAATGAAGCCATAATGGAGTTGGAGATGGACAGTGTGGTTAGGATGAGAATGTGAATGTGCGCATTTATGTGTCTCTCTAACTGCTTCTCTGGCTGCAATTGCAAATCCAATTACCGATGACCATTGGATCAGCCATTGTTTTCTCTCTTCCAGCTCTGCTTCCCATTCAGTTGTGCAAATGGTGACTGCAGGAGAAATAATGGAAACTGTCAGTTCTCTGTGTTTGGCTCACAGGCGGATTTTGTCTGACTGCATATGTACTTGCATATTAAAATCTGCCTGTTCTTTTGGGGTCCTGGGGCATCAGGATGAGTGGGGGTTCCTATCTTCCAGTTGGGTGGTCCCTCTTTGCTTTTAGCACCGCCCTGCCTGGCACTGGCTTTCCTAGGCCTTCCGGCTCCACTTGACTCTGTTTAGTCAAGTACAAGGACCAACAGACCTGGTTCCTCGGGATTGGCTCTCACTGTGTAGAAGCTCCAGGGGCTACTCTACCCAGGGATGGTGAAGATTGCCAGGTGGGAAAAAGGAGGGAAGATTGAGTATATGGAAGGTGTTGCTTCTGTTGAACACTTAGACTGTGTATAATGAGTAAACTCACTGAAGGAGAGATGGGTTAGACTTGGCCTAAAGTTGTCTATTCTGTCCTGCTCAGAGTGCAGGAGTTCACAAGCTATTATCAGGGCCGGAGGGGGGTGGGAGTCAGGAGAAGGAGTACTTTGTTTTTCCCCTTTAGGAAGGGAAGAGAGAAATAGGACCAACATTTATGGGACACCTTTGCGTATTAGACACAGCAGTAGGCACTTCTTCAAACAATTTGATTTCAAGTGCCTATTATAACAATCCCTCTCTTACAATATATACATACATAGTGCTATAAAGGAAATTATACAGATTTTATATATATGAAGAGAAAGAAATATAGAGATATAAATACAGATTATATTTTATATCTATAGATTTGACTCTAAAGGAAATTTTGCTAGAGCAAAGTTAAAATTTTTTGGAGAATCCACATTAGAGATTGTGAAACACTTCAGGAACTGCAGTTTATAAAAGGTAAGGTGATTTTTAGTCTAGTTTATTTATTAAGGTAGGTTCCTGTAGTATCCTTAAGGGGTTATTTAGCCTAGATATTTTCAAATAATTGATCATTGAACATAATAAATTTGTATTTCTTTAAAAATATTTACCAATTCTTACTTTTCATAGTGCTGGTCAGTTTTGCCTCTATTATAAGTTCGTAATAATGGAAATTGCATTGAAAATGGAACTTCAGCGTGTAGTGTTAGGGTCTGCACATTCACCTAAAGACTTTAGAACTTTTTTGCTTAAAGGTGAGCACTTAAAAGTCAGGTGCAGGAGTTTCCTGAGCTGAAGGACAGGTGTTGACTCCCCTTGGAGGCCTTTTTTTTCTGTAGCTGTTTGTTTCCCTAGAGATTACCATCATCATTAAATATTAAATATTAAAAGTACTGTGCTCAGTAAACACCAGGTAACAAGCTGAGATTTCTTATCAGCCTTGCTTGGGGAACCTCAGGTCACCTGAAGGATTTCTGAGAGGCTTTCAGTGAATCAAATTCCCATGCAGTTCAGTGGGAAGAAAAGCATTTCCCTGTTTTTCATAGCTTTTACTATTTATTTTCTTGCATGCTTGATCATAAGTGTAATTAGTAGCATTAATATTAAAATAGACTACTCATCAGCATTCACAACGATCTGTAGATAAATTACACATGTAGTTATCTATTAATACACTAAGCACTATTTTTTTTCTACGTGAAAAGTTGCCTTCATCCAAAGTATAAAAGTGGAAATCACCCTTTGTCCTGACTAGTGGTGCGTGTTTGGCGTGTAGACCCTCACCCAAACATTTCAGCAGGGCTGGCTTGCCCTGCGTTAGCTGCAGGGTTGCACTGTGCCTTCTGAAGGGGGTTTTCTTTTCACAAGCTGGCATCTTTGCCTGAGTAAATAAGCAATGTTACTTTGTGGCTTATTAGAGCTGCTTATGGGCACTCTTACAGATTTGTAATAGCAACTTATTTGTATTTCATTTATTACAGTGTTTGGGATTATATGTACTGACCTACTATATGAAGTGCCAACACACAATCTCTGTGGCATCTGAACTTATACTGTGACTCTGTTTAAGGGTTTTTAGGCATGCACTTCTAAAAAATACCTTTTTTTAAGAGTATAATTTTTTTTTTGCCAAGAAATAAAGTTTCTTTTAAAAGAAATTGTTGTTCATTGATTTTTAGACAGAGAAAGAGGGAGAGAGAGACACACAGACAAACAGACAGCAGACTTTGATTTGTTTTTCCACGTATTTATGCACTCATTGGTTGATTCTTGTATGTGCCCTGACCAGGGATTGAACCTGCAACCTTGGTGTATTGGGATGATGCTCTAACCAATTAAGCTACCTGGCCAGGGCTTAAGAAGTAAAGTTTTTATAGCATCTTTTATAATCTATACTCATCCAGGGGCTTTGCCTCTCCTATATATTTTCATAATTAAAAAGAAATGATAAATATCTCTTAATTTTGCTTCCCCCTCCTACATCCCTCTTGGCAATAGCCATAACAAGTTTCAGGCATCTTGGTGTAAGACCAGGTTACTTTAGGTAAGCCAGTGAAGGTAGTATTTAAGTTATACTTTGGGAATGTTGCTGATGATTTCTGAAAAGAATGATATAAAGTGTCAAGTGTTGTGGAATCTTTGCTTTAAAATAGAGAGGAAAGAAATTCAGTTGACTATAGAAAGAGCAATAATGTAGATAAAAGTCAAATTTGGAACATATCTGTGTTTAGAGTTGTGTGTAGCAGGCTGAGGATAGAGGGCGGGGTTGGCTGGGGGTGACTGGGGGTGTCTAATCCATCGGTCTGAATCTCTGCCCAGATATCTGCCTTCCCCCACAGTCATCCCCAGCTGCCCCCTTGTCCTTTACCCCCAGAACTGAAATCTAAGGTTGTAAGAAATATTTATGTACTGCTTTATTCCACAAGGTTTAGTGTGAAGGGAAAATAATGATTGAAAATTTAGAAGAGTGAGGTTGGTGTGTAACACGCACATCACCACTCTGCCTACCCACTACAGGGTGGCCTGAGATTTGTCCCTTCTGTTTCCAGCAGTCAGCGTGATGAAGGACACGTAGTCAGTTGTAAGACTGGTGGTGTCACAAAACAAAAGTGAAACACCCCCGAGGTGTGATGAAGTACTCGCTAGTCTTGAGACTGACACCTGAGAGTTCGTTCTGTGGGATTTTATGAGTTAGCTGGTGACTGTATCCTGGACTTCCCTGACCCTTGGCTTCTTTGCTTGAACAGTGTGGCTAATAGCAGTATTTAACTTGTGCAGCTGTGAGGACTGCATGAAGTAATAGCTATCAGAGACCTAGTCAGGACTGGGCACATTTTTAAGTACTCAGTAAATGGTTTCTATCATCTGTATGTACTGGGAACGCAGCAACCTGCTTCCTAAAGGAGCTAACAGATCTGTCTTGCATATAGAGGCATGTGTTGTCAACCACCCAGTCCTCCAGAGAATGTTTGGCTGGTGGGTTTAATCCTGGTTCGATGGGTTTAATTTTGCAGAGTCTTAAATCATCCTTGGTGGCAAGGTGGGTATCTGTGAAAGCTGCTCTCCCTTGCTTGACTCCGGAGCTACTCAGTGGGAGGCTTCTCTGTTGGCCTGCAAGTGTGATAGCAACTATCAGTGACCTTAGTTTAGAAATAGCTTAGGAATTCAGAGAACTGGACAGGATAGCTTCACAGCACTTCATCTTTCAACTGGGGTGGTGCAGGTGAGGATGGGAAAAAACAAGGATCACCTGGTGATAATTTCTGACATTCAGAGATAACCCAGAAAGCCATGTTTTCTTCCCAGTTGTGCTGGCAGTGGGATGGATTGTGAGATAGTCCCAAGACATTTAGAGTTTCTGGGGAATTTGCACCATCTGTCAGAGAAAGGTATGCAGGGTATTTATCTGAACACCTGGTACCGAGGCCACTGCCAAATTGAGGATGAGTACTCGGACTCACGCCTAAATGGACAGTCACATGTAAATTCTAGTAGTTTTACTTGACTAAATTTGAGTAGCAAGGATGGAACCTTTATTTTAATAACATTTTAAACAATCACATTTTCTTTATGAGTTATTGTTATTTAAACATTTTTTGCTTTTTACATTATCTTCAGAAACAGTTTTACTGACATTTCTGGTGAGAAGGTTTTTTCTTTTTTAAGCCTAAAATTCCCTTGTGAGTTAAGCAAGTAACTCTCCCTGATTCATTGAGCACCTCACTGTTTTTAGACCTTTGCTGGACTGAAAAAGCTTTTCTGTCAAGTTTCTTACTTTTATTCTACACGTAATACAGTTCTACACCCTCAGCCTCTATGGCTTTCCTAAGAGCGGGCTGTCCTTTTGTGAGTTGTTGTTTTAAAAAGAGCCCCCAATCTTCCTGCTACATCTCTGAGACAGGTATGGATATTTTATGAAGACAAATATTGAGATCCACCTGTGAAAGTCTTATCAACAATAGCCTGTTTTTGTCAGTAATGCTGCTTCGGTTGATCCTGAAGACAGGTATTCTGCGGGGGTGGTGAGAATACTTATGTTCTGGCTCATTTTCCTTCCGGTATTTTTGCCACTTAGTACATACAGCTTACGAAGCATGTGGCCCCCCTTGGGAAAGCATGCCTCACCCCACTCAGCAAAGCAAGGCAGTCCCTACTGTCTTCTTGTGGGCAAAGAAGCTGACATGGAGAGAGGTTGAGAAGTAATTGAAGAAATGCAGGTGCTGTCCCCGAGTTTTTCTAAGGATTTGTGTAACCCCAGGACCCTGGCCCTTTTCCTTATCTGAACACAAGACAGAAAAGGAAATCTTAGATACCAGTGAAGTGTGAGAGGAGAAGGAAAGTGCTTTGAATTTTGGATCGCTCAGCTCAGGGCCATTTCCTCTGGCCACCCTTGAAAGGAAGTGCCTTCCTCACTCACTCACTGTGCCGTAAGGGTCCCCCAGAAGCTCATAGCCGTGCGGGTACCGGAAAGCTGTAGCCTCCCGAGGCCATCGCTGAGAGTATCAGAAATGCCGTGGGGTGGTTGTACGGGATGGGAGTGAGAATGGCCAATGGGCATGAAGGGTCTTTTGGTGAGTTGGTGGAAATGTTCTAAAATTGGATCATGGCCATGGTCACACAGCTCTGTAAATATATTAAAAGTCACTGAATTATACACTTAAAATGTGCAAGTTTTATGACATGTAAATTATACTTCAATAAAACTGATTAAAAAAATGCTGCAAGTTTGGGCTTTCTTGAAGGGAACCATGTTTTGTAGCCCTGCACTGTATCTGAAAGCTTCCCCAGCTGCCTGAAAGCGCATGACAGGGTGAGTGGGGAGGCGTCGGAGGCAGGAGCTGGAGGAAATGGGGACACGCAGAATCTTACTCATAAGGCAGAGAGGAGGCCTGGGATCAAAATGGGGATAATAGGGCACCGTTTCTTTGTGCTGATGACAACTCAGATTAGGTTCCAGAAGGTAAAGTGCATTGCTCTCCATGAACGACGAGAGCTCCCTTTCTGAATGGCTCACACCCTTCATTTGGTGAATGACACTTTGTGGCCAGAAATCTTACCCTAAAATCCCATCAGCCCATATAAACTGCCCTAGAAAATGATTTTTATCAGATGTACTATACAGATTTGGGTAAATATATTACAAAATGATTCCAAATAACCTCAATACAACTAATGTAGCCTAACTGCCATTTTTTAAAAAATTTTTATTGTTATTCAATTACAGTTGTATGCCTTTATTTTTTTTTTCTTTACCAGTATTTATAAGATGTAGAAAATATTTAATGTGGCAGGTTTTAAAAAAATGTCTTACTTAAATTTTTTATGATGTTTTTCTAACTCCAGAATGAAGGCAACTGAGCTTTCCGTGTTTGCTTTACTAAAGAAGTTGGTTGGCTTTGCTTACATATATTGTGTGAAACAAGATAAAGCTGCAGGACTCCCTCAGTAACTGGAGCGCAGGAAACAATTGACACCGTTACTTAATTCACATTGTTTCTGAGACATTTCCTACTTGCTAGTATAATATAACTTTCCCATGAGAACAATTTGCTTGCAAATGGCTAGACATGAGGCACTTCTCATTGGTACAGCTTCTGTGAGAATTTCACGGTACTTTGTAGTAGTTGAGCTGGCATGTGTGTCTGTGTGTTTGTGTGTCTTGCTGGGGGAAGGTTTCTCTAGATGCTTCCAACTTCATTCCAAGTATCAACTGTCTTCTGTTGAATGCTAACCCATTCACTCTGGGTTCTGCATTCCTGCGTTGGAACCTCTTTCTTGAAGAAGCATGTAATTGTTTTAATCCTTCCAGTTTAAGGAAACACCCTGGTGAATTATAGTGTTTTTACACATGCAGGGTGAGTTACTGTGAATTATGGTGTTTTTCGATATGCTGAACGAGTTACTGTGAAACGCAGTTCACGGCAATTTAGATCAGACCTACTGCGTGTTCAAGCATTATGTGTAGTGTGCGATATTGTCTGGGACACTAAAGGGGCCATCAAGGAGTCATTCCAGAATGGGAGATGAAGCCCACGCATGAGATTTTCTAATTTGTAGTTCAAAAAAAAAAAAAGAGAGAGAAAAAAAAGTTTCTACATTACTTTCAAAATGGTGGTTCCCACATTCAGAAGTTACACTATATATAAAGTGAAAGTAAAAGTTTCCCAATTAAAAAAAAAGATGTAGAACTTTGAGTTCCTTTTTTTCTGTCTTATCAGATTTTGTTAAAATAATACCACTTGTCAGTTTTGCAGCTTCTTCCATCCAGAGAACTAAAAGCACTTCACAATCTTTTTTCCTCTTCCCCTTCTCTTCAAGGCAGTGTTTGCTGGGCTGGGTTTATTTTTATCAATGCAACAAACAGTTTTTAGAAACTTTTAGAAATGTAAAAAGAAAAATGGGAATGGCACTGTAGCTGACATTCATTTTAGCTGCTTCCTGATGTGAACATTTGAGTTTTTCTAGAATCTCTCTCCAAGTATGTCTTACTTTTTCTCAGCTTGTCCCAGTTCTAAGTCTCTATTCTACTGAATGGGTAAAAAACAAAAACAAACAAACAGAAGTTTGGGTGTTAAGCCTTATCCCCAGAAGAATGACTTCTTGAATTCTGAATTAGATCTTTATTTTTTGTTGCTCCAAGACCTCCTTTTCCAGCACCCTGTTGAGTATGATCACAGACTCATGGAAACTTAGAATTCAGAGGGCCTCTGGGGCTGCCCAGGATAGGTCTGTCATTATACAAATGATGAGATTGAGGCCCAGATTCAAGGTCATATAGCTAATTGATGGCAGCGGTCTGACCAGAATGAAGGATATCTGATTTCCGGTGCAGTATTCTTTGGTTTTCCTAAACAAAAGTAGTCAATCTGGATAGAAACTAGAGGACACCCTCACAGAACCTTAGTGCCAACCAACGGTTTGAATTACACTCTCGCTAACTGAAAATGGGGAGATCGTATATTTCTAGTTTGACCTTGTCAAATACAGAATGGTAATGTTGAATTCATAGGCATTTTCTTCTGACCCGTGGATCTTGTGCAATTTATACGCATCAGAGAATGCGATTCAAATGATCGGTGATTTGTGTACCTTCCGTTAGGCCACCACACCATCTACATTGGGGTCCACGTGCCGAAGAGTTACAGGAGAAGGAGACGTCACAAGAGAAAGCCAGGGCACAAAGACAAGAAGGAAAAGGAGAGAATCTCTGAGAACTACTCTGACAAGTCAGATGTGGAAAACGCCGATGAATCTGGCAGCAGCATCCTGAAACCGCTCAGTGAGTACTCCACGGGTGTCGGTGCCTCTTTCTGCCTCACTCCTCCGTCCTTGGGAAGGACACCTTTTAGGATCTTGTGGCTAATGGGGAGGGACACAATGATAAGAGGATGGGCTCCTCTAAAGGATAACATCTGTGGAGATGCTTTTCTTATACCAACAGGTTGGTCTAGGAGGAGATTTGGTAAAATTCTGAACTGGTTGGAAAAGATATGATAAAGTATAGGCATGGTCTTGTATTCTACATTTTGACTACTGAAATAGGGCAGGGTATTATAGATGTACTGAACTGCAGTCATCAATAGTAACTGAAAGATTCTTAAAGAAATTTTTGGATTGTTTCTGCTTAGAGATAGGTTCTGTTGAGATAGTAGGTCAAGATGATATATATATATATATAAGTGAATGATACTTATAGGCTCATAGGGGACATTTAACCAGTCCATGAGCCAGGTCAGTGATTTAAAAGGAATAGTGGGAAAGCACCCTGTAAGTCACAAGAGACTGTAGAGTGGAGTGGCATAGCTCTTGAAATGTTGAACATATTAGATATCATAAGAACAGAGTAACAGGAGGTCAGAAAACACTCTTGGATTTCAGGGATGTGGGGGACTATGTGTTTAGGTGCATATGTATGTTGCTTTTGTTTCTTTTGATGTGGACAGTATTTGGCTCTCTGGGTAACCCTGAGTCTGAAGTGAGAATGAGTATGTGCATCAGAAGCGAGCAAGCGAGTGCGAAGCGGTAGAAGCACATGTCAGTTTTGGGAGATTCCCCGAAGGAGTTGCACAGTGACAGCTTTTTCTCTTGGCAGAGCTCTGTCTGTTTATTCTTCATCTCTTTGCTGCAGTTGCAGAAATACGGAACCTGCGATAAAATGCATTAAGCACAGACGAAGATCTAGTTCAGTCATTGCAGGTGATGGGAAGCCAAACTGGAATGAACAGCCCAGGAGTGTTGAAGAGTGACTTTATGGCGTTAACCTAAAGAGGATGTGAAGTGCAGTGATGTGCATCTGGATGTCTTTTATAGGCTCACTATTGGAACTGAGCAGGTGGCTTCGAAGCTGCCATGCTGAGAGGAGCAGTGTGACGGGCCGCCTAACTGAAGATGAACGTTTTGAGGAGAGTTTGGAGATGGACTGTGAAGTGAAAGTGTAAAGGCATTGAGACTTAGAAGGGACCAGAGGGCAGGAGACGAGAGCTATGTGCTTTTCATTGGAATGCTGGGAATCGAAAGGGAATCCTTCATATATTGACTGAAAAAAACAAAACAAAAACAAAAGAATGGGGTCTATTTCAAGTAAAGTTCTTGAAATGCAGAAAAAAAGGTCACAGTTAATAGTGTGAAGGAACAAAAGATAACATTCCTTTCTAAATAAATTACGGTTGTCACCCTTGGGTTGCTATCTATTTTGGCAAGGCCTGAGCCAGAATTAGAGGTGCTCTGCCTAATGTGCATGTGGGATCACTCTCTCTCGCTCTTGCTCTCTCTTTGTCTCTCTCATAGTCATCTCCCGTTCTGCAGTTTACTAACAAGAGTGCATCATCATTATAAATATTAAAAAGGGAGAGATACTCTCCTAGACAAATGGACCAAGGGATTATGAAATGATAATCATCTACCAACTTTGTAAGAAAGACAATGGAACAATGCCAGTAGTATTCAAGTCAGTAAAAGGGAATGAACTGATTGGAAAGGGAGTGAGAATGAATGTATCTACCATGGGAGTTGTTTTCTGTGGCATTTAGGGACTATTTTGAGTACAGCATGTACAGCAAACAAGGTATTTCTTTATCTTTAACCTCAGCGGTCTCCTTCCAGGGGAGTGTTGCATTGTGTTGTATGCCCGGTTTCCGAAAGGATCATACAGAGAGACCATTGTTAAGGACCAAATTGTTCAGTGATCATAAGAAAGCTATTTATAAATTTGCATTATATAGTTAGTTATTTTCCTGCTAGTTAATAAGTTATGCGTCATCTAATTTGACATGAAGGCTCTCTTAGAAATTGTTGTATATTCTCTCCACCGCTTATCATGGAGACTAGATGAATTGGTGGCTGGTTTATCTGATGCATTTCTATGTACAATGGTGCACTTGTTACACTCACATACCGAAGGACATTTAACCCTATGATTTTGGGGAAGCTACAGGTCTCGGGCACCAACATGACAATAAAATTATTTTATGGGAAACTATTTACTGAAATAGCTGCCTAGTAGTATGCCATAATTGTTTCTGAAGCACAGCCACACACAGTTTCTGTTATTGTTGGATCTAGGTTTTTGGAGATACTTATGTCTATAGATGTACTATAGCCCCCAGACAAGATTCTTGCATGGGCCTGACATTCTATCAGGTGAGGCTTCTCCTCTTGAAAATGCCCCACATATGAATAGAGTCACTTGATGGGAATCGTGTCTGATGCTTTCCTTGTTGTCACCCACATACATAGTCCATCAGTGACTTTCGTCGCTTCTACTTCTAAAATAGGTCTGGATCTGTCTACTATGGACAAGTCTGGCTGCCACATTCTGGTCCAGCAAATTGTCATCTCTTGTGTAGGCAACGGCAACAGGCTCCCCTTTTCAAGTCTGTTTCCACAGAGGCCACAGCGATCGTACAGTGTAAATGGAGCCGTGCCATTCGCCTGCTGAAAACGTCCTCGGTCCTTGGAGCGAGATCTCGATGGGGCATCACGGCACGCGGTGTCTCAACAGCCATGCTCTGTGTCGTTTTCTCCTGGCTTACGCTTCTTTAGCCACACTGATTTTTCAGCTCCTTGGTGCCAAAACTTTTTCTGCTTCAGGGCCTTTTGCACATGTAATCCTGTCTTTTCGGAAAAGTCATTCCATCTTTGCCCTGGTTAGCTTTTCTTTCCTTTTATATTGCAGCTTTAAATTTTTGTGTTATCTGGGAGGCCTTTCCTTCTACTCTATGCAATGTGGGGCTAAAATAGGTTTACAGTTGTGAGTACACAAACAACAGAGTTTATTCCTGTATTATTATTATTCATTAATTATTGTATTATTTTCCATGTGAACAACTGTAACCCTGCTTTTGTTCCACCCTGTGTAATGTATGTTCTCCAATGTTATTCTTTCTCAGCTCTTTGTTTCCTTCATAATATGTGTTTTAACTTACAGTTTTGTGAGCCTACACTTTTGTCTTGTGCTGATGCTAGGCTGTAAGCTCCAGGAGAGCTAGGATCAGAGTGTTCTTGTCCATTGTCTTCTCTGGCACCTAGCACAGCGTCTGGCATATAGTATATGCTTAATAAATGCTTATTGCACAGTGATTGAATGGAGGAACTACTGCAGGTAAATATATAAGCGTTGCTTTTATTTATCTAAATATTTTCTACCATATAGATAAAGGTTCAGCTGATTTTCTTATTTTTAATGCCTGCAAATCAATCTTTATATTTCCCTGCACTGCCTTCCTCCCTTGCCATGCAAATCTGGCCCTAACTTTTAATTATTCTGCTTTGGAAGGTGTCTTGGTATTTTAACTATTGCTAAGAAGGCATTTTGGCCTGTGGAGGTGGCTCCAGAGTGTGTTGAGTTGCTTGTCACACACAGGTGATAGGAGAAACTGATCCACAGGGCACATGGATTTATCATGTACCTTTAAAAGCGCTCACTACCCTGCACGTGGGCAGCTCAGCTTCGGAAGTCATATTAAAGACGCATGGAATGGAACAGTGAAGGCATTTAAAAGAAGAAATAAGTCGAATATTTTCCAGTATTTAGGCACATAAGGAAGATGACAGTGTTAATGGGTTCACTTAGCTTATGACACAGATGCTTTTTCTTTTCTCCATGGCTTCGGTGTTAAGACAGGGCTTCTAGCAGGTTCTGCATACCATGCTGGGGTGCCATGGAGTAAAAGCTGGTGTTCAAATACCAGTTCTGCCCCTCCGCAGCTGGGTGAACTTGGGAAGTTAGTTAAACCTTTTCTTTCTGTATCTACCAAATGGGTTGATAACACTTATCTCACAGTGGCGCTTAAGGATTAAATGAGGTAATTCATGGGGTGCTATTAGCATCAAACCCAGGATGTAAAGATGATTGTTATCATCATCACTATTATTACCACTAGCCCCTCACTAGCTTGTTGAGAAAACCCAGTGACTGGTGTACGTATGTAGATGCATTGCCCATGGTAGGTTCTCTACAAATGCCGGCTTTCTTCCTCCCATTACTAACTTCTCCCCCTGCAAACTCTTACATGTTCTGCAAGGCCTAGTGCACGTCTTCCTGTGGCTCCCCCGCCACCCTAGGGCAGAGTGATCCCCTTGCTCATTTGTTCCTCACACCTCCAAGTGACGGCACACAGGGGAAAAAGACAGGGTTTCTAAAAAGTGTATGCATGATTCTCACACATTTGGAACTTTAAGGAGGGAAGCTAGCTGGCTTTATTTCTCCCCTGAAGTCAGCGGCAGCTCCAAGTCCTTGTACAGCTGCTCTTCCCAGGGTGACGCTGAGAAGTGTGATACCTGAGCTACTACGGGGAGAGTGGCTGGGGAAGAAAAGTGAGATGGAGGAGAAACAGGAGGAGAGACAAGGGAGTGAGGAGGTGGTGAGGAGTGGGCGGTGGAGAGAAAAGTGAGATTGTGCTCTTTCTTAAAAATAATTCTTTTGCCTCCTCCACGGTGCACTTGTTTCTTCTAAGTTAGCAGCTGCCATCCTTGAGGGTTGCCCAGAAAGTGGGTGGGAAGGTGGTCCCCGGTGCCATAGGCTCTGGAAATACAGCACAAATTCCCACCATAGGTGGTTTTGATCTTTGAACTTCTCATTTTGCTAGTGTCCTAGGATATATATGGGGGAATCACATGCCACTTTGTGGCTGCAGAGACTCTGAAAATGTGTAAAATGTTGGGAAACAGAGCTACAGACAGAACATCCTGTTCGGCATGTTGGTCTGATGTGTATGTTTCTGGACGAGCTTGAGCAGGCATCGGTGCCCGGAGCTGCGGACTGCCTTGCACACATGTGTCTTGCTCTTGTGGAATCAGCTTGCTAGGTCTGTGCATGCAGACACTCATTCAATCTTTTTGAGCTCTTTGGAAGTGTACCAGAACTGGTGGATCTGTGCTTGTGAACGTGGTTCTGTGAGCCTGGAGCAATGGATGCCAGTGGGCGCTCCTGTTATATTCAGGAAACTGAAACCAAGAAGTGGGCAGTTGCTTTTGTTTAGTGCTTCCGGGTAAGTGGACAGAGTAGCTTTGCATAAGAGCCAAGATTATTTGAGGTTTTGTCATTTGACTTCCCCTTTTCCCAGTGCACACCCCTGTGCCCTCCGCTAACCTGACTTTATTCTCCTTGGTAGTTTTCTACTTTTTCTTGATTTTTAAATGTTTTCAGCTAAGGTCCTTATTTCTGATATCATAAACTTAGATTTCTTTAATTTTCTTTTTTCTTTCTTTCTTTTTTTTTTTTTATAGAGAGGGCAAGGGAGGGAGAGAGGGAGAGAAACATCAAAGTGTGGTTGCCTCTTGTGTGCCCCCTACTGGGGACCTGGCCTGCAACCCAGGCATGTGCCTTGACTGGCAATTGAACCTGGCACCCCTTTGGTTTGCAGGCTGGCACTCAATTCACTTTGCCTCAGCAGCCAGTGCAGATTTCTTTAATTTTCTGTGTGCTATTTGCATATCCCCAAAATGAATCCATATGCAGGAGTGAAGGTCTTTGGAATGTGTGTGAAATATGGTACATTCTTTCCTTGTTAAGGAACAAAACAAAACACAAATGAAAAAAATATACTCTTTCATCCTCTTCTGTTTTTTTCATCTTATGCAAGTAAGAGGAATTACTTTATCTTTAGGAAGTACTTTAGTATTAAAAAAAAAAGCTTTTTATATTAAATAACTGAAAACTTTAAAAGTGCCATTTCAGGAGGGGCACTTGTGATGCAACGTGACTGAAAAGGCAGCATATCATGGCCGTCTGGAGCCTGGACTCGGGCCAGGCTGCATTTGATTCCCAGGTCATACCAGCACTGTAACCTTGGCAAGTTACTCAACCTCTCTGCTTCAGTTTCCTCATCTATAAAAAGGGATAGTAATAGAACTTAATTCATAGTGTTCTGGGTATTAACTGAGTAGTGCATCTAGTTGGCAATAATGATCAACAGTTAATATTGTGAGTTACTTGGAACACATTCTTCAAGCTCACGCTTTCCCTGCAGTGTGCACAGGTAAGGCTGAAAGCTTCAGACTAGAACTTTGCCGAGATCGACTCCCCGTGAAGGCCAATCACTGTTCTTGAGGCTCTTCTGGCCTTTTCTACTACAAATACCCACTAGCTATTCCTTTGTTTAGCTGTCACCTTGGCTCCCAACGGCATCTGTGGAAGAACTAACCTAAATTCAGTCTCTCAACTTGCCACTGGATGTCAGCTGGGATGCTGGTTGGCAGGAATAGGGACCAAGGAAATAAGGGACAGAAGTGATTCCTAATATTACACTGCTCTTTTGTGTAGAATTTTGCCACTGGCCAGTGACTGCATACCAAGTGTGTCCTTGAATTTAGTCAACAGTTGGAATTCCTAGTTCTGGGGCGCTGAAAGCAAATGGGCTATTCACTTTTTCATGAGAAGAATCTCTTTCTGGCCTTGCGTGTATGTGTTTCTCAGTGAAATTAATCTGAGTAGAGGGGCTTTTGGGTGGGACAGGTCAGCAGCTTGAAGGCAGCACTGGGCAGAAAGGAAAACGTGTTTCGCGTACTTGTGTTTTTGGTGGCACTGGCTTGGCACAACGAAGTTGTGTTTTGTGTGGTACAAATAATTGCTGTTTATTCCCCCATGATGCTGGTGAATGCAGGAGGACTGTGTCATGGGGCCTCAGTCTCCTCTAGCCCGTTAACTATATAAACCTCTTAGGGGGCCTTGGAGTTCTGGAGTGCTGCTCTCTTGAAGTCACTTAGAAGTGCCCTCCAAGGAGAAGTTCTTACACTATAAAAGGTGTCACTTTTTTGTTGCCTCTGACTGTTCTATTACAATAGTGATTCCATTTTGTCATGCCATGAGATGTTATGAATAGTGTGTTTGTGTGTGTCATGGGAGAGTTGATGCTGCTGCTATTTATAGCGACTCATGAGTTAAGGAGGCCTCAAAGGGTTCTACTGTGCTCCAGGTGCTGGGTCCTCGGTGCTAACAAGAGATTGTGACTTGGGGTGGAAAGTGGGGGAAAACAGAGCTGTGCGTAGAATTTAAAATGTGAATTGTACTTTACTGAAGTCAGTGGGGTGTAAATGACTGTCTGCCACAGGCATTACTACCTGAGTAGAAGGCAGGGCACACCCTGAGGTTTGGGTTCAAGTTTATAAGACAGGAGGCTAGAGTGGTGAGTGCATGTGTGAGTATGTGTGTAAGTATGTGTGTGATTGAAATGTACTAAAAGAATGAAAGATATTGGTAGGGATCTTCTTGAAATTGTATGCTGTTTAGGAAGTTTCTCACATTGCAGGAAAGGATTCTTAAAGGACTAGATAGGTGTTCATACTGGGGATTTAGATTCAGGGCTTTGTGAGTTTGAACCGTTGATGCAGAAATAGTTGGGGTGAGGGACTGTGGGAGGCCATAGTGTACTCATGCTCTATTAATACATTCTCCAGAACTCTTCCATGATCACAGTGTAGAAGTGGGAACATTGGGCCCTTTTAATAACTTTCCCATGGATGGAGACTGTTACTTGACTTTTCATCATATGTTTATAGAGGTGTTGTGAGCATTGAGTCCCCATTATCCTGGCTACTTACATAATAAAAATCCCAATTATCCTTACTTGCTCTCTGTTCTTTTCCTTCCATAGCCAGCTGCTCACTGAGTCCTATTGGTATTTCCTTCAAAGTGTCTCTTGTGTCTGCCCTTCTCTTCCAATTTCTAAGGTAACATCTTCTTATTTGGGTTTTCAGCCTTTAGATTCTTGCTTGAAATAGAAGGGAGTTATTTCATACCAGCTGCCAGACATCTAAAATACCACTCCCATCTTGTCTCTTTTTAATTGAGAAACAAACAATAATAATTACACAAAAAACTCATGTTCCTCATTTCTTAAAGCAAGTTCCTACTTTGGGATTCTTAGACGTTTAGGAGTAAACTGACAATGTAATGGAGTTGTCTCTACTATTCCCAATATTTTTCAGTAGTTCAGCAAAAATGATAGGTTTACTTTTTTCAGCAAGGCCTCAAAGAGTGCATTTATACCAGCTCATAATGACTTTCCCAGTTTTTGAACTCCTGTGGCAAATATTACCCATCGCATATTCTGGTACTCAGTCCTGTAACGCCGTAAGCGGTGACTTGTCGCTTTCATTCATGTGTGTGCCATCTGCCCAACAGTGTCATTATAGCCTGAAGGGCAGGGGCAATATCGCATACTCACTTGGAGTCATGTTCTGAACTATCCTTTGAATGATGCAGAAGTAAAAGGTCCAGAAATTACCAATTAGGTTAAAATATTCTGGTCTGTTTGAGAAAATAAAAACTGAAAAGGAAAGGTAATGTAGTTATTCAGTATTAACAACTACTTTATAAAAAAAAAATGCTACTCCCTTAACTCAATCTTTTTGAAATGTGATTAAAATAGAAATCACCTGAGTTGTATGATAGGGTGAGTTGAATAATGGTGAGATAAGAGCCAGGAAAAGGAATTTTTTTTCTCATGCTATTATAGTTCTACACCTTTGTCTTACTGTGATTAGTTAGCACATAAATAAAACAGAAATTATCCATGTTTTCAAGAACAGAAATAAAAGTGATGCCCCACATGTAGTTTTTCTCATGGGAAAATGTTAAAATGTGTGCAAATATGCAGGTTAAAGTAAGAGTACAAAGTTATTTCAGATGGCATTTTTCTTAAGAACCATACAGCATGTTGAGCTGGAACAAGCCTGTCTGTTTATGACTATTTATTTAGGATTTGTATGCCACCGTGGTGAGGATTGCATGTAAAATAGGCTACTTATGGTAGTCATATTTGTTAATTACTGAGTGTGTCACCAAGGCTGTCTGTGGAGTGTCTCACATAGAGAAATTAAGAATTATTTATGTACATGTATTATGGATAAACAGATTAGTCCCTGTTTCTGCAGGGATGAACTGAGATGACCTCTGTACATTCTTTTCAGAAGTATGATTTAGTGATTTTGAATTTTTTTATTCTATTGCTGTTTGCCAATTAAGCAGAATTCCATTTTTTTAAAAAAAGCAGGTTGCACTCGATACCCTTAGAAGCCACTTCTGGTGGTGTTATTGTGATCCAGCAATTCGTATTAAAATAATCCTTTGTCTGTTACCAAAATGTTACCACCAAGGCCACAAGAGAAAGTAACTACATTTAGTTGGCTCTGCTTTATTTATGAGGCTTTAGGAAGGACTAATTTAGGTGTAATGGAAAATGTGACTTCTGAATAAAAATTTACAATAAACATGTGGACCATATAGCTAGCTGTGTTTGTTCCAAACTGAAGTTGTTTCCAACAGAAAATTGGGTGATTTCTGTAATCAGAGGCACAAAAATAGCAATTTCTATAACAAGAAATTCACTGCCAATTCACCCAATATCCAGGACACATGCATGAGCAACTATAAAATTCTGAATCAGTTCTTGGTCTGACTTTGTTACTTGTGAAAAATCTGCATGTCCCAAACAAATAAACAAACACCAAGGCAACAAACAAGCCAAAAAAATTCAAAAAGATTTATGGATTATTTGTTATTGCTGTCCATGCCCAGAAACAGCTAATCTCTCCCTTGTTCCTCCAGTTCTTAAATAGATTCTTGAGCTCACTGAAGATGTTCTGGGTCAGAAGGACTGAAGGCAGATAACTGGTGTTTCACTGGCTACCTCATTTAGACCAAATGCTAATTAAAGTTTTTGAAAGTGTATGTGAAAGGTTTGTTCAGGAAAATTTTCTGAGCTATTATTTGCATGCTCAAACCAAATTTGGAAGGTTTATAGGTTTTTTCCCCCCAAAAAACTCACTGGAAATCTGTGTATGCTACATTCTCTTTAAGTTCCTTTTATTCTATTATTATACGATTCTTCCTGACATTTATGTAAACACTTAAGAGGTGAATATAATGAGATAAATTTGAGGATCTTCTTTGCATATTTTTGAATGCAGGTGGAATGGCAGAGATATTTTTCATATTTGGCAGGTGGGGAGAATATATTGTCTTTAAGAGTGGGAGTGGGGAATCTTTATTTTAATAGAAGGCTCATCATAGTTTAGATGAAGAAGAAATCAATCAAGGGCAAAGTATAAGAAAAACCAACATGGAGAATGCATTTATTTTTAAATAAGAATTGATTTTTAAAGGTGTCATTGAGTTCTACATTTTGGCCATGAATGGCACTGGTGGTAAAAGGAGAGAGAGGAGATGGCAATTCTGAGCGAGAGGGAAGTCGAGGGACCCTGTCTACGAAGAAAGACAATTAGACCAAAGAACAGAACAGTCATTGGGAGAATGGCAAAGGTTCACAGGAAGCCTCTCAAAGTAGGGCCCCATTACTTGGCAGGACCAGTTTCAAGTGGCTTCTACCTGCCTTACTTTAACTCCCCAGAGATAGTTTTCATCGTGATTCGAGAATGATTACAGTGATTCTCTTACTGGCTCCCTCCATTCTTGCATTTGCATTGCCTCTTTGTACTGGTTTTAGAGCCATGTCTGTGTGGTGATTCGCCTATAGGAACTTGGGCCTTGTCTTACTGCTGTCCTAGTCCTTCCCTTAATGCTCGTGGATTTTTTGTTTTGATGCCAGAATAACATAGTATAAATAATCATAGCATTCTTAAAAATCCTTGAAAATATTCTCTCTCCTTCTAGCAGGCCATTTAATATAACTGTAATTCAATTTATACTTCTTACAGGAGAATATTCCCAAGATTTGTTCAGCCACAGAACAAAGCTGGAGGAAGGTACTTGCTTCCTGCAGAGGCTACCCTAAGTGTCCACACCAAGTCCAGGATGGTTGCCTTAGAAATCTGCATGATGACAGCGGCAATTTAGAGTGACAATGGGACTTTTTAGGAAGACAGTTTGGTCCAGGGGAATTTGTGTAAGCAATGAACCATTCTTTAATTGAAACCACTGGATGTGGTTAGTAGTTTATTTTAAAAACACCATATGTTAGTTCGTTTCCATATTCTGTGACAATCATAGCTTAATCAAAAGCTGCTTGTGACATTTCTGTTGAGTGCTCGTAAAAGAGTGAGTGGCTTGCTTCCTTGGAAGCCTGAACTGAGTGCTCAGTGCCAACATAGTCACAATTACAGTTTGGCTTTTAGGCAATTGTGTAACTTTCGGAGGGTGTGGTAGGTTTTTGTTTATTTTTGTCACTTTCACTAATTTGTCGTATTCATAAATGGATAAAAATGTTTTCTCAGCTTTTGTTTAGTAAACAGTGACTTTTACTCCTTTCTCCCTGGTTCCCCTGGGAGGAAACAAGTTAATGTAACTGTTTCTTGCGTCTCCTTTTTGGCCACAAAGGCAGGCTACTGATCTCATTGGGACGGGATCTATTTGTATGAACCATAAACCTGATCCTCCTTCATGGTAAGGGGACAGGTGCCCCGTTCGCCACCACAGCAGGGTGAGGAAAGAGGTGCAGCCGGATCCTTGGGCCTTCAATGCAGTGCAAGCCAGTTCAGTTCATTTCAGTTCAACCCATTTCGATCCAGCCCAAGAAATGCTTATGGAGCACTTCTTCTTTTCAGGCATAGATAGTCCTGGGCACTGGGCCTGCAGAGATGAAAATTTCGTGAAAAGTGGCCAGTTCAGTGGGGGAAAATGGCACAAATTTCAGAGTGTGATGACTGCTCTAGTGGATTTCTACACCAGGCGGAATGAGAACATAAAGGAAAGCACCGGGGGAGTTTGGCCTCAGAGCAGCAGGAGGATGTCAGGAGGTAGGGTGGGAGGACCAGCAACTGTCAGGTGTCACTGCTCTTCCCCAGGATGGACGAACACAAAGGGCAGGTGAGTTGAGGTGCTTCTACCAAAACATTTCTTTGCCCTTTAGAAGAAAAAATGTGGTGGTTATGTTTCTGTACTTAAACTACCAATGAGAGTCTAGTTTAGGAGACTCTGCTTAGTAATCTGCCTAATATCCATTCCCCTCTTCTTCTTTATCCTCAGAAGCCCAGTTTTATGACAGGAATGTGGCAGCGAAAACACCTTGATTTCCTAGGTTCCCTTGTGGCTAGGGCTGGCCATGTGACTTAGTCCTGACCAATGAGATGCAAGCTTAAGTGTGCTGGATGGTCCTTGGGAGAAACATATTGTTTCCTGATGGAATGGTATAGGTGTTGACACATTTTGATGGGTATTGGTGAGTGAATATTTTAGTTTCATTGTTTACTCCATAAACAGTAAAATATTGTCATGTGTTTTTGTGTCCAGGAAGTAAGGCCTTTGAATTTCACTGACAAAATGATGACGATGATGATAAAAATAAAATATTTATCAAACACAAAGTCTGATCTAGGTATTCTGCAGGTACCTAAAAAATATAACCTTAGTTTTGCTCATCAAAGCCCCTAGAGGTTGATACGCTCTTTTTCAGAGGTGAGGACACTGAAGCTTGCAGAGGTGAGTGACTCACCTGAAACTACATGGTTGACAAGTGGCATTGCTAGGATACCTGGTCTCTCTGACTCCAAGCAAAGCCTCTGAACTACTGCACTAGAGTGATTATGAAAAGGTTGGGTCACGCTGTTTCACAGCTTCACACTAGAGTAAATGAAATTTGAAAGATATGTGCATCCAAATTCAATTTGTGTTGTCAAAATTGACTATTTGTATTGCACTGCAGATAAAGAATGTGAGCAAAATGGATGAAGAACCCTTTCCTCCTCTCCCCTGAAATCCTGTGCGTCTAATCCAGAAGTCTTAGCTTAGGATCAGCAGTCCCGTTGCGCAGCTCTTACTGGTGATTTTTAAAGTAATTATACTTATTACCTGAGGAGGTACAAAAAGCAAACTGTAACTAAATAGCTAAACCTGACTAGATGAAGTGGGTAGTGTGATTAGATTTTGCTGTGGACAGATAGTTTTTCTTTCTGGGTGAAATATCAGTAATCTGTTTATCTTATGTTAAAACCTGTCATTTGTTGATTGATTCATTTATTAATCAATCATTGGCTTATTTACTTGTTCTTTATTTTTAATTTTAAAGTTTGGAAATTTGGTCAGCTATCTTGGTGGCATGTTTTGGAAATATTTCCATTTCAGGTGAGTTTATTATAAAATGTCGCTGAGCCTCCTTGCTGCAGGAGGTGTCAGCCCTCTAATCAGCTCCTTCCGAACAAATGGAGTCATCAGAAAGGTACTTGGTACTGAGAGCACTGGGGAGAATCCCTCAGTAGACCCTAGGATCACATCAGTATCGGAAAGGAAGAAATGCTTCATTCATCCATTTATCCCTTCATTCAGAATATTTATTGAAAGTCTACTGTGTAAAAAGTAGGCACGAGATGCTGGGGTATGATGGTGAGCAAACTGAAAGACTTTTACACTGAGGGAGTTTGTTAGTCTGTTGGGAGAGCATTTACTGATCAAATGCCATACAAAAAAAATGTTAAATTTCCCCTATAGCGATATGATGGAGTGTGGCCCATGGTGCTATAAAGTCTAGTAATAGTAAGATTTGACCAAATTAGCTAGGTTAGGGAATGACTTCTCTGAGAGAGTCCTAGCTGAGATCTGAAAGATGACAAATAAGAAATTTGGTGAAGGTTGAGAAGAACACTGCAGGTAAAAAGAAGAGCAGAGAACAAGGAAGTCTCTTTGCCAGGAAGCAGCATGCTGAGCATAAAGCACTCTTTAAAAAAATAGTTTTATTTATTATGCTATTACAGTTGTCCCAAGTTTTCCCTTTTGCCCCCCTCCGCCCAGTACCCTCCATTCCCTCCAGTAGTCCCCTCCTTAGTTCATGTCCATTGGTTGTGCATTTAAGTTCTTTGGCTTCATTTCCTATACTATTGATAACATCCTCCTGTCTATTCTGTACCTACCAATTTGTATTTCTTAATCCCTGCACCTTTTCCCCCATTCTCTCCCTTCCCCCTCCCAACTGATAACCCTCCAAATGATCTCCATATCTATGATTCTGTTTCTGTTCTGCTTGTTTGAAGTTTGTTTTTTAGATTCAATTGTTGATAATTGTGAATTTGTTGCCATTTTAATATTCATAGTTTTGATCTTCTTTTTCTTAAATAAGTCCCTTTAACATTTCGTATAATAATGGCTTGGTGATAAAGAGCTACTTTAGTTTATTCTTGTCTGGGAAGCCTTTTATCTGCCCTTCAATTCTAAATGATAGCTTTGCTGGATACAGTAATCTAGGATGTAGGTCCTCGCTTTTCAACACTTTAAGTACTTCTTGCCAGTCCCTTCTTGCTTGCAAAGTTTCTTTTGAGAAATCAGCTGACAGTCTTATGGGAATTCTTTTGTAGGCAACTCTCTGCTTTTCTCTTGCTGCTTTTCACATTCTCTTTTTATCTTTAACCTTTGGCATTTTAATTATGATGTGTCTTGGCGTGGTCCTCTACGTCTATCTTGTTTGTGGCTTTCTGTGTTTCCTGGACTTATATGTCTATTTCCGTCATCAAATTAAGGAAGTTTTCTTTCATTCTTTTTTCAAATAAGTGTTCAATTTCTTGCTCTTCCTCTTCTCCTTTTGGCATCCCTATGATTTGAATGTTGGTATGTTTGATGGTGTCCCAGAGTCTCCTTACCCTTTCCTCATTTTTGGGGGGGATTCTTTTTTTCTTCTTTCTGTTCTGATTGAATGTTTTTTCTTCCTTGTGTTCCAAATCATTGATTTGATTCTTGACTTCATCTACTCCACTGTTGATTCATTGTAAATTTTTCTTTATTTCGCTTAGTATAACCTTTATTTTTGCTTGTTTTTTTTTTATGCTGTTGAACTATCCACTGAGTTCCCTGAGCATCCTAATAACTGGTGTTTTGAACTCTGCCTCTGATAGATTGCTTATCTCCATTTTGTTTAGTTCTTTTTCTCGAGTTTTGTTCTGTTCTTTGATTTGGGTCATATTTCTCTGTCTCCTCATTTTGGAAGCCTCCCTGTGTTTGTTTCTATGTATCAGGTAGAGCTGCTTTGACTACCTGTCTTAGTAGTGTGGCCTAACATAGAATAGTGCATCCATAAGTTGGATGGGGTGGAGCCGTAGGTATCACTAGGCGGGGCAACCCTGTCAACTAGGTTGATAGAGTCTCGGATATGGTATGGCCGCTCTGTGGCTCTGTGTGCAGGAGGGCTCAGAAGAGGTACAGTGGCCACTGCCTGGCCTCTGGCATTTTGTCTGGAAGGAAGTTGTCCTCCAGCACTTGCCCTGATGCCAGACACTTCAGTTTCTCCCCGTATGCCACTGGTGTCCTTCCAGCTGTTGGGAGCTTAGAGGGAGCGAGTCTGTGTAAGTCCTAAGTCTGTTGTGGGCCCTTTAAGAGGAGATGCCTGAGAATACTGCAGTTTCTTCCTTTACCCCAACTCCCACTGGCTTTTACAGCTAGAAGTTATGGGGACTTATCTTCCTAGCACTGGAACCCTGGTTTGGGTGGTCTGCTGTGGGGCTGAGATATTCCTTCCAATTTTTATCCACCGCACATAGATGTGGGACCGTCTGTTCCGTGTCTGCATCCCTTGTACGTGTCTGAATGAATGTGACTTCTTTAATTCCTTTGTTGTTGGACTTCCATACAGCTTGATTTTCTGATGATTGTGGGTGATAGTTATTTTGTAGTTTAGTTGTAATTTTTGCTGTGGTTGTGGGAGTAGGCAAGCCGTGTTTACCTACTCCTCCATCTTGACTGGCAGTGTGGAAAACACTCTTGTTAGGACACGCCACTAATGCTCCTGAATATGGAGAGGTCTCATTGAAAAAAATTCCATCTAAAAAATAATTCCATTTTCTTTGACTAGTATTTGAGAAAACAAAAGTTAGCAATTTCAGGTTAATGATTGGACATATAGTATGTTAAATGCACATGGTAAGTGAAAGCATCCATTTTTTATGTAAGCTTTAATAGGACTTTTAACTTTCCAACTTCATATTTTTTTCCCTAATTCTGTTTTATCTACTTAATCATCTCCAACTTTTGCTTACATGTCATTACCTTTTCCCCTCCGCAATATTCTTTTTACTATAGCGGTGTGTCAAACAAAGGATTTGCTTTCGAATCACTGATGAGTCTCAGCAAAAGCTTCTGGTGTTGGCAGGAGAGGTGCATTCCTAACTTCTCTAGTGGCTCCGTGACTGTCGATTTGACGTCATACTCTACTGGCAGTCAAGATCCTCTCCTGAGGATACCAGTTCTGCAGTTTAGAGTATGAAAGGGTGGAGGAGTGCACCATCCTGGGTGAGTGCTTTTGGAGCATTGACTTTAAACCATGCGCACGCCTTTTCTGTCTGTGACTCACATGATGTAAGGAAGAGATGGAGATCATATGACAGGGTCAAGAGGATACAAAACCTCAGCCCTGCTTTTGCTCACTCAATGACTTCCTCCCCAAATGCCCAAATGACTTTATGGGCATTGCCAGAGTGTGGAATGGCATCTTACTCTGACGATTCTGTGGTTTTGGTTTGTTATCTTACTCTGTCATAGATAGGGCAAGAAGAGAAATTTTCTGATGCAAAGGGAGATTTTTGCATTTCCTTTTGTCCAGACAATGGCCAGAGGAATTTTGAAACTCTTTTGTACTACATAGTTCAGGGTATTTTTTTTTTTTCCACTGTACTTTTTGAAGTCTGTGAACAGAAAATGTATGTTTTCCTTAAAAAGAAATCAGAAAAGGCCCCTGGAGGGCCTCATTGATTGTAGTGAAATATATTTTTTTATAGCTCTTTTCATGTTTTCACACACTGCTTTTTCCTCCTTTGCTCCAAGTTGCATTTTTCCATCAGACTTATTTTGGATGGCATTGAGAATTTCCCTGGGCTTTTTTGTGCTCTGTTCAAGGGACATTCAGAGAGCTAAGCTGAGTTAACTGTATGTTGCAAAACATTTTATTTTTGTGTAGTGCCATATAATTTATAGAGGCTTTTATACACAGTATCCAGTTGTTCCATAACCCTTGCTGCAGTTAGAGCAAGAATTATTCCTGTTTTAGAAATACAAATCAGAGGTTCCCACAGGCTAACAACTTCCTGAAGTCACACAGCCTGTATTGGCAGAACCAGGCTCCGGACAAGGCCTTTGGACTCCGGGTCTGCCTTTCTTATACTATATCATGAAGCTGTACCAGTGGAGTGGTTGAGCTGGAAATGAGGAGCATTTGATGGGTGCAGTCAAGACCTGGAGGAGCCCATGATTCATTTCTCCAAAGCTTGGTGTTTTCAAAATTAGAAAATTACAGCTATGAATAGTTTTTTCCACTTGATTGGTCTAAAGTCAATTGAATCCTGTGGAAAACTCCTTTGAAAGTGGGTTGCCTTGGCAATGGAAGGGTATAGCAGTGTAACAGCTTTTACTGTATTTGAAATTCCAGCAGTTTAGGTGACAGTTGTGTCTTTCTGAAGGGCATGGGCTGAGTCTGAATGGACTTTTCCAGTTGCTCATCAGCTTGGCTGGCATTGCTCTTATTACAGCAGTCACTCGCGTCCACAGATGTCTTTTTAAAATCTTATGTTGTTTACTATCTGAGCTCATGATATGTAGAAGTATCTTCTTTGTGGCATATTACATCGCTTGTTATTGCCAGCAAGTAGTTGGTGTTAGGAAATGCTTGCTGACTTGAGTAGGAACATGTCACATTTGTGACTTGACTTTATAGTTAATAAGGGCTGCCTCCTCCAGGGTTATGTTGGATCTGCACAACAACCTTGTGAGAAAACTAATGTCCATTTTATCATTCCCTTATTTCACAGGTGAAGAAAAGCAAGATTTACCAATATCACACAGTGGTTAAGACCACAGCCTTGAAATTATAGTTTGAGTTCAGATCCTAGGATGTCTTGCTGACTATCTTTTTGGTGGGGGATGTCACATGACTATTGTAAGCCTCAGTTCTTATAGTCTGTAATATAAGGTGCAAAAGATAATCTACTTCACTGGCTTGCTGTGAGGCCTTCAAATGGCACTGGCAAATAATAAGGCTCACTGTATACTGATGATTGTTAAGTGATGTGATCACATTAACACATTAGCAAGGAGTGGAGTCAGGACTTGAACCTGAGAGTTTCAACTCTGTCTCCTACCTCATCGTCTTTTCAACATACCATTCCTCAGCAAGTTCCTTCTTTTTCTCTTCCACGAACAGGCAGCTGCTGCACTAAGTTATTAGTGAGGGGGATGGGTTTTTGGAATAAAAAACTTAGAGATGCTGCAAGAGCATTTGAACTCCTGGAATAAAGTCGGCAAATTATTCTAAAAATGGAGAAACACCTACCCTCTCTATTATTAAGAGCTGTTTGGTTCTAACCCAAATTTAGCTTTTTAAAAATTCCCCCTCTCTCAATTCCATTAATAGCATATGAGTACTTTTGGATGTACCAGTTGGTGTGACGTATCTGCTGTCACTGGTTGGGGATTAAGGAGAGATGTTGCATTTCCCCATTATAAGTCCCCTGACCCACAGTCTGTTCCTGTGGTGGGCCTGGTGAGAGCGAGGGGTGCCGCTGACAGGCTCATGGGAAACAAAACTGTGGTCTCATTTGCACTGTTCTCTAAGCAAATCAGTTGAGATTGGCGGCCAAACAAAAAATTGGTTTGAGATGGTACTGAATTAGGATTGTCCCTTGAGGTGTTTGAGGTGAAAAGCCATTTCCATCATGGCTTTTTTTTTCCCCCCTCCAGGGAGTCCTTCTAGAACTTTCTAAGGGGGACTAGCCTGGTGGCTGCTTTGGGCCCCCATCACTACACATCTGTCATGTTTGCCTGCAGGGGTCCTCAGTGCTGCACCGTAGTCTTCATGTGTGAGCACAACTTTACCTCGGTGAGCACTCGCCTCTTCTCTGAGTGTACAGTCATACCTTACTTTATGGAGCACGTGACAGGTTACAAAGCACACTTGTATACATAAATGATTCTGATAGGTTTTTAGAGGTTATTATTCCTACTTGACACGAGAAACTCTAGATCGAAAGGTTAGATGAGTCCCCCAAGGAGAGGGGTAAGTGTGAGAAATAGGACTTGAGCACCGCAAGTCTGGTGCTTCTTTTCATACTGGTTTTCAAAATCAGTATTTTCCCTTTGACTGAATTAATTAGTTGGTTAGTTAATAGCTTATCAAATGTCTACAAAAGATTTAGGTGTCTTGTAATAATTAAATAGGGGTGAAAATAGATACCATAACCAGGGAGAACATGTAGTATGCAGAACCACTAGGGCCAGTGTTGTTACTAGAGGTGAATTTAATTTGACTCTGAGCTTCCTGGCAGCCAAGATAAAAAGAAAGACACAATCAGGTACATGTTTTTTATCAGGAAAGGAAAAGCAAGCATGCTGAAGGGAACTGAAGATTTTACTAAGATTGTATTCTAAAAGTAATGTTTTGCTTGAGGTTATAGATAAGGGACAATAAGAATAATGGAAATTAATCCTCTCAATGAAATTATATAACTACAATACAGTAGTCCTCTCTTATTCATGGGGAATATGTTCCATGGCCCTGAGTGGAATTCTGAAACTGTGGAATATACCAAATTTTATATATACTATGTTTTTTTCCTATACATACATACTTATGCTGAAATTTAATTTATAAATTAGGCACAGTAAGATAATAACAACAATAAGTAACAGTATAAGAGGATAGGTATAACAATGTGCTATAATAAAAGTTATATGAATGTGGTCTCTCTCTGTCTCCGAACATGGTACCGTACTGTACCAACTCTTCTCATGGTGATGTCAGAGGATACAATGCCTACATGCAGCGACGCGTGGAGGCGAACAACATACGCACTGCAGTGTAGCGATAGGCTACTACAAAGGTTACTGGAACACAAGCACTGCCATACCACAGGGGGCAAGCTGATCATCAGGAAGGATACTAAGGGGCTAAGAGGCAGGGAGTGTGCACAGCGTGGATACATTGGACAAAGGGATGATTCATGAGTGAGTGTCCCACTCACTCCTGGTAGGAGGGAGTGGGACAGCATGAGATTTCATCGTGCTACTCTAGTGGTGCACAGTTTAAAACTTATGAATTGTTTATTTCTGGAGGTTTTCATGTAATATTTTTGGACTGTGGTTGACTGTGGGTAACTGAAGCTGTGGAAAGCAAAACTGTGGATAAGTGGGCATTATTGTAACATAAAAATGCATTGCAAGGGGGCTGGGAGCTAACATTTATTGGGTGCCAGTATGTGTCAGGCACTATACTGGGGACTTTTCTTGCCTCATTTTATTTAACCCTACAAAATTTTAATTATTACATCTACCTTTTGAGGTTATCATTATACCCACTTGATGATAAGGAAACTCAGCCTCAAAGACTTCGTCATGATCTGTAGTAAGGAGTAAACCTGTGACTGAGGGCCAGACCGCGACTCATTCCAGAGCTCACGCTGTCCCCACTCTAGCAGGTTGTTACAGTGCTTCAAAGAGGCAAGTGAACTAAAAGCCAGTATATCGTGTTCTAGTGCTTCTATGTCTTCCAGGGATGCCTTTTTAGAGGACCAGGTTAGAGGGTATCTTGTGTAAATGCCCCTTCTCTCTTCCAGGCCTCAGTAGGATGTAGGTAGTAGAAATCTCTTGTTCTGTTGCTCCTTGAGAGTGTTTCTTTAAACTAGGAATAATAGTTGTTTCTTTTGTTGTTATTGAATACCACTCACTCTATATACATTATCTTCTTTAGTTCTCCCACAGCCCATTTTGCAGATGAGGAAAGAGAGGTTGCTGAGGTTAGGTGAGTCACAAAGGGTCTTACAGTGGCTCAGTGGCAAGACTGAAACACAGATCTCTCTGGCTTGAATGAGCACGGGCTTCACTGTTGTGCTCGTGGGCCTCTTGTTAAGCAAGTGGTAAAGCTGTTAATCTCTTGAAAAACAAACAATCAAACCATGATATTAATCTAGACTCTTTTTCTGGAAACATCTCATCTCAGCACTGAGATAGACTGCAGGGTTACCTACAGGCAAGTCCGAATTTGCCTTGACAGGCACTGGGTCAGCTTCAGCACATGTTTGAGCTTCGGTATACAGAGCTTCACATCGCTTGTCATGAACGATACGACATTGACATGCTGAATTTCCAAGGAAAGTGTTCCTGATAACTTTCATAACCATAGGAAAACCTTGAAAGGTTCCAGCGGATTTTGTTTTATGTTTTATGTGGTCTCTGGGGAAGCTCCCAGGGTGAATTAACTACTAGATATAGGGGTGTCAAGAATGGACATGGACACATTTGAGTTTGGGGAATGCAGCCACATGTAATGGTTTTAGTTTAGAAGAGTTCATACAGAACTGTACTTTTTGACAGTCCTTCAATACTGTGATCAGTTATGTAAGTGAAGTCACTCCCATTTTGTGATTATTCTGATAGACTGCTAGTCACTACCCCCACCATCATTAGAATCAGAATAGGTCACATTCACTAAGTATTTTTCTGAGTGCTTGACAAGTAGTAGCTTATTTAATCCTCATAACCAGCCTATGAGGGAGGTATAAATTTTTACTCCATTTTTTTAGATGCAGAAATGTAGAGAGGTGAGTAACCTACTCAAGGTGCACAGCTGATAAATGGTTTGTTCCCTGTACTAGTCTCCTCTTTATATATGGTGGATCAAAAATATATATATATCCTATATCCCTCTTTATTTTAAGTTACAATGCAACCAGTTGATATGCAAGTGTTTTCAACTCCTTAAAAACAGAAATTAAAAATAATAGGGGCAGGGGTGCAGAAAACAGCTTAAGAATGCCAGGCCTGTTGGAGGAGACCATGCCCGCGCAGCCTAATGCTTGCAGTGGGGCAAGTGCCAGATGACTGGGAATCTCTACTGAGCTCATGTAGTTTGGTTCATAATGGGTTTCAGTGTACACATTCAAAAGCTGATTAGAAGTCCAGAAAAACGTCAGTCTTATGACATTGTTCTTGAGAGGTTTCCTCACAAGGTAATGTGCCTTGTGTCAATCATTGACCGGGGTATACTTTTGCCTAAAGTCCACTTGCTCCAGGAGCTGAATATTGGACTGAGAATTGTAGATGTATATATTAATAAAGAACAAATTGGTAGAAAGTTGCGGAAGAACAGCGGAGTGATTAAGCAGTCTGTAGCCCTGGGTAGCAAATTGGTTACGGCTGAAACCAGCTTGACCTGGTTTAGTACACGTGACCTTGAGCCAGTTTACTAACTTCTCTGAGTCACAGTTTCCTCACCTGAAAAATGGGGATAGTTCTACCTAACTCGTGAAGTTGTGATGATTACGTGAGATAATCATATAAAGTGCTTAGTCTGGTGACTGGCATAAGCTTTCTTTTCTTCTTCTTCTTTTTAAATTATATTTACTGATTTGGGAGAGAAACATCGATTTATTGTTCAACTTATTTATGCATTCATTGATTGATTCTTGTATGTGCCCTGACCAGGGATCGAACCCACACCTTGGAATATTGGGAAGACACTCTAATCAACCGAGCTACCTGGCCACAGCCTGACTGGCATAACATTTCAGTAAATATGTGCCATATCAGGTTGCCCATTAAAAATGGGTAAATGATGTTCTGAGTCCATTCAGATAGCATTATACATGAAGAATTAGAGCAAACAGTTTGACCAGGATTGGGAGTGACCAAAAAGAGTATTCTGGAGAAAATTTAGGTAATAGTATTTCAGTTTGTGCACGCAGTTGGTGTCACTGGAAGAATGAGGCTCCTATGAGCAAACTCTGCGGAAGTCATTTTCCGACCTGAAAGGAGCGATGGTGGTCCTGTGGTAGAGCAGAGAGAGCCCTGAGCTGGTGCACACTCGAGAGGTGGAGTTGTATGCTAGCTGTGTGCCTTTTACCAGCTCCTTGACATTGGGCACAAATTGGGCTTCAATTTACTGAGCTGTAGAATGAGCGGTTGGTGTAGGTAATCTCTAAATTTTCTTCTCGCTTTCATGTTCTTCTGTAAATTAGTTTAGGTTATAAGAAACTAGATAAACAAATCAGTAAAAAAGAAAGTTGCCATAAAAGCTTTTTATAGATAATCCCAAATAAAGCAGAAAGGAAATAACTGAAAATAAAACAAAAACTCCAAAGTAGGTTGCTGGAGATTGTCTTTTATTCCAAAATGTTTCTTAGGGCCAAGTGACCCTTTACTGTCTTTCAGTGATTTCTTTGGAGAAATGTCCTCAGCTCATTCATAGGCTGAGGATCTTTTGCTTCCTTCCTTGACTGAAAAAAATTTCTTTTCAATTCTTTTCACTGCAACAGCAGGAGTGGCCCCAAAGGATGCAGCCACAGGAAGTGTCTTTACTTCGATTGTTGCCAGTGGCAGTACAGCCCTTTTCTGAGTTGCCCTGGGCTGTCACCAGAGTGAACGTATGAATGAATCAAATGAATAGGGAATATAAGTCCAAATAACAGAACACAGTTTTATTTTTCTCCCAAATAACAGTTTGTCTTGAGCAAAGGGTCATTTAAACTGGAGATATAGTTGGCATGGTGACCTGGAAAGGCTTGTCACTTTCTTCCTACAATACTTCCTGCAAAGTTTTCCTTTGGTTTGGAACTTGTTCGAAGTGGCTGTTACAATTTTTCTTAAAATATTGGTGAACAGGGAGCAATGATTAAATGTAGAGTACCTTCTAGAACTGGTCTTTGTCTTTCATAGTTTCAAGGTAATAAGATGTTTCTCAGAAATTTAGCTCTTCTTTCTCTGGTAGTGCTTTGAGGGCAGTAGTAATATATAGTGGGGTGACAACATCACAAATCAGTTAAACCTCCACACTGAATATTTGAGACAACTGAGGAAAATTGACTTGGCCAACACGGCCCAACGAGTTAACTAAGGCCCCTAATACACAAACAAGTATTTTCGCTACCACACCACAATTCCTTCCTCTATGGGGCTGTGGCTTCCTAATTCTAACAAAACTTGAATTCGTCACAGCAATAACCATCTTCTGCCAAACCTGGAACTTCAGAAGAGTGGAAAGATTTTCCTTTTTTCTGAAGTCATGCTTCTAAATGAAGCTGAGGGTCAAATCCACAAGGATGTGGCTGCCAAGCTCTCCTGAAACTGAGACTCTCTGGAAGAGCAAAGTGAAAGCATTCGTGATGGAACTAAAGCTCCCAAGGCAATTAGTGAACAAGTGGGCCCTCAGTTCAGACAGGGGATGTTTCCAGGGGCTGTCGCCATCAGCCTGGAGTAATCCTTGGCAGTGCAAAGTAGAATATTATAGGTAAAAACATGTTTTATTTTGAAAAAAAAATAGATTTACAGAAAGTTGCAAAAGATAATACAGAGGTCCCATGTACCCTTCACCCTATTTCCCCCAATGGTTACATCTTATGTAATTATAGTGTAGTATCAAAACCAGGAAATTGACACTGGTACAGTGTGTGTGTAGAGTTCCCTGTCATTGTATCACCTCTGTATAGACTCGTGTAGCCACAGCCACAGTCAAGATACAAAAGAGTTCCACTTCCACAAATACCGTTCTAGGGCTGTTTCTTTATCGTTTCACTCTCTCCTTTCACACCATCCCTAGCCCTTGGCACCTACAATCTGTTTTCCATCTCTGTAATTTTGTCGTTTCATGAATCTAAATAATTCATACAGTATGCAAACTTTTTAGATTGGCTTTTTACCAATCTGCATAATGCCCTTGGGATCCATCTAAATTGTTGCAAATAGTTTCATTTTTTTTAGTAAGTAGAAATCTGTGCTATAGGTACATTACAGTTTGTTTAACTGTTTACCTACTAAGAGATATTTTGGTTGTTCCAGATTCAGGTTATTTGAAATAAAGCTGCTACGAACTGTTTTGTAGAGGCCTTGAATGGACATCATTTCATATCTCTGAGATGAATGCCGAGGTGTGCAATTTGCTCAGCTTTATGAGAAATGTATGTTTACTTTTTAAAGAAACTTCCCAACTATTTTTCAGAGTGATTTTTACCATTTTACCTTCCTGCCAGCAATGTATGCGCAGTCTACTTTCTTTGTACTCTCACCGGCATTTGGTGGTTTTACCATTTTTTATTGTATCTGTTCTGATTGGTATGTAGTAATAGTCTTGTTCTGGTCCTAACTCGCATTTTTGTAATGGCTAATGGCGTTGAATATCTCTTCCTGTTCTTATTTGACATGTGTATATTCTCTTTGGTGGAATGGCTATTTGTATGTTTTGTCAATACTGGGATTGTTTATTTATTTATTTTTACTGCTGAGTTTTGTGAGTTCTTTATATATTCCAAATAGGAGTCGTTTGTCAGATATGTCGTTTGCAAATGTTTTCTCCCAGTCTATAGCTGGTCTTTTCATTCCCTCAGCAGGATTTTTCACAGAGCAAGAGGTTTAAGTTGTGATGAAGTCCAATTCATTGACTGTTTTTTCTTTAATGGATCATACTTTCTATGTCATGTCTAAAAGCTCTTCAGTAAGCCATAGGCCTGGTGTTCCCCTTTGTTATCATCTAACATTTTACATTGAAATGGATGGCCTATTTTGAGTTGATTATTGTACAAGGTGTGAAATTTAGGTCAAGGTTTATTTTTAAAATGTATTTTTCCCTCTAAATAAAGAGATATCTGTGTGAAAATGCACACGTGATAAGTCTATGTAAAGTTATTATGTTGCCCACTTTTTATATTTAGATAATGTCCCCTAAGCGAAATGGCCCCTGCAAAGAAATAAAAAAGAAAAGAGTAACCTAAATTTGATAGTGTTTTGGACTGCTGAGTTAGCAGACTGAGGAGTTAGCAGGTTTCAGGCAGAGCAGGATCTAAAGGAGTGCATCTCCGTCCCTGACTTTATTTCCTGATTACCACCTGAGTGCGTTGCGCTTGGTTTGAGTTGGACAGTAGATCTAACTACAGAGCAGACTCTGGAGCTGATACTTGTCACCGGAGACCCTGCAGTGGACCTGGAGCTGCAGTTCAAGGCTCTCCTTAAGGGGGGGAAGTGGGGTCGGAGTCCAACTTTGTATTTTCTCTCGATTAGAACTTAAAGCCTTGATAAGAGAAATAATAATTGATGCTTAATAATGAACTTGTTAAATAAAATGTGTTTTGGAAATGTCCTCTTTGATATAAAAATGTATTTTGTTTACATGTATATAATGCTACCGTGGGTTAATTGATTAACAGGTTTTCTTTAAAAATATGTGTGGGTTTGTAATGTCATGTTATAAATCTTGTGTGTCCTCTTGGAATTGACAGTCAACTAGCGACATCATAATAATGCCAATGAAATATAAACTGTCTTGAACAATACACATCAGTGACTGATGGCAAGGGGCATTGAGCTTATTTTCTCTCTTTTTTGTTTCTCTTTAATTTTTTGAATGAGATAACTATATGATGCATGTTATTTCATTCTTATATTTCTTATTTACATGCCCTCAGTTCTTGCTCCCAGGTACAAGTTCTGAAAAAGAGCAACTTTTGCCCTGGCTGGTGTGGCTCAGTGGATTGAGTGCCAGCCTGAGAACCAAAGGGTTGCTGGTTTAATTCCCTGTCAGGGCACATGCCTGGCTTGCAGGCCAGGTCCTCAGTGGGGGGCCCACAAGAGGCAACCACACATTGATGTTTCTCTCCCTCTCTTTCTCCCTCTCTTTCCCTCTCTTTAAAAATAAATAAATAAAATCTTAAAAAAAAAAAAAAGAAAAAGCAACCTTTGAATGAACTCTGTTAAGAAACCTTGTGAAATTAGGTTTGGGATTTGAACAGAAAAAGAATAGAAAAATAATCTGAGTTTTTAGGAAAGAAAAAACAGGATGGCTTGATGAAGTTGTAGGTGGGCTCTGTGGAAAGCCAGAAAATAACCTTTTTGGCCCATGGATTAGGGACAAGGGCAACCCTAACACTGATTTTAACTGGACCAATACCATGTCAATTGACATCAATGAGTGGAACACCCACATCTGTGATGGGATTTTTTTCAAATGGGCAAAGAAACAGGGACCATCACATTTAAAGCTGAGGTGTGACAATATCACATAGATCGGTTTCTACATCTGATGGGCCCGATTTTGTTATGAAAATACCTATCAAGTGTCCTGTCAGGCATTTTGGAAAAAGTATGTTTGTCTATGTCTTTTATGAAAACCTAAATCTGTCGACCTGCCTCAGTGCAGAAACAGTGACCATAGCTCTGCTGATGTATTTTATATTTCTTTGACACCATAATCTTCATTCTTCTGTCTCCCTCCTCCCCTGGCCCTCATTTCTCCTTCGTTGACTTGGGAAGCCTTTTCATGAAAACCCCACTTCCATCTTTGATCTTTGTGTGCTCTTTTATGGTGATGTCTCCTGGAACAAGAGGACAATCTAGGTACAGAGTGTCTACAGTCGCTGAAATGTGTGCAGTCTTGACATCTGACTCACAGAGGGAACCTCTCCTGTCATCAGAGTCACATAGGGCCAAACTGTTCTGCCTCAGTGGCATTGACTGTCTTGGCCTTTGTGCGTGGGGAGCCAGCAGAATCTCGGCAGCATCAGGTGTGAAGGCTGCTCTTGTCTCATATGCACAAGTTCAGAGCCTCATTACCCTAATTTCCAAGGAAGGAAATGTGAGGCTGTTGGGCGAGTGCCTTCTGAGTGAACATTTTTGCTGTATGATCCCCACTTTTCCCCCAGGATTCATGGCTGTATATCACCAAATTGTGCCCACTAAGAATTTATTACTATTCATAGAAATGAGATTGTTATGAAACTTTGATTACCTTTTTTTTTTTTTCCTGTAAAATTTGCTTGGTTTTGCATGTGTTCCAGATCCTAGGGCACTTCCCTGCAAAGTTCAGTGTAAGCCGATCCCAGGCTGGTCCAGGGTGTCATCCTTCCAGACCCAAGTGAGCTTTTTATAGTCCTGTTGCAGCAGATTCCTTTCCCTTTTGCTTCTTTATGCTAAATTTAGGAGAGCGAACAATCATCTTAGAGAAGTTTCTCAGTAGTCAGCTTTCAGGAATAGCTCTTTGTTTTCTTTGTCTTAACTTATAAAGTCTATAACCTTCTGTTGGAAACTTAACCCATGGTGATAAGGGTAATAGGAGCAATACTAGGAGTAGTATGATGTCATAGGTAAAAATAAGCCTCTATCAGTTATATTTCCCAGAATGGCAATAAAGGGATTTTCCTTGTAATTTAGACTGGGATCATTTTAGCTGTTACACCCTTTGCCAGATTCATTACTACTCCTTTAATGGTAGAAAAACTTGGTTTCTGCTCAAAGTATTTTTCATAGAATTTGAACACAAAGGGAATTTTAGGGCTAGCTATGCTATCTGTCACCAAAGTAAAAGTCTTTGCTGCAACTTTTCTGACTGATCATAATTCATACTCCTAGGGCCAGGGACTCTTGCTTGCACTGTGGTCCATTCCATTTATGGATAGTTTTAATCACTAAAATGCCTTTCATTACAATGGAGCAAAGTCAGACTTCTCGTGATTTTGACCCTTTGGTCTTAATTGTGCCCTTGATAATACAATTAATCATTTTCCTTTTTCCACTTAATAGCCCTTGAAAATAAGGAGGAATTGTAACATCTCTCAGCTTTGCATGACTTGATGTTTTTATGTTAATTTTATATTCTGTTTACCTTCTTCCAAGTCATCCTAAGAGTATCGAATAGAACAATGCATTACTTTTCCAAACTGATCTTGGTTCACCAGTCAATTCTCTTTGTACTTACGTCTTTCTGCACCTTTGCATTGAAACTAGAATGATGACTCACTTGTGCTTCCTGCTCTTCGAACGCCTTTGCTCCCACCTGATGCTTTTACTCCCCATTCTTTTCTTGTGTCTTTCTGTATTGTTGTACTTTGTGTTTTGTTTCTTGTTTCCAGTTTTACATTGTACCCTAGTCATGTCTGGTTTTCTGTTATTTCCTGCTTAAATCACTTTGGGTAACTATTGGGCTGGCCAAAAAGTCTGTTTAGTTTTTTTCCATAAAATAAAAGATATTTTTCATTTTCATCAATAAGTTTATAGATTTGGATATTTTGAGTATGTTGGCTATCTCCTGCTATTGGCTTCAAGTAGGTACAGGTCAGGGGTGCTGCTAACCATCTTCTAATGCACAACAAAGAGTCATTTGGCCAAAATGTCAATAGTATTTATGCCTACTTGACCAAGTAGAGACTCTGCCCACCACCTTTGACACATTTGATCGGTCACAGCACCTTCTCCATCTACTGCATACGTTGTTTTTTTTGCATTTCAGTTGCATTTTTACCTTTCTTGAAAGAATAAATCATAACACACTGGATTTCTTCCATCTTCAATATTAAAATGGCTGCACAAAAACTCACCAATTTTGATAAGTTTTTTTAAATGCCCACTGATATGACAGCTGTCACAATAAAATCTAATAAAATTGTTTTAAATGATGTTTAAGACAACTAAGCACTGCAAGAGCCATTGTACGGAAAAAACCAAACTCTTTGGCCAGCCCAATACCTGTGATCCCACTTCTTCCACTAATAGCTGTCAGAGCGGTGCCTTTACAGGGAGTGTGGTCAGACCACCGTTTAGTCACGTGGTAATATTCTTTAGAGTGCGCTTCCTGACTGTGTCCTACAGCAGTGGATTACAGGTGTGCTGAGAAACTCATTTCCGCAGGTCCTGGAGCGCTGGCCTGGCCTCAGTGGACATAGGTGTCAAGTAGCCTCTACATACTTCACACAAACATCATTTTCTATGTGCTTCGTTGTGGGCTACTGCCTTCAGCACTGCCTCAGGGAACCACGGGTTACCAGTAAGTTATGGGATAGGGTTATTTTATTTTGTTTTATTTATTTATTATTTTTTAATCCTTACTCAAGGATATATCTATCCATTGATTCCAGACAGAGGAAGGAGGAGAGAAAGAGAGAAACAGAGAAACATTGATGTGAGAGAAACAGAGAAACACAGATGTGAGAGATCAGTTGCCTCCCCAATGCCCCCCAACAGGGGACTGAACCCACGACTCAGGCATGAGCTCTAACTGGGAAGGGAACCCATGACCTTTTGGTTTACAGGATGATGCTTCAACCAACCAAGCCATACCAGCCAGGGAAGGATTAGATATTTTGCTTAACTCAAGATAAATGATGCAGTCATTTAATCAGAAAAGGAAACAAGGCTTTCTTGGTATAACACAGTCTTTGTAAACCCATCGTGGCTCCTGGTAACCTTTCAGGTTAGAATGAGTGGTGTGAATGTGGCTGGGTGCTGTTGGCAGTCTCTGTGTGCAGATGCCCATCGCAGGCTCACCTGGATGGTGTGAAGGCAGATCGCCTGTGTTGATCACAGTCCTCTCATTAGACGTCTCTAACCTCAAACGATGGCTGGTAGTATGTCAGGCAAGGTCTGTGAAGGCTGGGGCTTGATGAAACAATGGAACTTGGAAGTATGCTGATTTTCAGCTCCTGCTTTTATGTGGCTGGCACAGGCAAGTGGGCAAGTGCTAAGGGAAGTGGAATCCAATATCTGGAGCACTAAACAAACCGGAGTGCTTGGTAATGACCAGATGTAAAACAGTTCTTTTATTATTCTATGAGAGGTCATTAAAAGAATATATTTAAAGGAAAAGTTAAATCTTGATTTTTTTGAACTTTTTCTACCATGTCTATTTCAAAATATGAACTCAGATCAAAATTTTGTGGAAAGATCTACTTTTTCCTTTGTATTTTGGTAACCAATATTCCAGAGTGACAAGTGCTAGCTGCAGTGACTTTATGATTTTTCACAACAAATCTTTGAAGCTGCAGTTCTCAGACTTGAGCAGATATCAGAACCACTTGAAGGTCTTGTTGGAAATTCAGATTTTTGGCCTTACTCCCAGAGAGTTTGACTAAGTAAGGGTGTTGCTAAGGAATGCTTTATAAAAGCATGCCATGTGGATTCTCTTGTAACTGGTCAGAAGACCAAACACTGAAAAATATTGGATGTAAATGGTGATGCTTTTCTACTTCCCAGCTGGTGGATGCTTTGCATTGTATTCCCAAAGCATCATTTGCCTTGGAGACTTGTATTTTGCCCCCGGCACATGTCTCTTGTATTGTTTTGAATTCAGGACCATCCAACCAAACTGAAGTCATCACCAGCAGTTTGTATAACTTTATGCAATGTCTGGTCAAACGTCATATGTTGTCTTTGGTCCTGACATGCAGAAAACACTCAAATTATTAAGATGGACAGTACAATATTACCTTACATTTGTGTGTAGTTATACTATTAAGCAGTATTTTCACTGACATTGTCACAGTTGATCTTTTCTTAAATTAAAAAACTATAATAAGATGTCAAACTTTATTGTTAACTCAGTTACTCTTTACAAAAATCTTTTGCAGTTGGTAATCTTATTTTCATTTTATGAAGTAAGAAGCTTAAGGTTGTGAATAAATGGTAGCAGTGATACTCCAACCCATACTATTTATACCTCAAAATTAGGCAGCGTTTATTATGTGCTAGAGACTATGATGTACATGTGGTTTATTCTCTTTCAATCTTCATAAGTACACTGTGAGGTAAGTATTATTATTACCTTTATTATCATCATAACTTTTTTTAAAGTTGGCACTTGATAAGGTTAAATAACAGTAACTTAAGGTCATGCCTTTAGGAAATGTCAGAAGCGCGGTTTGAACTAGGTTTGTCTGACACCAGAGTTCATGCTTTTACCCTGGGCAGTGTGGAGGCAGATTGCCTGGACTGATTACGGTGCTCTGACTAGATGTCTGTTTTCCCAGAAGCATGGGTGGTAGTGTTTCCAGGCAAGTCACCAGTACACATTACAGCCGGTTGCCTGTATATGTTGTACAAAGCCACGCTGCACCTCTCTCTAGAAAGAAAAGAAAGGAACAGAAAGATCTAACCAGGAGGGAAGCACGTATTCATAGTATGCAAGCAGATAAAACCAAATTAGAGGCAATAAAATTGTACATTTTTAGAAAACTTGATAAAAATACCATTTATACTCTTTGTTTGCCAGGAGTACAAAGGGTGGAAGAGGTGTTAAGTTGTGGTCTATGTACATCCTGATAATGTCAGCTTTTCTTGAAGAAGCAAGAGTTGTCTTGTGTTTTACAGGCTTTTGAGTGTTGTTCAGTCTTTCATTTATGGGATTATATTTCCATTCCTAATACCAGTTGGCATTTGACCTTTTGTGCTTATGTCCTTGGCAGTGATTTTCTGTGCATCTCCAATGTACGGTAGGTACGGCCTCTGTGTTTGAAACCAGAAGTCTGCTTTCATTAGGTGCATCATGTGTTGTGCTTATGTTGTCTCCCCATGGATAGAAAAGTCTCACTGATGCTGTATTTGTCCCGGGTGTCTTTATGAAAGTGTGAAATTAAAAGTTTTGATTTTGTTAGTTTTGATTATAATCCAATGATCACTTTTAATATAGAAAAAATAAAGAAATGTTTAAATATTTTTTCCTCTGAAGCCTACTTTGAACTATGGGTCAAAACAAAGTACTCTCTATTTTGAATTTCACCAAGATTTAGGGTAAATAAATGATTTGAACCATCTTTTCTTTTGTCTGAAGTCAAGCTTTATCATGACCTTGTATCATCTATTACCAATGGTGATGAAAATTCCCAGGATCTAGTATGTTGTCCGAACATCTATTAATCTCTCTCTACCAATGTACACCTAGCAACTGTCTGTATCCACCTGACTTTTGATACTTACCGATGACCTATCAGTATCTTCTGACTCTGATAGTCCAGGGGTCTGTTCCAGCAAGGGGCAGCATTCAGGGTGATGTGCTATTTGAATTCATTCTGTCATGTGTGGCGGCCTGCTTGAAAGCCACGAGAGGAAGATCTGGGATAATCAGTCAGACCTATCTTTTCTAAATGCTTTGTTTCAGGGAGAGAGGCTGCAAATGTCAGAGGCCCTGCATTCTGATGGAGGCAGTGAGTCTGTGCAGCTCTTGATGGTTCAGTGAGATAACAAGGCAGGGTGGGGCCTCTGCGGAGTGTTCAAGGGCATCTGGAGCCCTTAGGCCAGCATCCTCACCCGAGACATCTGTGGAGTTCAGTTATTTATCCAGTTAAACACACTTCATGGAAATGCTATCCCGAGCACCCTTCTTTTCCCCTCACTCCATCCTATGAGTAAGAGAGTCTATTCTAATTCTCTCTCTTTTTCCTCCTTTGTGTGACTGGCATCAAAAAATGCATGACCTTTATATCTTTCAGGGACATGCTAGAAGCTTCTTGACTTTTAGGGGGCTGGTGGAATTACATTCTATGTTCTCAGATTTGAGGGATTTAATGCAGAGGCCTAGGCTGACCCTGGGAAAGTACTTCTTTATACCTTTGAGAATAGCACTGAGTGAAGCAGGTGGGGGAGCTAGGATTCCAATGCAGTAAGGAGTAAGTAATTAGGTTAGGTGGGAAGTTATTCCTTTTCCTTCCAGTAGGTGGACAAGATGAAGAGGAAAGCATGAGAAAGGGCATAAAGCTCATCTGAAGAGGGCCGTGTCTATAATGGAATACTTTAAGACTTTTTATTGAAGGAAATGGTATCTCTTTGGACTGTTGGTCAAAATGTGTGTTGGTTGTATAGCCTTTCTTATAGTTTTAGGGTTTGGGTATGTGATTATGGCATTGGCCAGCCATGACAACTACTTTATAATTAATAAATTGTTAATTATAATTACATTAATTATAATTAATTAATTTAATAAATTAATTAACAACTCATTAGTGGGTGGATACCTGCTGGAATCGGAGTAACAAAATGTTCTAAATTAGGGGTGTCAAACTCATTTTCACCGGGGGCCACATCAACCTCGCTGTTGCCTTCAAAGAGCCAAATATAATTGCAACTCCTTAACAGTTAGGGAGCAGTTACATTTATACAGTCTTAAAATTATGTTGGCCCTTTGAAGGCAACCACGAGGCTGCTGTGGCCCTGGTGAAAATGAGTTTGAAACCCCTGTTCTAAGTGTTTTTTATGTAAGAACTAAAATGTTATTATAAGTAACAGACATTCCCTGCTCCCAAGGCATTTTATAATCCAGCAGGGATAAAGATAAAGTATGTGTATAATTAGTTGAAAGCACGTACTCCGTAGCATACCAATAAGTGAAACAAACAAAACACCTGTAAATTGTATATTTAAGTATTGACCAATTATGGGAGTGGTGAACGGGATGAGGAAGGAAGAGAGAAACATGAATTGGCAGACAGAAGCAGGGATGGCATTTTGAGTGGGAAGGAAGGTAAGTGAGAGCACACAGGCTTGGTCCAGATGAAAATTCCATGGCCATGGATAATTTGTGGTGAATTTGATTATTGATTTGATGTGACAGACAGTAGGAGTGTGCCATAGGTTCTCGAAAACAGTATGTCCTCAAAAAACGTCATTTTGTTAAACATTTTGTTATAACATTGATGCAATGTAAAAGGAACTCAATTCTTGTTATATCAATTTGCTTATGGTAAAACTGGTTTTGTTCTACTTTACTTAAAGTTGCAGAACCTGCGGCCAATGTTAACTGAGGACTTACTATACATGCAACGTGCTGAAAATGATAGATAATGATAATTATTTAGGCAGCAATATCTAAGATGGATTGGAGTGGTAGAGCTAGAGGTGGGGCGAGTGTTAGGGGACTGTTTCATAATCCAGATGTAAAATAATGAGGGTTTAGTGTGGGTGTTGGGAAAGTCTGCTGACCTAGAAAAAAAAATTAGCTCAGTTTTTGCAATATTACACTTAAGGCATCAGGGGTCAGAGCCTGAGATGACCAATCAGGAACTGGAGACGGGATCACAATGGAGGTCAAGCCATAATCGCTGATTTTTGAGGCACCTGTGATACATGTGGTGCACGCTTCACGGTGGTGAATACTGAGGGAGAAAAGCAGAAAGCTGAATTCTGAACCTCAGGAGCTTTTGCCAGCCAAGGGGGAGGAGGCGAACAAAAAGAACAGTCAGCAAATGAGACACAGAGAACATCCAGAGAAACCATGCGAGGAGAGAATTTCAACAGTGCTAAATGAAGCATAGAGGTCAAGGGGATTGAAAACTTGAGAAAGGCCTATCGGATTTGTTAAGGGAAAGGTCTTTGGAGACTTAGATAAATGTGTTTCCAGTGACTCCGTTTCAGTGCAAAAGTGCACCAGGGATTTCCTAGGTGCTCTGCATGACAAGGGGATTAACGTCTCATAAATAAATCCCTTCTGTAATTGCTTTAGCACATATGACTGGGTAGCTGGGTCTTCAGTGTTTCAAGGGAAACTGTGAGGTCACCTCAGGAAGGAATTGAGGTTAGCTATCTCACATTATGCAAACCAGTCAGGTGATTTGGTGTGTTATGTGAGAGAGAATCTCACAAAACTGAACTGTTGGGCTCACTTGGATTCACAAGCTCATACTGGCTCTGGGGGAAAATCTTTGGGAAAATGTAAAAACCCAAGCAGTGTTTGAAAGCCTCTTCATGGGTATTGTTAGTTGGTATAAGCTAATGGATGAACCTGATGTATTTGTCACAAATGTTGAACTGTATAAAATAATAAGAATCAAATTTGTTTATGAAAATAATTAACATTAATTTGCATGGAAGCATAGGCACCAAAGAAATTTTGGCCAAGATTGAATCAAAGCTCTGAATTTAATGGTCGTTTATTAACGTGATGCCCAAAGAACACAGCGTCAGCTGTGTAAAATGGAGTGTAAAATGTAAATGTGTAAAAGCATCTGGCTGAATAAATGGAGGTGAAAGGCTAGACAGGGTGATGAACTCAACAGTTAAAAGTCAGCAGATGCTTTTTCATGACTCAAAGGGAGAAACTTTTTAAAAGTAAAACTTTTCAATTTATTTCCTTTTCAAGTAATTACAGGTAGTTTCATTAATTATACAACCTAAATTAGATGATAATTAGATGAAAATGTAGTGCTTTCTGGTGAGTTATATATGTGATTTTGGATTTATAATCACATAACAACAAACTAGTTGACAAAGGGTAAAGGTAAAAATGGGGTTAACTTTTTCTTTTTGCCTTTAGCTCCCATTTCTTTAATGTTCAGGTGGTGGTTGCCCACAATTCACTAAGGGCTAAATATAGTTTTATTATAATTGAGGATGTGTCTTTAATGTGTCTGCAGATTTCCATGTCTTTACAGCAGAACATGGATTGCTTGTGCTGTCTCTCTTCTATAAAGTGGAGAGTTTTCCAGTGCTTTATAAAATGTAACTCAGTTGCACTTGGAACTCTGCTTACACTTGGATTGCATGGGAATCTGAAATTTTCCTGGGAATCTGTTCAAGGTGATACTTGGCCACGACAGTGTGTCTTCTTGATTTTCCGAAGCTGCTATACAGTATAGGATGTATGTTGAATTAAGCCAATACTTTTCAAAAGGTCTAGAAACTTTATAAATTTACTTACTTGAACTCCTCCTTGTTACCAAAGTTTCAAGGTGACATATGGTTATTACAGAAACTGAAAGCATACACAATAAATTATAAATAAATGAAAAAATGAAAGGGAAAAAAAGAGATTTAACTGAAAGAAAGAAAAAAAAAATGAATGTAAAACATTGGGTAGTCATGGTTATGTGGTTTCTGTGGACCTCGCTTTTGTTTTTAAGTTTTCCATCAGCCAGGGCAAAATGTGAAACGTGACTACTTAATTTACAGAGACCATCAGTTAAAAACAAATCACTTGCTTAGGAGAAGCACGAGCAATCAGCAGTACAGAACCCAGAAGGAAATAAAGAGGACTTTGTATGATGCAGTGAACGGTGTCCTTAACAAGGTCTTGCCTGGAGACCCGTCAAGTTCCCCAGGACCCACTGAGTTGGCTCCGTGAGGCCATAGCTGGCTGTTGTCACAGGAAAAAGTCTTTCTGCAGAGTCCATTCAGCGGTGAGTCCTCAGGGTCAGCCAGGTAATTCTCTTAGTACTTATATTTGGGGTAACAGTTTTTCTTTTCATCTCATGTGTTTTGAACTTTTAGGGCATCCATGACAATGCAGGACAGACCCGTGCCACTGTCAAGGTCAGAGCACCCGCACTGAAAGCGTTCCCGGTGGGAGCTCTCCTCTCACTGGGAGCAGCAGGAAGGGTGATGTAATTATTGCACAATTGGTTTGGAGTACATGATAAAGAAATTCCGAGGAAAAAGTGAGGGTCTTCAGGTCCCCAGAGGAGAACTGAAGCTGGCAAGAGTTTCCAGAAATAGTTCCAGGGGCAAGAGTATATTAGTTAATGGCTGCAGACTTTTTTCTGGAATGAGCAGGAACATTCAGAAAATAAACTAAATAAAAATAGCAGTGAGATTGCTATGAGTTTAAGCAAGGGAGAAGCAAGGTCTCAGTTAGGCAAGTTTTCCTCTGCGCACCTCTCTCGTGCTGCGGTGTAACCGACTCCCTGACATGTGTGAACCATGCCTTTACTCTCAGTGGCCTGTTCTTTGTATTTCCCTTGGCACCTGATCCAGGCTGTTGGAGACCTTGGTAAACTCATCACATTAGATCATGGGTTGATGTAAGTTCATGTTGGATGTTTTTAAAATTGGTTGGGACCTGGCTAAGGGAAGAATGTATGTCTGTAACTGGCCTGAAAGAGATTAAATACATTTGAGGGTTTTTTTTAATGGCAGCAGAGTGGGTAGTAATATTTCTTTTGCAGTGAGCTAGCAAGTGTGGCTGTTAGGAGAGCTTTCCTGAACACATGATAAATCAGAGACTGATTTGCTACAGTTTAGGTAAGGCACCTGGAAACTGCTTTTGAAGGGATTTTGTCATTAATTGTAGAAGATATGCATGCCACCGATTTAAGGACTGAAGGGAATAAAGCCAAACTGATTTCTAGGAGTAAAACCAAACAAATTTCTTTTTGTTTTTTTTTTTTGTTTTTTGTTTTTTGTTTTAATTTTTATTGTTATTCACTTACAGTTGTATGCCTTTTCTCCCCATCCCTCCACCCCACCCCAGGTGAACCTCCCTCCCTCCCCCACCTCCACCCTCCCCCTTGGTTTTGTCCATGTGTCCTTTATATTAGTTCCTATAATCCCCTCTTCCCACTGTCCCCGCCCCCCCCCCCCCCCCCCCCCCCGCGCACTGGCTATTGTTAGATTGTTCTTAACTTCAATGTCTCTGGTTATATTTTGTTTGGTTTTTTCTTCTATTGATTATGTTCCAGTTAAAGGTGAGATCATATGGTATTTTTCCCTCACCGCCTGGCTTATTTCACTTAGCATAATGCTCTCCAGTTTCATCCATGCTGTTGCAAAGGGTATAAGCTCCTTCTTTCTCTCTGCTGTGTAGAATTCCATTGTGTAAATATACCATAGTTTTTGGATCCACTCGTTTGCTGATGGGCACTTCGGTTGCTTCCAGTACTTAGCTATTGTAAATTGTGCTGCTATGAACATTGGGGTGCACAGGTTCTTTTGGATTGGTGTTTCAGGGTTCTTAGGGTATAATCCCAGCAGCGGAATTGCTGGGTCAAAGGGCAGTTCCATTTTTAGTTTTCTGAGGAAATTCCATGCTGTTTTCCACAGTGGCTGCACCAGTGTGACTTCCCACCAACAGTGCACTAGGGTTCCCTTTTCTCCGCATCCTCTCCAACATTTGTTTGTGGATTTGTTTATGTTGGCCATTCTGACTGGTGTGAGATGATACCTCATTGTGGTTTTAATTTGCATCTCTCTGATGGCTAGTGATGCTGAGCATCTTTTCATATGTCTCTGGGCCCTCTGTATGTCTTCCTTGGAGAAGTGTCTGTTCAAGTCCTTTGCCCATTTTTTAATTGGGTTGTTTGTCTTCCTGGAGTGGAGTCGTGTGAGTTCTTTATATATTTTGGAGATCAGGCCCTTGTCTGAGGTATCATTGGCAAATATGTTTTCCCATACTGTTGGTTCTCTTTGTAATTTGGTGCTGTTTTCTTTAGCCATGCAGAAGCTCTTTATTTTGATGAGGTCCCATTTGTTTATTCTTTCCTTTATGTCCCTTGCTTTAGGGGATGTGTCTGTGAGGATGTTGCTGCATGGAATGTCTGAGATTTTCCTACCAATGCCAAACCAATTTCTATCTCATTATATGTTTTCTTTTAATTTAAACTTCAGGACTTTCTACTTTTGACAAAAATGTTACTGTTACTATAAATACTATCTTCTCAACCTGCTATTTTCTCCTAACAGTATCTCATAAGCATCTTCTTAGGTCATTATTTAGGTTCATAATTCAGTATATTTTTAATGGTTATTATATAGGTGTACCATGGTTTCTTTAGTCATCCCCCTACTTTGGGGTGTTAGGTTCTTCCTCATTTTGGTTACCGTAAGTCCTACTTTAACGAACATTCCTATAGTCAAATCTTTGAACTCATCCATGATTATTCCCCCAGAATAAAGTCCAAAAGTGGAGTTTCTGGATCAAAGCATAAACAAAACTAAAAGCTTCTGCCACACAGCATCACAATTGTCCTCCACAAAGTCTGTGCTAATTTACCATATGATCAGTGGTTTATGGGAGGGTGTATTGAGGTGGCATCCTCTCTAGGGTTAATAGCTGAAGTTTTGCCATCATAATATAACTAGGGGGGTGATTGACAGTTTAGCTTAGCACCTGGGACTTCCTTCTTAGGGGTTGGAGCTTTCTTTAGCTCCTACACTATTACGTCTGGTAATATTTTAGGCTGACTCCTCCCTGAGCCAGTCCCCTCCTTACCATTTAAAACCACTTTGCTGGGCCAGTAATGGCCTGTGGCAAAGGGAAAAGCTGCTCTTCTCCTCACACCTGCCTTTCAAGATGCTCTTGTCCTGCTTAGAGTTCAAGTCCTCTGCCATCGGATTCTAGCACACTGAAATCCAAGACTCTTTCTCTACTTCTACACTGAGGGATGCAGAGGGATTGTCTCTTGATTCTGTGCAATAGGTTAGACCTCGGAGCTGCAAACTCTAGGCAGCATTTATACAGCACCTCTGGACTGGTTTACCTTCAGTTTGGAATAACACACATCCCTTTTTATACCCACGGAAGAGCTCTTCAGGGGCTTTACCTTCGTTTTCTTAAGAGAGGAGGCAATCATAGAACCGAATCCTTTATAACTCTTCAACAGTGACTGGAGAAGAAAACCTTTGTAGTCCTTCCTGCCTTTTCACCTTGAGAAAGTCTTCGTAATGTCACTTATTTTACATGGAAGTGTGCTCATCCTTGGCAGCAGCTGCTCACCCCTTCGTTTTTAAGGCTGTGTATCATTCAGTGGTTGTTTCCAGGTTTTTTAGGGCCCTGCCTTGAACCAAATCTTTAATTTTGTTCATTTAAAATTTTTTTCTTTATCTCCTATGAGTAAAAATTTAAATGTATTTTTATTTCCATAGTTAAGACACCAGGGAGGAAAAAAGCAATAAAATAGAGAATAAATAATGCAGCAGAAAGTCAGAGCCTTTCTTCATTTCTTTGCTCTTGAGCCCTCTCCAGGGTTAGCTTTCTACCCTGGATAGATCTTTCTCTTTGGATTTATATGCATTTAAATGTACACGTAGGAAGATATTAACTTGTGTTTTTCAATAGAATTAGAAACTTACCTATCTCATGTGTAATGATTGATGAACTATGCGCCTGAAAATCCAATTTGTGCCTTTTAGTAGTGTCTAGCATTTCTGTGTTTTAAGAACTGTCTTGATAAATGGCAAAGCTCGAGGCTCCTTGAATTTATTTTTATTCAGAGTTGGATGTATTTTCTGTTTCAGGGCCATTAGTGACTTTTAGACATATTAGAGTAAACCATAATGTTTTAAACATGAAAAAGGACTTGGGGAGACTCAAATATGAATTGATAATTTCCACAGTTATATGTGCTATCTCCTTAATATTTTCCTAATCAAAAATCTTCCTACTGGAAAATCTGTGTTCTCAGGTTAAAAGGGAGAAGTACTCTGTCCTTACTGATATGCCGTTTCACAGACATATCAGTTTGCCTTACTGGATGGGTGATAGAAAATGAAGGGCTGAAAATAAGAAATTATCCTCCATTGGATATACCGTGTTCTCTCATATTATCTGGATTTGAAAGTATTCTTAGAAAAAAATACGCCCTAATCTTTTATTAAAGATAAAAGACAAGCTCTTACAAAGTATAGGTTGTCTGTGGGGCTGAGAAATATTGGAAATATGTCTTGGCTCAACTAGCTGGCCACTCTTGAGAGCCAGTAATACTAAGTGGCTCAGCTTAGTTGCGCTCAGTGGCAGGAGATGTTCTGAGGTTTCCCATGTGTTGGGAGGGGGCCTAAGACAAAGAGGTTCTTGTAAGACTCAGCTAGAGACTTGGCTGTGGGACAGAGCCCTTGACAAATGTGCGTTAACTGCACCCTGCCCGGTGGTGTGCTGCTGCGGCCCCGGTGCTGTGAGCCGTCATCAGCACCACGGAGTGAGCTTGTGTCTCTAGGTAGACACGCTGAGCTTCTTCTTGGACTGACCGACCTCATTATTGCCCCTGAGCACGGGAGCTGCCCTTGTGGCATCATATGCCTTCTCCGCAAAACCGTATCACATAGTCATTTTCAAACACTGCTTACTCTCTGTTTTCTCACATGTGACTATTTCTGTAGAAGATAATTGCTGATGCTATGTCTACCTTTCTGTTTCACTGTGTGTGTGCATACGTGTGTGTACATAAATGCATATACGCATGTATTTGCGAACATACATATTTATAAATGTAAACATGTAAGTATTTATATATAAATAAAGTTTTTAAATTCACCAATGCATTCGTTTCTTTTGCCGCAATGTAAAGAGCATAGTATTTGAAATCGGAAGACCCGAGTTCAAGTTCTGCTTCTGCCACTTAATAGCTTTCTGCCCTTTTGAAGCTCTGTTTCCATTACCCTTTCCCATATTGGTTGGGACTTGTGAGGCTCAGATGAAGTACCATGTATAACAGCATTTTGTGAACTATAAACTGGCACACAAATGTTAATTATTTTTATTATTTTAAATTTACTCTCTCCAGTAAAAGCAAACATTAGTAATGAATGCCTCAGGATTTGTTTTAATCCCAGGAAATAGATGTAAACTTAATATATCCTACTTTGGTGGTCAAAAGGCAAGGTCATGTAAGGCTACTGGTAAGGAGTGAAAATCACAGGTATGCTAATTTCATATGGGGCTCTGCAAGCAGCCTGGGGTGGAGAAAAGAGGAGGCAGACAACAAAGATCAATAAACACTTGGTTTATACATAGCCTGGTGAAAGACTGCATTTTGAAGGATTGAGTTTAATTGTTAAGGTCGATAATGTTTTACACTTTACATTAGTGCTTACAGAGTAGCATTTATCAACTTTCAAAACAGTAATTTTTTGAGTCACCAGAGACATAAATATGGTCAAAAGTGTATTACTGTTTTGGAAATTATCTAGCTGTCTGGGTAGTAAGAGTCTGTTGACTGCATAGTAAACAGTGTAGGCAGCATAGGTAAGAAGATCTGGTATTTCCTAAGGTGAGCTTTACATCCTGGAACATGTGTTTTCTAAGTTGGATGCTGGGGCCATCTTCAGGTTGGAAGGTGTCAACAGGAAATAGTTCAGGTTCAGGTATGGGTGTGCGTGAGCTTCCCAGTTTGTAAAAGGGCATGTGATTATCAACTGTGACTTGGTTTTTATCCACCCAGCTTCGCAGGTGAGTGGCCAGTTTCATTTCATTCTTTGGTTTCAACTTCAATTTATTTGCTTTTTCTTTCATTGGAAACTCTTAAGTATCCTGAGAAAATATTCTTTGGGGTTCGACTTCAGTGAAATCTTAGCACGTTTTATTTATTAGTCTATCTATTGTTTATTCTTATAACATCTCTTTTGAAGCAGGACACCACACACACATCTAGATGTTCATAATGTGAACATCATTTATATTTCCACCCCTCCCCCCAAAATAGCTTTATTCTGGGCTTCAGTGAACTGTTGAATTAGCCGAGTGAAGAGATTCATTTTTGCTGTCCTGGAGGCAGAAAAGCAGTGGAAGGATATGTGACTTCAGCCAGCTGGCCAGGGACCAGCCTCCCTGTTGTCTAGGCCATAGGAAGCAGGGCATTGGGAGACAGGTGCTGAGGAAATGAATAATACTTACTGTGATAAGTCTGACACATTCCCAGTTTTGTTCTCCTGTTTGGTGTTTGGTGCTTTTGTTGTCTTGCAAAAGATGGAATAGCTTAGTAAGATGTTATTTTATTTCGGTGTGAAGGTATGAATGACTGAGATGTGGGGAGGAGGAGCATATTCAAGTTTGGACCTCTTACTTAGTCTTGTGGCCTTATAAATAGTGGTGTAATTTTTTTTCAGTCTTAACAAGGGAAGTATTTAAAAACTTCTGAAACAACCATGTTACTGAGAGCCAGGTTATAGGGAGAGGGGTTTTCAGGAGCTACTATAAAGGACACATGGACAAAACCAAGGGGGAGGGTGGAGGCGGGGGAGGGAGGTGGGTTTGTCTCGGGTGGGATGGGGGGGAGGGGAGAAAATGCAGGCAACTGTAATTGAACAGCAATAAAAATGTTTAATTAAAAAAAAAAGAAATGTGCTGGGAGTGATGAATAAAAAAATCTTGGCTTTGCTAATAGCTTGCTGAACATGGATATTTTCCTTACTGTCTCTGAACTTCTGTTTTCTTGTTTGTAAAATGGTATTTCTACATAATTTCTTATGCCCCTTTTATATCTAAAATTCTATGGTTCTGATTTTTCTCTATGATTTTTGTCAATGATGGTTTGATTCCTTCCACAGAGTATGAAGGTAACAGATACTCCTTATCAACGAAAGTTACCTTAAAAGATATAAGGCGGCAAGTTTTGTTGCCAAGGCCACGTATGGAAATGATCCTGTGGGTTTTGAACCTAACTGGGTTGCTGTAGCTCGCGCCCTACCCGCGTTGTTGAGTCCTGGCTATTTGTTTCTCCACGTCCAGGTGTACTGAGAATCTGGAAGGTAGGCGCTCTGTCTTCAGTGCTCAGTGTCCAGCAACCTTTTCCTAGACAGGACACGTGGATTTCCATGGGAACATTCAGTGACGTGATGCCGGGGCGTTTTGTAGGACCCCTAGGTAACACTAGGACTGGGACTTCGCAATGCTGCGGGAAAGGAGGGCGGTGCCAAGTTAGGAGTAAGTAGAGTATTTTGAGATGCAAAATATCATATAATCCTCCTAAGCATAGATTTTGGTAAATGGATTTTAGTTAGATTGTTTTTCAAACTCCATCATGTTTCCTTAAACTTTTTCACTTACTGTAGTAATCATTTTTCTCTTGTTTACAATACGTTCTGTTATAAATGAGGTTTACCACCTTCCAGGAAAAAAAAAATAAAATCAGGCTGTGCCCATCTTTTCTTCTCTCTAAAGTAATTTCTGTCAGGTCTCATTTTCCTCTGCTTTAATCTTGCCTATGAATATTGTAGCAATCTTGAGTGTTGTACCTCACAAACTTGAGGCACATTGCAGATATAATCTGAGGATTTAGCAGAAAAAGGGAGGGTGAGATGAACGCTAGGATGGGATGAGGGAGTAGATTGATTATTCATGTAACACTTCTTTAGGAGTAAAGAAAAGCAGATGGGTTGTTTATAGTAAAATGTAGCCCAAGTGGCATTTGCACCATTGTAAAGATTCATTTCACCGCAATGCAATATGCCTGTTAGCGTTTCGTACATCGCTCTGTTGCTCGGTCAGAATGTGTGCAGATGACTTTGTTGCTCATATTAAAGGTGCTTTTCGTTTCCTGGCATCTCTCCCATGGACCACTGCTTGATAAACAACTCTTCTAGGGTACATGGATGAAACATATCTATTTATGACCCATCCCATTCTTTGATTATGAATCACAGTTTCTGTTACTATTAGCAGAAAGAGTAAAACATGAAGCCCTAATTTTAAAAAAAGATTTTATTTATTTACTTTTAGAGAGAGGGAAAGGGAGGGAGAAAGAGAGGGAGCGAAGCATCAATGTGTGAGAGATGCATCGACTGGTTGCCTCGCACGCCCCCAACTAGGGACCTGGCCCGCAACCCAGCATGCGCCCTGACTGGGAATCGAACCAATGATCTTTTGGTTCACAGGCCAGCACTTAATCCATTGAACCACGCAGGCCAGAGCAGGAAGCCCTAATTTAACATTGTAATCCAGGACCAAAATCACAAGACTGTGTGTAACTTTGAACTTTGCCTGCTCTTTTTCAACAGAGTTGCAGCTATGACATCCTAAATAGGTACGTCTATCTCCTTTTCTTTCCTCCCCCTTCTTTCACTCCCTTTCCTGCCCATCCTCTTTTTCTCCCTTCCTTCTCCCTCTCCCCTTTCCTACCTTCCTTTCTTCCTTCCTGTATTTAAATGCCAGCAAGAAAAACGGCACCACCACTTTGTAAGGCTGCATCTCATGATCTCCAGATTCTGTTCCATCAGTATCTGCTGAGTGCCAGTGGTATTCTGCACTTTATGCCAGGCTCATTCCTGTGCATTGTCTCATTCAAACCCCGTAACAGTCCTCTGATGAAGCTATTTCATTCCCCTTCTATCAATGAGGAAACTTTGGCCTGATTCACAGAGCTGGCATATGACAGAGCCTGAAACTGAAATTAGGTCTTCTAAATCCTGTCTTTACCAGGTAGAAACTCTGTGTTTCAGTTTGGTAGTGCTTTTAGAAAAAGAGCCACCCCTTGTAAGGAAAGGAGGCAGTTGTCACCAGATGACAAAAACAGGACGCGAGATTCTGGTTCTGGATTTACCAGTTATTGAGTTGGCCTTGGGCAAGTTTTTTACCTTTGTCCATTAGAGTCCCTACTTATTAAATGAGGATAGTAAAACAGTGTCCTAGAAGAATGTTACTGTGTAAGTGTCTCCTAGTCACTGTGGAATCTTACTGGCATTTATACATTTTAATTTAATTTTATTCTCACCCAGGATATGTTTATTGATTTTAGAGAGAGAGGAAGGTGGGGAGCGGTGGGGAGAGAAAAATTTTAATGTGAGAGAAAACACTGATTGGCTGCCTCCTATTTGTACCCTGGCAGGGGATTGAACCCACAATATTTTGGCACACAGGGTGATGCTCCAACCAATTTAGCCACCTGGTCAGGGCTCCACCCTGATCTTACACAGTGCTTTATGTCAATTGTATCTCAATAAAGCTGGGGAAAAATGGGGCTCAGAGAAGTTAAATAATTCACCCAAGGTCACATAACTAGTACATGATGGAGCTGGAATTTGGGTCTCTGAGAGCACAGAAAGAGTACAGTGGTTAGTAGTGTGGGATTTGGAGTTAGATTTAAGTTCCACTTGTATCCCTTACTGGCTGTGTAACCTTGGGCAAGTGACTTGACCTCTCTAAACCTTTAGAATGAGCTACTTCAGCGGACTCTTCTGAAAATTAAATTGCAAGTATGCATGCCTTTAACATGGCCTGACATAGTAGATATGCAATAACCCCTGTCTACAAGGGTTTACTATGTTAAATGAAAAATGAGGCATAAAGGTGAAATGTGAACAAAATTTTGTACATTGTAATATATGATAAAATGTGAACTCATGCGGTTTTAGCAAAGGAGAAGACTACTATGGCACATGTGGCATGCTAGACAGAGTCACGTTGGGGCTAGGATATACCAGCTCTTTTCTCACCTTTGCCAGTAGCATCCTGTAAATCTTAGTGCAAGTTATCTCACTTGTTTCCTTCTTTCTGTGCTTCATTTGCTCATTCACTAATGAAGAACCTACTGAAAGACAGCGGTGCGTCCCGGCACACTGTACTGGAATCTAGCTACTAGAGAAGGACCTAACACATGGTCCCTGTTCCCAAATGGGCCATGAACTTACAACCTAATGGGAGGAGAGGAAGACGTATGAAGACTTAATTATAATGCAGCAAGGAAAAGGACATAATAGTGCTTGAGAGACACACACACAGTACTGGTTAATTCTGTCTGGAGTCTGGGATGGTTTATGAAAGAGTTGACAATTGAATTAAGTAGTGAAGATGAGAAAGGACTATGTCTTGTTCATCTTTGTATTAATACTTCCCAAAGCACTGAGTGCAGTGCCGAACACATAGTAAGCCCGCAGTGGGGGATTAGATACTGATTCACAAGCCCTACTTGTTCTGAAGATCTGTTTCTTCCTGCGAGTTCTATAACAGCTTCTCCAACTCTGTCAAACACAGTTGAAGCCCATAATCTACTCTCACTTTCAGTACATGGGGTGGTTAAGAGCAGAGGCTCCGAAGTTAGTCTTCCTAGTTTCGATTATTCTCTCTTCCACTTACTGGCTCTTTGACCTTGGACAGATTACTTAACTTCTCCTTGCTTCAGTTTCCTCATCTGTAAGAGGAGAATAATAATGGTACCTAGCATTATTAAATGGAAAAAATTAGCAGCAAAGAACTTAGATTGGGGACTAAGTATTAAGTATAGCAGTCATCTTCTATTAGCAATTTTTATTTTATTTGCCCTAAGTTCATTTATCTAATGCCTCCTCGCAAATACTGATACTTGCAAAAACAATATTTTTTTCTGTATATTTTCTGATTGACAGGGGACAAAAAGGGAAGGTGACTTATTTTAGGAAGCAAGTTGCTTATTCATGGCCTGCTCTTGCTTTAAAGTACGGATCCTAAGGTCCTGGCTAATGCCACAGGAATTCACATGGTTTTGCTAATTACAAATCATGCTTCTTGGTGGCCCCTTTAACTGTTAAAATGACCTCCAGATTCTGATTTTTCTTCACCCTTTATTAATAGTGAACAAACTGCTTAATACATAGCAGGAAAGCCAAGTAAGCCTGAAGCGTTTAGAAAATGGCATGTGAATTAGTTGTAAACTGTTTCAGTAAACATTAAAAAGGTGGCAATTACTTAAAGTGATTGCCTGTTTCATTAAAGTATTTAAAAGAAAAATATGTGCTTAATTCTGTTTTAATTATAAGGAACTTATTGGGATAGCTTTAATCTAGGGTTTGCCAAACCAGTCTAAGTCATAACCTCACCTAAGGTATGTTTTAAAAACACAGATTCCTAATTTGCCCCACCCCCCTCAGACCTACTGAGATGGAGGAACCTGATCATGTGTTTTTTTAATGGCCTCAGGTGAATCTGATGGTCAGGTAATACTGTTTAGTTTAGAAGCCTGCTTTAGATTTTGCTGTCAACAATTGGAAAAACACTGGTTACCAAGGGTTAATAGGGGCGGATGTGGAATGAGAGTAGCTGAGAAAATGGAAGTCTGTGATGTTTGGGTTCCCTTCCTAAACTACCAACATCAGCAGCGACACCATTTGCTGGGCTACAGCAAAAAATGCTATAGATAGATCTGCCACATTTTTTTTTTTTTAGGTAGGTGAAAGAGTATGGATGAAAATAAGGCAGTCTTATCAGAAGTTGTCTGATAAGTGGAAGTGGTACATTTGTGAAGAGTTGCAAAAAAAAATGCCAAGTACACTTTTAAAGCAAGGTAGCCTAACCACAGATTATTGGAAACAAATAGAAGCAGGCGGCTACATTCTCAAGCTGTGTGCAGCCCAGAAAACAGATGCTGAGGTGCAAAGAACAGTCAGCTTGAGTGGGTGTACATAATAGGTGTCAAAGCTGTACAGATGTGTTCATTGTGGTAAGAACAGCTGAATACTCTCCCTCCCCCTGTCCTCCCCCAAACCCCACCAACTGTGGCACGACCTCAACGTTTTCCAAAACACACACCTGGTTTTCCCACTTCCTGCTTGAAGCCCTCAAAACTTCCCTATTGGTACTATAGGGTTAACGTCCAAATGCCTTATCAAAGTATATAGGGCCATTCACGATGATTTATCTCATACATGTTTTTATAGTCTTTTCTTTCTTCTCTTACCACGTTCTCATGCTCTGTGCTCCTGCCACACTGAATTGTGTAGGCTTCCAAAGTACATTAAGGAAAAAACATCATTCTGTTACAGCCTCTAGCATATGGCCTAGTTGGGGTTCAGTATACAGTATAGGTGCTCAATAAGTTTATTGGATGAATGAATGAATGAATAGTACTTAACGCAATTACTGTAATTATCTGTTTACATGTGGGTTTTTTCCTCATGGCGTGTGAGCCTACCCAGAGCTCTAAAGTGTGTGCACAGTTTCTGGCACATCACAGACAACTTATTGCAGATTTGTGAATGAATTAATAACTGGATTGGATCACAGACTATAGGTCTTTGTGTACTTGTGGTCAACCTTTAGTTATTCATGCTACTGAAGAGATATTGGATAAGCTAAACACATTAAATAGTACTATGTTTGAGTTTCCTGGAATGTGTAAAATTATCAAGCCAAACTGACTATCTGAATCTTGAGAGAGTGGAAATTTGGCTGACTTCCTAGGTTCCTCCCTTCTCCATGGAATTTCTTACTTTACTTTATTCCATGTCCAACAGCATGCAACTTAAGACTCATGCAAATATCACAGATTTAGTCACAGCTGACCTGTCCAAAATCACTCTCTCAACAGTTCACATCTCACCAAGGTGGGGAAGGCAAGTAAGTGATTTGAAGTGTACAATGACTTTGGCTTAGTTGGGTTTACCAGGAAGACCAAAATAGACAAGAGGTATTGAATAGTCATTAAATTACTTATTCACAACCAGTTTAGTCAGGATGGGAAACTAAAAGGAATGGATGAGAGTAGCTCATGGTCACCTGGGTGAATGCTGAGCCGTGCAAAGCTGTGGTGTAGATGCCGATTTAGAATCTCTTCAACAGAGGCCAAGGAAACTTCCTTCTCAGACTGGGCTCCAGATGCTCCCAGGAATAGGTGGTATAAAGTACAGGATAAACATGTTTACCCAAAGCATCACTTTTACTTGGCTATTCGGAAAGAAATATTTTTATAATAAAATGGGCATAGAACTATGAATTTGAAATGCAAAATCCACGAGTTTTTAAAGTTTAAGGACAAGTCATGGAGATATACGGAGCTATTTTGAGGCTGGGTGAATGCCTTGACTATCCCCTCTGATTAAAATTTTGCAGAATGTGCGTATTAGCTAAAGGATTGGTTTGTAATATGGAAGATTTAATGACTTTGACATAGAAATTTTCAATTATAGTACATATTTAAAGGACAAAGCCCTTTAAAGTCTTAGCTTTTGACTTCATCCCTGTGGATGCTGATGTTCTCTCTCACCACTTGGGCATAAGAGACAGTGGTACCATATTCAGCTTCATTTGTTGCATGAGAAACCATTTGGGACCCAAAGCTTCAGAGAAAGAGAAAGAGAAATGCCTTCCCGCTTTTGAGAACAAGTTATATCAGGAACTGCTTTAGAGACAGTTGGAGGTACTGTACTGCTGGCAATTCCAAAGCATTTAAAAAATAAAAGTTATGGTCATTAATTTTTGAAGCCACAAAAGCATGAATCAACATTACAGCAGTGTCAGTATCTCAGTAGGAACTGGTTTCAACTGAACTGTGGCAGCAAAATAAACGTTTGCAGATTGTTTTGACAGAATGTCTTCCACTGGGCTTCAGTTTATTCGCCAGCAGCCTTTACTTTTGAAACAGAGTTGCTACACTTGACGTAGAGAAGAAAATCTTTCCGCTGAACATTTCTGGACCTCAGCAAATAACTCTTATTTGCAAGTTTTTGAAATGTAGGTCCGCAAATGTTTTCAATAAGAACTGAATGTATTGCTGAGAGATGTGCCCCTAAACAACTGTTTTGACATATTTCACTGTGGTGCAGATTAGGGAAATGGGTCCATAAAGCAAAGTGGTCAGCTGGTCACTCTGGTGGTACAGGCCATTTTAAAACACAGGTGACATCTGTTTTGAAAGCTCTCTAGACAGGGCTGTGAAAGGGAGAGGTACTTCTTCAGCTGATCTACTGAATTATTGTCAACATTTATTGACAGTTAGACAGTCTTCAATTAAATTATAATACTCCTTGGCTGATTTTTATGGGATATATATATTTTTTAACTTCTAAGGGTTGATGGGAGTATACAGATGCACTATTAGTTGATTTTATTCTTATTTTCCAGTGTACATGCAATCCTAGTTTATTCCCTGGAATGACATCTTTTTTTATGTTTTGAAAGTTGTCTGATGAGTTTGAAGAGAGTAATTTTCCAAAGCAATCACATCCATTTTATACAAAACTCTACTTGTATGTGTGTGTTTCCACACATTTCATCTTACTCTTAAACAGATCTGTAGCCCTCAAAGTTAAAACTGACAAGTTTGTAGACTAAGTTGTTGGAAATCTGGAATGAATTTAGACAGCTCTTAAAGCCACTTGTAATCAGAGGATAATGAATTTATGGTGTAGAATGGCTTGTTGAAAATAAAAGGAATATGACTTAGTCCCAAGCTTAGTGCAGGAAAAGTTTAGCTCTCATTGGAGGGCATTTGGTAATGTATAGTGCTTGGTGCCTTTAAAGAGAAAAATAAACATTGTTATTATTAAGATTTTAACATGTCTCACTTTCAAAGAGTTCAAGTCAGTGGCCAGATATGTTTCTGAGATATGGAGCATGGGCTCCTAAAGGTGCCCTTATTCAGAAATACAGTAGAAACAGAAGGGAAGGGGGAAGCGCCCTATAATAAAAAGAGTGTGGACTTCATGGCCAGCCAAATCTGTATAACTAACTGCATTCTGAGTCTAGAGCTCCTCATTGCTCGATTTGTAATCTGGGTAAGTATGTGACCTCCTTAAGCATGTTTCCATTATGAAGATAGGGGTAGTAACCCTTAGGTTATAGGAGTGTTCTTTAAAAAAAGATATGTTCCTAGTAAGTGCTAGTTACTGGTGGATGTTCTTATTAAGTAATATTTCCAATGAAGTCTCCTAACTCATGCAAATATTGCAATTTAAACTGCTTGGCTGGAAAAAATAGAAAGCAAGCTGAAGACAGTCTTCAATAAACCCATATCAGTGATCAATTGACAAAAGAAGAATGAAACCTTGCGATAGTGGAAAACAGAAGTATACATTTTGGAAGAAAATAGTTTGCTTCTATGTGATTATGTCCCCAAAGAGATTGTAAGCCACGTTATTGTACTCAAAGTCTTTGATCATTTTAAATTATAATAATTTATGATAGGAGAGAAACTCACTTCTGAAGTAAACTTGATTTCAACATGTGAAAGAATACGTTTTGGGGGGGACTCAGCTGCAAACATACTAATTTCATAGGCAAATTAGCCAATTATTATTCATGGCAGGCCATAACCATGCAGGCATTTCAGAAAAATTGTAATTACATTAGATGTTTCTGAAGTGACTTCTTGGATGTAGCCATCTGTATAACTTGGATAAATCACTCTGTAGGAAAAAAAATTTGTATCAACTGATTCAATGTCCAAATAAAATTTTAATATTTAGGCATATTATATTATTGACCAAAAAACATTAGAAGTTGACTTTTAGAATTTTGTTTACGGGATTTATTTAGCTGAGATCACAAGTAGATGGCATTTTCAGGTGTGTTTGAAAGTAGGATTAGATGAATATAACATTATAAAAACTGAGCATTGGCCCAATTTCTCTTTGAGTATGCAAGTCAGAAGTTCTGAGTTTATTTAATACTACAATTTATTTTTATGTAAACCAGCAATGGAATTTGTAAAAATATTTGGGCCCTTGATTTGAAAATTTAAGACATTTTTTTTTAGGAACATGGTTAAGAGCTGATTTACACTTTATTTTAACATGAGTTTTGTTCTCCTGTAGTATAGAATCACACTTCCTAAAATCTCTGCTGGGCAAGAGTAGAAACTGGGTGGCCATATCCTAGGGCATAACAGTTTTGATGTGTGTATATTCTGGGTACAGCTCAGGGATAACCAATGTTGTTCAGTATTCACTGAGTATCTCTCGTGTTGCTGATCGTATATTAGTTTTAAGACAGAGTACTCGAGAAAAAGTAGATGGTTGGCAATAAAACCTGGGAATGAAAGCTCGTGCTGTGCATGAAATTTTCATATTTATTTCAGTAAGTCACCCTTGTGCATAACTTAGTTCTTTCACCACATATTCTTATCTGTGAACCATCAGGCACACCTTCCCCTTTCTGTCTTCGGAAATTCTCATCCTTAATGACATGCTTATTCTTCTTTCAGTGAAGTGTCAGCTTTTAATCATCTTCAAAACTCAGCGTTTACTTAGGTCTCTGGAGTTGATTATGTGCCTTTACCTCTGAAGATCACTTTAACTGAGGTTTATTTTTGGTGCCACAATTGATAATATCATTAAAAAGGAAGAGCAAATATCTTGATTCATTGTGCAACTTCTGTATGTAGCTGGTGTCTAAATACTCCTAGTTAGTGCTTACTACACATCTCTAGCTAAATAACAGGGTAAATAAAGGATAAGAATATTGCTAAGAATTAGTTTTCCCTCCAGGAATTTCAAATTCAGTTGTTTCAATCCTTGCATTTGAAAATTTGTTTGTATTGCTTCTTAAAGGAAAGATGAGAACAAAAGTGACAGAATGAATAGTGCATTGGTTTACCATTTAATGTCATAGCACTGTCTTGTATCTCTGAGTGGATTTTTGTAAGCCAGAAGAGAACTCAATTTCACCACCCATAGGTGAGCCTTATAATCACTTCACTCTTCTTATTGTTATTATTTGTCAACCAGATGTGGAAACTGAGTCAGGGGTAGAGAGGGATTTGCTCAGTGAGAGCCGGAGCTGAGCACAAGATCTAGGTCTTACAGTTCTGACTCCATCACTCCACCCATGATTACTGTTTACTCAGGGTCGAGTTGTCTCCAGAAGTACATTCTGCGCGCTATCGCTAGATAAGAGAAGATGTGCAGAACTCCACTCGAACAATGAATGCTGCTTAAGCTATGAAGATCCATTTCCCCTGAGGATATGAGAATCAGCTGCTGCAAACCCTTCGTTGATCTCTGGCCGACATATCAGCCAGGTTTGGAGGCATTTGGTATTTTACATGAGTTCTTCCTAAAATCTTTTGAGAACCGCTTTCCCCCATCACACCCCCAAACAACTGTACTTCTTTAGTCCATTTTCACGTTATTAGATAACTTGAGTATTTATGTTTTGTATTTGCTTTGACCTTGAGGTCCTATTGACTACATATCAACATTGGATTGCCTTTATCTCAATCCCGACTTTTCACTCTTAACCTGGTAACTTGACCTCAATTTTTACCCTCATCCCTTTAGGTTAGCTATTGATGTTTTCTGGCTTTGGCATCTGTACCTTTCCTTCTTCCTATTGATTTTGGCTTACTTAGTTTTTCAGGCTCTGAGCACCTTCCATTGCCTTAGTAGGAGCTCCCTGTCTCATTCTTTATATCCCTCTCTATCTGAGTCCCATCTATCCTACACAAGAAAGGTGGCAGAGGGGTTTGGACAGTTTTCAAGTGAATACCCAATCTCTGCCTTACAAGGTTACTAAAGCATTTTACAAACACAGTTCTAGGAAAGATAGATTTGAGCTTATATAGATCTTAAAAAGTGTGGTAAAGATACAAATATATTTCTAAACTAGCTCCCACTGGTACATGATGGTTCTAAAGAAGGGGTTGTCTGAGAAGGCAAAGGAACTTTAAGTTTTATGATTGACATTTAGTTAATTGGAGATTCTATAGGCAATTAAGGAATAGCCATGCCTTACACATCACCACAAGCCTTAGAAGTGACTAAATACTTTGTCTGTCCTTTCTGAACAGGAAGCTATTAATAACTGATCTCTTTTGAAGTGGCATTCATTTACCTACCCCCCGGTGAACTGAGGTTATCTCCAGATGACTTGAAGTGTTACAAAGGCTTTTTATATAAGGGATTAAGAAATATTGGCTGGAAAGATTATAGTGCAACATTCTTTTGAAAAGGGTGACTTCTTTACTTTTGTTGGTATTACTCTGTGAAATATATGATTGTTCACAGCATACTTTAATAAAAAATCAAAATCTCTGATTAGCCCATATGTACTCTCTGATTTCTGTTTCCCATCAGCCGAATGTGGTTTAGCTACATGGATAATTTAGAAGAAAGTTTATTTTTGTCACAAATTGATGCTCTTCTACTCTAAAATGTGGTTCCAAAACCTTAGCTGATCCATTTTGTTGTTTATTGGAAATAATTTAGCAACTCTCTCTTGATAACTTGGGAAGATATGTAATGAAATGAAATCAAAGCTTGTTTCCTTTAATTAGACTCTTGTCACTCATGTGCCATTTCTCAAGTAGCTGAACTCAGGTTTTACAAGTGGTCTTTTAGATTCTGGCGTGGGTTTGGGTTCTTTGCTGGCCAGTGACACGTGTTATTGGTTGGCTTCCCCAACACAGAGTTTTTTGGGTGGATAAAACTAAGCAAATGAAGCAGTCTGCTGTCCTAGAACAGCGAAACCATAAATGTCAGGTAGCTAGTATTGGAGGACCTGTTGTGTATGTTTTTCTTTGCAGAGAACGTAAATTAGCTTCAGGAAGTTGGGGATCTCTGCCACTAGTCGCGGACCCTTCACTCAGGGCAGACTTAGAAAAGGCAGAAAAGAAGAAAAAGGTATTGTAGAATCTTATTGCCACTTTCATATTACATCTATAGTTACATCAAAATCTTTAGAAGGGTGATATATCTTCAGGGATTTTTTTTTTTTAATTTAAGGAAAGAACCAGCATTTGTAATGTTTCCTGGATGTTCGCAGTCCCCCACTCTCCCCTTTTAATGGGATTATATTTTGAATCACATTTTTCAATATTGCTAACCAGGAAAAGATGGGTAGAATTTTTTGGCAATGTGGAGATGAAGTCAGATGTCCTAAAGATTCTTTAAGGGTTGGTGCCTTTATATTCGAATGCGTTTTGACAGAGAGTCTACAGGAAGGAGGAAGACTTTGGAGGCATCTGATGGCAGCATTAGCACAGTAGTTTTGACCAATATTGCAGCATTAAATTCAGCTACTTTGTGTAGAAAACCACTGCACTTGAGAAAAGGCTCTAGAGTTTATTTTTGGAGTCTTGAAGTTTTCCTAATGTTGATGAGAATTGAGTCTGACTTCAGAAACCTCAGGGTATAAATTGTGCTGATAATTGTTCTGAGTTGAACCTGGAGAAAATGCTGATGTGTTCACTCTTAAGCGGAGTGATTCATCATATAAACCTTATCATGGACAGGTCTGGCAGAGCAAAGAGAAGTGAGGTAGAGAGGAATTAAAGGAAAATGGAAATAGAGGTTATGACATGCATTAGGAACTTTTACATCTTTACCATCTTAATTAATGGGTGAGTTTCTATTTACAGAAAGCATCTTATTTTTCCACGCCACATGCATGGAGCCCCTCACCCCATCCCCATTGTTCTGTGCTCATGGGATTATTTTTAGACCTGTGTGGATGCTCAGTCTGTTAGCTTTCATTATCGTAGCCGGTCCTATTGGGTGTCCAACCTGTCACCCACGGGCTGCATCCATCCCAGGATGACTACAAATGTGGCCCAACACAAAATTGTAAAGTTACTTAAAACATTATGATATTTTGTTTCATTACATGTTGCAATGTATTTAATGTGTGGCCCAGGACAAATCTTCTTCCAGTGTGGCCCAGAGATGCCAAAAGGTTGGACACCCCTATATGGTTTTGTAACAGGGTAGTGACACTACCATGCTGGGCCCTGGTACCCTTTCTAGGTGGACTTGCAGACACAGGGCATCGACAATGGTATGGGGCCAAAAGTATGCATATGAGTGAAACATCCATTGGAGATGAGCGAATACCTGGGAGGTAGATTTATCAGGGGCTGGGAGGAGATGTAGTCTTGTGATACACAACTGGGGCAGGAATCAGTGAAATTCAGTTATTACTGTTTCTGTGAGCTCATTTTTTCTCCCACAGGTTTGTGAATTCCATGCAGACCTGAATTAAACAAAGCAGGGAAGATGATATTGTAGAAGGTAAAGTCTAGAAGAAAAGTAAAAATGTTTATTTTCACCATTTGTTAGTTTAGTTACCGCATTAGTTCATGCTGCTATAAGAAAATACCATAGACTGGGTGGCTTAAACATATCAATTTATATAAGTAAATATAAATTTATCTCTTACTGTTCCAGAGGCTGAGATGTCCAAGATTAAGGTGCCAGGTGGTTTGGTTCCCTGGTGAGGGCCCCCTTCTGACTTACAAATGGCAGCCTTCTCACTGTGTCCTTACACAGTGGAGAGACAGAGGAAGCAAGCTCCGGTGTCTCCTCTTCTGAGGGCACCAATGCCACCGTGAGGGCCCCACCCTCGTGACCTCATCTAAACCTAAGTACCATCCAGGGGCCTCATCTCTAAATACCATCTCATTTGGGGTTGGGGTTTTTATGTATAGATTTTCTGGGCACAGTCCATAATTGTACTTAGAGGTCATCACAGAGGTTGCTAAATCCCAAAATGACTGATGTGAATTTTATGTTTCTCTGATAGAGACTCTTGAAATATTGAAATAACATTTCGGTCAGCTGGCCAAAAAGTATTTGAGCCAATGTTTTCTCAATACAGCATGCCCTGGAATTTTATAGACAAAATTTATTTGACTGGTAGAGTATAACGGGGACTGCTTCTTGGTGAATGGCTTAGTAGCATTTTGAAAAAAACACATTAATGCCACTGACAGCCTAGTTTTAATTTTTCCACCCCTCTGTATTGACCGAGATTATGAAGAAAGAAGACAGAATTAGTTGGGGGAATTTAAGGGCTATTGCCTTTTTATTCTAAAGAATTCTGAATATCTTACAGATATGACCTCAGTCCTGATAACTTCTTTGTTATGTAAACTATAGGTAAAATATTTTTTTCAACATTTTGAAGATGAAAGACTAAGACACAGATATTTCCCAAAAGTGTCTCAGCAAGTTTCAAATTTTATTAACTCTTGCTAGCCGAAAGTGAATTTATTCCGCTCCTAAGTAAGGTAGTCTGGTGGTGGTCTGAAATCCAGATCTGAGTGCTGTTGACTGTTTACAGCTGAATAATAATGTCATAGCATATTTGTGATAATTGTGATACTTGGCAGCTTTTCATATGTGCGAGCTTATTAATACATGGATACCTAAGTATTTTAAAAAATTATCTGTCTTAATGAATACTGTTTTGCTATCTTAATGTCTTAGCTAATTTGAAACAGAAAAGGTAACCATCCAATTTACCTGTTTAGAATCTGCCAGCATGTAAATCAATAGTCATTTTCTGGATTTGTTGCAGGAGCAGTAGGTTAAAGCATGGAGAATTACTTGTCCAGGTTACTCCAAAGGAAATTTGGGTTCTGTGTAAACACATCCTTCAGTGCAATTACTTTGAAGATGCTAATACATGGATGGCCAATACAAGTTACCTTTACTCTAACCAGCTAAAATGGAATCACATACATGTATATCAGGACTCTTTTGGTTGCAAGTGACAAAAAAAAATCAGCTCAGACTACATTAAGCTGAAAGGAAATCACACATAATGTTTGAAAAGTAACTAACTGACTTCAGGCATGGCTGAATCTAAAGGCTTACATGATGGCATTAGGAACCTGCCTCCACCTGGACTCTAGGTTCTTCCATGTTTCCTTTATTCTTAGGGTTGCAGGATGGCCATCTGCACTTGAAGCTTTTATTTCTATTTAGCATCTTAGCATAAAATGAAAATTTGTTTCCAGGAAGTTCCAACAAAAGGCTGACACTTACTTACTCTGATTGGCCTAGATTAGGTAAAGTGTTCACTTGAAAATTAATTGCTGTGACCAAGAGTTGTGATATTCTCATTGTACAGACCTGTATTACAGGGGCTGGATTCAGCCTCAATGAACCTGCAAGTATACAGATGGGTCTCCAAAGGAAAATGGGATGCTGTTATCAGAAAAGGAGATTAGGTTGCTCAGGGGCAGGAGTACCAGATAGTTGTTACAATGTGTGTGTGTGTTTTAAAGATTTATATGTATGTGTGTGTATATGCATATTTATATTATATTTATGAAATTTTATTATTCAGTTATTTCTCATTTCTTACAGTTATGAATGTGAAAATGAATTTTGAGGATTGTATACATATATTTAAGTATAACATGGTCTAATAATTAGAGAAATTGTGGGAGCCTTAACAGCTGTGGTGTCAACCTACCAATTGTATCTCAGAATGCAGAAGTGAAATGAATACTTAAAGTGATAACTATGTAAACCAGTTGATGGTAGCACATTAATAACTTAACAAAATAAATAGTTATTTCATTTCACACTTTGGTTTGAGAGCTAAGACTTCACCAGATGGTGGACTTTGTCGGGAGAAAATACCAAATCCAGAATCCTCATTTAACCCGCAATAGTAAATTTGTATATAAACTTGTCATGCTCAGTTTGAATTGTTCATTATGATCATTATTTCTACTGGAAACAATTTGTTTTGGTAGCCTGCAGGGTGGCCACAGTGGGATGCTTCCCACCCCCAAAACAAAAGGGCAGTGTCGCAAAGTGCCGTTGGGTGGGTAATGAACCAAATGCTTAATAATTTAGTCTAGGACTATTTCATATGCCATTCTGATCTGTGCCTCTCCTGGAATCCAGTATGTTTCTTTTGTACTGTTCCTGTGGTGGTCTGACCTTTTGTTTTTTAATGAAATCGTTCATGAGAGTGTGGTGGCTAAGAGATGGTCTTGGCCATTAATATGGGTAGATTTGAGGTCATAGGCCTGACGTGTGTGATCTGGGGGAAGTCCATAGCCTCTTAATATTCAGTAGAGTAATACGAGAGGAGAATAATAGTGGATATTTCATTGGCTTATGATATAATACATGGAAAGCACTTAACAGTGCGATCATTCAGAAATGTTAGTTATTGCCCATTGCATGTTTATTCAGGGTGCTTTTCCTATTATGTTATTTTACCATTTATAAATTCCTCAAAGACAGGGAACTTTTCTTAAAAAATATTTTGTGTTCTTTTAAGAATCACTGCAGTGTATTGCAGCCACTGAAAACTAGTAAATATTAAGTGACAAAATGAAAGTGCAGACCTATACTTCAATTACTGCTAAGCCTCAGGGTTTCCACTTTGTCACACCGTGCCGTCTTCCTGCTGCACTTCTGAAGAGACAGAGGAAAGAAGCAGACAAAGATTTCTTGTGAGAAATTGGGGCAGAATGTGTATTACTCATTTTTTAATTCATTGTCTTATTTTTTTTTTACCCATTCTTTTTTGTGTAACTTCACTGTGCACTAAGTTGGCACTAAACATTGTGGAAGTAAGGGATGAACCAGTTGATTGGCTTCATCAAGGTCCGAAGACAAAGGATAGCAATGGGTACCACACAAAACAGCGGGCATTAAGTGTCTTCACAGAAGTGCAGATTGAGTGCTGTGGTGCCTCAGGTAGGAGGGATTGAATCAAGCAGAGGAACATAACTTACCTGAAGTGTTTATTCTTTTATCTGTGGCTTACTCAACATTGAATAGTGACTATATTTTGGTCACTGTGCAGCTAAGGCAAAGATGAATAAAGACAGTTTTTAAAACTTAGTTTTCACTTAAGGGTTCTTAATGTAAGCTTCCTTTTGCAAATGGTTATGTTTTTATGTGCTTGAAAATGTCCGAGTTTATTAGCCATGTTAATTCATTACTATTCAAAGTGACTGTTGGGTGCATGGTACGAGGTAGGTCTTTGAGGGAAGTAGATAAAACACAGACCCTGTTATCCAGGACCTTGGTGGTCTATATGGAGAGAAGAGTCACATCTGCAAAAGTTAGGTAATCATGAGCAAGCTGTGTGTTCGCTGGTGCTAAAAGTAAGTAATTCAGACACAAAGTATTGTTATGGTTTAAATAAAGGAGAGACACATTTCTGTGAATGGGTAACATAGGTTATTGGAAAAGATAGAATTTTCAACTGGGCCTTAGCAATTGAGTCAGAGTTATAGAGGAAAGAAAAGAATAATCTAGTCAGGAAAAATAAAGAAAAAATCTGAAAATGAGCAGGTATATTCTGTCATAAGACACTTCTGAGTTGCTGAGGAAGACAAGGTTGGGCACACAACTTGGAGCCAGAGTGACATGAAAGGTAAAGGAGAGTCGACTGTCTTCTAGCCAGGCATGGTGGAGAGGATTCTTCTCATACACCGTGTCTGACTGAGGGACAGTGGCTGCTCTGAGGCCGGGTTCAGGCTCAGCAGGAGTGAATGTGATGACATGTAAGTGCTGGTTGTGGGAGTGGTGTAGACCGCATTCCCACCACATGCTTGCCTTCCTTGTTAGCAGTGGGGATTTGGGAGCCCCTGGTCTCCCCAAACTCTGCAGACCAGCACAGCGTTACTCTGCAGGCAAACACTGGCCAGGGACGACTGCATTGATGCAGGGCCCTCCAGGAAATTCTACAGCTACTCAAAAAATAAATAAGTAAAAAAAATAGATAAAAACTGAAACACATTTTAACCAGAGAACAGAATTAAAAAAAAAAAAAAACAAGGCAGATAAGAGGCATTAACTTGACTTTGATCTACAGGTCTTTTGTACTGACCTGCAGATCCAATTTGATTGGATTAATTTGAAGTTTTTCTCTCTTCCTCGTTTTTATCCATCCCTGTCACCCTCTCTCATTTTTCTCCAGGGTTTTTTGTTTTTTTTTTTTAATGATGAAACTAGGTTAGTTACTTAGAATCATGATCTATTCATCATAATGCAAGTTGATTTTCTGATGTTCCCCACTCCCAGGTATTAAAGTGAGGCTATTAAGGGTTTCATTATTTTCCCCTTGTTCTTTTATTGGCTGCTTCCCAGAATGTGGGTAATCTTTGTGTTCTCATTACTGAAGCTACCTAATTCATTGAAGTAACACATGCAGAACCGTTGGCTTTTTTCTTTCCTGCCTTATATGTGTTCAGCATATAGGGGCTCTCAAGACCAGTATCTGTGAGAACTTTCTTTCTTAGAAGCTAGGCAGGTTTTATTAGTAACGAACAGCAATTTTTAAACTAATTAAAGCCTTCTTTATAACGACTATATAATGATGATCATCATTCCATTTTTCAGGTGGAGAACTTGAGACACTAAGGTTAATTAACTTAGTTCACACTGCAGATAAGTAGCAGAATTGGGACTTAAACGCTGGCAGTTTGGCTCAAGCCTATCCTTTCACTCTCAATAAACTGCTGTCTTGGGTTTAGCTCATTTAACCTTTTGATCAAAAGTTATGGGAAAAATGAGTTCTTGATGTACTTTGTTAGGGGCACTCTCACTGTGCTTATCTTTGTGTTAAGAATGATGTTAGAAATTGGGAAGGGTATTTTGCCAGCCACAGAGGATTCCCTTCCCATAGGTGGATATTTACAATACAATTGTAGCTCCTTAGGTACTTCTAATTCCTGGGGAAGCTTGGAGGAACAACTGAGGAAAGGAATTTACTAGAGTAGCAAGCTGGTTTATGATATGATTTTAGATTCTGTCCCAAAGGGATTGTTGTTTTGGTTGCTCAGAGGCTGTATTTAATGAATAAGACAACTTAAGAGAGGTGCTTAGACACGGTGCCTGGAGAGGAGACCTGGAGGTAGAGTTTCACCCTTCTTCCATGCCATTTGGCAGATGTCACAGATGAGTTGTTGTCTGATAAGCTGTGGGTTGTGTTTTCCTAACTCAAGGACACCAGACTTCAGAGTGATGCTCTGTGGATTAGAAGTGAGCAGAGTTATGTGCTGTTTGTGCAGGAAATGCTGTTGTTTAAGCAGGAGAAACATTTATTCTTCTCTGTTAGAGGTGGGGACAGACCCACCCCACATCTTTCAGAAATGGACAAAAAGTTGATTCTCTAAACATAGACTTTCCCTTTCAAAAGCTAGTTCTAACTAAGGAATCTTTGATGTTGAATGTTGACAAAAAGTCAATCAAATTTGTGATTGTCAGTTTCAGAACCACTGTGATCAATAACTCCACTATACTCTTCAGAAATATTATACAGATTCCAAGTTCTGACTGTCATTTTTAACTCTCCCTTAAATTTCTTTATGCTGTCCCTGATGCTCTGAGATAATCACATGTCCTATTTCTTGACTGGAAAGGCACTGCAAATATTTTTGCACAAAGCCCTGGAACTTTACCTTAGATATTTTTCTCCCAGAGATACTGAGAAATTTCAAAGCCATTTCTTTCCCTAATTACAGAAGTAAAACATATTGTAACCTGGAATACTATGTATTCAATTACCTTATTTTAATGTTGTGCAAACACAGTTCATAGATATTTTTTGTTTGCTGCTTAATTAATTGACTAATTAATTAATTAATGCTTGTTTTCCCTCCTATAAACTTGATAACAGGGATCTTTTTGTCTGGTTCTTCACTTTATCTTCAGAGCCTGAAGCAAAGCCTGCTAGAGCACAGAGAGTCCTCAGTAACTGCTGATGAGTGAATATGTGAATGAGTTGTGCCCACTTCAGAACCAATAGAAAAATGAAAGGAAGAAAATGGGAACCCTAAAAATAAACATTTGAAAGATATCTATATAGGCAGTTCTTGCTTTTGAAGGACCACAAAAATGACTATGTAAGCTGAAGTTATGCAAAACTTAATAATCAATGGGAAAAGTTACTATTGTTCTTTGACTTTTAATATTTTTTACTGAATTATTAAACTCTGGCTGTTGGCTAGAAAGGCATAGGGAAATAAAAAAAAGTAGTAAAACTAATGATTATTTAGTACATGCAAATTTTTAAAAAACATTATAAACATTAAGGTTAAAGCGGTTGATTCCTTTGTAAAACCTCCTCAGAAGTAGTTTGAATAGGGCTTGCTTCCTTGCTATCCTACAATGAATGAAATGGAATGAGCATCTTTTCTGAGCCCGAATTGTCATACGCCTCTCTAATTTGGATCAGCTTCTAACATTTTATCCTGTGTGCATTCCATGTCAAGAAATGTCTCAGTTCCTTTAATGTGAAAGGTTTTTTTTTTTGGCCGGCATCACCTCCTCCCTCTGGGACATCGTCATCATTTTCTTTTTTTTTTTTTTCTTTTTAAAATTTATTTATTTATTTTTATTCAGTTACAATTGTCTGCATTTTCTCCCCATCCCTCCACCCCACCCCAGCCAGTTCCACCTCCTTCCCCCACCTCTACCCTCCCCCTAGATTTTGTCCTTGTGTCCTTTATAGTAGTAGCTCCTATAGACCTCTCTCTCCATGTGAAATAAACCAGGCGGTGAGGGAAAAATACCATATGATCTCACCTTTAACTGGAACATAATCAACAAAAGAAAAAAGCAAACATCGTCATCATTTTCTAACAACCACTTTCTTTGTTTATGATGACCAGTACGCCTTCACTAAGTTCCTCCACTGGATATCTAGAGTCTCTCAAATGGCCAGAGGCAGCATTGTCTCCATTTCCACAGTCAACCAGGTCTCTATAACTCCATTTACATTTGACTACAGGTTTCACACCAGTGTCATCACATTTTGTTTCTGTGCTGTGCTTTCATCTTTTTTGGCTGACTTCCTCTTTTGAGTATCCATGTTGTGTGGATTTATCATTGGGACGTAAGAAGGCAGCGCAGCACACACTTTGCTGTCTGTATGTGAACTGGATCACAAATGTGTAGTAACCAATCACTGTCAGACTTTGAAAGATGCTGAAGGAGTAGCAGTGAAGTTTGTACTTTGTACTTCATGCAGTTACTCACAGTTCATAAACCATGCTAACTAAAATTTTTACTGTGTTGTTAGGGGACTAGTATTATTTAACTAAACTGTGGTAATTGAAATTTACACACATTGGAACCATGCAAAGTGAGGGTGCCCTCAATTCCAGGCTATTTTATGTGTATATGTGTATTTTTCTTTCCTAAAGTGGAATCACTTTGTGTATATGAATTTGCAATTTTATTTGTTTATTTAAAATTATATGACATACATATCAAAACAAATCTTGACTTCATGTTTTATGACTACATGGTATTTTATTGAATAGCGTACTATAGTTTATTTAACCAGTCCTCCTTTTTCTGGACATTTTGACTTTTTCTATTGTTCTCAATCATAAACAGTGCTGTAGAGGTCACCTCTGTAGCCAAGTCTTTGAGATAACAACAATTATTTATTTGAAATGAATGTCTTTATAGTGATAGGATTACTGGCTTACTGGGCACACATACTTTAAAAACATTTCCATATCCTTCCAAGTTTCCCTTCAGAGAAAGATGTTTCCTATTAGGCTTCTGTCAGTGACATAAATTTCCTAAACCATTGCTGACATTAGACATTATCATTCTTTTTAATTTTTGCCATTTTAATAGGTAAAACACGTAACTTATTTTAACAATTACTTTTGATTGCTAGGTAGGTTGAAGATTTTGATGGGTTTATTTGTAGTAAATATATTTTGGTCTATGGAATTTTATTCTTGTCCTATATCAATAGTTTACAGGTGGTAGGGATTTTCTTCTTTTCTTTTTTAGGTTGTTTGAGTACATATATTCCTATATATTTATGTGTATGTATATACACACACACATGTATATATATCTTTGTACTTGAACTGCATTCATGTGTACATGCCAGTCTTAGTTTTACCTGGGGATTACAAAAAGTGTCTGTGGGCTTCAGTTTTATAACATGACCATCAGTTTACTTTCTTTTTAATTTTAATTTTTTGAGATTTTATGTATTTATTTTTAGAGAGAGGGGAAGGGAATGAGAAGAGGGAGAGAAACAGTGATGTGTGAGAGAAACATTGATTGGGTGCCTCTCACATGAGCCCCAACTGGGGACCAGCCTCTAACCCAGGCACATGCCCTGACAGGGAATCGAACCGGCAAACTTTTGCGTTGTGGGACAGTGCCCAACAAACTGAGCCACACTGGTTGGGGTGACCATCAGTTTCTAAATGCTCTTCTTAAAAAAAAAAAAGAAGAAGAAGAAGAGAAAAATAATCTATGACTTGGAGAACATGCTAGTTAATTTTTCATTACATTATTTTTTTCAGAAGATGGGGTCAAAAGGAGCTAGTAGAGTGTTTAATTATGTGCTTGAGCATGTTGGAATTCCCCCCCCCTCAGGTGTACAATATTTTACTTGGGCTTGTTTTTCAAATGTATTGAAGTGTGACTAAACATTTTCGGGTACTGCCATTATGTAAAGAAGAGGCCCCATCTTGTTAAATATTCATTCATCACCTTTGCAGTTAGCCAGTTATGAGCAGCGAGGAGGCTTTGAGGGTATGAGATTAGACATTGAACAGAGGGAGGGTGGGTAGGAGGCGGGCACCTTGGAGAAACTCGCGATTGGGGTGCTCTGTTGCCCCCTCCCACTGTTGTAGAAAAAATGATTGGATCAAGCTGGTTTCTGTCTAACAGTTTTGGATGGGTCATAAGTGGGGAAGGCGGGAAGGTCATGATGTTGGACCTCAGCTTACCTGAGCACTAAGAGTTCCTTGTCACATGCCACAAAGAAATGGAGTGCTGTCCTTCTGGACAGTAGTGGAGAGCTGGGATAGTGTTTACAGCCAAGGGAATAGAGAAGGGCTTTGATTTCTTTTTGTCTTGTGGCTGGGGATAAGCAAGGAAGATGTCCACTGAAAGTGTGGAAGGGAAGCCCAACAGCTTTGGGGACAGAGGAAGAGCTCGGAGCTCCACTCTCCTCAGGGTTGTGCAGCCAGTGTTTAACCGCAGTATTTTCACTTCTGCAGTCTCTCCGGCCGCAGAACGCATCCGATTCATCTTGGGCGAGGAGGATGACAGCCCAGCCCCTCCTCAGCTCTTCACCGAACTGGATGAGCTTCTGGCTGTGGATGGGCAGGAGATGGAGTGGAAGGAGACAGCGAGGTGAGGAACGGTTGATGTGCGCAGTACTGACCTGGGGGAACAAGGGTGGGCAAGATCGCAGAGTCTGTGAGTGAGCCCCTTTCTCTAATCTTAGCACTCTGAATAGCCAGTGAGTGTGATGTTGGTTGGGTTAAGGAGTAACACAGTTCTTTTTCTCCTCTTTCACATTGACACGGATGCAGGGCACCCTGTATTTCACTGCTGGAACATTGTTTCAGTGATCCGTGTTGTTATACTTTTAACCTTTATAAGGAATTAGGAGTAAATCTCCATCCTTATACTACTTAGTGGTAAAATATTTTAGAGGTAAACTCAGGTACCCCAACATGATAACCTAGAGATATGTGTCTATATTCTCCCCATGTCAAAGTATCTTGTGAGATTATGTTTATTACCCATTTACTCCCATTCCCTGCTAGGAGGGAGGTTGCAAAGACAGTAACTGGTACCCACAAGCTTGCTATTATTCCAAGGAGAAACTTGTCAAGTTTTAAATATCCAGTGAAAATATGCAGAAGGTTCATCTGACTTTGGAGTTTAGAGACCTAAGTTCAGTTTCAAACTATTACCTCTAGCTGCAAAATGCTTAGTTTCTCAGAACTTTGATTTAATTATCAATTGAGTAGATAATAATGCTTATTACATATAATATATGTATGCTTTATAAAATATGTAATATATATAAATATATACAACATATGTTTAAATACATCATATATATACATGTATGTATACATGGGTACTCTTTGTAAATTGTTAAGGACTATCCAAATATCTAAGTTTTCATTAATTTCACAATAACAGAGCCTTTTTTCTTTCTACATATAGATTTATATACTGCACACTAAATCTTTGATGACCTATAACAATTATGTAAGATGAAGACTTTTTTTAAATATATTTTATTGATTATGCTATTGTAGTTATTCATTTTCCATCCTTTGTTCCCCTCCTTCCTGCACACCCCCTCTCACCTGCATTCCCCCCCTTTAGTTCATATCTATGGGTCATACATATAAGTTCTTTGGCTTCTACATTTCCTATACTATTCTTACCCTCCCCCTGACTATTTTCTACCTACCATTTATGCTACTTATTCTTTGTACCTTTTCCCCTCCTTTCCCCCTTCCACTCCCCCACTGATAACCTCCATGTGATCTCCATTTCTGTGATTCTGTTCCTGTTCTAGTTGTTTGCTTAGTTTTTTTCTTTGTTTCTTTTTTTTTTTTTTAGGTTTGGTTGTTAATAGGTGTGAGTTTGTTGTCATTTTATTGTTCATATTTTTGATCTTTTTCTTAGATAAGTCCCTTTAACAACTATTGTAATAAAGGCTGGGTGATGATGAACTCCTTTCATTTGACCTTATCTGGGAAGCACTTTATCAGGCCTTCCATTCTAAAAAATAGCTTTGCTGGGTAGGATAATCTTGGGTGTAGGTCCTTGCTTTTCCTGACTTTGAATACTTCTTTCCAGCTTCTTCTTGCCTGTAAGTTTTCTTTTGAGAAATCCGCTGATAGTCTTATGGGCATGCCTTTGTAGGTAACTGTCTCCTTTTCTCTTGCTGCTTTTAAGATTCTCTCCTTATCTTTCATGTAAGATGAAGACTTTGATATAATGCAGTTATTGGTCTCTCATTGTCATCATTACATGGAGATTCAATGTATTTCACTTTCATAAACTGAATGATGTTAAGATATGCCTTTTATAGTCTGTAATTTCATTCAAATCAATTAAATTGAACCAGTGTATTTTGAATGCACAGTATATGTCATTTATATATGTCAGTATATGTCAGGTCTGTTTTAGATACTGGGAATATAGAAGTAAGTGTTTTTATTATTTACTCTTCTAGGGCCTCTTTCCATGATGTAGTCATTGTCTTTTATTCCGTCTCTCAGTACCTATAACCTGGGTATTTGAAGTCCTCCATAAAGTATACTTCTTAGCTCATAAAACTTCCTGCAAGAGAAGGCTTTTGAAGTGAACATTTTTACTAGTACCTCCATTTCATTCTTTCTTTCTAACGGAAGAAGAGAGAGAGTTGCTCCGGTGCAGTCTGAATGAAGTGTTGGGGAGATGTTGGTCAAGTCTTGGCTTTGCTACTGACTAGCTGTTTAACTTTGGGCAGGTCATGTGGTCATGTAGTCTTCCTGAGATTGAGTTTTCTGTTCTGTCAAATGAGGGTCGTACTGGGTTACATCCTGTCTAACATCATGCGTATTTTACAGCTCTAAGATTCCGTCTCTGTGCGTATACTGGTATGCTCTACGTGTAGGTATGTTTCTGACTAGCTGTGACTAGAAGACCTACTGTGACTCTTATTTTTATCTTAAAATTCTGTGCAAGTACCTATATAGATTAGAATTCAGGTGTAGCATTCAGTTTTTCTTTCAGTCAAGTGAAGGCTACATTTTATTTTATATGATCCCTGGTCCCAGAAATGTGGAAAGATCATAGCAGTTTGCTGCATAGGTAATAAACATTGAGAGACATGGATATAGTATTTTCCTTTAAGGCTGCTAAAAATTAAGGTGGTCTTGAATACTTTACTGTCTTTAAAGGCTGTATTTCTTTGTAAGCAACGTGTCATTTTAGTGATGCCTTTGGTCCCTGAGAGACTGCACTTCTGGAGAAGAAGTGTGGTGGGAGTATGCCATGGGCCAGGGGAAGCTGCCCAGGAGAAACATGCTTACACATAGTCTGCTCTCTATAACTTCTCCTTATAGGACTTGCCACAATGACCATTAATCAATTAATCAATCCTGTAGGTGATATCATTGTTTTGAATTTGTCTTCCTCATTACACTGCTTTATCTGAAGGCAGGGACCTCTATGTCTGTCTTTCACTACTGTGTCCCCAGTGCCTCGTGGTGTCTGCTATGTAATAGGTGGTCAGTAATATTTGTTGCATGTGATTAGTTGAAAACTGATACTTTAGAAACAACTGTTCTGTATATAATACTTTCTTTAAAGTATTACTTGACCAAAGTTGGAGCTCTGTGATAATCCATTTCTGATCGATAGACAGCTGGATGACAGACCCACGGTACCCAGCACACCATTGAGAAAGCCCAAAAGAGGACCTATGCTTGATGTTTTGAACTAATTCCTCAATATGCTTATGCCATCTGCTTTTAGTTCTCTAGGCCAGACTTCTTGCTTATTTGATTGAAAACAAGTGATTGCCTGGCTAATAAGCCTCTCAAAATAACATGTCTAGAACTGAGCTTCTGATTCATCTACTTCAGATAAGCTCCTCCTACAAAGTTCCCCACGACAATGAACAACTCCATTTTTGAGGGTTGCTCAAGCCAGAAACATTGTAGTCTCCTTGACTCCTGCCTCTCTCTGCACCCCTTACTTGATCCTTTGGCAAATCCTGCCTGTTACCCTCAAAGACATTCACATATTCAGAATCTCACCGTATCTCACAGGCAGTACTGCCATAACCTGCTGCTCCAAGTCACTACTCTCTCACCTAGATTACTGCAAATGCTTCTTCATTAATCTGCTACCTCCTTGTACCTGGCCTTACCTTCCTCCTATAGTGTCCTCCATAGTCTCTTTGACCTCATTTGCTACTTCTGTCCCTCTTCATCACTCCGTTGGAGCCGCACTGGCCAGTCATGCTCCCTTGTCAGGGATTTTGCATTTGCTGCTCCCGTTGTCATTTTCTCACCTCCTTTAATACTACCTTCTCAGTGACTGCCCTTTCTAAAATGAAACCTTCCCCCAACACCCTTTATCCCCATCCACCATAGTGTTTGTTTAGTACTTACCAGCGTTTAGCATATTATGTATCTTGGTGTTCTATCTTCCTAATAAAATCAAAGCTCCAAGAGGGCAGGGATTTGTTGGCTGTTTTGTTTACCGCTGCTCGTGCCTGCAACTACCTGGCACACAGTCTACAATCGAGAAATATGTGCCAGTAGAATGAATGGAGAAGTAGAACCTTGATTCTTAGTTTACTGCTTTACCTGAATCCTGTTGGGAGGTTGGGAGGTGATTGTGTCTCCAGAAATGATTCACATTTTCAGTAATTTTTACTTCCTTCAACATACTCTGTTTCGGAATATGTTCGCAGTAATTTCAGACTGCTATTTTTGATGTCCAGTTTCTAGACATGATAAGGATATTTTTTCCCCATGAAAAGCTCTCAAACCCACCATACTAATAAAAGTATAGTGCTTAGAAAGAATTCATTTTATATATAAAATGCAGCATGGATATTTTTCTGGCTCACCTATAAAATTGAGAATTTTTGCCTTTTTGTTAATAACCTGATTGATAGACTATTTTATTCCATACAGAACTAACCTACCTGACTCTTCAGCTTAATGGGGTTTCTACTGTTTGCATTTCCTACCCATTTTAATACTCTCCCTTTTAATGTTCTGTACTTCTTAGTTGACTAATGATTTGATATCACCAAGAATATCCTACATTGAGTCTCAGCATTACTGTAGTTTTTGTCCTACTTAAGGAAATTCAAGTTAGCTCTGTGCCTCAAAAAGTAAGGAGAATGATTTCAGTGGTAGGAAAAATATCCCCATTAGCATTTTAGAAATCACAGTAGTCCTGTAAAAGTGTAAACAAGGGAAGCTTTTATTTATATACAATTTGAGGTACAGCCAACTCTACAACCTTCTTTTCTCACATCTTTCCCCTGCTTTTCCCTTTCCTAAAAGTTAGAACTTTGAATTTTCACTGGCTCTTCCAGCAGAACACAGGTTGAAGACTGCAAGGGTAGAATGACTAGACCTGAGATGGGTATGTGGTCAGTGGAATGCAGAGATCGCTCTGTTTTAAAGAGCACTCTTAAGTGTTAGGTCATTAGAATACTGATGCTCAGTAATGTAGCAGCAATCAGAGTGGGATATTTGGTGTTAGGGAAGAAGCCTATGTTTCTCATTAAGAAATTCTCTGTGCAACAGCCGACAGAGGGAAGGGGTATTGATGCTTTACTTCTGGTGGGACAGCACAAAGGAACACCCATTTGTTTCAGTTTGCCCTGCAGACTGACTGACGTTCCTCCGGAGTGTCTGCCGTCAGGCCTGGCCATCAAACACAGACACGGGCAATATCCGGGGGTTTGGAGAGGAACCACTCCCTTCCCGATCTGTGTCAAGTTCTCTTTCTCTGTGGAAACTTCCATTTCAGATCAAGTTTATTTTTTTCTGTAAGAAAAAGGCTGAAGGAAAAGGAATTTAATCATTTATATAATTATAACATACATACAATTTTATATAAGTATGCATACGTATAACTTTATAAAACTTTTATACATGCATATAACTTTATAACAGCATACATATAACTTTTGCAATGACTTCCACAGTTGACCTAGAAATTTAAGAATTTCCTTAAAAATATCATTTATCTGAGATACACGCTAGCACTGGCTTCTTTTATGTTTGATGAAGCAATTACTAGTTAGCAAGAAATTTTATTATCATTTTAATAGTTTTATGAAGTTGGATTATAATCTAGGGCGAAGGTCATGTCTATTTTCCACAGTAAAGCTGTCATGTTTTTAAGTTAGAGGGCTTGTCTTTTATGAATTATATTTAATCATGTGATTGGAAAATTGCAAAATTCAGTGATTCCCCATGGGTTTCCTGTTTCTTCAACAAATGAGTTGAAATACTATTGTTTGGCAGTCACTCAAAGTGTATTACTCTGCAGTGTACTTTGTCATTATTCTTCTAAGACCTAGGAATAAGTAAACTTCACCTAATAAACTCCTCTTCCAAGGTTACAACAGTTTTGTAATTGCAAGCAATTGAAAAGCCAACTTCTGAAATTAATTTTCCTATAACATGTCAAGTACCAAGCAGAAGGAAAAGAAACTTATTGCAAATACACAGTTATTCATAGTTTTTATGAAGGGTACGTAGTGGCTTTTTGTACATTTTACAATAAGAACATCTGTTGTTTTTTTACAAAGGTAATTACATGGTTCTGAAGCACCTTTACAAACTCACTGGCACTCAGAAAGGCTGAACTTTGGTACCTTGGCCTTAGCCTTTTCTTTAATGGGTCCTATTTGAGTTGAGTAGTTCAGTTTCTTTTTCAAAATTTGTCCTTGATATGTGAGGAGGATAAATGTAGGATATATAGTTTCTGGAATAAAACTGCCTGCAAATAATCTGTTTAAATGGGCAAACTATTACTTTATGCCCGAAAGCTTATGTTGGAAGTACCCTGAACGATCATTTCTTTGAACAATTAGAGCAATACATTTCAAAGGAATGTAATAGCCATTATTCCAGTTTCCCTTAAGCTATTAGCTGTGCTATGATATGACATCATCACAACAGTCAATATTTACTGAACTCAAAGTGAAATAGATGCTAAACTGAACTGTGGATAATACTTATCCCCTGGGAATTGGCTGGTTTTGAGACTACATTTCACTCCTTTATTGTTTAAATCCTTAAAGAGCTGGTGTATTCCAGGAGGGTGAGCAATGCTATTCCATAAATCCAAGCTAGTTAAGATTCATGATTTCTAAATATACTTTTAAAACTTGTTCAAAGTCATATTGAAGTCCAATCCAGTTGCCTACAATATATACTATGGACAGGAATGAAATAAAAGATCAGTCACAAAAGAATGCAGTAGTTTTGCTTCTTAAACATGTTTTTTATTAAACATACTGTTTGGATAGTTGAGGATGATAGCAAAAAAGAGTTATTGCCATAGTTATATGTACGTTAGGCTTAGTTTTCTTTTAAGAAATGGTTTGGCAATATAGATTTATGGCAGCTGATAAAAAGGGAGACTAACTTAGGAAGAAAGATAAGCAGGAAGTGAAGACTGTATAAAACACTCCCCTTTACTGAGTTTCTAGCTGGCTCTTGTCATTCATCTTGGACTTAAATTCTATGACCAAAGAGGTTATTCCTCAACTAATAAGAATATTCTTAGGAATAAAAACAAGGAGTAAGTACAGTCTCTATAGATGACATATTTATATATAATCCTGTCTTGGTTTTATGTACTATGGAATCTTCTATCTACTAGAGTCTTATTTTGAGCAATAAATTATAACATCAAATGTAAATGTGATTCACATAGCAATTATCAACAAACATAGTTAGATATTCTGTAAGCAAGCATGAAAAGATAATATAGCCAAAGTCGCTCTGGCAGGTGTGGCTCAGTTGGTTGGGCATCATCCCACAGACCAAAGGGTTGCAGGTTTGATTGCTGGTCAAAACACAGGCCTACGTTGTGATCTCTGTCCCTGGTTGGGGCATGTAGGAAAGGCAACCAATCAATGTTTTTCTTTCACATTGATGTTTCTCTCCCTCTCTTTCTCCTTCCCTTCCCCCCTCTCTAAAATCAATAAGCACGTCCTCTGGTGAGGATTAAAAAAGAAAGAGAGAAAGGAAAATATACCTAAAGTCATCTAATGAAATATACTTCATAAAATGATGACTCAAAATAACCCCAAACCTTTTATCGTTTTTACAAATGCATCGAATTCAGTGAGTGTGATCTAAAATTGTCATTTTTCTCTCACTTCTATTTCTGTGGTTTTAATACCAGCCAAAGTGAAGGACTAATTTACACACACACACACACACACACACACACAAGAATATTAAGGGTCTTTGATTCTTTCTTGGAATGTTTTGCAACCACTTTGTAGAAATAAGTAAGGTCTGGTTCTGAACACTTAAAACTTTGGTGGTGATGTTGGCTTTTTAACTTGTGAGGAATACCTGTAAAACCTCCACTGCCTACATTTTTGGGATACAGGGGGAAGGAGGAGAGTCGTAGAATGGAGGGTGAGGTTGGGAGTGAGGATGCCATTGACATAGGGAGTTTTTGGTCTGGGAGAGGCTTCCTGAGACGGGTAATGGAGGGGACTCTTGGAATAGGGCTAAAATACTTCTGAGTCACTTGAATGTTGGGCTTGATTAAAATTCTAATTTTCGTTGACTCTGTGGCTGATCTCTTGATCTTTTTTTGCTCCTGGTTCTGCTAATGTGTTTTTTCCCCCTCTTCTGGGGATGGTGAGCGGTCTATAAATATCTTATGTAGAGCTTCCTCTGATCTCTGCCCTTTGTTCTCTAGCTTTAGTGAGCTAGGAGAGCATTTAGCTTTTCTAGGGAAACATTTTTCAATCATTAAACCTTTGGGTGAAGAATGTAGAAAAACAATTTTTTAAACCCCTCTATCTTTTTCAATATCTTTCAGAATGTTTGAAATAATATTAAAAAAGTATTTTTCTTTGGGTCATGATAAGTAGTGAAATGATAATGCCTTTTTGTTTGTTTGTTTGTTTGTTTTTACCAATATAGGAAGAGTCTATATGTGTAGTATATGGGACATAAAAACTGTCAACTGTGTTTTGTTCTCATTTCCATTAAACATTTTTATTGATATATAGATTGTTAAGCTATTAAAATGTCTAGGAGTCTTAGAAAGAAGCTATGCAAGAGGGTTGTTTGCTCCACTGCTAAGGTTAATAGATCTGCTATAATCAGAAGACGTGTTGTTCATTGAGCTTGCGTATTTTTGAAAACACGTGGAGCCAGATTTTAAGGAGGGAACATGGGTCAGCCGAGAAATATGTAATGTATTAAAGTAACACATAGCCACACATGCTCACCTACTTTAGGCATTAAAAGGGAATTTTATATTCATCTGACCATTTCACACACCATGTTTTTCAAATATTTAAGATAAATATTGCCCTGGCTGGTGTGGTTCAGTGGATTGAGCATCATCCTATGAACCGAGAGGTCGCTGTTCGATTCCTGGTCAGGGCACATGCCTGGGTTGCAGGTCAGGTTCCTGGTTGGGTGTGGGTGAGATGTGGCCAATTGATATTTCTCTCTCACGTCAATGTTTCTCTTCCTCTCTTTCTCCCTTCCTTCTCCTCTCTCTAAAAATAAATAAATAAATAAATCTTTGAAAAGATAAATAATGGTTCATAACTGATATTTCACCTTATGTAAACTTACCTTGTCACAACAGAATGCTCACAGTAGTGGCTATTTTTTACACATTGTAGGCTCTACCCAAGTGGAGAATTTCATAAGGCATATTTTTTTCTACCTTATTTTAAAGATTTAGTTATTCTTAAGGATTCCATGGTTACTGCTAGATATAAAACCAGGAATGCTTTGGTTCCTTTCGGTTTTCTTGCTAACAGTAGGGAAGGGTATAGACTCTGTTTGGTGTGTTTATAAAAGTAAAACAACTAATGATATAATAAGCTTTTAAGACTCCAGGAAAAGAGACATGTTGGTAGTGCCAGTGGGGGTGGAAATGGACGGGCTGATGTTGCTTTTTCCAAGGTAGCCAGAACACTTTTAATTGCTACCTACTAATCTCATGTTCCTAGGTGGATTAAGTTCGAAGAAAAAGTGGAACAGGGCGGGGAGAGATGGAGCAAGCCCCATGTGGCCACATTATCCCTTCACAGCTTATTTGAGCTGAGGACGTGTATGGAGAAAGGATCCATCATGCTTGACAGGGAGGCTGCTTCTCTCCCACAGTTGGTGGGTAAGTATCTTGTTTTAAGTATCTATCGTTTTTTCAGCTTTTTCTACCTATTTGTGAGTCTCCATCAATGCAGATGACTTCTAGTGTAAGCAGAGTTGAATGTTCTGGAACATTTATTCTCTCTTTTTTATGATATAAAACTAGTAAGGTTTTTTGGAGAAAATTTGGAAAATACAGACAAATGTTAAGAAAATTTAAAAAGCCAATCATTGCACCTATATCTGGTCATAGTCATTGTTGACATTTTGGCATATTTTCTTCCAGTTTTGTTTCTCCATCTTCTCTTTTATACTTTTCATTTTTTATGTTATCTTATAAAAATTAATATTGGGATTATATTGTACATATACAGGTTTGCATGTATTTCTTTCACGTATTAGCATAGGATTAATACTTTGAATGGAGCCACCATGCAATCCTTGGTTGTATTGGACTGGATTTCTGGACACTAGATTTCTAGAACTCTTTGACCTTAGATAGAACTGAGCTTCTCTGGGCCTCAGTTTTGTCATCTGTAAAAGTGATGACAAAACCCTGTTTCAATTCTCTGTAGGAAGGAAAAGAGTCTAGTTCCTCGGTGGGAACTGATCTGTAGATGGAAGCCAGTCTCCTTGAACTGCATGTAGAGAAAAGTTGTGTGAGGCAAGAAGCCAGCAGAACCTACAGGTTAGTGACTGAGTCAGGTCATGTCAGCTCCCAGTAGCATTTGCACAACCCCCCAAGACTCAGCTAACCTAATGGTGCAGGGCAGCTTTGGCATCCTTTGCAATTAGTGTTGTGTAGTGAGTGTTCACTCGTCATGTTGAACACCTTGGGCACATATCCCTACATTCCAAATAGGAATAATTGTTTTTATTTTCTAGCAAGTCTATGGCCTAAGTGGCCTTATTACCCTTCACGTCTAGGTGTAGTGAAAAACAGCATAGACATGTCATTCATTGAGAACACTCTGGTCTGGAGCTTCTGGTCTTTAGCAACTAACTGTCCTTTTGTCCTTTTGTCCAAAAACAGGTGCAGGGGTTTTGCCTGTTGTTCCTAGGAAAATTTCATAATCAGGTGGCCACTGGGCCTGTTTGGATGACTGCACTTTCCCACGGGGGCTGTAAGGTGCCCACCTTGGGATTATGGGGGTGAGGATGTGGATCATGGCTCTGCAGAAAGTCACCAGTGACAAATTCCTGTGTGATTTGAGCCTTGCTGCAAAATTTCTTTGACTGTCTTTAGACAAAAGGCTTGTCTGTGGCATCTGTGTCTTTGTAATAGACAATGGGAAGGCTGTAGCATTTATAATGAAAGAAAAGATTGGTTGTCAAATGAGACATATATCTAGCTGGTGTATATGTATGCATTCCATTCTTCAGAGATCTTGTTAGTTAGATTTGCAAGGAAGCCCCACACTTTTCATGCATCTCAGGTATGTAAGGTGCAACAGGGGAAGGGAGAAAGACTAATGTGAAGGTGCTGGGCGGACAAAATTAATTAGTTCGCGCATTTGTTCGGCAGTGGTGTATAAGCTTCTACAATGTGCCATTTATTGTTCCAGGCCCTGGAATTAGGTTTGCAAATCCACCACTTTGTACACGAGATAAGTCACAAATCCACGTCTCCGCAGACAGTTAGGAGGTGATGTGGGAAGTACTGCTCTATGTAGAATTTTTCATGTTTGACAAGGCAGGTGAGGCTGAAATGGACATTCGACATATGAGGACAGATCTTGGATTGTCGTACCAAGGGAAGGTGGAACCCATCTACCAAGACGGAAGCAAACAGAAGGAATGGTTTCCTGGGCGATTGGCTGCACTGACTTTTTTTAAAAACTAAATTGAAACTTTACTTTTATGTGAAAATTTATTATGTTATTTGGATTTATTTTTAAAAAAATATTTTATTCATTGAAACTCTTGAGGCTTTCAAATTCAATAGCTGAATAATAACTGTTACTTTAGCCAAACAATTCATTGAACTGGAGACATTAAGGGTAAGGGGTCTTCCTTTCTCTGTCCTGTTGCGGCTTCTTCTGCAACTCAGCAACAAGGATGGAAAATCAGGAACATTAAGATTCTAAGTTGAATGAAGGCGTTCACTTCATGGTAAACCTGTTCTTCACAGACGAAGAATGATAAGTCAGCTTTTCTTATAAGACATCTTATGAATGAAGTAGGATATGACAATAAGCTATCTCAGTGATACAAATACAAGTCATACTTCAGTAGAAACAGAAACATGGAGAACAAAAACACGTCTCCTAACAGAATAATTCATATATTGATGATTTAAAGTTGTATGATTATATACTAATTAAAAAATAAAAGCGTAGGCCAAGCACCTTACAGAACTGAAAGCATCCTAAATAACAGGTTGCCAAAATTGTTTCATGAGTATCCTCCCTAAATAGTCGATCACACCAGAACGCACTCGTAAACATACACGTGTGTCAGTCCTCATCCACGGCTTCGTTCACTCATTATTAAAGGCTGTGCGAGAGATTATTATCTAAAAAAGTATCATGATTAGCAAAAATTAATCCAGTTTTGAGTGAGAGTTTCTGTATTCTTAGACTTGAAGAACTCATCTAGAGTGAAAGTGTCTGAAGTCAGACAAGTTGAAAAAGTGCATCAGACCTGCAAACATGCAGGGCAAGGCAGACATGACGCCGTGACCTCGCGATGTGTGCGCGGTCTAAAGGTCACCAGTAAGGTTCCTATATGAAAAAGAAAAAGCCTTACTATAGTCTTTTGTTACTACCTGAAGTTTCCTCATTTGGAGATTCATTTCACTGAGCCCAGAGAGTCCTCTATTAAAATACGCTACCGTCTGACAGAGATCACGTATTAATTCCATGAGACGCAGGGTGAAGTTGTAGAAAGAGTGGTGAATTTAAAGTTGAAGGGGGTTTAGTGAAAGTCTACCCTACTAGTATTTATGATCATGGGATGGACGAGGCAGGTTACTTAACTCTTTAGTGGTCTCAGTTTACTCCTTTGTAAATGCAGGAGGAAGGTGGACCTTTCAGGGTGGTTGTGAGAATTAAGGGAGGACATCTGGTGTGATTATTATATACGTATATAACTATCTCAGTGTCTCAGTGTGCACACGGTTACCAGGTCTTTCTGGGTGTCAGCTAGCAAAGGGCAGAGTGAGAGAGATGCTCGGGGACTTCATGGACAAGAGAGGATATTCTGAAAGATGTAGTGGATGGAACTGGAAATAACAGCTTTCTCTGCTGTACCTGGAGTTGGTCAGTAAGGGTGACGAAAGTTAAAGTTGAACTATATACTTGGACTTTTGTGCAAAACTGCCATTGGGATCCTCATCACCAGGAAGAACCATTTTAAGGAGCTTCTGGTCTTTAGCAACTAACTGTCCTTTTGTCCTTTTGTCCTTCATGTCTACATGAAGTAGAAGACAGAGTCCCACATTACACTGGAGACTTGTCAGCCAATGACCACAGAGGTTCTGGTATTTACTATATTTAACAATGGTTCTTCAAGCACTGTGTTCTCACTTTAGTTTTCCATTACTTTTTATTATCAGCTGTGAACTGAACTTTTTCTCTAGCCTCCATGCATTTACTTAAAAAATTGTCTTTAAATTTTAAAATTAGACACTACTAGGTTACTGTGAGGTATCATCAGTTGGTAATATGTTTACTTTTCAGTCCCTGGGCCAAGCAGGCAGAGAGCCAGTGGTGTCATTCTGGAGCTGATAATACAGAAAAAAATTCAGAAGCAACTAATAAGTCAATAAAACAATTCATAAGCAAAAGAAAGAAAAAGAAAGGACCAGATTTGCAGGAGTGCAAGGAGGAGAACATGTTTGAGAGAGTATAACTGGCTGAAAAGAAATACTTTTTTTAAAAGTATATATTATTGATTCTGCTATGAGAGCAGTCCCACTTTTTTCCCTCCCATTTATCCCCCTCCACCCTCTACCCTCCACCCTCCCACCCTCCAGCATTCCCTCCAAGCTTAGTTCATGTCCATGGCTCATACATAGACATTTTTAGCTTCCATTTCCTATACTATTCTTAACATCCCCCTGTCTATTTTTTTTCACATTTTTTAATTGTTGTTCAAGTACAGTTGTCTCCATTTCTCCACCACCACTCCCCTCCACCCCACTTCTCACCCTTGATCCTACCCCCCTTTGGTTTTGTCCATGTGTCTGAAAAAGAAATACTTAAAAATCCCCTGAAACAACCTAAACCTTGCAGAGGGTTAAAAAACAGAAAGGAAAAAAAAAGCCCTTATTTTATTTTAAATGGCGGAAGATGGCATGCTAACTTAGAGAGTTATTGTTATTATTGGGTTATCAAAAATTATTATTTTTTTTAGCAGAGGATTAAGTGGAGTTGTTTTGTCCTGAATCCAGTTTAGAATTATGTGCAGCTAAGTCTTTTTTTTTTTTTTTAAATTATTTATTGATTTTTAGAAAGAGAGGAAGGGAGAGAGAGAAACATCAATTCGTTGTTCCACTTACTTATGCATTCATTTGTTGATTTCTTGTATGTGCCTGACTGGGAATTAAACCTGCCACCTTGGCATATAGGGATGATGCTCTAACCAACTGAGCTACCTGGCTAGGGCCTGCATCTAAGTCTTAAAAGATGCATCTCCCTTCCACTCCATTTATCTCAACAAATTTATGTCAACAAATGAGGAGAAAAAGTAATAATAGTAAGTGTGGTTTTATCAAACAATAGCAAGCTTTTTATCCCCTTTTGCAGACTACCTGCTATTCCTTAGTGGCATCTTAGTGGCATGTGCTGGAGATCTCGGAGGCATCGCCCCTTCCTGCAGGTACAAAGGTACCTGGTCATGAGCAGTGGGAGACTGTTTAAGCAGACTTCACTTCTCACACTTATATTTAAAAATTTAGCCTTGATTCTCAGTCAGGGCACATGCCTGGGTTGGGGGCCAGGTCCCCAGTAGGGGACACGAGAGGCAACCAATCCATGTGTCTCTCACACATTGATGTTTCTCTCCCTCTTTCTCCTTCCCTTCTTCGCTCTCTAAAAATAAATAATAAAATCTTTAAAAAAAGAATAAAAAAAATTAGAAAAGTAAAACTTCAGCCTAATTCTGATTCTCCTCAGAACCTCTTCTTGTTTTCTTCATGAAGAAACCCTTAATGCTGATAGAAAACTGTATCTTTCAAGCATAAAACATCATTTTCACTGCTTATTTTAGTAGCTTATTACTATCATTATAATTCTGCATTTAAAGAGTGTCATTCACATGTGAAGCTATGTACATGGGAATTTTCCTCCTCTATTAAGTTAAAAAAATTATGTCATTCAGGTATTTTTTATTGTGATGGAAAATGGATTAAGAAAATGTAGCTGTTTTTGGAGTTCTCATTTTTATATTTAAAGGTGTTCCTGGGCTGTTGCTGTTGGCAAATGTGTTAGTCAAGTTGTTTTTTGCTTTTTACACCTTTTTTGTTTTCAAATGGTAATATATTTATGTTTTATCAAAAATCTATGTTCATTTTTATATAATGCAGACAAATGTAACATAAAAATCAAAACACCACAAATCTGATCTTTTAGAGCTATCCTCCCAGCAGTTTTTTATACATCTGTTTACACATATGGAACTTATTGTATAGAATGGGATCATACTATAATACTTTAATTTTTTAAACTTAAAAACACAATACAAATTATCTTTCCATGTCATTAAATATAAATGTAAACATTTTAATGGCTGCAAAGTATTAAAAAATCTATCATTGGGCATTGAAATTGCCTTCAAGGGTTTTTTTAATGATTACCCAAATTTTATTTTATTTTTTAAACTATATTTTATTGATTATGCTTACAGTTGTCCCATTTTTTCTCCCTTTTATTGCCCTCTGCCCTGCACCCCCCTTCCACCAGCATCCCCCTCCTTAGTTCATGTCCGTGGGTTGTACATATAAGCTCTTTCACTACTCTGTTTCCTATACTATTCTTAACTTCCCCCTGTCTATTTTGTACCTACCATTTATGCTTCTTATTCCCTGTACGTTTTCCCCCATCCTCCTCCCTCGCCCTCCCCGCTGATAACCTTCTATTAGACTATCAGCTGATTTCTCAAAAGAAATCTTACAGGCAAGAAGGGGCTGAAGGGGCTGGCAAGAAGTATTCAAAGTGATGAAAGGCAAGGACCTACATCCAAGATTACTCTCTCCAACAAAGCTATCATTTAGAATGGAAGGTCAGATAAAGTGCTTCCCAGATGAGGTCAAGTTAAAGGAGTTCATCATCACCCAGACCTTATTATATGAACTGTTAAAGGGACTTATCTAAGAAAAAGAAGATTCAAAATATGAACAGTAAAATAACAACAAACATCTATTAACAACCACACCTAAACAAAAACAAAAACAAAAACAAAGCAAACAGAACAGGAACAGAATCACAGAAATGGAGATCACATGGAGCCTTCAAGTTTTTATTGCAAAGAAAAGAAGTGAATGTTTTTGTTATGTGTTTGTGAAATTAATTATTTCCTTAATATAGATTTCTAATGGTGAAATATTCAAAGGGTTTGAACATATGAAAGGGTTTTGCTATGCGGTTGCTGCTTGGCCTTCAAGAAGGGTTGTACTTGTTACCACAGTGATCAGCAGTGTATGGAGCTGCCTGTAGCTCATATACTTCATGTCACTGGGGATTAGCCTTTTAAATTTCCTCTTTGATGGATTAACAGATATCTCATAATTGGTTACATTTGTTGTTTTGCAGAAACTCTGCATATATCAATTTTTTTTTGTCTAGAGCTTCCTTTTCAAATAAAGAAAAGTAGTGTGTGATATGGAAAAAAGCTCTAAACTATGAATCAGAAACCCTGGTTTTATTTGGGGGGCTTGCCTCTAATTAGGCTATGTCTCTGAGCAAGTCTCTCTTGCCCTGTCTTTTCTCATCTGTGTAACAAGGGGTTGAACTTGACACTCCTTGAGGTTCCCTTCAGCTCTGCTGTCATCTAAGGTTGGCACATTCTTTCCCAATTGGTAAGAATGTGGGATTTTGAACTCTGAAGGCTTAATTTCAGTGTGGTTGTGAAATGTGACTGCCCCCACTTTCCTTGAAAGGTTTTGTAGTTTATGCTTAAAGAGATCCCTGCAATGTGGGCCATTTTTATAGAAACTTAATGAAGGGCATAAGCTACACGGATCTTTAACCTGTTCTAACCGGTGATTTCCAGGCATTAGTAACAGAGAGCTGGCTGTGGCACATGCAGGACCGGTTTGAAATTACAAGGGAGGGCAAGAATAGAGGGAGGCCCCACCAGGAAGGATAGATAAGAAACACTCTAATCCACAACCCTGGAATTAGAGTAGGAGTTTGATAACACTTGCAGCAGATATGCTGGGGCTGTTTGTTTATTTTTATGGTTCTTCCGTAAGATGGACTTTCCACATTGAACAAGGCTCAAAAGGGAAGGTAGAGAGGTTGTGTTTAGTAGCACTTAATTATTTTGCTGTGGAGCAGAGCTTTACTTGTAATTAGAGAATCAGTTCTGAGAGTTTTACTGAGAAGGGCTTGCATAGTTAAAAGTACTGAGAGCTAAAGGCCATTGTCAAACCAAAACATTCCTATGGGAGCAACTTCCTGCCTTGCTCAGGCTCCTTACCGAGTGGTCCAGCGTTATGTGGCATTTATGGCACCTGTGTGGGCACGTGATGGCAAGTCCTGGATTCAGCCTCCGCTTGGCTCCCAAATAGTTGGTTGTACACTGTGTAAATCACTAGTTTCCAGCCAACGGCTGTGAGGCCAGTTCTGTGGCTGACTGGTGTAAAAGAGAATTTGTTATTTTTTATTTTTTTCAGGTACAGTTTATATTCAATATTAATTTGTATTAGTTTCAGGTGTACAGCAGAGTCGTCAGACAATCATATGCTTTACAAAGTGTTTCCACACCCGCCTGGCACCATAGATGTTATTGCAATTTCGTTGACTGTTCCTATGCTGCACATACATCTCCATGCCCATCTTATTTTTGATTAGAGGAGAACTTGTCCATCAGCAAAGCCACCCATGGGGCAGTTTCTATGAAACACAGTCATCTAGTTAAAACCATTCCTAAAAGAGCTCATAGAAAATGTAATTTTTTATGGTAAGACTAAGATGTTAAAATTTCATAGAAAATTCTAGTCAGGTTATACTTTTAAGTGACTAATGGAATGTATTAGAAAGGCTTTAGTTGGGTTTAAATAAGCATGCCTTCTTATGTAAGACTAAGGCATTATTTTATAGTATAATTCCATTATTATACTATGGATTAATTGGTGTTCAGAAAACCTGATATGGGGAAAGGTATTGTTCTCCTTTACTTGGTCATATTATAAAGAAAATAAAACATGACAGAAGAATTTGGAGAACTAGATTAAACAATCAATAATGTTGCTACTTTAAATTTTGCATGTGCCCTTCAAGTTTTTTTCATATCATTTATATTTCTGGCACACTTGCTGTGAGAGAGTACATGAAATTTTCTTTTTTTTTTAAAAAAAAAGACTTTATTTATTTATTTTAGACAGAGGGGAAGGGAGGGAGAAGGAGAGGGAGAGAAACATCATTGTGTGGTTGTCTCTTGCGTACCCCCCACTTCGGACCTGGCCCGCAACCCAGGCATGTGCCCTGACTGGGAATGGAACTGGTGACCCTTTGGTTTGCAGGCTGGCACTCAATCCACTGAGCCACACCAGCCAGGGCCAGAACATGAAATTTTCTAATCTTATCTTTTTCTTAATTGAAAAATGTAAATTACTGATTTGTTGTGTTACTCATAGAAGAACTGATTAATGTGAATTTACTCTTAGCTGGGATTTAAAAAATGACCAAGACCATTTTTCCTCTCCAAAAATGTAATTAATACTGGAATATTTATAACTCTCTCATTAATATCAATATCCTTTGTACCCTGTATCTTTACCCCTCACATAAAGTGGGAAGTTCGAAATTTGGAAAACAGTATCTTGATGCTAAATTTGAGGATTCCATCTGTAAACTTAGAATAAAAAATTAACTTTGTGGTCTTGTGACTGAATTTTGTTTTTGTTTTGCTTTGTTTTTGTATCAGAGATGATTGTTGACCATCAGATTGAGACAGGCCTTTTGAAACCTGACCTTAAGGATAAGGTGACCTACACTTTGCTCCGGAAGCACCGGCATCAAACCAAGAAATCCAACCTTCGATCCCTGGCTGACATCGGGAAGACAGTCTCCAGTGCAAGTAGGATGTTTACCAACCCTGATAATGGTAATGCAGGGGCCGACTGGCTGCTGCTCTCTTTACCAGCCCCACTCACCTTTACTCCATCTTGTCACCTTTTTTTAAAACCCCCTCTCCATATTTTTTTTCTCAAGTTCACATGCCACAGCCATTTCATAATGACACTATCTATCCCCTTGGGCAGGCTTGCAGTCATGTTGGAAAGATTTCAGCTGTTATCGTATAGGCTGCAAATGCCAAGATGCCTTGCTTGCTCCATATACATCTGTTCTGATGGACTGAGATGGTTTGGCAATAATGCTGTGGTGTGACAGCTGAATGTTTGAGGTGAATCAGCAGAGTTTTAGATTACTGAGTACATCAAGGAATATGCTTTTGACATGGTAGTTTGTGGGAATCAGGAGAACAGACTAAGATAGGAATGTTCTGAAATCTCATATTGTGAAGTATTTGCTTGGTATGTGAGTTGGTGTCCAGCCTATAAATGATCATTCATCAAAATAAAGCTCACTACTAGAGCTGGGCCAGAGCCAGAGTCCAAGCGGTGTGGCCTGGAAGAAGCTGGAGGCCCGGGGAGGCGGCGGCAGCCCGGCAGCCGGAGCCCCACGGCCTGGGCCTGTGCAGGCGCCCTCAGCAGTGGTGCTCCTTCGAGGGGCAGCCCTGTGGGCTCCTGCCAGCCTCAGATCAGCTTGTTCGCAGAGCCAGGCAGCGGCCCTGGGGGCTCGGCCTCTGGTCCGAGCGGCAGCAGTGGTGGGAAAACATTAGTTGGAGCCATGGATGGGGGCATGGAGCCTCGAGCTCCCGGGGTGGTCCCAGCGGCAGCTGCAGAGGGGACAGCAGAGGCCCCAGTGAGGGCACGAGCTTCCCGCTTCCCAGAATGGATCTGGGCTGTGACAGTGGGAAGGTGACCCCCTCTGTCACTCCAGGCCACTCTAGGCCAAGGCCCAGAGCGCTCTCAGGAGGTGGCTTACACAGACATTGAAGTGATTGGCAATGGCTCATTTGGGGTCGTGTACCAGGCACGGCTGGCAGAGACCAGGGAACTGGTAGCCGTCAAGAAGGTTCTCCAGGACAGAGGTTGAAGAACCGAGAGCCGCAGATTGTGCGGAAGCTGGACCACTGCAGTATTCTGAGGCTGAGATACTTTTTCTACTCCAGTGGGGAGAAGAAAGATGAGCCTCATCTAAATCTAGTGCTGGAATACGTACCCGAGACGGTGTACCAGGTGGCCCGCCATTTCACCAAGGCCAAGTTGACCATCCCTATCATCTATGCCAAGGTGTACATGTACCAGCTCTTCCGGAGCTTGGCCTACATCCACTCCCGGGGCATGTGTCACCAAGCCTCAGAACGTCTTGGTGAGCTGTGACACTGCTGTCCTCAAGCTCTGTGATTTTCGCATTGCAAAGCAGCTGGTCTGGGGGGAGCCGAACATCTCCATCTGTTTCCACTACTATCAGGCCCCAGAGTTAATCTTTGGAGCCGCCAATTACACCTCATCCATCAGTGTGTGGTCAGCTGGCTGCGTACTGGCCGAGCTCCTCCTGGGCCAGCCCATCTTCCCCAGGGACAGTGGGGGAGGCCAGCTGGTGGAGATCATCAAGGTGCTGGGAACCCCAACCCAGGAACAGATCTGAGAGATGAACCCAAACTACATGGAGTTCAAGTTCCCCCAGATTAAAGCTAACCTCTGGACGCAGGTGTTCAAATCTCGAACGCCACCCGAGGCCATCGCACTCTGCTCCAGCCTATCGGAGTACACACCGTACTTGAGGCTTTCTCCACTGGAAGCCTGTGCCCACGGCTTCTTTGATGAACTTCGATGTCATGGAATCCAACTCCCCAACAACTGCTCGCTCCCCCCCCAACCCCCCGCCTTCAATTTCAGTCCTGGTGAACTTCCCATCCAACCATCTCTCAATGCCATTCTCATCCGTCTTCACTTGAGTCCCCAGCGGGCGCTGCCACCCTCAACCCATCCTCACAAGCTTTAAGTGAGGCTCAGACCAGCCTGGAATGGCAGCCAACTGATCCCACAGATCCCCTCACTAACTCCTCCTGAGGGCCCTGCCAACTACCCTTCTATCTGGGAGCCCCAGGTGGGGCTGGAAGGGGGGGTGTGGCTACTGCCCTGGCTAGGCCCCTGACTAGAGGGCAGAGTAAATGAGTCCCTGTCCCCTCCTCTTTTCCCTCCCTCACCAGCCTCACCCCTATGGTGGGCTTTTTAAGAGGATTTCAACTGGTTGTGGGGAGGGAAGAGAAGGAAGGATGGATGGGGTTGGGGGCATGAGGACCTCCTACCCCTTGGGCCCCTCCCATTCCCCTAGGCCTCCACCTCCTCCAACCCACCCCTTCCTTGTAGATAGAACCAGACCAGTCCATCTCCTCCTCCCTTCCCTGCCCACCCCCGCCCCTGGGTGTAAATAGATTGTTATAATTATTTTCTTAAAGAAAACGTGAATTCTCACCATTCAACCTGGTTCCTCCCCCTCCTATAGCTGTGTCCCCTCCTGTCCTCTGCCCTAAGGTCTCCTCCTTCCTCTTCCCACCCTGAAGGGCTGGGGTAGGGGTGGTGGGGGGATCCTGATGTCTTAGTTTCCACAGTAAGGTTTGCCTGTGTACAGACCTCCGTTCAATAAATTATTGGCATGAAAACCTGGGAAAAAAATAAAGCTCACTATTATTTTTCTACTTAAAACAACCATCTATTCTTTTGTTAGATGTTAATGATTAGATGTGAGACTAATGATTCAAGGTGGGTATTAACCGCATTATATAGCAAAAGGAAAGGCACTATCTTTATATTCTATTGCATTTACCAGAGTTTTTTGTGAAGTATCTCTCTTCGGTGTCATTGTCTTTGTTTCAAATAAATTTCATGATTGGATACAATCTGAGAGCAGAGAAAGTAATTTCCAGAGAGTATTGAAAAATGGAGGCATGGAGTAAGGAGTCGCTAAGCATTGAGCTGGTAGAAGTAGGTCTCTCTCATTCCACCCCCCAGCCTTTCTTTAGTATTAAGAGAAATGAGTAGATAAGGGAACTTCTAACTCACTGCCCTCAGCTGCGTTTTCAGAATAACATAAAACATGCTGTCATGGAAAAGGTACGCTAACCGAGTGGTATAAACTGAATTCTGACTCAGCCAGTCTGTTTCTGGAAATTGGTTTTTCTGACTAAATATTAAAAGAAATGGTAGTCTTGGAAGAAAGCTTATAATTAGCAGACTTTCTCTGGTATATTTTTGAACGTTTCCATCATTATAGTTTCTTAATGAGTGTTTAGTTCCTAAATAGAACCAAATGAAAAGTTCAGTTTTATTGAGTGACATATTTTTTTTAAAGTAAAACCAGTTATAAATAAATAATTAAAATAAAATCTCTATAAAAAACATTCACTAAAGAAAGAATCTAATCTAGAACATTCCTACTATAATTTGACGGATCTGCCATTACCTGGAATACTATTGCTGCCTAGATACATTTTGATTTTTATGAGTTTTTAAATTGTATTTTTAAAGAGAGGCGTTGTTTAATGGTTAGAAATGTTATGGGATGAAGAAATCATTATGACTGGTGTCACAAATATTTCGTTTTAAAAGCACCCCATGTATTTAAAATTGTGGCGAATAAAGAATTCTGTCTTTTATATCGTGTTTATTATTCTCTTATGTAAAATGAAAGTCCATGTTTGGAGATTTATTTGTTTGTCATGAAGTTGGTGGTAGCATAAAGACTCAAGAAATTGCAGTTTTTTCAAATGTTGGTCTATTTGCAAAGTGAAGACGAGCGGATATGACAGAGTGAGGGGCCTTCCAGCAGTGCGGGTGAGCTTCACCCCACGGGTGTGCAGGCGGAGCAGGAATTAAGGACAGATGGGTCTCCTAGGCCTCCGTCTTGTGCTTTAGGAGAAAGTATTTGAATGTGAAATATAGCAAACCAGCTGATAACATCTCATTCCTTTTGTCCTATCAGTAGATCTTTGCACTTCAGAAGAAAGTTGAAACTGCTTTTCTCATTTGCCTTTTCTCTTGTGAAATGTTATATACTCAGGGCAAAAAGCAACTAGGAAGGGCAGGCCGTTCTTTTCCTTTCTGACTCTTCAGCTTACACCCTGAAGCATGGAATTTGAGTAGGGCTTTTTAAACATGTTATTACTGACCTTTGTGTTACCTATCTCATTAGAAACATCCAGAGGCAAGATTTGGCTTTGAGAGATTCTATAGCCATGGATTTCATTTGCCTCCAAGGTGTACACTCTTATAAATTATCAGATGGTAAATTTTTGGTTTTCTAGAGGCACTTGATTTACAAGTTTATACAGTTACCTTTGCATATTCCAGTTAACTACTTAATATTTTTAATATTATGAAATATTCTTAGGATAAATTTCTAAAATAAAGAATTATGGAACTCTTGCTACTATTTTAATAAACCAGAATCTTATATTTATTGTAGTCAGAAAAAGATTCTGACATCTGTATGTAAACCCTAGAGAAACTTGTGATAATTTAGAAAATAGACTCAGGGACACTGTCAGCCTTGGTTTTGAGAGCAACAGTGTGATTAATAGCTGACATTCATGACGATAGTTTAGAATTGGACATTTTTTTGTTTCGTAGCCGTGTGCTGGAGCCACCTCCTATCTACTCATAAGAGTCACTTGTTATCAGGAATTTTATGAGCTGATTGTTAAGCATAGCTATTATTAAAATTAAATTCTATAAACATGCTTAAATATTTTTAAGTACATTAAAAATAAAGGTAATAAAACTCAAAAGTTCATCACCTCCTCCTTATTTTACTATAGTCTATGCTCTTGAGGTTACTTACATCTATTGTGCCTGTGTGGTAGCAGTACAACAAATGGTACCCTACTGTGTGCCTTTTCCCAACTCTGCATACAGGAACTTCGTATTTGTAATGTGAAATCACCCATGATGGCAGTATTTACGCCGTATGAATCAGCAGAGGCTACAGATCAGGGCTTGATTCATTGGTTATCATCTCTAGACTTAAAAAAGTAATGAAGAAAATGTTAATAATACAGATTCAACTTAAAAGTGTGTAATGTCTATAGTTGCTGTCTTAGCTTGGCTACTGTAACAAATTTCTGTAGCTTAAACAACTACATTTATTTACCATAGTTCTGGAGGCTGGGGAGACCAAGATCAAGGTGCTAGAGATCTGGCCTCTTCTGGGCTTGTAGATGGATGGTTGCCTTCTCAAGGTATTTTCACATGGTGGAGAGAGATTATCTTTTTCTTATCTGTTCTTATAAGGGCACTAATCCCATTCAAGATGGTTCTAACCCCATGGCCTAATTACCTTTCAAAGGCTTTACCTTCCAATATCATGGCATTGGGGGTTAGGATTTCTTTTTCTTTCTTTCTATTTATTTACTTATATTGTATTTTTCCCCATTTCCAGGATTTCAACATATGAATTCTGGGATGATGTAAACATTCAGACCATCGCAGCTATTAAAATGTGAATATCACAAAGAATTGAGGAATTATTCCTCCAGTATTCAAAAACTATTATTATCTAGTTTAGCAAAGGAGTTACTGACATTGCTGACAGATAAGTGAAGTCTGATATATGTCTTCATTATTTTGCTTCTGTCTTGTTAGCATATACGATAATAGATGTTCAGCATGGATGTTGGAACTACGCTTGTTTGCCAGTTGCCATAGTAAGTTGGTCACTGGAGTTTGGTAAAAATCAACAAAAGCTTTCTGTGAGAATCAACTGGCTATTGGCAGGCCATTTACAAGATTACTGTGTATTTTATTATTTGTATGTGTGCTGTACATCCTTCACATCAGTAAAATTTGCTGCAGGCGTGCACACACTTACACATGCACACGCGTCTTCTCCCTCTGGTGGAGAGCTGGGTTTCCAACAGTTACCATCACATTCACCGCCCGTCCTGTCCCTGTGTAGCCATAGTTGAAGGTCAGCTCTCATGGCTAGGGTCCTGATGTGGCTCGGAGTTCAAGACAAGTTAGGGTTTTTAAAAAGAAATGGTGAACATTTCTATTGGTTAGGAATTAGGGAAGAATCAGGCTAGCTTCCAAGACACTAATTTTTGTGAAATTGCCACTTGCTTGAGACATCTGTGAATTCTCATGGATGTGTCTGCCAGGTACGAAATTTTACACAAGTGCTCTAATTTACCAATATGTTAACTGGGGCATTTGGATAGTGTTAGTGTTGCATGAAGAAATTAATGAATGAGGTTATCATTTCCTCTGGTGTTGGATTTTCCTTTACCTACTCTATTTATCACTATTGTTTCAAGTTGAACCATATGAAATCGCCTTTTTGTGGGTAAGATAAAGTTGACTGTCAGTAATTTCATATGATTTTGCTTAAAAATTTGGCCTGAGATACTTAGGTCCTGTATTATTGTGGTTTACTATGAAAAAATAACATTCAAGCCTAAAAATATTCCTTAGTAGTATTTAAAAATCAAGGAAGATTTATTTAGTTTGCTTTTTATTAGAAAGTGAAAAAGTATATGCAATTAATAGTTATTCAATAAATATTTAGTTAGATGTTTACACGATTACCTGATAATTCTGTTTTAAAAAGCCATAGTTTATAGGAGGATCTGATTTTTTAAAAATATCACTTACCATTAACATGGGTACTTTTGATAGCTTAGAAAAGATAAATCAAACCTGACTTGAGGACCATGATCAATTGGGAACCTGAATTTCAGTCATCAGCTTCACTACCTTTGAGGAAATTTGGGCAAAGCTGTCATCAGTTTGCCCTAAATGACCATAAAAATAAATCCCTGTGTTTTGTGGTCTGAGAGTACAGAAATCCTTTAGGGAAAGTGACTTTGGTTATCCAATCAGACCCACACCCTGAATTTCAGTTTTCCCTAATACAATTTCATGACCCCATTTTCATTAGTTTTTTAAATAAAAAAATTAGAAATGTAATTTAGTACTCAGTTTCAATATCTATAAAACAGAGACAATAAAAATTGAATGAGATAATATATGTAAAATATTTAGAATGATAATTGGCACATAGTAACCGCTCAAGCAATTATAATAAATTATGTATAATATGTTTAAACACAATTAAGGAAGAAAATCTCATATTAAGTAAGAGTGGTTTTTGGAATGATATTTGCTCTGTAGCTACTATTTGGGAAGAAACTTAAGGATATAGTGCTGGTTTATTTCCTCTGCGTTTTGGTAAGTGATATGGATATCATATAGTCAGCAGTGGAAGAGGTGGGAGCCCTTTTTCATCCCAGTCCTCTTGTAGAATATCTGCCCCTGTTACTGGTTTCACATTTTGCTAAATGGCTACCAGGGAAATACTAAACCACATGAGAATCCAAGACTTAGATGAGGAGTTAGGAAAGGCTGCAGCTCCAGGCCAGGGCAGCTGGCTCCTAGGCTTCATGCTGCTCCCTCCAGGCTTTCTCCTGGTGCAATTTGACATTTCCGTACTATTTACTGAGATAGAGAATACTCCAGATTGAACTTCTGGGTTTTATCTTCAATTCACCACTGTTTTTTTTCCTGTCCAGTTTGAGAAATGTGGTCCACTAGCTCCCACCACTTGTTACCACCCCTTACTTTCTCTCTGGATTCCTCTTTTCAATGTTATTTACCAGGCAGGATGCTGCTTCCTAGTTTTCTGCCACATTGCTGTTCCTAACAAGCACACAACACGTTTAGAAATTTTAAAGTGTCTATTACTGTTACCTACAGTAACATAGATAGTGGTTGACAACATAGAACAAACAATGGAAAGAAGTCAATTCTTTTTGTTAGTAGTAATTCTAGGCCTCATTGAAATGTCAGTGGGATTACTGAGGCTCTTGTTGCTTTGGGTCTGATTTGAGATTGGGTGTCTTAGAGCTATTTGGTTTGGCTATTAGATCAGGCTGCCTAGATGCTGGCATGTGGTGGATCTGGCTGAGACCACTGCCAGGTTTGGCAGCTTTCTCAATTTCTTTAGAAATTCTTAGCTTTTTGTCTGGGTTTACCGGATTCCAGCTTATCTTAATTGTCTCTGGCTGGGTGGCTCTACTTTGTCCCTGCCCCCCCATCCTTGAATTCAGACCTAGTCCCTGAATCAACAGGGAAAGCAGGCATTTCCCTTACTTCTCTCAAAGATTCTGTCCCTCTGAAGCGGGCCATCATGCTTCTCCAGTCCTGAGATGGGTCCGTTGACAGGCCCACATCGCCATAAGATGAGTCATCTTCCAGGTGCCCTTCTGCATACAATCAGCTCCCCCCAAACCAACAGCATGCGTCCATCTGTTTAGTGCAGGCCTCCGATTCTGCATTCACATGCACAGCACAGATGTATGTCCTGGCCAGAGCCCAGCGATCAAGCTCTTCTCAGCCTTAGATTTAACGAGCCGATCTAGCTAAAGTTTCTAGAAAAGTACCTGAATGAAAGTGTTTCCAAATAACAGTAGTTATTATTGTTTTCATTATGTTCTAATTCATTTATCAGACCCCATTCTTGTCTTCCATTTTCCCCCCACCGAGGTAGGTGACCGATCTTCCAGATTTATAATGTTCAGATCTTGAAATAAACAATAACACATTTTTCTTCAAGGGTCACTCCCTCCCAGAATGTGGTAGTCTGTTCTACTCTTATGACAATGAAGAGTCAGGCCTAAGAGATACCACAAAAGTGAGGATTTAGATTTTGACATAAAAGGCCTACTCTATAATCTTCTTGACATGGTGCTCTCTTTTCCAAAGGCTTCATTCGAATCCTGGACTTATATTTAGTAGTAGTGTGATTTCGAGCACTTTAGATATACTTCTTGAGCCTCAGTTTTCATATCTATAAAATAAGGGCAGTAATGTCTTATTCTGTATATACAACCAAGAATAAGATATCTTTGTGAAAGTATTTAATAAGCACAACAGGAGCTACACGGTAAGGAACAAGTATTATTCAGAAATATTTTAAAGGGCAAATGTAATGCCTTTCAGGTTTAAAACCGAGCCCAGAGCTTCAATTTGGCACCTTTATTTTGTATTCTGTTATTTTCTGTGTCTCTCATTTTTTCTCTCCCACTATACCATACTTGAAAACATTCTTAGAGTTTTATTTTTCAACAGTACTGCTCTCATGGTCAACCTCACAGATGCCAGATAATGCTTATGAGGTATCACTCATGAGCTTTAAGTTTCTAATGGAGAGTATGAAAATTGATCACTGTGTCGGAACAATGACAGTTTTAAGCTCCCAGTAAGTCATATATGTATAACAGGATGTTACCATGAAACAAACATATTTTAATGTTACTAATTGCCAGTCTGTTTTTTGTGGCCTGAGTCTGTGATAGAGTCAAGGATGAAATGATTCTCCTACCACATTTCCTACCACATATGAGTATGTACTCTCTTCCCTATTTCTACCTCTCTGCAAAAACCATGTACTTAAAGGGCCCTTCACTGATTTGCTGCTGTCGCCCCCAAGTAAATCTTATTTCAAGCCTTAAGGTCCTTGATACAGCTGCCCTTGTGAAGTCTTGTTTTCCTAAGCCTTCCCTTGCTCTAACAGTAGACAGGAGAGTAAGTGTAGATGTAGGATTATATCCTGATGTCTGTGAAATAGAAGTAGAGAGAAGAGTAGAGGGAAATGTGAGGAAGGGAGAAAAGGCAAAATAAAGACACGAGGTGTGAGCACTATGGACTCTTCATCATGCCTTCCCAAAAGAAAAAAGGGGGAATAAAATTAAAGTCTTCCAAAAATGATTAAGTGTGCCTTGTTCTACTCAATCCCCATTTCAGTGCAAATACAAAAGACAAAAAGATTTTTTTCAGGTTTGTGAACCTGATTTCTTAAGAATCACATTTTAAATTCATAGTAGGCCCAGGTTGCTGTCTTTAATGTTTTCCAACACTATTTGGGATGTTGAACAAAGAAGACATCATTCCATCAATGATAAGAGTAGTTAGTAGCAATGATAATAAAACCTCCCATTAATTGAGCACCTATAATACCAGGCATTGTTCTCTTTGATGTTTCTAATGTATATATCATTATCTCCATTTGCATATAGAAAACCTAAATATCAAAAATATAAGATAACTTGCCCAAACATGAAAAATGGAGGAAACTAGCTGCTTAATAACAATATGCTAATTCAACTATAGTGGATAATGAGCTTCCTCAACTGTAACTTATTTCCCACACATCAGCGCGTCTAGGTCTCTCTGTGTAATCCTGTGATATTAAGGGGCTCTGGAGGTTATTCTGTGGCTAGGCAAGAATCCATACCCAATATGGCAGTTGGATGTCTTTATTGGCCTTTCCAAATGGAATTTCATAGACAACCTGTCTCATGTGTTTACAGGTGAAAAGCTGCTATTCTTTTGGGTTAAATTTTTTGGGTAAACAGCAGTGCTAAGTGGTTATAAGTGCTCAACAACCATTTGATCATACAACACTGTAATCCTGAAAGAGTTCTAAAACTTGAACATAAGTAGAGTTTGTTTTCTTTGTAATAAGACTATTAAAAAAGAATTTTCCTGGAGTGATTTTTTGGTCTACCTGCATAATTTAAGTAGGGACACCCCCCTCACTTGAAAAGATCTGGGACTGATGGTTTTGGACAAGTTGATTCCCAAGGGAAATGAGAATTATCAAAAAAAAAAAGAAGTCCCCTTTACAACATTTTTTCCTGCAGTCTATATTTTTGGAAGCCTCCACCCCAAAATCTTTAGAGCTATGTATTTTTCCTTATCAAATCCTAATCATATAAACCAATTTCTACCTTGTTCATGCCTGAAGTCAAGCAAAAGATACTTAAAAGAGAACATGTAAGATAGAAGCAAACTAAGTTGTTTATTGTGTAGCTTAAGTGTGGAAGAGGCACCATAAAAGCATTTTGTAGAAAAGGTGTTCAATAATATATTATTACGATGCTATAATTACAGAAAATTTAGCTCCAGCTTTGGAAACAACTTTTCAGAATTTTATCTTTGGAGTAAATTTGTAAAGAGAAAAGAAGCAGCATGAAAGGGTTACAGAGTTTGTATCTCTTTCTGCACAGAAGTACGCATAGGGTCCAACAAATCAAAATGTTGGAATTTGCCAATGTAAGTAATGGATGCTGTGAGCCTCCCAGTTTTCATGCTGGTAAGCAGCCAGATGGCTGCAATCAGCTTCGCTAAAGCACAGGTGCCAAGTCTCTATGGGCAGTTTCATTTTCATGCCTCTTGTTGGAGCCAGGTTCTTGGCTGCTGTGTGCCAGGCTCCATTCCACTGAGTTCTTGATGGTGAGGCTCAGTGTCAGTGGAGACTGTTTATGCAAAAAGGAGTTTCCAGCTTTAGACACGTTGAGTGGAGAGGAGAGAGAAGCTATTGGGAAAAGTCCGTTATTAGCACCTGAGTTTTAGAGCAGCTGCTGATTTCTCGTATTTACTTCAGGAAAAGCCATGGTATCCGTGAGCTACATACTGATCAGAAGTTAAAGAATGTGAACATTCATTTGAATTTGCTTTGCATTGCCATCCGCTGTCAGTTCTCACCGGTCGGGAGTTTCAGTAGGTTCTCGCCCGGGTTTAGATCAATGGCTGCAAGTTGTCTCGCCCCTTTCATTTCCTTTAGCTAAGCCTGTAGGAATATTGGCTCTTGAAGCAGGTCGCTAGCTTGTCAAAAGAAATAGAAGCTGAAACTTGGTCAGTATGATACTATATGTTTCTAAATGCCTCCCTCTTGACAAAGGCAATTTTGGAATAATCTCAACTGGTTCATTTTCCTGTATCATTTTTCTTAGTGCAATAAAAACTTGCAAAGAAGTTTAATTATGGGAAACAATTAAAAATTCAGATTGCAAAGAGAAGACATCAGACTTGCCTCAAACAGGTGCTGGCACAGATGGCCCACTCACAAGTGCTAGCTTTATTTACAGCGTTTAAACGCAGATAAATTGACAAAAATGTTTCTCGATTTTATAATGTGTGGAATACCCAAATTTGGTTATAAAATTACATTAACTTGTAAGTGATTCAATTTAGAACTTGACCTCCCAAGTTAGTGATAGCCTTAAGAAGACCGTTTGTGTGCCCTGCCATTTGTATACTTGTGTGAATAAGTGATCTAATCTTTGCTTTTGGTTGGATAGGCTTTGCTTTGTGCCTTCATCATTAACTGACTGTCTTTATTATTAAGGGGGAGAAACTCTCTCCTGTTGAATTCTCTGTAGTGTGATGGTTACATATTTCCAACCTCATTGTCTTCCCCTGAAGGGTAGTTATGCTGCCTATTTCTTAGTAGCCCTGGAATGAGGCATTTGATCAGAGTAGCAAAATAGATGACATGAAACCCAGATGAAACTCTCTTCAGACAGAAGTTGATGGTGCTCTCCAGGTGATGAAAACTCTCTGCAGAAACCATACCATATACTTAGCCTGCATCATTGTTCTGTCTTGGGTGTGGTTTAAAATTTGGCACTGGTGCACCACATATTAAAATTACAGTAAACTAAGTATTAAAGGGCACCAGAAAATGAGGACAAATATGCATTTCTAAATAGATTTGTATTAAGGTATTGATTTATTTATATCCCAGCCTCATGTTTCTGAAGGGCTGAGAAACAGTAGGCAAAAATCTTGAAAATGAGTTCTATATTCACGAAGGAAAATTTCCGAGTGGAAGTGTGAAGTGTCGCTCTCTGCATCTGTGCACAGGATCCACAGAAGGGTCTGTTGGGTAGATCATAAGAAAGCTCCTTGCTAATACAATCCCCTGCTCCCCGTGCTTCACAGAACTGGGTGTGACTCCCCTGTGTGTGTGCGTACGTGCTGCAAAATGCTTAACAGCCCCGATCTCACATCTTGAGAATAGTGTTCTTTATGTGAACCTTTCCTCTGGATACAATCCATGTTTTGTGTATTGGAACTGCAGGGCAGATCATCTGCTGGTACGTGGGGACTATAATGATTGAATGCAATTTTTCTTGTCTTTTTCTTTCTGTGTTGGAATTTGTTCCATCAAAAGATGCAGGGTCATGGGAGGGGGTGTGTGTCAATGTAATATGTCATTATTCTCCTCTAACCCGCCTGTGTGATTTGCTTTAGTATTTTTTTCTTCTTAATTAATGCTTCATCCTCATCCTTGCTGTGGCTGCTCATATGTCCTCCACCTCCTCTTGTCTTCTGCTTCTGACACTAAAGCCCGCAGCCCGCTTGAGAACTCAGTGCCCTGCCTAGCAAACCGCACCTTGGATGATGACCCTCGAGTGCGGCGCACTCCCAGCGTGGGATGGCTAAGTAAGTCCATGACTGGGGAAAGGGCAAGGATGGCGGCGGTGGCGGGCCATGGGAGGGCAGGGAGTTTGGGCTGATGGTCCCTGAGTGGAGGGAACCGCCAGAATGCCTGAAAGGATAAGGCTTACACTTTGTTGAACTTAACAATTACTGATTTATTCCTACCACTACCACATTGTACAGTAATAATGCAATCTCTTGAGTGATCTGCCATCCTGAATTCAAGTTGAGAACCTTGTAAGGCAGCAGAACAAGTTTCAAATGGAGTTGTTAGGCCTGGTGCTGACAGTGTCTTCTCTATGGAGCACTGCTGGGAACCTGGTTTCCTTCAGAGGATTTTGAGGAAGATACTTGAGATGACTTCTCTGAAGGTGGTTTGAAAGCATTCAAGTGCTGGGTGAAAGGAAAAACTTACTAAGTTAATGGCCTAAAAAATACCTTGCAAATTCCTATTATGTGCCCAAAAAGGAGTAGGTATTACAAACAATGAAAAAATAAGATAGAATCTTAACTTTTTAAAATAAAAAGCTTTGCTAAAGAGACAAGGTTTATATACCTAAAATCCAAAAAAAGGAACATGCACAGAAAACTACATGGACTTTCCTGTAAGATTCCAAATTTTATTATGTATGATATAAATTTTAATCATCAAGAAACCCATCCATGGTGATGTCATTCAGCTTTTAACTGTTTATTATTACTGTATACCTAGTGATTTGAAGCTTTTACTATTTTAGTGTGAGGAAATTTCACTGTCCTAGGAAGATGGCTTTCTCCAGTTTAGTGGGAGGCATTTTAGTTCATCTCAAAATGCTGCTTGTTGTGACGCATTATACCAGGGATTTCACTGGAGTAAATTTGACATTTTTAGAAATCATATTAGTAATCTTTGTTTCCACTCGAGACATAAATGCACAAGGTATTTAGAAATGAATAAGCGAGTCCTTTTCCTCAGGGTTAACAATTATACGAAATGCTAAGTGAAACGACAAAAAATGTACGCATGCATGCTCGCACACACAGGATTATGGGAACATCTGGTCTCGTTGGCCTGGGAGTTGGGATGGTAGGAGAAATTTTGGAGTTGATAATTTTAGGGCTAAATCTTAAAGGGAAAGTAGGGTGTTGGGAGAACTGGAAGAAAGGCCCCCTATTGAACTATAATTTTGCAGTGATCTCTGCTATAAAGTAGGTCTAAGTTTACTTGACTAATAATAAATGTTGCAAACATTAATTCCTTACTTTTCAGATACAAACCCCAGGCTAAGGACTTTATGATTTATCACTGAATTTTCTGAACAATTTTGTGGGATGGCTATTGCTAGTATCCACAGTTTACAGATGAAGAAGCGGGGCTTAGAGAGATCTAGTAAATTGCTGAAATTACACAGATACTGAGTGTCTAAGGCAGGACTTGGACTTCATCATATGGTGCTGCCATCTGTTACTTTGACGGGTAATGACTTACTGAAATTGGAATTAAAGTGTAAGAAATTCACATGGTTGGATTGTCAAAAAGAATCTACTGACCCCATGAGAAAGCTTTGACACTGATATGATTTTTCCCTGCAAGAATCATTCATTCTTTCTAATAAATTCTCTTCTTTTCCTCAGTGATGTTTCTTGGGGAACAAATAAATTTAGGTAAGAAGTTTAGTCTTTTGGTTTTGAAGTCAGGCAGGATTGGGTTTGAATCCGGCATCTGTGGTTTGCTGGCCTCCAGACATTGGGCAAGTTATTTCTCTACTGGAAAGGGTTTCTCAACCGTAAAATTGAGTTAATCTTACCAACATAGGATTGTTGTGAGAATTAAATTAGAAATATGTAAAATGTTCGGCATATTGCTCAGCACTCAATAAATCCATCATCACTCTTATTAGTAAAGTGCTTATAGGAATTGCTCAAGAAGTTGTAGCTGGTCTTAGCCTCTTATTCTAACTCATTTAGACACTGAAATATTGTTGTCAATAAAGCATCAAGAAAATTGACCAAAATGTTCAGTCTGTTGATGATATGAAAATATGGTAACTATTTGGAAATCAACCTAAGACTACACCCTGGGGCAACCCTTCTAAAAAACACATTTTAGTCATAAGCGAGGATTCTCTCATTGTCTATTTATATGCTATATTCTCTCCCTAAATAAACAACTTTTGATATATAATCTTAATCATTTTCTTCAGGGCTCCCTATTACTATCAATTCAATAAATTTAATTTACACATTGAATAATGAAGGTATACGAAGTGGTGCTAAATCCTCCTAGGTCCACCTACATATCCAACCAAATTCTCGTCTTTTATCAGTATGTACCTGTATTCTAATCAGCTTGCCTTTTTTTCTTTTGGCTTATATTGTGGCAAGTCTGACTTTGCTGCCTTAGTTGACACCTTCACCCTTCCAGAATGCCTTTTCAGGAATGCCTGTCCAGGCCCTGGCTGGGTGGCTCAGTGGGTTGGAGCATTCTTCCGTAGCCAGAGGGTTGTGGGTTTGATCCCTGGTCCGGGTGTGTATGAGAGGTGACCAATCAATGCTTGTCTCTTCCCTCAATGTTTCTCTTCCTTCCTCTCTCTCTAAAAAGCAATGAAAAAAATGCCCTCTGGTGAGGAGTAAAAAAAAATTAATAAAAGTACATCTATCCACAACTGTTCAGTAGGGTCTGGATGATGTTCCATCTCCTTTATAAAATAGTTCTAGTAGACATGAAAGACCTTTCCAGGTCTTAAAATTCCATAGTTCCTATTGTGTGTGGCTCACAATTGAAGATTTACCGTGTATTATTTTATGTTGTCCTCTAATGCTGCATTGTTTATATTTTTTTCAAATTGCAACCATATCCAAAAGCTCCATTAGGGCAGGAGCTGAATCTCATGCTTTTACGTGTCTTCCAGCGCAGTGGAAGCACTTGAAACGTGGGAGTTGTACAGTAAACACTTACTGACTCTTGACACTTGGACTTTTTATTAAAAGCAGCCAACAGCTCAGTTTTCACTAGGGCCTATCTTGGCCACGGTAAACTATTAACCAGAAATGAATATTGTTTATTACCTACAAAAATGATTTCTTCCTATTTCTGCTCATCCTGGTCTGATGAATTTGATTACCAGTCTATTCTGACAGTTAACATGGAATTATTTTTTAAAAACACTGCCAAAATATCAGCTAAAACACAGGTTTGGGAACCAGGTTCCAATACTTTAATCTTTCAGTATTCTTAGCAAGCAATTTTCAGGCTTAGTGTGACTTGAAGTAACTACCTTCAAAAAGCCACCTTTAAAGTTGCTTTTGGGGAGTAAGCTCTCATCATTTTTACATTGTGTGCTTCTTATCTTACTTGTCACCTGAGGCAGATATGAGCTTACAGCTTTTACCATTTCAAATGCTGCCAAGGTATTGAATTAGAAGTTGGAAGGAAACCAAAAATGATTTCCTCTTACAGATCTCACTGGCAGGTCTGAACCCAGCCTGGACCACTGAGAACAAAAGAGAAGCTTTCACCTCTACTTTTCAGGACAAGCTAATACCCACCTAACTGCTTTGCCGTGATTAGAGCTTGTAGGAGCCGACTCTATCTTGGTAGATCAAGAATGGCTCTTCACTCTCCCGCTTATCTAGGAATTCAGTTTGACACCTAACAGCCGGCATGCTTTGAGCCCTTAGAAATCACTTGTGTCCTTTTGCAGTTACTGGCGGTCAAGATCATCTGTTCAGACTCTTAGGTCTGAACCTTAAAGAAGAAACTAGGTTTAGGGTTTGATCCTGCCATCTTCTGCACATCACGGCATCTGTCTTCACTTTCCTTTGTGTTGTGGCCTTTTGTCTAGTTGGTAAACCTACCAGGCAGGGACCTCCAGGTCTAGTTTAGGGCTTTGCTTTGAAAGTACTTATCCAGTGTTTAATGTTATTACTATGCTAAGTGTAATAATAATACTGTTTTTTCCCCCCATGAAGCCACAGTGTTATAACTCAGGATTCATGTTTCATCCTATAAGCAGTTTACATAGTTAACATTAGAATTTAAAAACTGAATTGTAGGTGGAACTTTTTTGCTTAAAAAGAAAACCTTTTGTTTTTCTTTCCTTTTGGGCATTTCTGAATTTAAATAATTCATAATCTTTCAATTGCTCCAAAGTTTACTGACTAAATAAAAAATGATAATTTGCTGTGGCTCTAGATTTTTCTCTAAAAGGTTTGGAATTGCTTTAGGAGGGTTTTAGGAGAGTCTCTTTAGGTGAACCCAGAGAGTTTACTTTAATGAGTGTAGGTCATCGACCATTCACTGAGCGCTGACTCTTACAGTTCCATGGCCCACTTGGAGAGAAGGAGCTGAGGAAAGTGCACAGGTAACGCCGATTGAGAGAGGCGGTGGGGCCACCAGAAAAGGACGAGGGCACACCTGGTTGCCTACAGTGTGTAGCACAGTCGCATGCATTGTACTGTCTGAAAATGTTTGTGAGAAGAATGGAGAGTAGGGCACAAAAAGAGAATCGGGGAAATACTTCTTCTTAGCAAAGACCTACTTTTCAGGGGGCCTTAAAGATGGCTTGTACTTCCATAAATGGAGATTGTAGGAAAGGCAGGATGAAACCTTGAAAGACGACGCAAGTCTGAGAGAAAAGTATGAAAGCGACCATGTTGTTGAGAGACTAAAAAGGAGAGTTTGTGTGAGGTAGAGTAAGTGGCCACATTTGATTAGCAGAGAGGGAGAGGAGAACAGCACATATGAGTGTCAAGCTGGCAAAATATTTGAGCCGTTTTGTGGAAGATTATGAAAGTTTTTTATCATGGAGGTAGCATGACGAGAGCTGTGTGTTGGGGAAATTAACCTTCTAGGGGTTATTTGAATGGAACAGAAAGGGGAAATGCTTGAGGTAGGGAGAGAGTTGGGAGGTGATTGCAGCATACCAGATGTAGAGAGTGAGGGTCAGGATCGGTGGACTGTCAAAATGAAAGGAAGGGACAGTGCCAGAAGTGTGATAGAGATGGCCTTTGCAGGACTCAACGACTGCTTAGATGTTAGGGGAGGAAGAGGAAGGAATCTGGGATGCCTCAGGTTTTGAGCTTGCAACCTGGGAGATGACAGAAACTGTTTCTGGAAAAAGGGATGGGGTTTACAGACGGCAGTTCAGATTTCTGTGCCTGTTCCTCATGCCGTGGCCATCTTTGAGGGTATATTTCATGAAGAGACTTTTAGATGATTTATCATGGGCCAAGACTCTTATATTTCTGCTTTGTTATTACATTCTCACCTTAGTTTTTTCCCATCCATCTAACCCTACCTTTAGGGTGGAGAAGTACCACCGAAGCTGTAGCTCTCTTTATTGCCTATGAATTTAGAGCACTGTCATCTTGATTCTGAGCATTTAACCTTCCATCCCTCTGTTTCTTTCTTCATCAGGTTCAAGATCTGGGGTTCTTTGATTGGAAATATTATTTGTACCATTCTCACATACATTTTTGGCCTTTTGCAAGCAAAAGGAAGTCCAAGAACAACTTTCAAAATTCCCTTGCTTTTCATAGGCACAAATTTCAAAAGACTATAGGAAATGAAATCTCTCAGCAACATGACATCTGCCTTCCGACTTTTTAGCTAACATAAGACATTCAGAAAACTTACATGGTTTCCAAGAATGAGTTACAACATTCTTCAAATACAGACAGCCCTAACCACTTACAAAAATGAAAAGTGATTTAGTTACAATTCTTAAAACATTTTATTTTATTTTATTATTTATTTTATTTATTTTTATAGAGAGGGAGAGAAACATGGATGTGTGAGAGAAACACTGATTGATTGCCTCTCTCACTCCCTCACTGGGGGCCTGGCCTGCGACCCAGGCACATGCCCCGATGGGGAATCAAACTGGCGACCTTTGGGTTTGTAGGATGACACACAACCCACTGAGCCACACCAGTCAGGGCAAGATTTACTTACTATTTATCCTGAACTTCTGAAGTAGGTCTCATTAGTTATTTTATTGATATCTAGTATTGTATTTACAATGGGCTAAAGTATATGCTAACTCCAGGAGTCTAAAATTGAGAGAATCCAGGTGGATAAAGAATAAAACTTAGAAATACAGAGTACTGGGGACTTGGAGGAGAATTTAAGAGGCACAGATTTAGAAAAACTTTGGCAATCTGCTGGAATTATAAAATAGACTTTTTTTTCTCAACAAGGCAGGTTTAGTATTTGTGAACATTCAAACCTGTGCGTGGCAAAATGGTGACCTGTAGACTATCTTCGTATTCCCTCTCCTTTTCTCATCACCTAATTTCTCCCATTTCCTGACCTTCCTGTTTCTTACCATCTTCTCCCTTCTGTCAGACTCGGAACCTTATCATTGTCTTCGATTATGCACCGTCTCTGCCTGTCTTCCCTCATTGAACCGCTGCATTTGTTAAATGTTACCTCTCTGCTGTGGCTTACTCTGTCCTCCTCATCATCTTACTGTCGTGGCTTTGGCTCAGGTCCTTCTTTCTTCTTGTTTAGTCTAATTCAGTAGCCTGTGATTTGGAGTCACCACTTATAGTTGGACATATGCAATTGCATTGGACACTTTGCTTCCAGTTAATCTTACTACAGCTGGTTGATAAGTTACCTTCTCATGTGGAAGTGGTCAGTGGCAGCTCAGTACATCTCAAACAACATCCAGACCCCTGGGCTTGGCATTCAAGGCCCATTGCACAGTGACTTAAGTTGATGAAGCAGCACTTTATGCTACTGTATTTCCCGTTATCTACTGTACATTTCAGCAGGTGCTTACCATTACTTGAATTTGCTAAATTCTTCTAGTGTCTTTGCCCTAGACATTTAAAAAAAAGATTTTATTTATTTTTAGAGAGAGAGGAAGGGAGGAAGAAAGAGAGGGAGAGAAACATCAATCAGCTGCCTCTCACGAGCACCCCAAACTGGGACCAGCCTGCAACCCAGGCACGTGCCCTGACCAGCGAATTTTGCTTTGCGGGACAGTGCCCAACCAACTGAGCCACACTGGTTAGAACCCTAGACATTCTTTCCACGTGGAATACCCTCCTTCCTCCTGAGACTTTCTGTCAAAATTCCACACATCATTCAAGACCCACATTCTCCTTGAAACCTCCCAACTTGAGGTGCTCTCTACCAAACTCTTTAAACTCTGAAAGCAACAGTCTTGAGACTCCTCACATGACCTTTATCTCATTCTGCTTTGTGGTATACTGTGTGGATATGTATATTGTTGCCTCTAATAGCTATACATTTCTTAAGGGCAGGACCCAGGTCTAATTCATTTAGATACCCTCTATCACAGGGATGGACAAACTAGGGCCCATGGGCCAAATCATTACTGCTTGGTTTTGTCAATAAAATTTTACTAGGGCACAGCCGTGCCCATTAGTTTATGTATTGCCTACAGCTGCTTTCATGTGACAGTGGTAGAGTTATGCAGTCGCAACAGAGATTCTATGACCTAAAAAGTCTAAAATATTTACTAGCTGCCCTTTTACAGAAAAAGTATTCTGAGTCTTGCACTATCATACTGGCTCTGAACGTGGGGACTGGGGAGCCCTGGGTATCCCTGAGATCATTTCAAAGCATTTGAAAGGTCTTAGGACTTTCTACATGTTATTCAACCAAAACAACATATCTCAACAGATTGAGCAAGGGGCAGACAAGAGAATCCAGCTGTATTTCATAAGCCATAATTAAAGAGATTTGTAAAAAGTGTAAAACAGTGCTGTTCTTCTTACTAGAATTTTTGTTTTGAAAAAGTTATTTTTCATAAAGTACATTACTTATGTTAATGTGCAGTGGGTTTATTAATGTGAAAATTAACAGATAAATATTTTTTAAACTTTGGTTTTAGTTTCTAATATGGTAAATATTGAGAGATAAACACTCTTATTTTTAAGTGTGTGACAGTGACCTGAGACTAAGAGGTTTGACACCTCCTGCTCCATGTGTCTAGCCGAGTGTCTTTTTCATAGCAGTAAGTGATGGAAAAAGAACAGAACCAAATGATTCAAATGTAAAATTCAAGCACAGTGGTAATAATGGAAAGTGTTGAAAGGGAAATATAAAAAAGAGCCATTAAGAAATGATATCTATTACATGTTTATAACTTTGATTCCCTTTGCCTCCCAGAGAACACTGATGAGGCATAGTAGAGTGAGGATAAGTTGAAGGGCTAAGAAAAAGAGCTGGTCTTCCTGACGCTTTTTCTTTTATGACAAGTAGTAGTCAGGATGGGCTGGATTGTGCTGCAGTGACAACCAGCTATCTCAGCTATTTAACATCACAGAAGTTTCTTACTCGTATTACTGCATGTGTCATGTGGAACTTCAGGGAGCTCTGCTCACCATTGCTAGTGAGGATCCAGACTCACAGGAGGTTTGTCTCAGCCCATGCTTCCACAGGCATCGTCAGTGCCTCTTCAACTCCTTTCCAGCCATGACCCGTGTTAGTTTCCCTCACATTTCATTTGCCAGTGAGTCATATGTTTACACCCAACTTTAAAGAATTGTTATTCTACTATATGCTCAGAAGATGAAGATTCAGAAATATTTGGTAGACAGCACTAATGATGATCTCACAGTCGTAACAGAAATTGTAGTCTTGACTTTGGAGTGTACCCTTTTTGAAAATGCCGAGAACAATGTGAAGCTGTGTAAGGACAGTGCACAGAAAATATTCTCCTTCTGCATACGCATGTAAATGGAGGATGAAGGCTTTTCTCATAGTGAGGGAGGGCTGGGGTTACCAGTTCAAGGTCTACTGAAGAACCACTGGGGCTGTGGTTTTATGGGGACTTCGGAGGTAGACTAGATGAATTTGAAACTGCTGGAGAGTCTTTCATGCAGACATACAGTGAACCACTCTTATTAGACTAAACAATGCCTGGATTTCAATCTCGGAGACAATGAAAGATCTAACTACTTGGATTAGCATGTCTGTACACATGTGAGTGAAGAGACTGGAGGAAAAGCAAATGTAATTTTCTAGCTGCAGATATCAATTTCAAAGTTAATAATGAAATTTCTTCTTGGCAGCTAGCAGTAGAATTTTACTTTGATGAAAATTGCTGGCAGAATCTTCAGAAATATGGCTTTTCTTTTTTGTGGTAAACTGAATGTTCAGTGTGTTTACAGTTGTTCTGATAACTCAGGTCCCAGTTCTACTCCTCGTGATGCACCCTCCGTCTCAGTAGCTGCTCCTCCACCTCTTGTCAGGCCCAACGCCCCTGTCGTCTCCAACTCTTCCCTGTCCGCTTTCCTCCGTCCTCTTCTGCTCTTCTCCTACCTGCCCTTCTCTGAACCTCCATTACAGCCTCTCTACTTCAGTTCTCATCATTTCTTGTGAAAACAAACTTTAAGAACTTTGTCAATCTAAAAACACAGGAGAGGAAATCAAATATGTAGCATCTACTTAACCAAAATGTGTAGCATCCATTTACTTGAGACAAACATTTGGAACAGTAGGCAGTTCCAATTTTGTTTTTGACTATTGGGCACTTTTGGAAGGAATGATGACAAACTCCTCAAATTCATCTACATTTGCTTATTTGTTTGGCTTCCTTTTCCTTTTTCTTTTTTCTTTTTGGTGAGAAGTGGTGGTAGTGTGGGAGGTTGTTTTGGAACCATCAATTGTGATTCTTCTTGCATAGATTGGGGTTCTTTTGGAGAAAACTGTGATTTATCACTCACTCAGGGCCTAACATGGTATCTGGCACACAGACAGTTCATGACTATTTGTTGATTAAATGAATACTTGAACTGAAAATGAGAGAAAAGACTGAAAAGACAGGATATGTGACAATCTAGAGCAGAAATGTTTCCTTTGAGTTTTTTGGAACATGGTCTTCACATCACTCAAAACTAAACGCCCTCAGTGGCACTGGGAAGCTTTGTTGCTTTCTTTGGCTGCTGATGGTAGCAGAATTCGAGAATTGCATTCCTGGGTTAGGGGCTCCATTTCTTGTTGACTAGATCATTCTATCCATGGTTGAGATACCACTACCTAGGCAACTACCAGCTCTCATTTATTCCACCTGGTCCTGTCTCATTTAATCCCCTCAAAACATTCTATGAAGTTAATGCATCACTGACCGCTTGTTGTCGATGGAGACACAGAGAGACTCAAAGAGATTAAGTACTTATCGTAATCATTAGGGAAAGCCACAAATGTTGCAGCTCTTTCTCTTCTGGGCAAACATGAGGATTCTACTTCCTCACGCATTTGAAGTTAGTTGTGACCACCTGAATTGTTTGGCAACTGATATATGAGCAGAATGATGGGTATCATTTAAAAAAAGGCCTTTTTTACCCTCACCTGAAGATATATTTTTTTCATTGCTTTTTTAGAGAGAGGAAGGGAGAGAGAGAAACATCGATTCATTGCTTCTCATACATGCCAGGACCGAGGAGTGTATGTGCCCTGACTGGGGATGGTACTAGTCCAGACTAGGGACCAAACCCATAATTTAGGTACGTGTCGTGACTAGGAATTGAACCCACAACCCTTTGGTTACAGGATGATGCTCCAACCAACTGAGCCACACTGGCCAGGGCCTGGGTGTCATTTTTAAGGAAGGCTTTCAGTGCCAGTACACGCGTCACTGTTCTCTCTTCCTTCACAGCTGCAGTGTTCTCGAGAGTGGTTCCATGCATTTAGTTCCTGGCCTAAGGACAGAGATGCAGAACCAGACTCCCAGCCAGTCCACAATGGACATTACCATGAGTGAGAAATAAGTCACTGCTGTTTTAGGCCATGAGAACCTGAGCTGACTTTTACTGTAACCTTGCCTGTGTGGCAGGGGGAGTCTTTGAGGTGACCCAGTAAGTGGGGGCACCAGGGTTTAAATTCAGGTGTGTAGACTCTCCAGATGACACAGTTCCTTTTCATTTCTCTCATTGCTTTTCATTCCCTCTGCCTTCAGGTCTCCCTGCTGTCAGCTATGGGTAGTGCTCTTGTCTGCTAACAAGAGGTGTGGATGCTGATGACCCAGAGTTTTATTGTTTCAAGTCAGAAAATGAAATTCCTGGTGTTTCTTGATGAGAGGCAACAACTCAGCATTCAGAAGTGTAATTTTCTGCGATGGTCCTCTTTACTTAGGTCCATTCATACCAACCCCAGGAAACAGCTGGAACACACCACTATGATGGGCCATGATCAGCCTTTGCCTCAGAAAGAGTGCATACACTGTGATGGGTTCTGCAAGTAGTAACCATGGTTACAAATCAAAGAACAGTCTTGTTAGGTGAATGTAATGGAGAGACTAATATCAGCATCCTTTTTGAGGAGGAAGAATAGGGTAAATTCAATTATAATGACAAGTTTTTCCTTCAGCAAATGTCTTACTTTAAAAATCGATTCTCCTAGCACACACTTAAGCAGGAGTCTGGATTTTAAGAATAGCTGTAGGTGTCAAGGTTGAATCATTTCTTCAATTTCTAAAGGACATCTCTGAATAATTTTTGTCTGTCTTTCTAGGGAACTGCCTAGAGCCTCTGAGAAAGTGGCATTTCCTTTTAACTAGCTAGTGGCAGAGGCTGTGTAGGTTATTTTTATTTGTAATGATGTCAGTGATGGTTTTGACTGTTGTCTTCGGTAAGAATGATAATATTGTATTGGAAGTATCCCTTCCCCTTTAGAGCTGCTAAGATTACTGTACCCAGGTGTAGTGATAGAGTTTTGGGGTGTTACATTAATTCGTGTAAATTGTCCATTCATTCATTCACTTAAATAATTTTAAGTACCACTCTCTGACCAGTGCTCAGCTAGATGCTGGGAAAATACGAGGAGCAAGGCAGAGAGTCCCTGCCTTCAGAGACCTGCTGGTTAGACCTGTTTTTACCAGGGGTAGTGATGTTTGTGATAAGTTGGTTCTCCTGAGCAAAGTGGGAAATGAGTGTAGAGAGACTGGGTCACGTCTGAAGGTGGAGAATGAGAACAGAGAGACCACCTAGGAACTGTTCAGATAGCAAGAGATCCGACTCGGCCAGGGAACGCTGATTAGAGTCTAAGAAAGGGCAACGTAGCGGGTTCATGATGAGAGCCGGCTTAATACAAACATGTGGAGGACAGTAGACTTTGCTGCTTCAGAGAACAGAACCAGGCCTGCGGGTGACCATTTTAGGGGAGAAGATACTGACTTGGGACTCCTGAGGTTTCCCATGGGGATTTGAATGTAATTTTGATTTTCATAGTTCATGAATTTCAGTGATTTTCCCGAGGGATCAGTGACCTGATCCAGGTTCCGGCTGGTAAAGCCCAGCTGACAGGGACGTAGCCCCGTCCCTTTTGTATGTGGATGTGGACTTTTCCTATCAAGGCACCTTTGTTTAAACAGCTTCTTGGGAGGGAATGAGAGCTGTAGGGGCCACCTCCCCAGTGCCAGAGAATCATAAAAGGTAAAGCAAGGGACTCCGTTTATGAAAATCCATAGTCAAGCCTGGGAGTGCGTGAGGACGTACATTATTTCTAAGAAGTTACGTGTATTGAAATGAAAGCCAGCTCTTCCTGAGTATGTGTGTGCTTTGGGTGGCATGTGCAGTCTCTTCGTCCGTCCACATGCTACTACTGCTTACCTGAGAGATTTACCACATGTAAGTATGAGCTTTATTACAATGAGATTGATTCTCTCATTATGTGGAAAGTTTCCTGACAACCAAATTATGTGAGCAGGCATTAAGAGGCTGGCTCTGTCTGATGTTACAGGAGAAAAAGTGCCTAGGAAAGAACTTGGTGTGATCTCCAGGTGTTTTTCAGTTCTGTGATTCTATGAGACACATCTGTAATAACATACCCCACCTTCCAGAGTGTCTACCCCTTGGGGCATTTAAACTTACGTCATCTATATTGCATTCTGGCTCTAGAGATAACGTATATCTGTGAGAGAATTCCAGTATACTGTGCTGGATGAATTTCTGAAGCCTGAAGGTTTGATACTGAGTCAGGTTATTACTGATATGAGTTTTTTCCCCCTCATTCTCTGCTTCTTTTCCTCTTCATTTTGGTTTAGCAGAAAATAGGCTTTCTGGAAAGTATATTTGCCCACGGACTTAAGCAATCGATAGACAGCACAACTAGAGCCAGTGAAACATTCTCGGAGTGTCTGCATCTTTGTTGTTGTTGTTTGAGGCTTTATATCTTTTACCTTTTGCTCTTGTCCCACTCACCTCACTCCCCATACCGCTATAGAGGTAAATATAGAAAGGTGTGTGTTGCCCTCACATCAGAGGGACAGGTGCTGGAGTGAACTAAGGCCACAGTCTCCTCAGAAAACAGTAGAGATTGCCTTAAGAACTTTCTCTCACCGTGATGGGAGAAAGCAGCTGGATACATACTGTACCAGTTTCTCAAGTAAATATTTATTAACAACCTCTGCGCTGAGTGAAACATCTAACAATTTTCCTAGGAGCTCTCTAACTTCCGTTTGCCAGAAGTCGCCTCTCTCTGTGTGATGAATAATGGCTGCAGTTAGGCCTCGGTCCTCATCTCTTGATTCAGCTCAGATCACTTCAACCCCCAGCTGCAACCCCTCAGTTCTCCGAACTCATCTTCTTAGGCTGGGAAATTACACGTGGGGGGATCATGGACTTCACAGTTTCCTGAGGGTCTTGAGCTCAGAGGGGATTTTTGCCTGTGGTTGCAGACCAAAGGGAAGAAGAAAAAAAATGATCGTTTATTGAACATCCGCACGGGACCCTTGTTCACATGTTTCTTTGCTTAATCCTTTTGACAGTCCTGTAAAAGATCACTACTTCCATTTTACAACCTTTTTATCCTCTAACTTTATCTTTCCATGACATTGTGCTGCCATATAATCTCTGGGGTTCTTTCCGTATTTCTCCTTATGGACCCACTTGGTTCATCTGAGAGAGGTGAGGCATGAAGCACCACACTATACCCCCACCCTGCCCACCAGTCAGGAAAATGGGGGCTGTGGCAGTTGCTGTCATCCAAGTCTGTGTCATGGAGTTAAAGCCCCTTGCTCCTGGGATGTCTTTGATTTTGGACCAGCAGTGATTTTGGAGTAGGATAGTATCAACTTGGAATTGCAAGCATCTCAGTTCAGCTTGGGCTTTTCAATAAGAGGGAAATCCTGGGCCCATCTTAGTTCTGACCCAATTCCCCATAGTCACTCTAGCATCACTTGAGGCCTCAAAGCTACCACATCATTTGGAACCTCGAGGTCACTTCGACTGACTTGTGTACTAAACCTCTCCAAGGGGGCGCAAATGAGGGCACAAGCAAGTGCACGCGAGGGAAGGTGCCGTCCCATTGCCATTGCTCTCGCTCAGACACACAGTAATTAAATGTGGAGAGCCTTCAGGGCCACTTGGGGGATCCTGGCATTACGGGCCCAGAGATGTTTGTGTCTTTTTCTGGAGGCTGCTCTTTGAGTTGGGGGTGACCTAGGATCATCGATTGCCCAATGTGTATTAACTAATTGTATGTGTGTCATGAAGGCCGCGGGAGTTACGGCACCAGGGAGTCACTTTGAATGGCTTTTCCCAAATCCCTGTATGAGTCAAGATCAGTGAGGAGGGGCTACACCTGTAAGTGGAGGCCCAGACAATGTGTCTATCACTCTTTTAAAGTTTTATGTCTGTGTCTCTGTCTGTACCTATGCTTACATCTACTACTTATAAACTGTACTGACATCGACATGGACATCCATCTCTCTATCTCTTTGGCTGCGGATGAAGGACTGTTAAATGGCTTGCTTTTCTGCACGTGCTTTTTAATCTGCATACACTTTTCAGGTATAAGGGTTCTTGTTAAGTAAAGCCATAGGTGCGAATCTTTGGTAATTCAGACAGAATCTTCAGGAAAAATTTCCCTTGCTGTAATTAAAAAAAAATAGTGTAAGTATTATTTCATGTAGTATGTAAATACTACTTAAAAGTGACTTTAAACTCTTTCAAATTTTGATCTCACTGTTTATATTAAAATTTGATTTAGTTATATCTCTCCAGGTTGTATAGTAGGCAATACTGCTTCAACTTAATCTCAAGTAATTAGAAATAATAAAAGTAGACTTAATAATACTTATCATATTATAAATAGACATGTATTATGTTTTTATTAAAGTATTATGTAAAAATGCTTATGAAATTGAAGAGCACAGAGGACTTCTAATGAAAAGTGAACTGCTTTGCTTTATCTCCCTTATTCCCAGACCTGCCCTCATAGCAACCACTGTTAATCCTTTAAATTGTTTAATTTTTTAATTGATTGGTTGGTTGATTTAATCTTTATTGTATTTTTTTCATTATCATTTAGTCCCCTTATACCCTTCTGCCCCCAGGGTTCACCACACTGTTGTCCATGTCCATGAGTCCTTTTCCCTTTTTGCTCAATTCCTCTACCCCAGCCAACCTCCGCCCCCACTAGCTGTCAGCCTGCTCTCCATCTGTGAGTCTGTCCCCATTTTCCTTGTTAGTCCAGTTTGTGCATTAGATTCCACATATGAGTGAAAACATATTGTACTCATCTTTCTCTACCTGGCTTATTTCACTTAGCATAATTTTCTCTAGATCCATCCATAGGTCTAGGGTAAAACTTTCTCTAGATCCATCCATGTCACAAAGGGTAAAACTTTCTTCTTTTTTTACCGCCAAGTAGTATTCCATTGTGTAAGTGTCCCCTAGTTGTTCTATCCACTCATCTACTGATGGACACTTGGGCTGCTTCCATATCTTGGCAATTGTAAACAGTGCTGCAATGAACATAGGGGTGCTTAATGTCCTTTCAAATTAGTGTTTTGGGTTCCTTTGGATATATTCCCCACAGTGGGAATTCTTTAAATTATTTAATTAAAAAAATTTGTCACAAATCTCTTCATATCTCTATAACTAGCTTTAAATAAATAAATAAGTAATTTTTTTATTTGGAAAGTATTGGTGGGATCTTTAGACTTCTTACTCGAAGTAAAGGATATTAGCTTCCCTACCCTTCCTTGCCCTTCTCCTCACTACTTTCACTTCCAGGCTTCTGTGGTAGGTACTTCTACTATTTATTGTCAGTGTTGCTTAGATTTATATTCTTGTCTCTGTATATAAATACAACATGCACCTTTTTTGTTGGTTGATTCTAAAGTTAGAAGTCCATCACAGCATTTACGTTATTATGACTATATGAATATAGTTTACTCTGAAGCTGTATAATGGGTTATAATTACATTTTCTTTCCTGTAAATTTTTTTTAACCTGGAGTTTTAAATTACATTTTTGAGAATCCCCTAGTGTTGCTGTACTACCAAACTTTTTCAATATGTCAAGGATACTAGTAAACCCTATAGACACCGCCTTTCTGCATACCTGCCCCTCCTCGTAGTCGCCCTCTCCCCTGCCTCTCCTCCTACTGCATAAGACGCCAGGGGCCTCCGCACCTGCTGCACAGCCGCTGTCCTGGCATTGCTTTCCTGACCTCCTGAGTTCTGGATCGTGTAATCTCTTTTTCTTAGTCTCTTTTTTCATTTGGTAAATCATACTTCAAGTAACTTTGTATGAAAGGGCATATAAAAATTGACATTTTAAATTTTTTTAATCCCCTAAAAGCTTCATCGTTTTTTTTTTTAAATATTTTATTGTTTGGAGAACACAGGATTCTAGGTTGAAAATAATTTTCCTTCCAGAACTTTGAATGCATAGTTCCATAGAAGTTCTCTTCTACAATTCTGGGTTGCTTAAGAGAATTCCAAAGTCTGATTCTTATTTTTTTCTTTAGATAGAAAATCATAGTTTAGTCTCTTCATTTTTGGTACTGTGAAGTTTCGCAATGATTCATCTACGTACAGGGCTGGATTGTGTGTATGGTTTGTTTGTTTATTTTTCTCTAGGGACCCTTGTGATTTGAAGAAACATGTCCTTTAGCTTTGGTATATTTTCTGTAATAATGTTCTCTTCTTCAATTCCTTATTCTGGTTTAGCAGGACTCCTAATAGTCAGATATTGGCCTTCCCAGAGTGAGCCTCTATTCATCTGATTGTCATTCTCCGTTTTTGGGGGTTTTTTTGTTGTTGTTATTTGTCCTCTTCTACACTTACTTTTTGGAATATTTTCTTGATTTTATTTTCTAACCTTTGTATTGTTTTATTTTTTGTAATCATATATAGTCCTTAGAAGTACTTACAACTCTAAAACATTTTTCTTGTTCTATTTTTATAACATCCTCTTTGTGTTTTATGAAATATAATAGCTTCTCAAATCTCTCTGCAGACTAGTAAGAGTTTTATTTAGATTTTTGAAATTATATTTCTTTTATTGAAGTTGTGTGGGGTTTTTTGGTTTGTTTTGGTGTGTGTTTTAAGTCTTGGGCTTTCTCAAATATCTGATGATCCTCAGTGATTCATTTATATTTAAGAAAGAGGATTTGTTTTTGAGTGAGTAGAAAATGTTATCCTGAGGTGTCCCCTAGATTCTCGAAATTCAGAAGACTTTGCTCTGAGGTGCAAACACCTGCACTAATTACCCTTGTCTTTTCTAATACCTCTTTAGCGAAGAGCCCTGTGGTGTAATTAGCTGCTGGCTATTCTGCCCACTGGGGTGGTAGTAAACTTTCTGTGCATAGAGTTTCCATAAACTCATCCCTTTCTGCCTCTGTTATATTTGGCCTCTTCCAGCGTGGAGCTCCTTTGGAGTTTTGCAGGGAAAATCTCTTTTGTGACTACATGCTTCTCTGCACATATTTTACACTGTAATTTTTATAGACCACAAATAATATCAGGTTCTAATACTTCTTCTGCTCTTCTTTTTTTCAGAAAGTTTTGAAGTCTCTTGTTTCTGTTGGTTTTCTACTAGTTTTTTAGATGAATGTGATTTTATATCTTTATATTTTTTACTCTATCATTTTAACGGACTCTAGGAAGGGACAGAGATAAATCCACGAGCTAAATCATATGCTAAGGTGAATTTGTAGCCTTCATAAATTATTTTAAATTCAGACACTTCATCAATTCAGAAAATTTCTCTATTAATCTGAATTAGCAAAATTTTACTGTAGCTTGGATCCGGTGTCTACACATTGATATAGAAGAGTAGGCCCAACTGATGAAAGCAGGCACTACTGCAAGTGCTTGGAATGATGTGGCTGCAGGAAGCTGTTGGAAATCCCTCCTTAAATTGGCTTAGGGGCATTAGGCAAAATGACTTTGGGTCAGTGTCTATTTGGAAATAATGTAGCGAGATATTGGCTTATTTCTGTCATAAGCTGCTGTCGGTCTTTCACACTTATCCTTTCACAAGATAGCATAGGCTTGCTGATGGTATTCTTTTCTTTTCTTTTTTTTTTATGATTGTGAGATAAGGTTACATATTTTATATACTTCTACCTATATTCTTTGGGCAGAATAACTTTTTGTTCATACTTTGTTCATAGTTTTTGTGTGTGCATGTGACATAGAGAAGTAACTATTATAAGATTGAAAATATTATGAGTAATCACAAGGACCATGGATTCCTTGAAGCAGTGTATGGAAATTCCCTATTCGGTAAGTTTTCCAGTCTGTGTTTGTCTCTGAATGTTTCTTCAGCTGAGTAGAGATCTTTTAAATATCTTTTCTATGTGTCTGTATGTAGAAAGACACATACAGAAACAAAATGCTTTTTTAATAAAAACTGTCTACTCTCTATTTTAAAGTATAATAGAAACTAATTATCCAGTGCAGCATTATTAAAACAGGAGTCTCCATGGTTAGAGCATTTCTTTTTGCTGATTGAAATTTTAAAAGAATTAGACAAGATGAAACCTTGTGTATTTGACATTGAGATGTCTATGACCTAACACTGAGTCTCCAGAAAAACCCACAGAATAGTCAGAAAACTCAAAACCAGGTGAGAATGGGGCCAAGGTATTTGAGGTTGGAGAGACTATCCACATTATCATGTGGACAGCTGAGGTCTCAAAAGGGTAGAGAATGGTCTTCAAAAGAAAAGAACATTCGCTGTGAGGACTCATTGGCATGGGTGTTTGTTATGTTGTGGTTTGGCCTCTGCACACTTGTGGTTCCCTCTAGAAGGATGTCTTCTCCATTGCCTTCGTCCCATACACTAGGGATGATTTTAGCTTTAGGCTAGGACTTTACTCACATTCTTTGGTAGTTATTTGGATCGTTTCATGTCTTCTTCCTTCTCCCAAATTTGCTTCACTTCTAAGTCAATCACATTATTTGGGTTAATTCATTTCCCCTAGACGTTTTTACCCAAGGCTGTCCTTTCCTTTCACTGAAGTACTGCCCCTTATTTCTCCTCTCATTCTCACCTCGTGATTCTTCCTTCATAGGGTGTTTTTTTCCTCCTCTTTATTGTTTCTTACATTCGGTGCCACTGATGACTGACAGGCTTCAAGCTACTTTGGAAGAGTCTTGTCATTCTGTTAGTTCTGGGCCAGCCTCAGAACTAACTTATTTACTCCAAAGCTTTCCAAGTCTGAGGCTCTTGGAGCGGGCACTCGGCATCTCCCTCCGTAGGAAATGGACTTTGAACAGTAGTGTTTATAGTAGTAACTCAAAATGGAGGTAAAATGATACCCAGTTGTTATCATTCACTCATTCACAAATATTTATTAAGTGCCACTAATGCCAAACTCAGGGGCTATAACTGCAAACAAGATAAACCGAAGGCCTTGGCTCTGCGCCCTTGAGTTTATAGTATATTAAATCATAAACAAACAGCAAAAATTCTTTAAACCAAAGATAATTGCAATTGAAAGAAACAAAAACATCCAAACTGATTTTGCTCTTAGTTATGAAACTCCTTCAGAGAACTCCTTCTGATAATATTTTTAAGTTTCCTTAGTCTAATATTTATACTTTAAATGTTTCTGTATTTTATTTGGAGGTGGGGAATGAAGAGGAGTTGGAGTTTTTAATGACATGCTTATTTTATTATTATTTTTGGTGAGAAGCGTTCTTGAAATTCCGTCACCATGGAAGACTAGGAAACTGGCCTGGCAAAATCCAAGCTTATCTTTCAGCCATTCCTTCTAGACTTTTTCAGTCAAACTTACTGTGATTTATTCTCCTGTCTTGTATTCCTGATTTAGTGGTTGAAATGGGAAGAAATTGCTATTGCAGTAACCCAAAATGTGGAAACCCAATATGGAAATAATGAAGAATTGGCTGTATGATCATTGTGGAATTTTACAGACACTTGGTTATGACTATGAATTAGCACAGTCAGAAGCATGTGGCATTATTGCTTTTATAATTACATTGCTATTGTTTTTAGCATACTTTCTTCTTTGTTATAGAGCTGTGGTTTGGGGTTACTATTTAATCTCAGTGGCAAACGGAGTAGCTAAATTGAATATCCTCCCCCCATTTTTTTCTTTATGAAAATGAAGAAAACAAAGACATGCAAATTTCATTTTGGGGAACAACTAAAATTGGAAACCAAGAACATTTCTACCTTAAGCATTATTAGTAATGTAATACACATAATTAGCATGGAAATAAAATATATTCTTTGTAGTTATACATTAACTTGTCATTAGAAGCAATGAAGTTTACGTGTTTATTTATGTAAGTAACATAGGCCAGGGTTTTTTTTTTCACTCAGAGGCAGTGGGATTGGTATTAAGAGATCCAGATTTAAATTATGTTTTTACCACTCGCTTTGTGACGTAAATTTAACCTCCTCATAGTTCATTTTGTTTATATTAAAGTGGTAATAATAACACCAAGTTAAAGTGTTTACATGAGGATTAAGATAATGTAAGTTAAAGTGCCTGGTAATCAAGATCAGTTGACCCTTAATCTTAGACATAGACATTTGCCAGTAGATTGGTACTGGCTATTTCAGCAAGGGGCGGGGGAGTATCAGTGAGTTGGCGGGAGACAGAACACATTAGCGTGCATTATTCTGAAACTACAGTTACTCATCTTGTGGTCCCAAGTAGTTCAAATCATACTTAGGGCTCTCAACTTCCTGACATTTATGCCCAGATTCATTTAAATGTCCATTATATGTAAGTTACCTTAGTCAATTTTATGCTAAAATATGTAATTATTGTAAGAATGAAAAACCAGTTTATTTCATAACCTATTTGATCTTCGTTTTAGTTTGTCCCTAGGGTCTCTCTTGGCTCATTATAAAGGTATGAGGTGTGCGTGTGTCCTTATGTTACATACATATTTACATTTTTATCTAATATGGACACATTGAAATATCATCCTCTTCCTATGCTGTACATTCTCCTCACCCCTTTTTATTGTATCTAATAGGTATAATTACAGAGGACTTTATGAATTGCTCCATGTGTGCTAAAGAATAACAATGATTATCAAACCTAATACAGAATGCAATCAATTTTTATAGAAGACAGGATGTCCCTGCCAAGTGGGTACTTTGAAAATGGAATTGTTTGTGATTGTGTGAAACTGCTTGGGAATGTGATTCTCCAAAGCCTTTTCTCATGGCAAGAAAACAGTGATACGGGAACTCATTATAATTATGCACAGGAGACTAGTCCTTCTTTTTCTTCTTTTTCAAAAACTAAAGCTTAAAAAAGCAAAGTTTATTGGGACCACGAGCAGTTTTAAGACATCTGTACGCCCTGGATTTTAGACGGAAAGGGTCTGCTGGTGGTAGCTTGGAGTGAGGAAATTACCACCGCCGCCGAGCGTACTTGAGGGGATCCTCGTAACACAGCTTTTTGAGACAAGGTGGAGTTTTTCCCTACTACCCCTACTCACTCGCGATTGCAGTATAATGAGTTTATTTTATAGGACAAAGTTCTAAATAGAAAGCACTGGTTTATTCTGACATCGTGTCTTACTGAATGTCAGGCACGAAGTATCCACAACGGAACGGTGTTGTTAGGGATCTGTGTGTCACGGTTTCTGGGTTTGCTAAAATGCTGGGCACACATTCCTGATTCCCAGATATAATCTGGTTTGTAATCTATTTTGGCTCTTGTCTTTTTGAATTGGGTAGATGTTGCTGGAAAAGGCTGATTAAACAGTGATCTTCCAAAATAAAGTAATTTATTTATTTGATAGTGTAGGTGAGGATTTAGAGTAAAAGCCAAGTGTGATCATTTTTGTGTGCTTATGTGGCAAGCATGCTAATTTAATGATTTGCTCAAGATGTGAGAGTTTAGAGCAGTAGCTTGGAGGAGAGCAAGGTTATCAGAGCTACCATTCTGGTTACTTCCACTTACATAAGCACTTTTCAACTCAGTTTCTGACTGGGACACCCTCTGGTTAAGGTAACAGATTTATTCTGAGCAGTAGTTCTCAAACTTCAGCATATTTCAGAATCACGTACAAGGCTTGTTAATACCCACAGTGCTAAGCCCCAAACCCCGAGTTTTCATGTAGTTGGTCTGGGGTGAGTCCCAGGAGTTGGCCTTTCTAATAAGTGCTCACGGGGTGCTGATGCTTGTGTTTTGGGGACCACATTTCGGGAACCATGGCATTGGGAAGCATTTGTCTTTGTTGAAGGTGTTCCGGTGTAGGAGTGAGGAGTTGCTAGGGAAGGAAATAGGATAAGATGGAAGAATGCTGATCATCTTGCTCACGGTTTACCTAGAAGTGTTGACTTCAGAATTCTTCCAGTGTATTACGAAGTTACATATTAGTGACTATTACTAATATTATGGGTAAATACAAGTTTTATTAACACCATTTCTATTAATGAGAATAAGATAAGGTTAGGAGAAACATTAGATTTGATTACGTCTTAACACTGGCCTCTTCTTCCCCATCTGGTTCCTACCTCTTCCTTGGCCTTGTGCCTCTTTCTTCCCCACATGTTGTGCAAGTATAGATAGTCACACTATAACCGTCTTTCAGAAATGACAGAAATGATGAGACAGTATATGAGGTTTCCTGGAAAAGTCATGACTATCAATCAAGATTACCATTATAATGAAAACCTTATTCATTTGGCTTCTACCTATTCAGATCTTGCAGCAGTTGGAACGGTGCTTGGGTTGAAATGTACCTTTGCAGTATTTATAAAGAGTTTCCAAAGCATATCAGTGAGTTTAGGATATTGCCCAGGAAATTTAAATTACTTAATAAAAGGCTGCTTTCAATTTTTTCCTGTACTTCCACTTAATATGATTGCTTTATAATTAGAAATTAGTCTTATCTAATCATTTACCTAAGCTACTTCTAATTTAGGGTTGCTAAGTCTTCTCTGCCTTAGGGGTATATAGTTTAGATTCCTTTACTTAGGTAGAATTTTCACCCATTATAGATCAAATAACTGGTTTTGTTTGTTGATGAGAGAGAGGGGAGAGAGAGGAGGAGAGAGACAGAGAGAGAGAGAGAGAGGGAGGGAGAGGGAGAGAAACAGAAACACCGATGTGAAAAATATTGATTGGTTGCTTTCTGTACATTTTCTGACCAGGGATTGAACCTGCAGCCTAGGTATGTGCCCTGACTGGGGATCAAACCCGTAACATTTTTGGTGTGTAGGACGACGCTCCAACCAACCAACCAAGCCCCCTGGCCAGGGCAACTGGTTTTGTTTTTCTTGTAAAGTACAAAATTATATATACTCCTCCTTTCCTGCTAGTTTTAAACCCAGTGTTATTTGGGGGTATTTGTATTTGTACCTGGTCATTTATACTCGGGGACACTAGAAACCTGGTATGCATTTCAAAGTAGAAAACGTGGCCTTCAAAGTTCTTTTAATTTTGCTCATAAAGCATTTTTTCAGATGTTTTACTCTCTTGAAAAATGCCTTGTGCTCAGATTTTCCTAGAGTAAAGCAGGTAAAGGGTTTAAGTGATCTAGGACATGCTTACTCAATGAAATGCAACGGCGCGGAAAATACCCTGTCTTGCCAGCCCAGGAAAATTATGATTTTTCTGATCTTGTAGTTAAAGTCAATTATATTATTTAAAGAGCTGCCGTTACTTAGACATTAAATTATTAGGAATAGATGGTAGCCTGTTGTAAAATTATGTGTTGAAGTTTTGGTATGAAGGAATTAGTCTGTAATCTAAAGAATCATTTGGAAGCAAATATGAAGCTGTGCTTGAACTTCTGTGCTATTTTTTTTTTTTAACCAACCTTTGTCCTCGTGGTGTGAAGACCAGCCGAGTCAGATCATTGAGGATTAAGGATGAATGCATTACTCAGCATCCTGCGTGGGTTGGGTCAAGCATCCTTGCTTTGAAAAGTTACTCTTTTGCTTAGTAAGCCTAAAAATTTCAGGTCCTACTGTAGAATGGAAGTTCAGTTATCTGTTGGTTAACACAGTTATTTGAAATTGGTCTCTCACTCTTTGAGGTGTCATTCCTCCTGTTCTTGTCTACTATGTCTAAAGTCATTGACTGGATTGCCAGTGGGTTTTAGGTACAGCAGCTGTATTGCCAGGGAGCTTGGTTCCCAAAGCATCCCTGAAGAAACCACCCCTCGACTTGAATAAGAAATTTGGCATGTTAAGGGGGAAGAAAGGGTACACTTATTGTTGTCTGGCAAATGGGAATGGAGGAAGTAAAGGGAGCCTATGATAACACTATTCTGGGGCAAAGAATGGCGATTCTGGATCAGTGGGGATTTTGTTAGCTGCATGTTTTTCTATTAAGGAGAAATATTCTTGATCAAAGTGTTAGCTAGAGAAGGGGACACCAATGGCTTTTTGGGTTGATTTTAATGAGGAGCGTTCTAGGAAGGACTGCAGAGGCCCGGGGGAGAGGACGGTCAGCACCGCTGACATGAGGGAAGAGCCTGGCTCTGCAGGGGATGGGAAAAGGAAGGACTCCAAGTGGATTAGGATGTGTATGAAAGGCTGTGACAAAAACCAGACCAGGCCAGGAATAAGTTTATTTTTATGCTTATTGTTTTTGATGCTTCTTTCAGAGTTTAACTTAATCTTTAAATAGAGACTGGCAGAAAACTTCCACAGGTTATTTGGGATTTTTCATACTTTTCATTTAACCATGATTGTGTTTCAACCTGGACGTAGCTAAAGCATCATCACCATGCCCATTGTCATCTACTAGCACTGATGAAATTTGCAACGGAAGCCTTTGTGTTTTTGAAAAGAAGTATTTAATTAGGATTCTTTTCCCCCCCCAGGTAGCCCAGGCATGACCCATAGGGATCTGACTTCCTCCAGTCTGAATGACATTTCCGATAAACCGGAGAAGGACCAGGTAAGCCAAGAATTCTTGCTTCTTTGAAGTGTAAGACTGTATGCATATGTAGAAGATGCTGGGAAAAGATTAGAAATGATAGTTCCCAGACTTAGAATGAACCAGTCTGTGTAGATGGGCTTTGTGCACTTTTTTTCTGGGGACGAGGAGGTAGTTTGTGAAGGGATTTGAAGTTCAGGACACAGGAATTAGAGTCTTCACTCCAGCCTTTATAGATATATTCTTTGGGGTAATTTAATCTTGTAACTATAGTTGTATTGGCTTTAAAATAGTAATAATAATCCCTACCTCAGGTTAGCATGAGGATTAAATGAGATACTTTATGAAAAAGTACAGTCATTAAAAAGGCTAAGAAATTCTGGTAACTGTTAACTCTTGGGTATACTTTTGGCAAAGGCAATACAGTTTTGTTAGTTGTATATTTGTCTATTAAAACGCAGAGTAAGTTGTAATTATCTGTTTAATATCATAGCCATAGTTAGTGCAACGAGCTCTTCATACCTGCCAAAAAGGAAGAAGCTCGGTTCTTTGCTTCTCACAAAAGAGTGTGAAGAGAAGCTTTGTAACTGACCCACGATCTCTTCTACAACCCACAGTAGAGTATTCAAACTAATAGTTCCAGTTTCTACATCCACTATTTCATTAACTTTATATACAAAGGGTGAGAAGAAGAAGATGGACTTGCAAAGAAGATGAAGCTATGTCAGAAAAACTCACAATAAACTTGGGCTTTTAAATTTTTAACTTGCTCTTTTCTCTGTTTAGGTAGGAAAAGAGGTTGCCAGGCTCAAATTTGTTTTGAAAAAGCTTTTATAATTAATTAGCCAATGTCCTGGAAATGATCTTGGCAGTGAAGTCAAACTTGTTCTGTGTGCTTTTCCAAGTTGGCCCAAAAAACTAGAGTTTCTGATTGACTGATTGTTCTGCCTGGATACAGTTTGGACAGTTGCGATGGTGCCTCATAACTTCCTGGAGCTACATAGCTTCTCAGTAGCAGAAGAAATGGGTTTAATGCTCAGAATTTTGAACAGGAGCAGAATTTCTCTCTCTGTCAGCTACATAGTGACAAGATTTGAGGGCGTATTTTTTATGAGATTCTGTTTTGGGAAAACAAAAGAAACGAATCTGTGGACTGTACTTTTTCTTTCTGGCTCCGCCAAGCCTATGCACTGATGATTTCAGTAGCGGCTGCCTTACTGAGAAATAGCTTAAAATAGTTAACAGCAGAAGAAGAGCATAGCCAAAATTTAGGTGATTCAATGCTTCAACAGTATTCCAACTTGGATGTTATATTTATTAAGCAGAAAAACACCTGGGGAGAAGTAGATTTAAAAAAATACATCTGGAGCTCATCTACTTGTAAATCTACATAAATAATCTCTTCTATTTTGTTGCTATGGAAGATTTTTTCCCCTTTATTATCCAGTTATCTTTCCCAATTACCTTAAGTTGATGAGTTTTTCTCCTTTTATTTGTTTTCTGTTCTTTTAAAAATGTGCAGTGAGTGCTTATCAAATATAATGGGTTAGTTCTCCTTCCCATGTAGGTATTGAAGCAGCTGGGAGGATAGGAAAGTCCTTCTCCTCGTGTTACCTCTTAGCTCCGACTCTCGGGTGGAAGCGTTGTGCTCGGTGTGGCACGGCGACTGTAGAAGGGCTTGGCATTGTTTTCCTGGGTTTGTCACCAACGCACTGACACCTCACAATTCTGTGACCGGCCTCGAGTGGAACTGCAGTCGGTACACTGCGGCACATGGCGCAGGTGTAGAGAGGCCTTCCCGACCCTCCGGGACACACGCAGGGCTCACGGAAGCTCGTCCCTTCTCTGGTTGTCACTTTCACGGCACTCGTTGTTTAGCTAGCTTGTCTGAGAACCTGTCTACAGGTTTTCTGGTGGGCTGTGGCCTAAGATTTATTTATCTGTAATCATCTTTAACACTACCCATTATCTTTAAATATACTGGACTGTCTGTATTTCTGTGTTTGAAGTCTTGGTCTTTTGCAGAAATAGACCTGAATTTAAATAATTTGTCAGAGAGTAAAGGGATGAAACACTAAACCATGTGTAAGTTGGAAATTGCTAAGCCGTGACTGCCTTAAAATGAAATCTAGAAAGAAACATTTTGTGACTGAACCACCCATAATCCTTTTCTGACACATGCAATATAGGAGCGAGTCAGCTACATCGAGCTGAGATGACTTTTCATTGTTTTGAAGATTTCCATCCTAAGGTTCACATAAAGGTTCCCTTAGCATTAATAGCTATTTCATATTCACAGTGGTAAAAAAAATACAATAGCACCTCCTTTTTCTTCCCCATGGCTCAGCCGAGAAGCCTTGTAACTGACACTGAGCACAGGCAGTCCCGCCCCCCCTCAGAGAGGGTGCCGTGGCTAAGGAAGGCTCATGTTTTCCAAGGCTATGATACTTGTCTTTAGCGTGCTTTCAGGGACCAGTGAAACGCTGCTGTGTCAGGAGAGCTCCAGATGGAACCGAATCTGGGAAAACCTGAGCACAAAGGCGTGTTGTGAGGAGGTGGTCGCAGTCATTAGATGTCATGAATTCCTGTAGTTTTGATGACTGCAGTGTGCTTCCCTGTGGTTCAGTGGCGACAGCTTTCCTTCGCCAGGGGTCTTTGATGGGAGCTGGTGTGGTCATTGCAATGATTGTCATTGGTGTCCCTTTCCAAGGGGATTAGCTTGCCACTTAGATAACTAACAAAACTGAGGTTTGTCATCATCTTTTCCCTTTCTATAGGAAATTGACTATAGAAGTGGGGGGCAGGCAGGGCATAGAAGAGGGCAAATAAGAAAATAATTGGGACAATTGTAACAGCATAAGCAGTAACACATAAAAAAAGGGAAATTGGACTTTGTATAGCTTTCTTTTCCCTCTTCCTATGAAAGAATTGAACTCTAGAGCACTGCCGGACATGCCTGCATTTGACATGTAATAAAAGGCATGGCAGGTCTTAAATAGTTAACTGGAATCTCATTTCCCTGCCTTCTTTTTCATAGGTAGCATTCTGTCACATTCCTATATCACAAATATACTCAGAATACAGGGTGGAGTGAAAGTATGTTTATTGTCGTGAGTATGTGAAACTCAGAGTTCATTCTTGTGTTATTATTCATTATTGTATTACTTCCCATACAAACGACTGTAAACCTACTTTTGCCCCGCACTGTATATTGCAGAGAGTGGTAGACCGCCATCCACGTTCATCTTTGATGGATGTCTACTCTCATGGCACATGCTACCTCCTCCTAAGCAAGACCTCATTTAAAAAAACAAAACCCAGCATTTTTCCCACTGGATGTGGCAAATTGTTACACAACCAGAAAGCAGCAATATCTTATGATGAACACTCTAAGGGTGTCATTAAAAACCTTTATAATAAGTTGTAAATATACACATGAAATTATTCTTTATCCACTACAATAATGTGTTAGTATCTATAGAGCTTTTTAAAAATTTAATTTTTCTGATTCAAAAGTATACAAAATTGCTACAAAAATTCAAACAAAGCGAAAATTAAGAAAATAAAAGGTGAAAATTCACAAATACTTACCCTTAAAATAACTACTGTTAGCAGTTTGATGTAGAGTCTTCCAGAATTTGCTATGCATAAATACTTACTTGTTTATGTAAAATAAAATGGGACCATATTTTTCAGCAAATGGCTTTTTATGGGAATTTTTTAAAAGATCTTATTTATTTTTAGAGAGAAGGGACAGAGAAAGAGAAGGAGAGAGACAGCTATGTGTAAGAGATATATCGATTGGTTGCCTCTTGCATGCCCCCAACTGGGGACCTTGCCCACCACCCAGGCATGTGCCCTGAGTGGCAATCGAACTGGCAACCCTTCAGTTCTGAGGACGGCACTCAATCCCTGAGCCACACCAGCCAGGGCTGCAAATGGATTTTCAAAAAAATTGAACAAAACACTATGAACATCTATCTTATTTTTCTTAAAGGCTGTGTAATGCATATGAATCATTTTATTTAAATGATCTTCTAATTTTTTATTGACTTTATTGGGCTGACATTGGTTAATAAAATTATATAGGTTCCAGTTGTAAAATTCTATGATACATCATCTGTATATAGCATTGTATTGCTGTGTCACCGTGTAGTGCCAATTACCTTCCCAAAAGATTATACCAATTTGTGTCCTAGATCTTTTAAACACTAATAAATCCTCCTCCACTGCCAGGATACTGTTTGCCATTCAAATTTGAGGTTCTGCTTTGTTTCACAGAATCTCAGTCCCTAGGATCTGCCTCTCAGCTCCCTTTGGGGCTTTTTTCATCTTAAAATTTTGAGGTTAAAACTGGGTTTATTCCTTGGTCAAATTGGATCGCTGAGCTGGCTAGTCTGCCTGTGTTCCCAGGCGAGGAGGTGAAAAGTGCAGTGGCAGTAGACTTGGCCACCTGTATGTTTCTTATTGCTTCTTCTGAAGGTGTTGCTGTTACCGACTCAGAGAAATCCTTCAGGCTTTGTGGGAATTTCCTTGGCAACCAAAAATGGCTTCATCTCAAGAGCCCTTCTTGGTGGTCAGAGTTTGGAACAAAGAGAAAAACTGAAAGAAGAGTTGGACAAGTGTTCTCTTTTGAAGCACTATTCAGCACATTTGCAGCTTGCCTTTGCATCTCCTTCCTCCCTCCTCTTCCATCCCCAAGAGAATTTCGAGTGAACTTATATCCCAACTATAAAGTTAGTTAAATGAAAGGTTTGTACCTTATGTGGAATGCTTTATTAGCAGCTTTGAAGGAGTGCTGTCATCTGGGATAACTGATAAAAACATCAGTGAACCATTTGTTACATGTTGCAGAGTATTTGCACATTTCACTGCTTCCCTATTTCCCTCACAACAGGGAATCTTCCTCCACAGAGTAGCTTTCTGAAGAGGCCGTGCCATGGGAGGAAGTTTCTCTTCCTCTTCTTTGAAAGAGAAGGGCTTCCCACTGTTTCCAGCTCCCTTGTGTGATTGATCCAGTGGCTAGCTGAATTATTTGCCTCAGCAGATTGTTATGACCTTATCAATCACTAGCAGAGCTTCCTGGTTACCACCAATGGTCTGCTGTCACTCCCTAGAACTGAACTGAACTGAAAACAATCAGGCTTCCTCTTTCTCTGCTGCCATGTTCAAAGGGTAGCAGTAATTCTTTTCTATGATCTGAAGGCCAGTGGTTAATCATACCCAGCTGGCACCACTGCCTAAATCAGTGCTTTATGCATATACATACAAGAGGATAGGAAATAACCGAGTCATTGTAATAGCTTTGAACTTCAAATTCAGCTGCACTGTAGATCATTCAGTGGTTCCATCTGATAGTATTGAGTCTCTATAAGGAATAATTAACAACAACTAATATAGATTGGACACTTATTCACACTAATGCTTTGGTTATACTATCAGCCCTATTTTACATATCGGTAAACTTGAGACACAAAAAGAGTAAGTGATTTCCCCAAAGTTTAATAGCATCTAAGTGGTAGAGCTTCATTATGCCACTGGAGCACTGTGCTTTTAATGAGTACAGTGAATTCTGCCTGTTTGTATTAGGGTCTTTTTCAGGTCCTAAGCACTAGATGTCCAATTGATAGGTACTAGCATTTGGTTTGTCTTTAAGGGACACATCATCTTGAATAGGCTAATCACCAGAATTACTATTAAATAAACCAACACTTCAAACACATTTGAAAAAAAATTTTATTGTGTTTTTCCTATTACCATTTAGTTCTCTTATACCCACCCCCCCTGCAATCACCACACTGTGGTCTATGTCCATGAGCCCTTCTTCCTTTTTGCTCAATCCCTCCACCCCCAATCAGCCCTGCAACCCCACTCCTTTGCTGTCATCCTGCTCTCTTTAAGGGTCTTATGGTGACCGGGTATTTCTGCTGCCAAAGTGATTAAGACTCAATGAATCAGCTGTGTGTTGTGTGTGCCCAGGCCTCGAGTGGTGTGGGTGGAAGTCAGTGAGAAAATGCTGGTACAATTTTTAAAGTATAACGTATGATCTCAGATGGTGAGTTTCCTTCTGGCTGGAGAGACCGCGTAAACTGTGCGATGCCTGCAGTAAAGCGAAGCAGTTCACTGAAAGACAAGATGAGTGTGTGGGTGGAGGCATCAGTCACAGAGCAATGGGGCTTGAGAAGCATCGTTTCATTTTAGAGAACATAACAGAAGATAAGAGTTTTAGCCAAAGAAAACATTCTTCCATGTAGAAAGAGTTAGGTAAGAAATGTAAGAAATAAATTGGAATGTGACTATCTGCAGATTAACAATACAAGTGAATGACTTGGTTTATCTAATAAATGGAAAATACTGTGACTTGTAAAATTCTTTGAATAATGGGCCTCAAGTCCCCCAAATTTGATGAAATACAACAAAGTTTTGATGTTAAATTGTTTTGTTTTTTGGGGTTTTTTTGGTAGTTAGAGTAGCTGTAGAATTAGCAAAAGTGGATTAGATCAGTTAGCTAGTTGGCTTGCCCATGGGCCATGGTGATACTCACCTGATTTATAAATCCTTACTTATGCTTTATTGAGGTGCCCCCTGGGTCCTAACTTTCAGGCTGTTCAATGTTTATTTTCACTACTGATATGTATTCACTTCTAGATTATTAAGTCTGGCAGGTACACAACATTATAACCTTTATAAATATTTCCTGATACAAGGAAAAAGCAATTATTATTAAACTTTTTTCATTAAGCTGATCACAGGAATAGCATTGAGGACTTACATGAGCATGTTAAACTTTAACTCCTCTGAACTTCAGTTTCCTGATTCATAATGCAGGTATTATAATTCAGTCTAAACTGCCTGCTCCACAGGCTTATTGTCTGAAAAGGAACAAGCTTAATGTACTTAAAAAAATTATACAAATCTTCATTATCATCTCATTTTCATTATTTAAATGTGCCATTGCTTTTAATTTTTGGTTGGGTTTTGCTTGACGATTGGGTAGGATGGAAGTCAATTCCGTTTTAGATTTTAGTCCTCACCTTTCAGATTTGCACTACTAACTTGGCTCTTGGGGGTTCCTGCTCTTCTGTACTCCGCTGCCCTGCCTGAGCATCCTGCCATGAGCATTGTACATTGTATGCACATTTCCGCTGTACCCAAGGGTCTCTTTTCCTCTCTACTTTTCCAAGTCCTGTCTTTCCTTTGAGACCGACCAAGTGAGCTTATTCCTTACTTGCAGCCTAGAACATTCTGGTTCATGTTAATTACTCCTGTCTCAAATTTCCAACACCACCCAGCACTTATTTTTGTCACTTCACAGGGGCTCACTTGTTTGCTTTTTTTTTTTTTTTTTGGTGTGTTTCATGTTCTTAGTAGGGTGGGGAGACAGAGTAGGAGGAGGAGGAAGCAGGAGTTTCTTAAGTTAGTTGCTGAGAGTAACAATGATGATGAGTAATCAGGGAGAATCTGCTTGTGCTTATCCTTTCTCTCAGAACTTTTTTTTTTAAGGCTGAGAAAATGACTATGACTATGAGAGCTCCTCAGAGAGAGAGGTGATTTCAGACAGTACTGTTATTGTCTTATCTTTTCATTCTGGTGACTTTAAAAATTTAGTATTTCTTATCATGATCACCGGGTGTTTTATTAAATGAGCCAGTTGGTTGAAATGCACATTCTTGCCAATCTTATACTTTTAATTTTTTTCATCTAGAACAATCATGTAAATGCTAACATTTCAAATATAGTTTGCTCTTTCACTTGTTAAAATCCATTTGCACTTTTTTATTATAATGAGAGCTCAGTGAACACAGTTAACAACTGGCTGACTGACATAGTTTAAACAAAATACCAAATCTTTTTTTCTCTTTCTTTAAAACAAAGTGTAGTGTGTCACAAGGACATATTGGAAAAGCCAACTGTCAGCACAGAAAGATGTTCTATTGCAAAATGACATGGTATTGCTAAGTGTTCCCAAGCGTGGCACATTTCCAATCATGGACTATCCAACATTCTACTTTTAGACATGAGCTACTTCATTTTGTAGGACATGAGATAGTGTGAAATTATAGTTAAGGCATATCCAACCTGGAAAGGATTTATCATTGAATGGGATTTGTTATAGAATTGACTAGCTGTATACGTTTTTTTAACCCTTTTTCACTTCAGTTACAATAACACAGTTCTAAACTAGAACTGTGTTATGATAAAGATCCAACTGTATTATTGAAAATAAAAAAGAGCATGTCAGGTTGAAATCCATCTATATATTAGGATGACATTTCAGAAACACCTTTTGGTCAGAACTGGAAGGAGTTTATCTCTTCTTATAGACTTCTTTGAATTCATTACTCATTGTTTCTCAGATGAAACTTATGGAGGAATCCTGTTTCAATATTAGTTGATTTGTGATATTGAGAGATAAATAAGGGAAATTCCAGAAATTTCCATGTTACCTTTATGTTGTATGAGGAGGAACTAAAGGCATAATTTATTGCCTTGTCGAAGCCTGATCTCTAAGAAGGCATTCCCAGACACTGCATTCTGGAAGGAAGATCTCGTTTAGAAACATAACAGTTGCCGCTACTACTTGATGTAGTTGTGAAACTCTTTTCCAAAGTGAGGAATTCTCAAGAAGTAGCTGTTTTCATCAGGACACTGTGAAAACACCTGTAAATTGGGATGATGGCCACGTCCCTCCTATGCCCGCCTGTCTTTGTGGAACTCCCTGAATGAAGTCCTGCTCAGGGAAGGGGCCTAGATTCAGGTCATGTTTTGGTTTGCAGGTATATTTATAAATGTTTTCTATAGTTTTTGATTTTTAAAAGATGTAGCACAGCATGCAGGTTTTATTAAAATAAAAAGCAAGAATAAATGAAAATAAACTTCTATGAGATGCTCCTACTCTAATGCTATACTAAGGGCTATATGCCGCTATGCTTGTATGTCCCCTAATCTGTGCCTTTATGGTGAAATCATGCTATCAGCTATATTTTCTTCCTTTTGGTTGTGGCTTCTTGATCTAAATTCTCACCTAGGAATACCTAAGTGTGTACAGAATAAGAGAACAGAAGATTTAAACACAAGGAATATAAGATGTAGTGTCCTTTCAGAGTCTTCTGGATAATGGGAAATGTATTTTGCTTAATGTAGAAGAAAAGCCTGGGTTTTATAACCCTAAAGATGATGGTTCAAATCCTGGCTTCCTTCCCTACCAGCTGAGTGGTTTTGTATAGGTACTTAATGTCTCTGAGCTTTAAAAAAGGGGGTAAAAACTTATTTTTTGCGTTTTTATGAGAATAAAAAGAGATAATGTATGAGATAATGTGTGTACATCAGGCACAGATTAATTAGATGTTTAAAAAATATTGCTTCCCTTTCCTACCCTCTTCTCCTGCCTCCTTGTGAATAGAGGAATAAGAAAAACTATGAAACAAAATAGAGAAAAATGAATCAAATAAAACAAATGAGGCAATATATTTTTAATTTTTGGAGTAACCCAAGAGAAAGTAGCAAATTAGAACACTGGGTATTTTAACATTTTTATTAGAATAAATCTTAATTTAGAGTAACTCTATATTAAATAGTACCCTGGGCACAGACATAAAATTTTGTGGTGGTGTTTTCTCTTTTCCCTCTTCTTTTCTGAAAGTAATAAATCACCTTCTTAAACTAGTCAGTTTAGTAGTACAATAAGAATTATTTTTACATTCATATAAGCCATTATCATTTTTATTTTTATTTATTTTTTAATTTTTAAATTAAAAAGTTTTTTTTCAAACAACTCTAATTTTTAAATCTGAGAATGTAGAAAGCTGATAAAGCACGGCAAGGTCATATATAGATAATGTAAGATAGGCTTTTCCCTGAAGGTGTGTACCGGGGATGTCACTCATGACTTAAAGCAGTTTGCTGGCCACCCATTGCCTTTGCAATGAGCCCAGAATCCTTAGCAAGGCCCCCAGACCCTGTCTGTCAGGCACAGCGTGTGCCAGTCTACTGGCTCTCTTGGGCCCTTTGCACACACTGTTTCCTCTGACTGAAATTCTCTGCCTGCTCAGGCAACTGGTGTTCACCCATTATTTCTGTTAGTGCCACCTCTTCAGGGAACTTCCCTGTCACTCCTCCATTTAGCCTACAGCCTGTTCTTATAAGCTATCTTTGCACATTACACTCTTCCATCATGACACCTACCACAACTGTCAGCGAATAATTGCCTATTTTAATTTTTAGTAAAATGTTGCTTCAGAATTGAAGAAGTGATGTCTGACAAACTCCAGCTCACGAATCATAGCCTGCCAGGAGGGTGTTTGTGTATGCCTGGCAAGCTAAGAAAGGTACAGTTTTAAAGAGTTGTTAAAAAAAAAAAAAAGAATATGCGACAGAGACTGTATGTTGCCTGCAAAACCTGATTGAACTTACCTCCCCCCCGCAAAAAAAAGGTTTGCCAACCAATGATCTAAATCATTGCCATATGTGTTGAGTAGATGAACATAAGTATTTATTTATACATCACTTTATTTTCAAGAGCTGGACACTTGATTACAGTAAGGTATCCTTAGAGTCCGTGTGATGTTGTTATAAGCATTTTGATGAACTGAGGGGCTGTGTGATAAGCACAGAGTTCTTAGCTAGAGAATAATTGTGCTCAAAGTGTGTGGATTAATAACTGTTGTAAATGTGGAAAGAGTTTTAATGTCATGGCACTTTTTAGATTGTATTGACCTGCTGAACAGATTTATTAGCAATTCGTATTAAGTCACAATGCATGCTTATCAGATTCTCAGAAGACATGAAATTGACAAGATTAGCTACCTAGATTTCAAACGATAGAATGAAGGAGAGTGATCTTGACAGACCGAAACCACAAAGCCTTTAACAAGAATACATGTAAGCTACGTAAGTTCAATACACGTTGTGCCTGCTGTGAAAATCCTACTTTATTTGGACACAAAGCTTACGACTCATCAGATTTAGATTTTTCAAAGGTGCCCATTATTCAAAAACAGTCGAGGGGATAAGGTTATGGTAACTAGGATGGTGAGATGGTTGCCTTATGGTGAAAAAAGTAGATGTACTGTCTATTGCTCTAGACGTAAACTTGCAATAGCAGGTGCATGGTTTATGGAGGCAGTTTTTGTTTTAACATAAGGATGCATTAGTTAGGAAATAGTGCCTTACTGCTAACTTACGTATGAAGCACTAAACTTTTTTTGCATTAAACCTGTATTAGGTATCGTTGCTACAGGAGTGAACCGGACGCCATCTCTGTTTCAGAGGTTCTGATTACAGATTGTAAGACAAATCTGTAAATAACGTAGGGTGGTGGATATCTTAGTCCAGAGAAGGGAGCATAAATTCTGCCAGGACCTGGGAGTTGGCAGAAGTGACATTTGAATTAATTCTTGAGCTAAATGCCTTTGTCTTTTACTGTAATGTTCAAGAAGAAGCAAATGATTGTATGTTAGGAATATAGTGTCAGGAATATTAGGTTTTTGGGTGGGATATTGGGCTAGACAATCTTTGAGTTCTTTTAAGATGGTCTGATTTGATGAATGTCAAATCAATGGCACGTGGGGATTCAAAATTTCAAAATTCACAAAAGAGGCAGAACTTTGCACGGCAGGGTATCATGGAACAAAGGAGAGAACAGACTCTCAAGCTCAGTGTTCATGTCAGTAAAGTGATCATAAACCGATGGTGCTTAGTCAGAGCCCCCAGGTGGAAATGAAGAGCTTCTCAGGGGAGTTTGTATATAGCTGTTGCCTGCTCTTGTGCCAGGATTTTACTTTCCCCTTCGTTTCTTTTTTTATGCTTCTTCAGTGTTTTCTATTGTTCTAATTTGGTTCATGTTCTCAGAGACCTCAGTGAAGGGTACATTAAAAAAAATCTGCTAAATAAATAATAGCATGACTACTACAGATTTAATTATAGCCCTACAGCTGCCTGTTTGAAGTGTTCTGCTGGGGCCATATGGTTTCTTGTGTATCCCAGCCCTGAAAAGACCTGGTTTAGATGTTTCTCAGCTGAACTATGAGCAGCCATTTGGAAGTCAGTAGACTGTGTGCTTCACCCTTCTTGTCTCTCTGTGGATGGGCATTTTGGTAATAATTTCTAATTAGACCCCAAGTAATCCAGTAGTAAAGCATCCACTAGACAGGCCTTAAGAGTATGTCCACTTGTTAGTTTTATAGGCTGGGTTTTGTCACCAGGTTTGATGTGCAGAGTGGAACGTACTTCTCCATTTAGCCACTTTGATTCAATGGCTTTAAAAAAAATTCTCACCCGAGGAAATGTATTTATTAATTTGAGAGAGAGAGAGAAGCATCGATGTGAGAGAGAAACATTGATCTGTTGCCTCCCATGCAACCCCCTACCAGGATGGGACCCGCAACTTCTTGGTATACAGGACAGTGCTCTGGGGCTCCAACCAACTGAGCCACCAGGCCAGGGCTCAGAATTTTAATGGGTGATTTTAAAAATAGTTTTCTGCCCCAGTGGTGTTGGAGGGAACAGAAGTAGAGGAGGACCGGACACCTGTCCTGCCGCTGTTCTAGGAGTGTGACCTTCAGTGAATATGAAACTTCTCTGGGCCTCAAGAGAGCAAGGACTGGTCCTTCTAGGTCCCTTCCAGTTCCAGAATTCTGCAAGAATCATCTGGGAAACATGTTCCTTTGGTGATAAACATCTAGAGTAGAGGAGTGGCCGTTCCTTTTCCCATTGTGGCATTCTCTACATCTCCTCCCCTACTGCTTCGAATGCCCAAATTTCCCATCCCTTGGGCTACCAGTGCTTTCACTATGAACCCTGTGTAGCGGTTGAAACCTCCGAGAGCAGCAGTTTTGGCCTACATTACCTATTGCTTCAGTTCAAATGCACTGGGCCTTAAGCCTTGTCCATGTCAATGATCCATTTGAGTTTGTGATGAAACGATGGATGCTTTCACCAGAGAAATGCACACTAATTGTGTAGGCACAAAAAATGCACAGGATTACACAGCGCCCATGAAGCCGCTGGGTCACCACAGTCAGGACTGCTGCTCTGTTCTCTGATAAGAGCCCTGCCTTTCCCTTTTGTTCCGAGTGGAGGGAACTGAATGTGAGGTTGGGGACAGAAAAGTAGGTGGTGTGAAGCCTGAAGCACCAGTTCCAAGGGTTCACATGGTGCCAAGGTCAGAGCGTTGCCCGGCTCAGGGATTGCATTGGAGTGGAGCAAACAGTGGGGGTGGTGGACAGTGTTTTCTCAGTTCCCGCACAAGAAAAGTGTTCTGCATAGGTGTTTGTCAAGCTTTTAACTTTCAGCTCTCTTGGTTGCCTCCATTGCTTTTGATAACTCCACCTCCCAGCTCTCATCCCTTGAAGTTTCCGTTTTTAAAGACTAGTCTACATTTTTTACTAGCTACCTGACTAGGATGTATGCAAAAGAATGTGCATGAACCTTTTCCCCTTAAACTATGATTTTTCTGTAAGTCACTAACCCTATGATGCTAATTTTTAGGGTTTGTTTGTTCACTTGTTTGTTTGTTTTGCCTTCATTTGGTTGTTCCTCTTGCTACCCTACTCTCCCAGTGGCAGCTGGAGATTGTGGAGCAGCAAGAAGAAAGAAACCCTATGTTGAGGATCTTTCTTTTTGGGGTGGAAGAGGAAAGACTGTAAATAGAAATTGCTTTTCGGATATTAATAGAAAGGGTGTGAGTTAGAAGTAAAGCATTTTCATGTCCCCGCCCCCCCGGCTGAAAATACACTCTGTCAAAGACAAGGTGTCATCGGGGGCAATACAGGTAAAACGGTGCCACTATTGCAGGGGATGGTATTTGTCTCACAGTGCAGCCGTGCTGACCACCCATGCTCATCTCAGCCTTCAGTATGTCTGATTTTTCAGCCTCAGTATGGGGTTGGTGTTTCTGCAACCATCTCAAGTTAAAACTCAGGCACCTACCCACTTGGTAGAATTAACTTACCTAGGGAGGTATTCTACTGGATGCAAATACGCCTCTAAGTCTGTGATACAAACTGGGGAAAGAGATTTCTTTCTCTAATTCAGAGAATTGTATTTCTGAACTAAATGTAGTGCCAATGTAACTTCATTCCTTTGGTAGAGATAAAATGTATTTTGCCACATCACCTGTTTTCCATATGTTATAGATTTATGTTAAAACTCTAACATGATAATAATTATTACCATTTACTGAATATCTATCATGCTACTTCAGATACTGTACTAGGAGCGTTTTGCCTATTACCTATAACATATAATGCATTATTATCAACTTGAATTTACAAGATAAAGAGGCTAAATGCATAAGATAAATAACTCTACCATCTTCTCAGCAACTGTTGCTTAGGTTAAAATAAAATGAAAACTCAGGCGCTCAGACAAATCAGCACTGGCACATCTATTATTCACCAGTAATGGTGAATCACTTGCTTCTGATGTTAGGGAGCACTGGACATTTGAAGAAATGCACTTGTGGTGTTGCGTGTCATTCTCGACTCTTCATTTACCTTCATTCCCTCTGTTCAGGCATTCGACAAGTCCTGATATCCTGGATTTCAATTTTTCTTAAATCTACTTTCATTCTGTCCCCACTGATGTTCTCTTGCTTCAGGGCCTCATAATAGTCCTCCATTTAACACAGTTATTGAGCGACCTCTTATTTACCCAGCACTACGTATAGACACTGTCAAACACCATCTCATTTACTCTTCTGAACTCTTCGAAGGGATCACTTATTATCCCCATTTTCCAGATGAGGAAACTCAGCTTAGAGAAATGAAGTAGTGTGCCCAAGGTCTCGGAGCTAGTACGAGGAAGAAGTGAGACTGCGCGGAGCTCTGCCTGACTCATTAGAGCTCATAGTCTTTCCTCTGCTTGAACTTAAATCAGCTGGGAACAATCACTGCGCTCAGCAGGGGAAGCTTCGACTCTGGAGACAGACAGCCTTTGATTTAAATCTCTCTGACTTTCCCAGTTTAATAATCTCAGTGAAGTTGTGTAATCTCTAAATCTCATTTCCTTATGGGTAAATATCAACAGTGGTAACTGCTTATAGACATGTTGTAAGAATTTAATAAGATAATGCATGTACAGTTCCTGGTCTGGTGCCTGTCTAGGGACTATTGATTAAAACATGTTAGCCATCTTATTAGTATTACTACTAATAATTTTAAATTACTGTTGACAACTTTTGTGCCTCTTGGTAATGATAATGCCTTTAGAATGCAGTTTTACTGATCAGAGATTTGAAATCTTAAATTAAGAAGGAATTCAACATGCAGCTATTCTCTAAAAGCAGGACTCCCTTTCAAATCTCACTGATAAATCATGGAGAAGGGTAGGTAGGACTTGAAGGCCCTTCATTAGTAATTTTTTTAAAAAACAGTGAGTGGTAGCTACTAAGTAACCCCAAAATAAAAGTTCTTTTTTACCTACACATAAATTATGGTAAAGGCCCTTTGCTTCCCACCAGAGACCCTTCTCACGTTTGCTACCACCAAAGGTGCTCCATACCTCTCCTGGAACCTTCTGCGTCCTCACTTGTGTTCAGGCGGAGTGTAAGGATGCCACAACACAGGTGTGATCACATGGATTCCATGCATTTAACAAACGTGTGGTGAACACATCACCAGGTGGTGCCTTTATAAGGCACTGGGGAAACAAAGTTGAATAGTCTGTCGTTTCTTTTTATAGGGTACTTAAAAACCCTTCTTAAAAGTACTGATGGCCGGATAAGAGGCACTGCCAGGTCAGTCAATGATTGCATCGTGATAAGTGCGATCTCAGGGAGAAGGCCAAAGTCCTGCTGTGGAACAAAGTCAGGGTTAGTTGGGGGAGTCCTGTCTACCCCCAACTTATCTACCCAATAATTTTGGGCTGAAGTTTGGAGGGATAAGTTGTAGTTAGTATTAAAGTGGAACCCACGTAGAGGGCATTTCCCATCAGATTAATCAGTGTTTCCAGTTTCCTTCCTTGGTGTGTGGAGCAGGCGAGCTGCCTTTACATTCGGGGAGCTCCTGACGCAACAGTGAAAGAGGAAACAGACTTTAGAAGTATTCTCAGCCGCCACTTAGAGTGTGCAGGTTCTTGATTTTCTTAAAGTACTTTTTAAAGTGTGAGTCTCTTTATTTTGGTTTTCTGCTTTCTTTGTCTCTCTGATTCATATTATTTTATGCAATTAAATACTGTTAAGTGCTTTAAAATATGGTCATTAAATTTTTTAAAAGTTATCTGTACAGAGCCTAAACCACTGTAGATGCTTAGCATTAGTTCGTTGTATAAAAGATTCAGAGATTTCAGGGCAGTGTCTTCTAAACTTTAGGCGGTAAAATGTATTCACAGGAATATCGGAGTTTCACAGTACAGTGAAGGAAACAGAGCATTAAAGGTTATCATTTCCATTCTGGTTGGTTGTTTAGCTAGATAAGTTTCATGAAGTTCCTTAAACTTTTTGAACTTTAGTTTCTCTGATCTGTAAGATGGTTAAGTAATGTATTTCCCATAGGCTTGCTGTAAGAATTCAAGCAAGATAGTAAATGTGAAAGTGGTTGAAAAGTTGTAAATAGCTACAAACATGGACAGTGTTATTTTTTACTGATATAAGACATGAGAAAATGCGACTAGAGATTTTGACAAGTTAATTTTTAAAGTAGGTCAGTACTTGAAATTTCATCCTATTTGGGAAATCAGAACTGGTGGATTGTACTTAATGTTATATTTGGCTTAATAGCCACTTATAAATGTGCCGCTTTGTAGAACATTTGCATTAATGGTGGTGAGATGTCTATATTTGGAAGGAAAAATTAGAAAATCGAATTTTCACCCTCAGGGGACTGTTTTCATTTTGTTTTTTAACAATGGAATAGGCAAAAGCAGGAGAGTGATCAAAAAGTAAAAACATGTAGCCCCACACCTTCTGGCAGCTTATTTAATGATTTTGTTACATGTTTTCCTATTTTATACACTCTGGAAATCTCAGACCATATCATAAATGTTCAGTACTAATAACATTATATTAGTTTTTCCAGATTTTGAATTCTATAGGTGATCAAGCAGTAAGTAGTTCCTCTTTTTAGTCCTCTTAGACATTGGGCTGGTGGTCTTTGAATTTAGCCTTGGAAATATTCTTCTAAATCGCAGCTTGGAGATGACCTGCAGGCCAATCAGAGCTTCCATTAAAAACAAAACAAAACATGTTTCTGGTCACACCAAAAAAGTCCTATCCCACAAGAGATGAGTAAAGAATATCTTTATATAGCAGAGAAGTTTTAAGATAATTCTCCTTACATGGTCTTGGAATAAAAAGCAGTACCTGCTTAAGCTTACAAAACAGCGATTCTTACCTTTTCCCTTCTGCCATTTCCTAGTTGGGTGATCATACACTTTGCAATAAAGAAGTAAGATTTAGGAGTGCGATGCTGTTTGTCTGGTCCCTTCAGGAGCACCCAGACCCTGTCTTCTGCCCAGCACCCTCTCAAGATCACCAGGGCAAGTGTACACACAGAGAATCAAAGGCCAAGGAACCCTGAATTATTGGCTGAGGCTTTGGCTGTGAACCCCAAAGCAGAATCCTGGTGAACTAGGCAGATCCTCTGTCTCATCCTGATAGCTTTAACAGGCCTAGAAGCAAAACAGGCTTCCTTTTCCTTGTAACTCAAGAGTAGGCCTGCTCTTTGTTCTGGGAATCCCCTACTACAAAGAAAGACAGAGCTTTCATTGAGAAGAATTATTTTCCCAGTACCTGGAGAAAAGCTGGTGTAGGCTAATTGACGTAGAATCTGATTAGTAAAGATCAGCCCTTCTTTTCCTTAGCTCTGGGCTTCTGGAAAGTGGAAGCAGGGGCAGGGATGGGAGATAGGGACAGCCCACAATTAACTGTAGAAGCCATTTGTAGGTAATAAACTATTCTCCAGCTATCATACCCCAGGATCCCCAGAGTTTGAGACTGCAGATATGCTCCAAATAGATACACATAGTTCTTGGTAGGTCAAATCTATTTCAAAATTATCCCAGGGATTAGTTTTCACGAGGTTCCTTTTGGTAGCCTGCTTCTTTATCCCAGCCCGGTTGGAGGCTAATTTTGGCCTGAGGAAAGCATACTTGATTAGGTGATATTATATTCAGGTTCAGTAGTGGTGGGATACTAGGGTTTGTATACCCTGGGAAGATAAAGGCAGGAGTACATCATTTCAGACAGAGCACATCCAGGTGGCCTGCCTGACCTGCACTGTAAGAGAGAAAGCAGTAGAGAAGTTTACTCTCTATGCTGGAGAAACTAATAAGAAGGGAGGGTTGAGACCCACATTTTCTTGTATATTGCTAGATATTTTACCTCCCATCTCTTGTAATCTTTACAAAAGTTTTTAAAGAATGAGTTATGGCCATGGAATATGTTTTTAGTTTTCCTTGATCTAAGGGCGTCCTGCCAAGGGAGCACTACACCTAAGCCAGGTCTGCAGTGAAATGACAGTTTAATTCTTAAAAATCTTGTTGTACTATCATTGTTTTATTAAAGTAAAATATGTGTGTGATTTACTTATGTACACTATACAAGTCATAAATCTGCTTGATGATTTTTCTCAATGTGAACACACCTGTATAATGGTCACTCCGATTATGAAATAGAACATGATCAGCATAGTACATTTGTTTTTTATGTCATGATTTCTTTTCTTATTTTTATTATTTCCTCTTTTATACCTTCTTTGAGTTGCATTTGCAGTTTTATTCTTCTGGAGACCTACGTTTGGATCATTGAACTTTAGCATTCCTTCTTTTGTAATATTTACACGTAAGACCATGCATTTTACTCAATGCACATGTTTAATAGTGTTCCACCAATTTTGATATGCAGTATTTTTATATTATGAGTAATGTTGACTTTAACAAGCCAATGATACCTTTTTTAATTTCAAGAACATCTGTGTTTTAAAAATAGATTCTGCTGAAATTCTCTATCTTATAATAAATATTTAGAAAATATTAAGTTATTTGAAAGTCTGTGTTTGATAACTACAATATGTATCTCTGCTTTGAGTTCATTTCTAACTTCTGTTTTTTTTTCTCTTGGGTTTCACTCATTTGATCTTGCCTAGAGTATATGCCTAATAATTCCTACTGAATGTTAGATATAAGATATACATAGTAGGAATAATTTGATACTTTTTTTTCCACAAAATTTGATACTCTTGATGATGTTATCTTTCTTCACAGATGATTTCTTTTTGCTTTTGGTTGGTATTTAGGTTAGGGGCAGGTCACCATAATATTTACTCTGGAAGTGAGCTGATTAGTAGGTGGGTTTCAGTCTTTATGTGGATTGGCCTATTCCTAGTTTGCCCTTTGCCTCGGGTCTTTGTTTTTGGGGGTCCCAACTGGATGCCTGGCGTGTTTTCCTATCATTTTGAGAGTGCAGAAGGATCTGCTCAATTTCTGAATCTCTGTAGCTACTTAGGAATTGTCAGATGTCTTTAGAATTCTATCAGCTAAGTTTAGCCTCACCTCTATAGTTTCCTTTTTCAGGGATATTGTTTCCTCAAGTTTTTAATGTCATAGTATCTTTCTGATTCCTTTAAACTAGCGATTTTCAGACAGTGTGTCACCAAAAATTTTAAAACACACAACACCTGACTGTTTGGTCAGGGGCACAGGCCCCTTCTCATTTAGATCGTCACATAGAAACAGTGAGGACAGCCACGGCAACAGCTGTTCAGTGAATGAATTAAAGTTATACCTACTTTTGTCAGATCAGCAAAAAATGCATTTTGGGGCATACCACAGAATTGTAGTAATTAGTTTATATGTGCCATAAGATGAAAAATGTTAAAAATCACTGCTTTAAACACATTGTAAAAATCCAGCTTTTCAGTCTTTCTTGATGGAAGGATTGGTATGATGCAAGCCAGTTATTGTAGCTGGAAGCGATGTCTCTTAGAAACATTACTTAGAATGGAAATTTCTAGTTCACCAAATACACAACTCCAGGCCTACAACCATCCACACAGAACCTAAATTTTGGGATTCATAGACTTAAGAGATATGTACCGTGACAGGGAGATACAGTCGAGCCTATGAAATATAGGTGAGGCTCGGAGTCAACTCAACCTAACCAGCCACATGGATGCAGATGTCATCTCCTTTTTCCACTCACTCGTCTTGCTATAAGAGAAAATGGTCAGCTTGCTTCTTACCTTCAAAGCACTGCACCCTTCCATTAGAAAAAAGTCCCAGTGAGTTTGTCAAAGTTTAATCCATTAAATTGGCCTCTTTTTCCAAGGTATAGAGAAAGGGAGTGGGTAGAGGCAGAATTATCTTCCTGATGGTGAGTGGAAGAACACTTTTGTTCCTACCCTAACAGTTAATATAGTAAATGAATAAATTCATACTGGGTAAATACTTTATCTAGGCTTCTTCCCCTCATTCTTTTGAGTTCCTTGAATCTTCATTTTCCACAGCATGTAATTATTCTTCAATGCCCTATCTTAGCTATTGCTCAGGAATCAGCCTCAATAAGATTAATATGTAAGGTAACCATATAACATTTTCCATAGTCCAAGGTGCTTTTCAGCATGAAGGAAGGTAATACCAGTAAGTGCATCAGGACAGTGGGGGTAAACTGGGGTTGTCCAAAGCACACTGGTGGGTCTGGTGACTGCACCTTACTAGTAACACAGGTATCTTTGCAGTGGAAGGGCATGATTCTAGGTGACCTGGAATGATTTTGAGCTTACCAGATGAGTTTTTGGGGGAAATAGCAATTTCCAGAGAGAATGGAAGGGGGCAAAATCAGCAGGAAGAAGAGCAAATAAGCTAAGAAGAAGAAAAACAGAAGGGAAAGAACACCAATAAGAAAGCCAGGAATAAGCTCTTTGCTCGGGAAAACAGGTGGGTGTCAGCTTATGAGCATGATGCATTAGGCAGGGTGAACTGAGAGTGAATACAGGTGGGAAGACTAAAATCATTGTCATGGAAGAGAAAAAAGGATGGATGGAGTGCAGTAGCAGTAGGTATAAGCTTTGTAAAAATAATGAGAAAGTATATTCAAATTTAGATGATTTTTAAAACATTGCTTGTACTAAGAACAGCCTATAGAATCCCCATCTAATAAATCAGGTTCAGATGACAAACCGTGAGTAGTCCTGGTTATAAATAAATGACACTGTATTACAGACACACTTATTTAAACATGTGCTAATAATGGCAGAGAAAAGGAGGTAGGGTTTAAGTCACTGAGAAATAATATGATACTCTGTACCTACTTACCAGGTGTTGCTCTGAGGGTGATGGTAAGGTCGCTTGGAGGGCATAGTGTTAATCAAATGGTTATCCCAGTAAATGGTTACTAACATTGGTTACCAGTTGCATTGTAATGTGTCCCCTATAGAAAACCTAAAATATGCAAACTTCTTCCATAGAAGAGGGCAGGAGAATTTAAGACCAGAGTGGAGAATGGAAGATTGGTCTTCTCAGTTAGCTATATATGAAGCATATCACTTGTATATGTGTAACTTTTCCATCATCACACAGAAGTGCCATTCTAAACAAGCTATCTATTTTATAATCAGTCCACTTGTTCTGATTTATGCATTCATATTGTCTAGTTTTTTGGTATGTTAATACTGTGTTCACTGGGTTGTTAGAAATCCACTAAGGTCGTAAGAAAAGCTAAGAAATTTTAAGAGTAAACATTTATGGCAGAGGGCAAACCATAGCCTTCTGGATAAGTATAGCAAGACATTACTGTGGGAGAAGGAATACGGGCTAGTCTAAAAGGAACCTTCAATGTACCCATCTGAGTTCACAGAGTTGGTGGTATTACCTGGTAAAGACAAAAAAAGGCACAAAATCGCTGAACTAGTCACAGTATCTCTTACCAGTTGTAGCTCCAGATGGCAGCCATTTGGAATCTGTTTCTTTGAGATCAAGGTTGGCTAAGGGAACTGTTGTTGTTTTTTTTTCCCACTGTGTGTGTTCTCATAGTTGACCCTGCATGAAATCCAGGCTGGGTATCCCTTGGAGAATCAACTAATGATCTATAAGAAAGGAATGTCAAACTTTATCTTTGGAATTCAATCCAGATGAGTTTATTGGGTGATTTTCAACCTGATTTGAAAGCCCTTAGAGTCTGTTCTTGTTTTCATTATCTTTTATTGTTCCTTGTAATTCCTGAGTTACTCTTCATCTTTTTGTTTAATATTTATACTTTTTTTTCTTAGTGGTTTATTATTGTTTACAATTTATTGTATAAGCCCAGAATTGGTTTTCATCCTTCAGTCATTACTTTTTTCTTTATCAGGTATTATTGAGGTACTTAAAAAAGATAACGTATAAGTCAGTATTTGAAGAGCTCACCTTTACAAAGAGATCTTTAAACTTCGAATCAAAGGAGAGCCTTTCTTGAACTCTGTTGCCAGGTGTGATTTCTGCCCTTGGTAACCTCCCTTTCAACAATATACCTTTCATATGGTATTTATGTTTTTTTCTTTCATTGTAGCTACTTCTGTATTTGCTCCTCTCCATTGCACTGTGAACTTCAGGAGAGTAGGGTCTGTCTATTTTCTGCAGTGCCCACTCCCAGGCCTTAAACATTGTAGGTGCCCAGAGAGTTTAAAGAGAGTTAAATGCAGTGGAGAGTGGGATTAAATGGCAGATGAATACATCTCTGCCCAATGCAGCATTTTCTATTCTGTCTTTACCATAATGTGTTTTATTTTTCTCCCAGTGGGGGATACAGCATTCACAGGCATGTAGGCATATTCAAGGCTCTGAGAGAGTCTGTACTATAGAAACTTATTTAATTTTATTTAACCTGGAATTCCTAAAATTTATTTGATAAGTGTACTTTTGTGAAGGGTCTGGACTCTTCAGTAAACAGAAATCACCCCAAATTAATTGTAAAGACCCAAATGGAATTGCCTGGCTTATGTAACTGGTAAGAATTCGTGATGAGTTCACAGAATGAAGAAACTGCAGGACCTCAGGGCCAGGGACTGGGGACTCGGGAGTCTCTCTATTCAGATGTTTTTCTCTCCTGCTTTTGTCTGTTTCATTTTGGATACTGACCTCATTGTCTCCTAATGTGGGCAGTGCTGTGACAGGTCCTTTCAACAGGGAGGAGAACAATCTCAGGAGAGAGAGAGAATATTGATGTTTACAAATTCAAATATTGGTTTTCCAAAGGGGTTTGGTCCCTAGTTGAGTTGTGTATCTGTCCTTTGGACCCGTTGGTGTTATCAGGGGCAGAGTTTGTTAATATTGGCCAGGTCTAGGCCTTTTGTCCACTTACATAGCCTGGGTGGTGGTGGTATGTCCAACAACCTATAATCTTAAGAGAGGAGTTAGGAAAGCTTCTTGGGAGGAGTGGAAATAATAGCCATCGTTCAGCAAATATTTACTGAATCTTTGGTCCTCAGGCACTCTCCTAGGCATTAGGGATATAACCCTGAGCTGTAATAGATGGATATTCCTACCTTCATGGAGCATTCTAGTGGAGAGGTAGAAAATTAAGAAGATAAGTAAAGCATATAACATGTTTGGCTCTCAAAAGTACAAAGAAGAAAAAATATTAAGCAGGAAAGAAGAGTAAGAAGAATCTATGGGGAGAAGGAGGTGGCAAGTTTAACTGAAGTGGCCAGGGAAAGACTCACTGATTAAACTTCTGGCCAAGATGGAGGCATAGGTAGACACACTGTGCATCCCTGCACAACCAAAAGAAGGACAACAGATTTAAAAACTAAAAACAACCAGAACGGCCAGAAAATTGAACTGTATGGAAGTCCAACAATGAAGGAGTTAAGAAGAAACATTCATCCAGACCAGTAGGAGGGGCAGAGATAGGCAGCCAGGTGGAGAGGACTCGCGGCAATGCAGCAGCTGGAGGACTGGGTGGTCTCACATTTGCATGTAGATAAACCAGGAGGAACAACTGGGGAGCAAGACAGACCACGCAGCCCAGGGATCCATCTTGGGGAAAGAAAGCCTCAAACCTCTGATTGAAAACTCCGGTGGGGGTTGTGGCAGTGGGAGACACTCCCAGCCACACAGGAGAGTTCATTGGAGAGACCCACAGGGTCCTAGAACGTATACAAACCCACCCACTCTGGAAGCAGCACCAGAAGGGCCCAATTTGCTTGTGGGTAGTGGGGGAAGTGACTGAAAGCTGGCAGAGAGCAGAGCAAGCACCATTGTTCCCTCTCAGACCCTCCCCCACAGACAGCATCACAATGCAGCCACGTGGGTTGCCCCGTCCTAGTGAACACCTAAGGCTCCGCCCCTTATCACATAACAGGCATAGGAAGACAAAAAAAAAAAAGGCCCAAATGAAAGAACAGATCAAAACTCCGGAAAAAATACAACTAAGTGATGAAGAGATAGCCAACCTATCAGATGCAGAGTTCAAAACACTGGTAATCAGGATGCTCACAGAATTGGTTGAGTATGGTCGCAAAATAGAGGAAAAAGTGAAGGTTATGAAAAGTGAAATAAAGGAAAATGTGCAGGGAACCAACAGTGAAGGGAAGGCAACTGGGAGTCAGATTAATGGTTTGGAGCAGAAGGAAGAAAGAAACATCCAACCAGAATAGAATGAAGAAGCAAGAATTCAAAAAAATGAGGAAAGGACAAGAGACCTACAGGACAACTTTAAACGTTCCAACATCCATATCATATGGGTGCCAGAAGAAGAAGAAGAGCAAGAAATTGAAAACTTGTTTGAAAAAATAATGAGGAGAACTTCCCCAATCTGGCAAAGGACATAAACTTCCAGAAAGTCCAGGAAGCTCAGAGAACCTTGGACCCAAAGAAGCACACACCAAGGCACATGATAATTACATTAGCCAAGATTAAAGATAAGGAGAGAATCTTAAAAGCAGCAAGACAAAAGGACACAGTTACCTACAAAGGAGTTCCCATAAGGCTCTCAGCTGATTTCTCAAAAGAGACCTTGTAGGCAAGAAGGGACTGGAAAGAAGTATTCAAAGTCATGAAAGGCAAGGACCTACATCCAAGATTATTCTATTCAGCAAAGCTATTATATAGAATAGAAGGGCAGATAAAGTGCTTCCCAGATAAGGTCAAGTTAAAGGAGTTCATCATCACCCAGCCATTATTACATGAAATGTTAAAGGGACTTATCTAAGAAAAAGAAGATCAAAAATATGACAGTAAAAATGACAACAAACTCAACAACTATTAACCGAACCTAAAGAAAAACAAAAGCAAACTAAGCAAACAACTAGAACAAGAACAGAATCACAGAAATGGAGTCACATGGAGGGCTATCAGCGGAGGAGTGGGAGGGAGAGAGAGGGGGAAAAGGTACAGGGAATAAGTAGCATAAATGGTAGGTAGAAAATATATGGGGAGGTTAAGAATAGTATAGGAAATACAGGAACCAAGGAACTTATTTGTATGACCCACGGACATGAACTAAGGGGGGAATGCAGGTGGGAGAGGGTGTGCAGGGGGGAAGGGAATAAAGGGGGGAAATGAGACAACTGTAATAGCATAATCGATAAAATATATTAAAAAATAAATATCTTACATAAAAGCAAAAAGAAAAAGACCCACTGATTAGAAGGTGACTTTTAACTAAAGATCTGAAGGAAAAGGAAGGGAGGGAGGGAGCTGCAGCAGGTGTAAAGGCCCTTAGATAGGAGTCTGCCTGGTGCATTTGAGGGAGGATGGAGAGGCTCGAGTAGCAGGTGTGCAGAAGACTGGGAGAGAGCAGTAAGAAATAAGGTCACGGAACTGATGACAAGCCAGATAATGCTGGGGTTCTGGGTGGTCATAAAAACACGGCCTTCCCTCTTAGTAGACAAATGATCTGGTCCACTAAACCAAATGAAGGGTTTAGGCAGAGGAGAGAAATGATCTGAGTCCTGATTGGACCTCTGGCTGCCTTGGTGAACAGACTGGGTGCAAGGGCAGAAGCAGATAATCCAGCAAGGAGGCCCAGGGCATATCAGGGAAACAATAGTCATAATGTGGACGAGGGTTGTGGCAGTGGAGGTGGACAAGGGTGGTGACAGTGAAGGTGGTGAGAAATGGCCAGATTCTGGATATACTTTGAACACAGATCCAACAGGTTTGCTGACAGAATGGACATGGGGAGAGAGAGGAAGGGAAATGTTGAAGATGACAGCAAGGCTTTGGCCTGAGCGATGGAAGAATGGAGTTGCAATTCACTAAATGAGGAGACGGGACGAAGAGCTAGCTTGAAGGGACTGTCAGGGGCCTCAGTTTTAGAGATTGAAATGCGTGTTAGACATGCAAGTAGTGATGTTGTTGTGTCTGGACTTCGGGGAAGGTGTCCTGGCTAAAGATATAAATGTATGATTCATCAGCATATAGAGGGTATTTAAAGATGTGGGACTCGATGAGGTCACCCCGAGAGTGTGTGCAGTGAGAGAAGAGCCATGTAAGGACGGAGTTCTGGGGCCCCTCAGGCACCACACCTGTTTATTTTAGAGTAGCTACTAGTTTCTCTGAGAACACCTGTGTTCCACCAACACAGTCTGAGATAGGCTGATCTAAAAGGACATTATCCTTACAACTACTTTTATTCAGAGCATATAGAATACAGTTTATTTCCTTTGGCCTTTAGAAATATGCTCCTAATTTTCCAAGATGGTAGAGTGATCTCAGTAAAGGTACCATAGTACTAGTGAAAGATTTTGTGGAAGGGCCAAATTGACTGGAATTTTCCGCATGTGTTGTGAGTCAGGTAGCTGCTCAGTGACAGATCTGGACACAAGAGGCTTTAAAACCTCTCTAATTTTCCTGGGCATTTGAAGTTCTTTTGGTTTGATTTTTAGTGCTACAGAGTTCATTTCTTTCACTCAAAATATTTAGTGCAGCTGAATTCAGTGAAAAGTGGGTAGGTGTTCAGTACAACGAGGCATAAACTATTCTAACCTTCAAGAAACTCGGGGAAAAAACTTAAACATGGACAAAAGTGTGATTCAGAAATGAATACTTCCAGAGTTCCCAAGAAAGTGGGCTCAGATGGTAGCAAGGCTTGAGCTGAGCTCTGAAGGATGTTTAGAAAGGTAGAAATGAGACTGATTTTGGTAATGACTGTTGGATAAGTACATACAAAAGAAGTAGGTTCGATCAGATTACTTGCCTAACTAGAGCAAAGAGTGCTGGAGAGGACAAAACCCCATTATTACAGAGCTTTGTGTCCCGTGTTGGTAATGGGACCTCTCTGGAAGGGTTCGAGGAAGCTTCCTCTGGCAGTGTTACTTTGTTAGGTGTTCGGGCCACTGGGCCATATCCCACACTGTTACAGAGAACAGTACATTCCTGTAACTTCTTTAGGCCATAATGATAGTTTTGGCAATTTGATGTTTTTAGGTCCTTCCCATGGCTGCTCTTTTCATGTCTCTACAATGTAAACATAATGTATTTTTAATATTAACTTCTTGGAGGAGTAATGGTATAAACTTTGGAGAAGTACCTTACTGCTCAGAAGTAGTCATGTTTCTAACGTCTAAAATATATCTCGCCTTTGCTTTTTTATTTTAGGTTTCCACTAAATTATTAGCCCCAACTTCCTTGTGGTTTTTTTTTCCCTTACAGTTTTCTTCTCATATAAAGTACTAGATTTAAGGAAAAAAATCCCATAAAAATGCTACTGAGGGTGATGGAGTGTTAGAGATCAGTTTTCATTACACTTATTTTCCCTAATTAAGAACTCTTTAAATGGAAATTGAAAAGAAAGTGTTACTATAACTTTTTTATTGATGGGGAAAATTGGGTCATTCCTGCCACTTCCCATCGCAGTGATAATCCATGGCACAAAATACTAAATGCACTGGGAACTTTTGACTTGAGGGGAGAGACATTTGTATTGATAAGAATATATCAGAAGTCTGCCTTTCATATGGTCCTGCAAAATTCTTATCTCTATCCTTCCATGATTGTTGAAATATTTTCCTTGAGCTATAGGAGGCATTTCCCACTCACTGAAGGATGCTTAAACAACCCTGTTCTAAGTGGGAGTTGGGAAGGGACCTAAGGAATAATACCTACCAGATAAGCTTTTGAAGTGAATGTGTTAAGCACCCTTCACTCTTCAAGAAAACTACTTCCCAACTTTACCACCACACTTAAACTCACACGTACCACCCCTTCCTCCCCACTGTCAGCTCACTTGTATTTCACTGCGGAAATGTGAGTCTTCAGAAGCCCTCATCTTCATGCCGCCAAATGTCCCATCTGTACCCATCTAGTCTGCTTTCCCTGGTTCAGGTTGATAAGCTCTCCATCTGAAGATGGAGAAATAACCCCTGAACTTGTGGTGTGGATAGGCTTTTCTCAGTAATTCAAGGTGTTTGAGCAGATTTTGAGGGTATCTGCTATCTCTGATGCAGTAATAACCTGCCTCTACTAGATCATTCTCATGAACACTCCAAAGTGTTATCATATTTCCCATTAAAAAAAATCTTCCATTGTATGCCTTCTTCCACCTACCTTCCTATTTTTCTGGCTTTTCTTGGTAGCAACATTTTTCAAAATAATTATCTGTATTCCATGTCTCCATTTCTTCATCTCTCATTCTTTCCTGGGCTCCCTGGTGTCCACTTAACAGCTCTTGTCAATATACCCAGCACCTCCATCTCGCCAGATTCACTGGCCCATTCTTCTCCTTTTTTTCCCATTGGTTCATTCCTACTTATGATTTATTTGAGCTTTCAGCTGCCTTTGATTAGCTGATATGCTTTCCTTATTGAGCCCTTCCTTCACTTAACTGTTAAGTCCTGATTTTCTTCCTGCCTCACTGGCTGCTCTTTCCCAGTGTCCCCTGCTGATAGCTCCTCTCATTCCTATAAAAGCTACAGTGGTCCAGGGTTTAGATCTTATCCTTCTTCTCTAGCTGCACTCACATCCAAGCTTGTGTGATTCTGTCCTATGGTTGTAAGTATTATTTACATGGTAATATGTCTGAAATGTATGCCTTTCTACTACTCCACCTTTCCACTTGGACTTTTTGTAGGCAAGTCCCACCTAAAACATCCAGGACTCCTGACTGTGGCCTTCAAGGCCCTTGCTATGTAGTCCCTCCCTGCATTTGCACTGTGGCCTCTGCAACTTCATTTGTTGCTATCTTCCCCCCATTGTTCCTTCAGCTGCCATCACACTTGCCTAACTGTCTCTTCTAATTGCCAACCTCATTCCCATCTCAGAGGCTTTGTGCTCACTGTTCTCTTTGCCTGGAATGTTCTGTGTCCAGATCTTTGCATGGCTTGTCCCCTTACTCCAATGTCAAATGTATTTCTTCAGAGGCCTTTCCTGGCCACCCTACCTAAGGTACCCTCTTACTGGTTTTAGTCATTTTTTCTTAGCACTTATCACTACTACAAATCATATTTTATTTCTCCTTTGATGGAATATGAGCTCAAGGAGGACATGTGATTAGTTGATCCTTCCCTCTTTCCCTAGGTCTTAGGTCGGTGCCTGGCTCCTACTAGACTCGCAACACATGTTTATTAAGTGAGTGAATCAATAAGCGAATCATCTTATATGTAAACATTGTTTTATATATAAACCATGCTACTATATCCTCAATATTTTTTAATCCAAAGTACAGAGAAATGTTTAGTAAAATGGTGAAACATAATGGGAAAATGGCTACAGCTCGATCCAGTTGCATGTGGACTCATAGAAAGGAATTCCCATGAGTAATGTTTCTTCTGTTCCTTTCTCTGGAAATAAGGTGTGTTTTCTTGGCTCTTCCCATGCAGCTGAAGAACAAGTTCATGAAAAAACTTCCTCGTGATGCAGAAGCCTCCAATGTGCTTGTTGGTGAGGTCGACTTCTTGGATACGCCTTTCATTGCCTTTGTTCGACTACAGCAGGCTGTCATGCTGGGGGCCCTGACTGAGGTCCCTGTGCCCACAAGGTAAGCTGACCCCTGACCTGCTGGGGCCTACAGTGTGAGCACAGGGGAATCTCCTCTCCCTCAGGCTGGAGAATCAATAGAATGAGGATACATCAGAGGGAGCATATTGGGAAGGTATGATTTGGAATAATTGTTTAATCTGACTTTCATGCTGTGACATTAGTTAATACTTATATAGTAGTAACCATAATGGCAATTAAAACAATATCTTGGACCATGTGATAATTTTTTCTTATGGATTAGTCTGTTTAAGCCTCATAATAATAATTTTTAAGTATAAATGGTCAGTATATGAACTCTATAGATGAAGAAACTGAGTCTTAGAGTTTAAGTAACTTGCCCTAGCTCATACAGGTGGTAATTGATTCAGAGGTCAGAGTTGCTTTTAGTTGCTCTATTTTATATCAGATAATTGATAGTGTGTGTTTGCATATACATATGTATACAGACATAAAAATTATAAAGCTACACTCTTAAATTGGCACACTTTGCTGTTATGTTTATGTTGTATAAATTTTCACTTTAAGGGAAGCATATTACTGTTTTTATAACCACATATTCCATATACTGCACAGTATCTTCGAACTAATCCTGTTTTTCTCCCTCTGCAGCTATTCTCAGTAGAGTTAGGAAGCTTGGCTTATGAAATGCAGTGAGTGAAGAGAAGTTAATTCTTCACTTAAACTTGTGCTCAGGAAGAGTTTGAAGAGAAGTTTGTAATCTTCAAATTGATGTCTGAAAATTACCATGTGCCTGGGAACTTTGAGGGTGTGTGTGTTTTTGGTGTGTCCAAGAGCAAGGACAGGTGACTTTTCTCTTCTTTAGGTGTCTCCAGGTGAGCAGGAAGGGATATGAATCCTCCTGGGTGATCTCAGATGGCCTGGGCATGATTCACTGACCATGACAAGGGGCTCGAGGTTTGTTTTGAGCCAAATAAGGGGGCAAATTAGGAGAACATTTCTTTCATTGCCTCCCAATTTATAGATTATAGGACATTCTTTCCGATCATACAGGTATTTTTGCCTCATTTTTCTGTTTCTTAGATTCTTAAAATGGGAACGATACATGTCATTTTTAGGCAGTCGTTGGACAAGAACAGAGGAAAGGAGACAATCATTGCTTATTCAGTCAAAGGGATTATCATGATTTGTGCTTTCTGTAACTTAGCTATTTGCTTGAAAATGTGCCAGCAGAGCCTTGAAGTTCTATCAGAGCGGTCACCTGGCGCAAGCTAGCTGACTCAGACCGCCTCTGTATAAAACACCCTGTGGTTTTATTTACGTCTCTTTGGACTAACTTTACTGGGGCTTGAGAGAAAAAAAATATGCCAAGAAGTGTTAAATTGCTTCTGCTTTTTCATTTTTATTATTTTACTTTAAAAGCAACAAATAAAAAAATACTTTCAAAGACTTTTTTTAAATAATACTATGAGTTTATTGAGTAGCAAATCACAACCATTTCTGTCTCTCTTATCATCTGCTTCTGCTTGTCTCATTCTTTTCCTCTGTGCTGGAGCATGGCAGCCGTCTAGAGGTGAGAGACAGCACCATTGGAATTAACAAAAGGAGCCCAGCAATTCAAGCGAATGTAATTCAATAATGTCATAAAACTATTTCAGGGCAATAATGTGAACAATATACCCTAGCATGTTAACATTTTTCCAGGAAATAGTTTTATCCACTTGCTGTCCTCTGAACCAGTGCAAGCTGTAATCACTGACTAGGGAGCCTCATTAGGTTTTTTGTGTGTGAGTAATGTGGGGCTGTTTACAATGGCTGCATCCTGTGAAATCCAATAAAGGAAATCCCACAAGGAACGTGGGAGTCATTGCGAAGCACTGCCTCTGTGCCCGGCCATGTGCTTTACCATGCTCGCTACCCTGTTGTACTGCAGGGAGACCCGGAAGTCTGCTTTTGTGCACATCTTGTAATGATCATTTTCCCTTCTGAAGGTAGCGGAAAGTTATACTCTTATGCTTATTATTGTTATTATTATTATTTATAATAAACAGTATTACTACTAGGCACCTTTTAGTAAGTATAGCTCTAGGAGTTCCCCCTGTGTAGTGTTCACAAGTTTCTCTGCTCTGTTATTTTGTTGGTCTATTTTAGCTTTCTGTTTGTTTATAGGGAAGCTATCTACTTAGGGGCCATTCTTGACATCCGTGGGAAGGCAAACAAAGTGTGTTTTGAGCTTTGGTCACTCGGTAGGATACATTTATGATTTTCCTAGCATCTTGCATGCACTTTGCTTGCTGTCATCCTTCTCTATCCATAGAGGCTGCTACTAACTCATATTTATGAGTTATGTAGGGATAAATGTTATTATTCCCATTTATAGTTGAAAGATAGAGCCAAAGGGAAGGTCCACTATCAATGCTGGAAATAGAACTGCCGATTTCTGACTGTGAGGCCAGGCTTTTAGGGAGAATCTAAGGCAATATCTAGAATGGGTTGGAATAAAATACTTCAGTGTTTTCCCATAAAGAATAATAAAAGCCCCTGATGGGTTTGTCCTTTCCTGACCTTGATTTTCATATCCAAGGCAAATAGTTATTCAGGGAGTCCAGCCCTCTAAAACATTAGAATGTTTACCTCTTTAGTTTCACTGTAAGTTAATATATACTTTGTTATAAATAATTAGTTGCCTAAAAATGTAGTTTGTACTTTGTCAAAACCATAAAACATCCTATTAGAGGGCTTGGGATGGAGGTCCTGCTAGTTCAGTTCTGTCTTGTTTAACAATCCAGTTGCTAGCTGCTGTTTACATAAGTAATGTGGTTGGTTACGGTTGGTTTGTGGCCCTCACGAATCCTCTGTGGAAGCTGCAGTTCAGCCACATTTCCCAAAGCTGCTAAATATGAATAATGGGTCATTTGATTCACTGTTGTTTTGAGAGAAGGGAGTAAAGGATGGTAAATGCTGAGTTTATTCTAGAAATAACTGTGGTATATCAGGAAGGGGGGTGCACATCCTTTCTAAAAAGATTGGGTGGTTTAGGAAAGCTGGCTCTTTTTTTGATATTATGCTCTGTTTCTGGCTAGAATTACTTTGTGAATGTGAGTATCGTCCATTGGTCCCAGACACTGTTCATCTGGCGCTTATTTTTGTTGTGGAAAATGCCACAGGCATCCTCCCCAGGCATGATCAGTTATATGGAAAAGCTCACAAGAGTAGAAGTGCCTCATGAAGATTCCAGAGACGACGAGGCACTGTTAAAAATCCCAATGATGAGTTATTTCTGGTTATGAGTGAATCAAAAGAATGCAGTAACGTAAATTAAGTTTTTACCCCAAGCTGTCAACATCAGCTGTGCCCATCCAGCCATACAAATGTGATGTTTACTCTAATTTGTTAATAAAGGAAAAAGCTTCTGGTTAAAAGTAACATCTGTCCATTGACAAAAAACAGCTTGGGTCATGAAAGCAGTTTTCAGTACGCTGTAAAAGCTGAGTTTGGCAAGACGTACTGCTGTCGTAAAAGTGGTGACAGCTTTCGCTTCCTTGAGGTTTAAAGAGGAGAGAACAGGTCTCAAGCAGAAGGAACTTGAACTTGATAAGTTGTCCTGTTTTTCCAAATCTTTCACGCTCAATTCAACAATACAGTCCAAATCAGAGATTTCTTAAGGGTCTCCATTAGTACAGGTGAAATTCTCGACCTCAGGTGATGTTTCCTTCTAGTGAAGGATGGCCAGATGTTCTCTCTTATTCTCTATTTCATCTTAAGGAGATGGATTTACTGAATGGTTCCTGACTGGTGTAATGCAAAAATTTTAACTGATATGTAACATGTTATTTCTATTTGGTACTCGATGACTTTTCATCCAAGAAAAAAGTTATTTATATATGTGTATCTATATACAAATAATTACCTATATAAAAATTAAACTACCTAAGAAAGAGGAATTATACTTTTGTGTCTAATTTAATGAAGTTACTGAAATATTATAATTCTTACATATTGGGTTTTGCTATGATATATGTTATATTCACCATTGGTCTGCTACTTCAACTCATTCTTTGGAACTGTTTGGCAGAAACCAAAGTAAATAATTATAAGAAACCCAAAACACTAATTTAAAAGAACATATGCACCCTTATATTCATTGCAGTGTTGCTTACAACAGCCAAGATTTGTAAACAGCCCAGGTGCCCATCAGTAGATGAGTGGATAAAAAAAGATGTGGTACAGTTACACAATGGAATACTACTCAGCCCTAAAAAATAAGGAAACCTTACCTTTTGTGACAGCATGAATGGACCTGGAGAGTATCATGCTAAGTGAAATAAGAAGCCAGTCAGAGAAAGACAAATACCATATGATTTTACTTATATGTGGAATCTAATGAACAAAACAAACAAACAAAATAGAAACAGACTCATGGATACAGAGAACAGGCTGACAGCTATCAGAAGGGAGGTGGGTTGGGGTCTGGGTGAAAAAGGTGAAGGGATTAAAAAAACCTCGTAGACACAGACAACAGTATGATGATTACAGGAGGGAAAGGAGGTTGTGGGGAAGTAGAAGAGGGTAAAGGGGGGATAAATGGGGATGAAAGGAGAGTTCATTTTGGATGATGATACACAATACAATATGCAGATGATGTATTATAGAAGTGGGCACTTGAAACCTATATAATTTTATTAACTGATGTTAGCCTAATAAATTCAATACATTTTTTTAAAAAAGCAAATGTATGCCCTCATCTCATAGGACTTAACCTAGAGGCTCCATTATTCCATGAGCTCATGGAATGGTCACCCATTGTCTGACGGAATTTATATTTAAGGACTATTAATGACTGAGAGTATTTTGCTCACTGTTTAACAAGAGAGTATTTAGGCTTTGCTGCCATGTAGTCAGCCTGAACACTAACTCATGTGCCAGCTGATAGATGTGTAAGTCCATAATGTGTGTTTGTAAACTATAATCATGATGGGGGTGCTGGGGGGAGGCAGACAAGAAGTGGTACAGAGTTGTTCTGGAAAGGTTTCAGATATTATTATGTGTATTACTGAAAAACTAATATTTAGATACATTGAAATAATAAAAAAATGGAAGGCAAAGGAACATCATTATTTAAAGATGTATCAAGTAAAAGATCCCGATGTCCATTTTCTCTTGCTACACGGCACCCAGCCCCTTTGCCTATAGTCACACCCTTCCTGTCCTTCCTGACAGCTGGCCATTGGTAGACAGGCAGGTAGGGTGGAAAAATACGACCAGTATTACAGGTTTTTCTTAATTTGTATTTTACCTTAGTGGTTAAATATGTTTTGCATATGTTGCACTCAAATCAGTGGCCAGTTCCTTTAAAAAATACATTTTACTCTTATAAAGGAACGCTGTATGATACTACATATAGTGGTATATAATTTAGGTCCCGCTTCAGAGGAAACAAAAAGTTCTAGTATCAGCTGAACTTCAGGGTGAGAAGAACTGAAATCCAACTCCAATAATTACTTCCTTTATCCTTGAACAGATTTTTGTGCCTGCCGATTGCTTTTGCTATTTCATCTACTGTGGTAACACTTGCAAGTGAGACTGCTGCCCCGCTCCAGGACTGGCTTCTAAGCAAATAAGTGCTGAGTGGCTTTATGGTTTTTCTGAGATAAAATTGGAGTGTCCATACTCTCAGATAGCTTCTTGCATTCTTAATTGCTCTTTTTTCTTCTTTGGATTGAATTTTATAATGAAAAAAAAGGAATTATCTATTCAAGGATATTTTAGAATAGACCCTAATACATTGGAGAGTACTTGCTGTCATTCCTTTTTTATTTAAAGTAAGGTATTTAAATAAATAAGTAAAAAATAAAATTTTACTAAACTAAGCCCTAAGCCATTTCTGGTCCCATAACATTTTACCTAGGATTTCTTGCCCCCAGCTAAATATCCACAACACCTTTCCCCAGGATGACCTCAGGAGTCATTGTTGGATGGCCTTTCTCTATTCAATCACAACCCTAGTATATAGGTTGGGCAGGTAATTTTAGGCAGAACCGTGTGCTGAAAAGAACAAGAGGTAGGAAGACCTATCTACTCTGTCTCATTTACCAGGCACAGTCTTTGGGCTCATCCATTAACCTCCCTGAGCTTTGGTTTCTTCACCAAAAAACAGGAATAGCATACTTGTTCTTATTGCTAAGGGTTGTGTGGAGCTTACATGAGGTGGTGAATGTGAAATGCTTTGCAAGCTTTAGAAAGCTATGCAAATAGATGATGTGATCATTTTTATTGTTCACATTATCCCTGTGTTAGGTAAGACATGATCAAAGCAAGGCAGTGATTTATCCGAAGTTGCCTTTAGTATATTTTTCCTTATTCATTTACATATTAGGCTTCCTTCTCCCTAGTCGAGACATGCATCTTTACACTTGTGATCAGTGAGGGATTTCTTCCACCATGATAAGAGGAGAACCCAAATGGGGATAAATTTATTATTGCAAGTTTCAGGACCTACTTACTGCAGAGCAGTGCTTGAGCATTATAAAGAAAGCAAGTTTGGAAAAGAAAATCAAGACACCCCCCCACGAGAAGAAAAAAACCCTTAAATGTGTATGATGCTTTATTTTGAATTTTTTCCCTATTTCTCTTTCTTTACTTTGGCTGTCAGCATGTGGCTTACTTAGAGAAGACTTGGTTTTTGCTGACCTCCAGACACTTCTGAGTAGAAACATTTCTTAAAAGTCTGGAGAAGATCATATGTCATTGCCCATATTGGGTAAGGAAAAGTCAGAGAAGTCTGGAGATGTACTAAGTATTTCTCGTTATTATGTATAATGGTTTTTTTCCCAAAGATTCTGCAGTTCAGTAGAAATGGAGAAAAGAAAGTTTAGAAAAGAAAAATTGAATGAACCTTTCCTTCTCAGTGAAGAAGCTTTTCAGGTTTTCATGCTAAATTCTATGCTGCCTCCAAATAAACTAAACAATGGGTTATGTTTCACTATAGCCGAGAGAGTATTTGTTATACTACCAAGAATATTGTATTTGTTTGAAATGAATTCTAAGGCCTATTTTTATGAACTAGGATAAACGTGTCTCAGTTTTATGTATTTCGAGTTTGATGAAATGTGTGTTATAGCCTTTCCTTCTTTCCTCTCCCATTAGGTTCTTATTCATTCTCCTAGGTCCTAAAGGGAAAGCCAAGTCCTACCACGAGATTGGCAGAGCCATTGCTACCCTGATGTCTGATGAGGTAGGGAATCCGGAAGATGGTGACCTCCGCAGGTCCTACTTGTGTGCTTTCATGCTGTGCTTTGACTGTCACTGTGAGTTAACACAGTGGCTTGAACTTTCTAAAGAATATTTAACATACATCAGGTTTAAGAATGAAAAATGTTTAGAAAACACAGGAAAATGTGTTTTATTCCATCATAAAACTTGCTTTTGGAAACTGTGTAGATGTCAGCTTATTTGCCACGAGTGACTGTGCCTCATTGTAAAGAAGGCTGGCAACCACATCATTCTAATTAAATGATATGCATTCAGGAAGTGCCTTCTTCGGACATTTTCATAGAAGACATGGAGCATTTGCTGCTTAGATGGTCCAGTTATTGCGTTGATAACTAGATAAACAGAGAGGCCCTGTCTGCATTCCTGAATGCACACAATCCTATTGTCAGTTGTTCCTTTCTTCTCATCTGGCTGATGAGCTGGAAGTCCCTTACGTAGCCCCTCAGCCTTTCATGGCTGCACCGAGGGTCAACCTCCTTAAAGCCCTTTGCTTTCTGTGTGGCCAGTATAACTCTGATTTGTCTTTTGTAATAGCTAGCATTCCTTGTGTGTTTGAGAGTGGCAGTGTTTGGGTCTTAACCCAATCTTAACACTCAGCTTGAACTTTTGCTTCTTGAATTATCGACAGTGGTTTGTCCTGGTAGTTTTTATTTTGGGGAATGAATCTTCAGTATATTTCCCCAAATTATTTTCATCTGACTTCCGTAGCAACCATATCAATAATGCTACATACCAGGGGGAGGTAAAGGGCAATATTATTTTACAGTATTGATAGGAAAAAAACATATAAAAGAAACAGCCATTTGTTTTCTTATGCCTCTCCATATATTCTTTGGGCTTATTACCAAAATATTTTGGGACATGCAGCATAACAGGAAATATGAGTGTGGTTATAGTAATATTAAAGTGGGTTATGGATTGCATTCTTCAGGCTGGGTATGTGAGGCATGTGGAGACTTACTGTGTTGGGTTAGCACCTCTCTTACTTTTCCTTAGGTGTTCCATGACATTGCTTATAAAGCAAAAGATAGGCAGGACCTGATTGCTGGTATTGATGAGTTCCTAGATGAAGTCATTGTCCTTCCTCCTGGGGAATGGGATCCCACGATCAGGATAGAGCCTCCTAAGAGTCTTCCATCGTCTGACAAAAGGTAAATTATCAGGCAGCTGCGGGTGTGAAATCTTGAGAAAGAGGTTATGTTTGGCAAAGGAAATGGAGTCGGGCAACTGCCCTAGTAATTTCAGGTTCCCATTTAACTTGATGTCTTATTGCATCTCAAATAAATCACATACGTTTCACTGACACTCTAAAAATGAATGTTCTTTGGTGATTGCAGATTAGAGCTCTCTGAGATTCTTTGGAGATGTTTTGGGGACTCTCTGTGCATGTGGAAAGATCATTTTACTCAAGATGAAGCCCTATAGGTTTAAGAGGTTAAGAAATTGAGTGAAGGGGGTGGAGGGGCTGAGCAGAAAGGAAAAAGGACTCATGGTCATGGACAGCAGTGTGGTGACTGCAGGGTGGGGAGGGGGAGTGTTAGCCCTCCCTCTGTAAATGGTAATGGGAAAAATACAATTAAAAATAAAGGGAAATACAAAGAAAAAAAATCAAAAGTCAAAAAACAAAAGAAATTGAGATAATTGAGGAGAGGCCATTTTCTGGAAATCTGTTATTTTCCAGGTGAAATGGGTTGCTGCTTGCACAGTATACAGTTTGTTCAGCTTTTCTGTTCCTACAGTCATTTGTCTTGGCTCTAAATATAACACTTTTAGAATTGTCTGTTAGGACAGCAGAAGGAAATAATGACCTTTCTCCCAAAGGATTTTCAGCTCATCTCTTCATTAGCTGGTGTTTGACACAGCTGATGTACTTACAGGTAAGTACAATAAGCTAAAATTCTCTTGGGCTCTGTTGTCTTAGAAAGAACATGTACTCTGGTGGAGAGAATGTGCAGATGAATGGGGACACACCCCATGATGGAGGCCATGGAGGAGGAGGACACGGGGACAGTGAAGAATTGCAGAGAACTGGACGGTAACTGATGGGTTCTTTTGTCACTCACGATGAGGTTCTCCTTAGATCTAAATTTTCCTTCATCTTTCTATCAGCATTTTATTCACTGGATTGCCCAACTGTTCATCCAACAGATATTTCTAGTGTACCTAGTAGTCACAGGCCCCGGGGATGCAGCGGTGAACTGAACCAAAACCCCTGTCCTTGTGGGTCTTACTTTGTAGGGGTGGAGACACATGGTGAGCACCTAGAGGAATGTGGTGATGTTTTTATGAGGAGAAACAACAGAGAAGTGGGGAGTTTGTGATGGGAGAAAGATTTCTTAGATAGGGTGGCCAGGGACAGCCTTAAAGACAATTGCAGCCTTTAAGGAAAGTCCCAAAGGAGGTGGGAGTCAGACCATGTAGAAGTGGGGTTGGGAGAAGGGGCAACAGGGGACCTGGTGTGTGCTTGGTTGGCATGGGGGCCAGTGTGCCTGGAGTGGAGTGAGTGAGTGAGGGGGTGTTAGAAAGAAAAACAGACTATGGGTGGGTGTATGTGTCAGAGAGAGTGAACAATGCACCAATCTTTCATGATTCCATCTCTGCCCTGTACATTTACTCAAAAGTGGGTGATATGTTGTAGAACTGAGGAACTCACAGGTCACGGTTTCCCCAGCCTGAAGATGGGAAGTCAGGTTTCCCAGATTGCTTTGGCTAAATCTCTTTTCATGACAGTTCTTCCTCCTCCACTGCTAGGTTCTCCATTTCATTTTGGGTTAAGTAAAATTTCAAGAAGGACACTCATTTTAGGAAGGTATGTCTTTTTTAAAAAACAATGCAAACTAAATTTCATTCTTCCATATTTCACCTTTCCTAAGTGCACCGAGTATCTGTAGTTTGCCTCACCCTGTGCGGATCAAGTAAACGGAACAGCACACTGAGTACAGCTAAGGGCTGAGCACCCAGATAGACAGGCAATTCTCAAAATGTGTGAAAGCCCATAGCTGAAGTCTGAGCTATGACTGGAGGAGGGTTAAGACTTCAGAGACCCATTGAGTTGTGAGGGAGAACACTGTAGCCAGAAGGAACAGCAGGGGGAAGACTGGGATGCGAGGTTTGGCCGGGAGGGTGCACTGGCGGATGGATAGGTCATTTGACCTGCTAACATTTTCAGTGGGGCTCGGCTTGCAACGCTTGTCTACCACACACCTGCATGGCTTTCTCTCTTAGTTTCTCCAGGTTCTTACTCCAAAGTCACCGGGTCAGGAGGCCTGTTCTGTCCACTATCGCACTTCAACCACTGCTACTGTAGCACTTAATAATCCTCTTCCCCACTTCACATTTTCCTCGATTTTGAGCACCATGCATTTTTCTTATTTTATCTCCTCCACACAGAAAGTAAACTTACTGAGGGTGGCTGTTTTTTTCTCTGTCATTCACTGTTGTATCTCCAGCACTCAGATTAGTTCTGGGCATATCACAGATGCTCAAAAAACATTTGTGGACTGATAAGTGAATGAATGAATGAATGAATGAATGAATCAATCAATCAATCAATGAGTGAATGAATGAATGAGGCTGGGAAGGAAGCTGTGGCAATATTATAAAGGTCCTTGTATGATCTGCTCACATGTTTAGATGTTTTTCTTCATAAGGTGAGAAATTTTAACTTGTCTAGACAATCCACTCTCATTTAAAGACCCACTGTCTGATCTTTAGGGTATGTGACACCTAATTGGGTGACTGAAAAAGAGATAGATAGAAGAAGATTTATTCTTCCACAGTTTCCTGGTTTTATCTTAAGTGGTTAAGTAGTACCTTGCTCATGCAAGCACTGTAAGTACCAATTCTTTGTGGTTTAATAAGTGATCTCTTAGTTAATCGAATGGTCATTTATTTTACATTGTCACATGTTTGCTGTCCCCCTACCTAGGTTCTGCGGTGGACTAATCAAGGACATAAAAAGGAAAGCACCATTTTTTGCCAGTGATTTTTATGATGCTTTAAATATCCAGGCGCTGTCAGCAATTCTCTTCATTTATCTGGCAACTGTAACTAACGCTATCACTTTTGGAGGACTGCTTGGGGATGCCACTGACAACATGCAGGTGGGTCCGGTTGGGGGGGAGACACAAATAGGACAGCCCAGATTCCCTCCCCATCCCCGCAGTGCAGCTCGGTGAGAGGCAGATGGCCTTTCAGTTACTCAGCGTGATTTTCTTTCTTTCTTTTTCTGGATGCAGCATTTTACTTTGCTTCTGGCCTGCTGCTGTATTCCCAACATTTTAGTAGTGATAAAAATAGCTTGATGAAATCTGGCTTGAGTCACAGTGGAGAAAAGAAGGGAAGGAAATGAGGATGTACAGTTCTCTTTGGGCAAAAGCGTATTAGCTGCTTTAATTTTGTGTGGGGCACAAGGTGGAGATCTTCTACTACCTGGGGTGTATGGGCGGTATTGTTAAACTTGACGAGCACACTCTTTCTGGGAACGCACGATTACTGTCATTTTACACAGGATTTTCTCACAGGTGGATTTGCCTATCTGTCGGTAGAATTCAGCTTTAAGGAATACGAGATAAGAGTTCCTTCTCCTATCCCTCAATCTGCTGCTCATTAAGCTGTGAAAACTCTGGATTGACTTATTTTGTGTGAACCACAGTTTGTTGGCTACTTCGCAGGTGGCATTCGCCTAACTTTTGTATCAGCAATACCTCATGTTTTAGTGATAGGAAAGACACTTCAGGTCCCCTCAGTCCATCAGAAACGTATGTATAAAACTACTTTCAGTTGATCCCATCATTAAGAGAACAATAGGCCTTGTGCTAGGTACTGAACACAGAGTGAAGGTGATACTGGTATGTAAAGAACCAGCTTCAATCCCTTTTCAAACTCTGTCCTTCTCTTTTACTACTTGCTACTGTTTTACCTATGTGACATTCCTCAGTGCTGCCAGCCAGCTTCATGAGAAAAAAAAATACAGCTGATTCCAAATGATTGCTTTCCTTTCACTTCTTTTTTCTTCCCTGGGTACATTTATGTTTTAGATTTCTGCCTAAACATGAAAAATGTGATGGAGACTATCTATATTGCTCCAAGGAAAAAGGTAGAAACTATTTTAAATAATTGTATTTAGTTCCTTAATATAATTATTAATTTTTATGTTTTAGTTCTTATCTATCACTCCATTGCATTTTTTCCCCCAAACTTAGAGGCTTGAAACAACCCTTTTCTCCCTCATGGTTTGGGTGGTTGATGGACTTGGCTGGGTTGGTCCTCTCTTTGGTCCTCACACAGTTGTGAGATGGCAGCTGAGGTTGGGGTCACTGGAAGGCGACTCGTCCCATGCCTGGTGCCCAGGCTGGGACACATACAGAAGCTGGGGACTGAGGCCTCTCCATGTATGTGACTTTTCCATGTGGCTCGCTCAGTCTCTCTCACGGCTGGGAACCGTGAGGACTCCTGAGAGCCCGTGTTCTGTCAGAAGGAGACAGTTGCCACTCCCTGTGCTTGTTTCCACAGGAGTGTGTACTCAGTATTATTTCATTTTCTGGTTTTCCAAGAGAGATTGAAATCTGGTGATTTTAAAATATTGGCAACTGATGAACATTTTAAAAATAGCATTGTGCTGGCCAGGAAGCATATGTCTGTGTGCGTTCCCAGTGACAGACCTGCGGCCTGGGGAGCGGAAACCCCGTGTGCAGGACACAGGGGTGAAGTGTACGAAGAAGGTGTCACCCTACCCGTTTTTTTTCGTAAGGTAGAAATGAAACATTAAAGTACAACAGTGATATCAGTAATCAAATTTTTATAAAATCTGACTGTATGCAGACGGGATGGCTAAGTCTTCATCAAACGAAAGCATAATGATAACTAAAACAGATCCTTCAAGAAAACAGGTGGAAGCAAAGGTACCACAGAAGCACCCAGAGGCCACCATGGAGTAGACAATACAGGCAGCAGCCGTGTGTTAAGAAAATAAGAGAGAGCTGTGATTTTGAGAGAGTAGCAAGAACAAAACCGTCTCACTTTTAGAATATAAAGACTTCTTTGTGCAGCTTTTAAAATAATTTTATTCTTCAATTACAGCTTATAGTCAATATTATTTTATATTAGTTTCAGGTGTACAGCATAGTGGTTAGTCAGTCACATACTTTCCAAATTATCCCCCCTGGTACTGCTAGTGTCTACCTGGCCCCCTATGTAGTTATTACAGTGTTATTGACTATATTCCCTAGGCTGTATTTCACATTCCTGGGACTATTTTGTGACTGCCAATCCATAGTTATTAATGCCTTCACTTTTTTCACCTAGTCCCCCAACCCCTCTTCCCTCGGGCAACCATCTGATCTCTGTATCTATGAGTCTGTTCTATTTTGTTTGTTTATTTTTGTGCAGATATTTTTTCAACACTTTTATTTTCATGGATGTTCTTCTCTTTGAGTTGGAGACATTATGACACTTTCTATGTGTTGTTTATTCCCCATAAAAATGACTGAATTGAACGTCTTAGCTTTAGAACTCTGCACTGGAGCTGAGAAGTCTATTGAAGTCTACTGCTGACCCCTCCTAGGTGAACTAATTTCAGCATGAGTGAGTTCTTCGGAAAGTGAAGATTTCTGTTGTGCAACATTAACATGGATATTCTTCTTCTTTATGAGAAATTACATAGGGAAGGCCTTGCTGACGGAGTAAGCTGTTTTCTGGGTTCTGAGGACTTTAGGAGAAACAAATGCTTTCCATGGTCAAAATGTTAAGTGTCTATGTGTTGACTTTATCTATTTTAAGGACCAGGGAGTTAGGGACTTGACATCGTGAAGAGCATCTCCACCCTGCAGGGCGCACACTCTAACCCACGGCAGACCTGACGCGCTGGCGGTGGCAGTCTTCCTGCCTGGGCGGCAGGACAACAGAGCATTCTGTGGGTGTGGTGCTAGGGCCCAGGTCATTTCACAACTCTGTGGCAGAGGTTGATTCTTTCCTTTGAAAATATGTAATGTCTACTGTGTGCCAGACACTATTTTAAGTGCTGGGGATATAGATAAGTGACCAAAATAGATAGGAATCCTATCCTGACAGCTTTTACAGTCTAGGGTGTTGATAAAGCTGTCTTTTTTCTGTACCCCCAAGAGATACCCGTAGTGGGCTCATTTAGGGGGCGAGGTCCTCTGCCTCTGTTTGACACGGGAGATCAAGTTGAGCAGAAACGCACTGGCACAGCCTGAAATAACCTCCAGTTATATCACAAGCCTTCGTAATGTGGCAATGTGTTATTCTCAAAAGCACAAGCAGCTCAACTAAGTCAACTGAGAACAGTGCCCTTGCTTTTTAAAGGCAAGCGAGCCCCACAGAGATGGTTCGCACAGGGCCTTAATTGTCAGGCTCCAAATAGACACGGGTGCCGGGTAGAAACGTGTTGTGAAAACACAGATGAGTCACTGCGTTGCTGTTGTTTAAGCAAACTCTTCTGCCAGCTTCTGCGCAGGGGGCCTTGCCTACTCAAAGATAGGATCTTACATTTAAGCATTTATTTCAGAGCTGAGATATATATTCAGCTCTGAATATATATAATATTCAAATATATATTATATATAGTATGTTATATATACAAACACATATATAGCATGTTACTTATACAAATATATACAGTATTCAAATGCAGATTAATAATACAAATATATATAATATTTAACTTTGTATGCACGCATACATGTATGCATATAATCATGTGTATATAATAAGGTATCTATATATTTAATAATTACAAATAAATGTATATGATACATACTTAACATTCCCAGGCATAAATGCGTGTGCCCACACAAACACACAAGCACATTTCATTAGAAGCAGATCTGGGGAGCCATGTGGATTGTTTGCCAAGGACCTGTGCTCAGAATAAAACAGTGAAGCTATGATGGCTTCAAGTATAATCAATTCTTAGTGGCCTCATAGATGACTGTGCGGTTCCTCCCTTGGCGTTTTGACTGTGAGAGGACTCTGAGGCTTCCAGAGTGAGTATTCACGGCTTCCTTGTTAAGTGTGGGTCATGTTTCGCTTGGGCTTCTGGAAGTGACTGAACAGCTTCACCAAGAGTTGGTCGATCTTACATTTATCTAGGATCCAGCCCTGTCTTGGACCATTTGTGTTCTTAGAATTTAATGCGAGCACACCATTTCCGAGGTCCAGGAATTGTGCTGCCACTCACTATATGCTCGTTACTCTCGTTATCCTTCTCGGTAAGTCCCGCTGCAGTCACACTCTGGTTGCCTTGCCACGCTGCACAGTGAAAGGGTCTTTTCAGCGTCACCGTCCTGAAGCACGTCCTTTCTGCAGCTGAAGTCTGGGGTCACGCACATCAACTCCCGGCAGGGGGTTTACATCGTTAGTTGCCAACCAGATACACAGTTCTGTTCATTTAGATACTTCTAATTAAATTGTTAAATGTCTATTTAATAAGTATTTATGGATACCTTAGTCCATGGGCAAGATCCTAGAAAGCTTTTTTTTTTTTTTTTTTTTTTGGTACTTTGTGGCAAGTCTCTGTGTTATTTAAAAGTTGTTCTTAGCTTTAGGAAACAAAAGTATATTAACTTAAATCAACATTGTTGATTGTGAATGGCTGGACATAGTTTAGTGAAGATTGAATGAAGAAAGTAATTTAAATTTTTTTCCAGAAGTAAATATAATCCTATTTTCACAATCTCATAGCAAAAAAAAAATACAGTAAGATTTTTAGAATTCTGTGAATTTTGTGATATTCGTGGAGCTAACAGAGCACATTTTAAGGGAACTTGTCTCATAATAAAGAACATTTATAGTTGGCATCTCCAAATTTGAGGTTTTATTTTAGCATACTGCTGTGCTGAGAATATTTAATCAATCTGCTTAAATTGGAAGTACATCATTTCTTATTCACATATGATATTCCTTGATAAGATAGACATTTCCTTATGAAACTTATGTGCAATTTAAAACAGTAACTTCAAAGCAAATTGATAATTGCCTCACTACAGTTAGGGCTGTATAGTGATTTCAGGGTACCTAAATGTTGCACTTCGGTACCAGCATGCATTTCTTCCTTGAAGTGGAAATGTTAGAGGGCGTGTTAATCTGCCTGAACTGCAAAGTCCTGTGAATCTGCAAAGTCCAGAAACATTGCAATTTCAAAATGTTAGGTTGGGATAATCTATCTGTTGCAAGGATATGGCTGGGTTGTTCTGGTAAAGCAAAAATAAACGCGTATTTACCGACAAAGGAAGGGGCTCGGCATTGCTCATTTGTCTCCAGGATATGCCGGCCATTCCTTCTCCCAGGAGGGACTTCCAGTAATTTGCTTCACTTCAGGTACAGATTCTGAATTAAAACTGTTTGATTAAAGCGAAGTAATTTGTCACCAAATTTTACATACCAAAACTTTTTCTTTTCTTTTTTTTTTTAAAGGAAACTTTGTCAACTCTATTTCCTAGGTGGTCAGAAAATGATACTGACTTAGGCTGGTCAGGGATTCCAAATGTTGAAAAATTCTAAAATTATTTTGTGTTTGGCTTGAAATTACTTTAAGGTAGCTTTATTTTTATAAGATATAATTATGCATTGTAGAAAATTCAAGCAATACAATAAAACTACATAGAATGTAATTTTGCCCTTTAACTCATAACCCAGAAATAATAATCATTAACCTTTTCATGAACATTTTCCCATGCATCTTGCAGTGCAGATGAATATATAGGATTTTATAAAACTGAGATCATGAATATGCTGTTTCAAAGCGTGACTAGTATTTAGTGGAAGTCTTTCCACTTCAATATGGGTCACGGGAATAATTTTTAAGACTACATCTATCTGTACACACGATGTGTGCGCTATGATTTACTTAATAAGTCCCCTAGCAGTAGGGGATTTCAGTTTTCTCCAATTTTCTCATCTAAAAACAAAGGTTATGCCAATTTATACTTCTGTCAACAATGGACAAGAGTGTCTACTTTTCTACAGCCTCGCAAAAACAGGATTTTGCCCCATATTCTTATTTTTGTCATTCTGAGGGTTGCAAAATAGTAGCTCATTCTCAATTCAATTCAAATTTCTTTGATTTTTAGTGAGGGTGAACATCCTCCCACATTTTTATTGGCTATCTATTCTGATTTATATTTGTGTCTTTGGTATATTTTCCTTTTAGAAATTCATTTTTTTCCTCATTGGCTTGTAAGAACTCCTTGTATAATAAGGATATTTTCCTTTTGCTAGTCAGAAATATCACAAATATATTTTCCCCAGATTTACTGTATGTGTTTTCACCTTATTTATGATTTTTTGCTATATAGATTCTAATTTTTATGTAGTCAAAACCTTCAATCTTTTATAGTTTCTTATTTCCAGCATATATTTAGAGAGGTTTCCCTACTCCAAGATTAGAAAAATATTTATCCACATTATCTTAGTCCTTTTATGTTTTCATTTGAATTTTTTATCCATCTGGAATTGATTTTTGTGTAAGGTTATACTAGCGCTTGATGTTTGCACCCTTCAGATGATCTAGATACATTCTCAGAGCTCTTCCAACAAAAAAAAATATTGTAAAGCCTCCCTGTCTTGCCCATCCATTCTATTAGACTTGGAGTTGAAGCTCTTTGGTTAAGTTTTTGGCTCATACTTTTCTTCAAGCAGGGAGCTAATTTGTCTTTCAAGTCTTCCCACTTTTTTCAGTCCCTTCTGGGCAGTGTAAACAGAAACCCTGTTTATGACAACAAAGTACTTTTAGGCAGAGATGATGGCAATTAGGATTTGGCATCTGTGATCTGTCAGCAGAAACACTGATTTATAGGCTGCAGCTACACAGGTGAAATAAAAAATGAGGATTGGATATCCAATCTTCTGCCCATTGTCGATGGAACGGTCCATGTAACTGAGCCCTAACTGTGCTAGCGGGTCGTTCATATTTTGAAAGAGGAGGAAAGGTTGCTTGGATGGGACTCAAATTTGGGCCACAGGAGAATAACCCAATCTTCAGAGATCTTGATTTAATTTTTTAAGGTAGAGATAAAGAGCCAGTGCTTTTATTTCTTAAAAAAAAAAAAAAAAGCTTCCCAGCTAATTCTCATGTGACTCAAATTTGTTGATGCACTTGCATCATCCTGTCATCACCTTTGATCATACGGCTTGGCTCACGCTGGGAACCTGACATAAAGCTCCTGCAGGTAATTCAGAGCTTACCGCCTCTTCCCAGTGGCGATGCTTACGTGGCATTAGGCTGCATCGTCTTTCTTGGCCAAATTTCAGACTCAAAGACCTACCTAGAGAAATTTAATTTTATTATTCAACATTCTACACAGTTTGTATAAATTACCACTAATAGGGGCTAGAATGTCTCTTTTTATGCTTAGAAACATTTTAGTATTTTTTAAGCTTGAAATATAACAATGTTAGTGAATACTTTATCATTTTCTGCCACCAAAATACTTTATTTTTCAAGCTTCACTTGGTTGAGAGTTGTCAAAGAAATAGAGAAGTCTTCATTTTGGGGGGCAGTTGCCACTTTCCTCTTTCTGTTATCGCCATTCAGTAGCCACAGGTTGTGATTATTATTCCAAATACTACATTTCTTAATAAAAAGGACACAAAACAACAATGGTCATACAATGCTGATGTGAAGATTCTAAATTGCAGTAAAGTCAAAGTTGACAGCATGAATTTTTACTTTTTAATGCTGGTGTTACCAATCATAATTGCGTATTTTTTTCCTTTAGAATCTTACTTCCATGGCCTGAGTTCCTTTATGCTTGTTTGTTTTGTTTTGTTTTGTTTTGTTTGTTTTTTGAGGGGGGTACTGGTGCTGATTTTTCTTGGCTGTTTTGAGAAACAAGGGCCGTCTTTGGTTTAATTCCTACCCTGCAGAGAAATGTTCAGAAATTGTGTGCGATGTGGATTCATTGCTATAAAGTAAAACAGTTTTGTTTTATTATAGTCAATTCCATGTGTTTAGTAAGACGAGGAATCAAAAGAAGCAACTCCGTGGTCGTACTGTTGCCCCTTGAGGCTTCTGTGGACTTAGGAGTTGCTCTGGGGAATACTGAGGAGCTAAAGGGGTTTTTCCTTTTTTTCCCTGATGACTAATCTTCATTTTTTCAAGCCACTCCTTTTATTTTCTCTCTCCATCTCCTTCCTCTTTCGAAGGAAAGAGAAATGAAAGAGGCAGGCTGGGAAGGAAGGGGAAGCAGCATTTTACTGTATCTCTACTTTATTGTTAGTTCTTCATGTATTATTGTCTCATTTAGTCCAAATGATTATCCTGTAAAATAGCCATTAGTGTTCCGGAAGAGAGAATTAGGACTTAGGGAGTCTGGTGACTGATGGAGCTGGGATTTAAACACAGATATTCCTGACTCCAAGATGCTGTTAGTGCTGAGCCCCCCGGAAGTGACCTTGGAAATCATCTAGTTCAACTTCATCTTATATCTAAATAAGTACATTATTTATATGTTACAATTCATCAAAAATGTATTATTTATTATCTATGCTAAGCACTTTACATACATTATCTAGCCTAACACGTATACTAAGGCATAGAGAGATTAAGTAACTAGCTTACAGTCAGAGTAAATGGGACAGTCCAGAGGTAAACTTGACATTGTCCAACTCCAGAGTCCATTGTTATACTGTACCAGCTCGATGTTTTTCTTGTACACGAGAAAACTGTATTTGACAAAGATTAAGTGACATTCCCAAGATCATCATCTCCTTGGTCACAGAAGGAAGTCTAGACTCTAGATTTGGTGACTGCCAGTTTTTTGTTCTTTCTACTACTACACCGTGGGTGCCACTAGATCAGAAAGGGACAAAATACAAGCCTAAGCAAGATGGGCTGGAGCACTTTGCGGCATGTGATTCTGCTGCACGTGGGAGCGCAGCCCCTGCATTCTCGTGAGTTGCTGGGGAGGTTGCTCCTCCGTGGGAGTCGGGCATAGCAGTGTCTTGGTGAGTTGCAGCTATGAGAAATACACACGTCCACACATTGTTTTCTTTTTTTGTCTCAGTGAACACTGATTATCATAAATCAGAAAAGGGGTTTCTGATAGTTCCCTTTATAAATTGCTTTAAATTCTAGGTACAGTTAAACTAAAGTTATTTATTGTATGAGATTATTTTTTAAATTTCTGTGTTGTCAAGAGGAACATGTCAAAATTTGGTGAAAACAGTTCTTTTCTCAGAAATGTTGGAAGCATCTCCGAGTTCAAGCAAGTTTCTTTCCAGTTCAGTGTATATAATAAATCACCGTTCTCTGTTACAAAATCATCACAGAATGGAAACGCTAGCACTTACCAAAGGATCAAGTACTGAAATAAAAATAATCTGCCTTTGAACTCTCACATGGCATCCATAAGTCAAAGCCATCTTCTGGGAGATAGTAATTGTTATCTTTACCGAATGAGCAACGGTGGCTGTGGGCCTTTGATAGGTGGAAGTTGGGGTGTGATTGGGGCATTTCTCCTTGGATTCCTTCAGTGCTGCCCAAGTACCTGCAGAGCACGTGGAGGTATAGTGTTCAGCATGAGGGGGGAAGGAGAGCATGGTGACGCTAGGAGACCCTGTTCCTGCCCTTGCAGTCGTCAGGGGCGGTGTCAAATCAAGCAGAGATTCTTAACCCCACATTCTTCCTGCCTCCCTCCCTCCCTCCCTCCCTCCCTCCCTTCTTCCCTGTGCCCTTTCACACCCAGGCTGTGCTGTGTTTTGATCCTGTAATAGTGATCAAATATCAATCCTATATTAAATTTACAAAAGGATCTTTTTTGCAAATAAAACATGTACTTCTCTAACTGAAATTTGAGGTGAAAAATAGAGGAAACAGGGTAGTTTGCCATCATGGGAGGCATTGGTCCCAAGTGATGTGATTAAGAAAGTTGGCATAATTTTGTAAGTTGGTGATGTTTTGTGTTCATTTTTCTTTGTTCTAGTTTTGTTGAAGGGAAAATAATGGGTTGATTTCTGGAGCTGTAACTACAGGAAGACATGGCCACAAAAGTTTAGCTACTAATGTCCCTGCACACTTATTTCCTCTAAGATAGAGTAAATGGAAACTCCTGTATAAGTTCACATTGAACAATGAATATGTAATACGAACATTTTTTTGGAATTGATGTCTTAGAGATTGCAGGATGGAAGGCAAATCACTTTTTATGACCCCTTTGCACCTCTTTTCACTTGAAAAGCTTTCCTTTAAAAAATAGCTTTTGTGCATAAAATATAGCTACTTCTCAGTACCTGCTGTGTGCCAGGTGAGATCGTGCTGAAACAAACGTGAGGTGACCACGAAGAGGAAAGCACCATCCCAAGTCCTACATCCTGGCCACCCACTTGGTGGGATTACATATTGTGATTTTATATGCAGAAGCTTCAGTTACGATTTTCAGAATGGACCAGAGTCATCTTCCGCCTTCTGTAGCCAACCACCAGTCACTTTAGTCACTGCAGTTCTCTGGAGCCGTTCAGCCAGTGGGGTAGGGAGGAGTGACGACTAAACTGTGTGTGTGCGGAAATAAACGGTAGTGCTCGCGTGGGTAAGAATCTGTTGTCCGTATCTATTTGATGTGTTTGCTGCGGACCTCCTGAGAGCATGTTCTTGTGGCTTCATCTCCCTTGTGACATCACACACGAGAAGAAAGCAAGACATGTTTCTTTTAACACCTATATTTTCTCTCTTAATTAGGGCGTGTTGGAGAGCTTCCTGGGCACAGCTGTCTCTGGAGCCGTCTTTTGCCTCTTTGCTGGCCAGCCACTCACTATTTTGAGCAGCACTGGACCTGTTCTCGTTTTTGAGAGGCTTCTCTTTAATTTCAGCAAGTATGTATATGCATATCTTATTATCAATTGGGGCTGTTTAACTGGCACATCCATAGTGTAGATAGAGCACAGAATAGTAATTCGGTAGATCAGAATCCAGGCATTGTAGAATTTGGTGATTGAAAGACCCTGAGAAATTAGGTAGTCCAGCAGTCATTTTACCTTGGATTGAATGGAGGCCCATGTGTTTTATTATCTGCTCACCTCCACCTTGAGTCTCTGCCGTTCCTGTCCAGCTTTGTGCCGCAGGGGGCCGACCTCTGTGGGATGCAGCCCGTGGGCTCCTCTCCCCTCTGGCTTCCTGTGGGTTTTGGTGGAGTGTGGAGCACCAACAGGACAGGAGTGAGGAGACATCGGGATGCGTGTCCGCCTCCCCTCCCCTCACTGGCTCTGCTCTAGCCCCGCAGTCTGGTGGTGGCTTGTCCCTCGTGTAGCCCCTGCAGGGTGGTGGCTGCTCCACCCGGCTTAGCCCTCACCAGGCGCTAGGGACTCTGTTCCCTGCTTGGCCTTTTCAAGCCAGGAGGTAGGAATGGCTTCCTGATGGGGCTCGTCCCTGAGTGCCTCGTCATCCTCTGGTTTACTCACAGCCCCGGAAACAGCCCGTTTGTTAAGTTTTTTCAGAAACCGATTTGAGAATGACTTCTGTTTCCTGCCACGATTCTGACTGACGCTCCGGTGAAATGAAATGCCTTGTTCCAGGTCACATGGCTCGTCCATGAGAGAGACTGGGTGCTCGTGTGGTCCACTGCGCCTAACCTCACTGTAACGTTTACAGTGTTTTTAGCTAAAAGACACATTGTAAGCCTCGGCTAAGTAAAATGTAATGCTTGCTGACTGCTGACCTGGTACCAAGTATCATTCTACGTGCATTGCACAGAATAATGAATAGGGACTCTTTATTTAATTCTTGCAGCAGTCCTGTGAGGTGGGGCTGACCCTGTTTTGTAGGTGAGAAAGCTGGTATGGCGTGGGTGAATAGTTTGCTGAAGGTCACATCACCAGTCATTGGCAGGGCTGGGGTAGGAATCCCTGCTTTCTGACTTCAGAGCCTCTGCCTCTTACAGAATCACTGGACATGACTAATGGACATGACAATTATGATATTAATATTTTCTTTTAGAAATTGATGGATTGTTGTAAGAAGGAGAAAATTGAGTTAAGCGAATTATCCAAGTGGCCACATTAGCACACAAATGGATTTGAAATAAAATTGGGTATTCTGGCCTCTTTCTAATGAACTTAATACTTCTAAGAGAGAATTGCCTTTACCGGCAGATCTCAGTCCTTAAACGGGTTGCAGAATTTCTTAAAACTTGCAGCACTCCTTGTTGGAATTCCCATATTCTTATATTATTATACGTTTTTAGGATTTTCATGTTAGAAATATCATTGCCTACGTAATACCTCATGGACTTTACGACTCATTTGTGGCAAGCCCTTGAAACTGTGCCATCAGAAATGATCAGAAGGTAGAAGAAGGGATGAGGATTTAAAACTAGTGTTTTGAAAACTGGCTTGAGAACATCAGTGAGGGTCTTCTGAGAATTTAAAAGTTCTAAATTTTAAATGATGTGAGCTTTTTGTTGCTCGTTACCACACATCCTTTCTCCCTTCTAATTCTCAGGACATTGGAAAGACTTCTGTTCATGTCAGTTTACAGAAGAGTCAAACAATTTTTCTATGTTTAAGGAAACATTGTGTGAGACAAGAAAGTCTTTGTGGAAAGATTAAACAAACATGCACTATAAACAGGAACAAACATGCACAACCTTTGCAGAAAGATTTATTGGATGCAATGTGATTAGAGCCTTAATCTACAGAAAATGTTTGCATCTCAGTTTACTTTAGATAATTGTAGGAGAGAGATTATTTCCTTTTACTAAGCAAGTTAGTTTCTCACTTTCCCTTCTGTTTCATCATAATTGGTAACATAAACATAGTTCTAAGCGATTTATTTGAAAACAGTTGTAAAGCAACAAGAAACATTGTAATTCAGTGATGGATTTAAAGCAGGGTCTCTTGAATGTTTTTTGTTGTGGCAAACTTTATTATTATATTCACAATGCTGTATCATTTACTTAAATGTGATAACAACAGGGCTGATACTTTGTCTGGATGCAGAGTATTTGTGTAGACCACTAATTCCCAAAGTGTGTTTCATCAATTAGTAGTCCCTTCGATGCTCTACGAAGAAAAGCTTCTATGATCCCAGTAAGTCTGGGAAATGCTGCATATTTTATCTCCCTCTTGTTAGTTTACTTCGCACTTTAGCTTAGTAAGGGATCTGAGAAGTCCTTCAGTAAATAAACTGTTTTACTCTGTCTTGCCCAGACTTTCCCCAACATATTTAATGATTTTTTAGAAATAGGTACATTCTTGTTTTGCAGGTTCAGTGGACTCAAACAGTAATTCCACATAATCCACAGATTTTCTGACATGGGATATGGGTTGTAATATTTGCCCTGTAAACTGGAAAATCATAAAAGAATATGAGTGATGTGCTGTGGCCTTCTAAAAGTAGTAATAGAATGAAAGAAAGAGCTCATAATTGTTTTCCCAATTCTGCAGTCTCTTTTGCATTGTTTTTCTACATTGCATCCCAACAATAGATAATTATACTAGGTTCTCTTTAATGAGGAATCTGAAGGAAGTTTTTAAAAATTGTGTTCTAAGCCATGTAGAAACTTCATAAAGTTGGATGTTAGCCTGTATAATTACTTGACCATTCAACAATTTCTTTCTTATATTCTTTGAACAATTTACTTAGAAATCTTAAAATGATTTTCTTCTACTATATTACTGTATTTATTCATTTAGCTTAAGGAATTTATATTTGTTTGTCAGTAGCTGAACATGTTTCAATAGTTTTTCAGTTCATCTGTATCCTTGGTTTTATGCTACGCAGAGACTGACTCAAAAAATCTACAAACACTAAGTGGTTCCATAAGGATATAAACCCATTTTCTCCTTCTAATTCACCATAGTTTTTTTTGTCTCTTACTGTAATTTCCTGTTACGTTTTATAACTTAATTGCTATTGAAATTTGGCACCAAAGGTATCGAATGTAATATTGCCATTTTATTGCAGTCATTACTATTGATCAACTTGTTTTAAAAAGTTTCTCATCTTGTATTTCTCTTTCTCCTTACTGCTATAAACATTTTCATAATGAAATGCCATTGGTTTTAGTGATTTTTATTTGGATTATTCTTTTAGAGCTGCTCTGACAGTATTTAAGTATTTCAGAGCAGCTAGTTTGGTATATTATTTAGGTCTTAAGATTTAAGTTTATCTGTGCATTTTCCCCCTTTGACTCAAACTGCTAATGTCCCTAATCACCAGCTGGTTAATGATTTGTATGTCATCCTGTCCTGGAAACATCAATTCTATTAACAACTGTTGGCATTCTTAGGACAAATCAAGATTGCTCTTTTATCTTGTTAGGAAGCACAACTGGTCCTTGGTTAAAAGTTATTTTATTTTAGTTAAAAAGCCTGTTGGCTCAGGTGTAATTAAACTGTGTTTCCTAGTTCTGACCCTGACACTGGCACTCGGGCGACAATGTCAGTTCTCTCCAGTTCCTAGAGTTTAGATTTCTCTACAGTCTACTTAACTCACAAAGGTAAGGGTTAGACAGTGCCTACGAGCCAACAGTGGCATTTCAGAGGAGCCTGAAAAGGACTGCAGAGGGTGTCTGCAGTCAGCCTCCAGGAAACCCACAGACCATAACTCTCTACTCCCGTGTTAACCTCCTGCTTTGGTACTGCATGCCAAGTTGTGGGGTTTGGCGAGGAGGCGGAAATAAAGGACAAGACTTTAAGGCCCATCTATTAGGCACTAACTACAAATAGGATAGGGGAACCATGGTGTAATTGTTTAAAGGAGCAGGACAAGAATACAGTGATTTGTTTTCTGGTCCAGCTCTGCGCGTGAAACGTTGGCTTTGGGCACATGACTAAACTCCCATTGGCCTTGGTGTCCTCATCTGTATAATGGGGCATAATTGACTGATTGGTATCTGTATTAATCAGGATTCTCCAGCAAAACAGAACCAATAGAATATGTATGTACATATATAAAGAGGCTTATCATATGGAATTAGATCATATGATTATAGCGGCTGGCAAGTCCAAAATCTGCAGGGTGAGCCAACAGGCTGGAGACCCAGAACTGATGTTATAGTTCAAGTTTGAAGGTTGTCTGCAATAGAGGTAGGAAGAGCCCATGATAGAGATAAAATCCAAAATCAGTCTGCTAAAGAATTCTCTCTGGCTTTGGGGAGGCCAGTATTTTTGTCCTATTCAGGCCTTCAGCTGATTGGTGAGGCCTCCCCACATTATGGAAAGCACTCCGCTTTGCTCAAAATCTACCGACTTAGATGTTAATCTCATCCAAAAACACCCTTAGAGAAACATTCAGAGTGTCTGACCACATATCTGGGCACTGCATAACCCAGCCAAGTTAACACATGAAACTAATCATCACATTATCTAAGGAACTATTAAATCTGATATTCTATAAAATTTCCTGTCAGTTATCTTCTTATTACATGAGATAGCTCATAGGTCAATGTCAGAAACTGTCTCGGTCAAGTTCTGGGTCACAGGCACATTAATCCATCAAGCAGGTCTTTATTGGACACCTGCTAAGTGCCAGGCACTGTGCTAGGCAGAAGTTTGAATTCGATTCCGAGAGCAGTGGGAAGCTATCAAAAGGTCTTTGAGGTATCTGATTTACATTTAAAAAGATCTTTTTGGCTGTTATGTGAAAAATGGCTTTGAATAGGATAAGCATGGATAGGAGTAAGGATATCATACCAGTAAAGAGGTTCTTATAATAAGTAGATAACAAATTCTTGTTGGCCCAGACTGGGTTGTTGATGGCAAAGCTATTGATATACTATATTTAGTATATTTCCCAATACCTTTGGGAAAGTATTAAAATGTATTACTAACAGTTGTCAGTAACCCATTGTCTAAAAACAAGGATATAGAGCTTCAAGCATGTATGATCACTGATTTATTTCTTTGCCTCATACAAGAACTGTGATGACTATTATCTACTTTTTGTCACAAAAAGTTATGAGAAAAAAATCATAAAGCACTCACCACGTAATTTTAAATGAATCGGTATGCAATGATAAAATGTCAATACTTGATCCCTATTTTCCTAAATGTGAATGTCGAACTGTTCACTTGTAAGCAACAGAAAGGCATTGAAAAACAATGGCCCCTTTAGATGGAGGCGGCCTGTACCAAGATGCTGTTCCACACCCAACTTCAGAAGGGTGTCGAGTCGAGAAGTGGTCACATGTGGTTGTAGCACAGCAAGACTGCCTTTCCTGATCGGACTGCATCTAATCTCATCTCCTCACATTGGTGGCCCCAGTGAGCCTTACGCATGGTCTTATGCCTTGTGCATTTTTAAGAACTCTTTCGCCTTTTCCCGGCTTGACCCTCCCTGTCCTTTCCAGAAAGTTTCTACTTAAATATCTTGAGTTTTTTTCTGCGGCTTCACCAGTCCCCCAGCCAGAACTGACTAATTCTTCTTCTTCTGTGACACTGTGTGGACTTTTAGAAATCACTTAGTATTTTACAGTGAGATTATATTTATCAGTTTGTCTCTCTCCGCAGAGTGTGAAGACTCCAGGACAGAGAACATGTTTATCTTAGTGTCTTCATTGGCTAGCAAAGCTCACAAACATTTATTGAACACATACTGGGTTTGGTTCTGGTGTTAGGTTTTCAAGTCATTTGCTTTATAAACTCCATGAAGGCAGGGAAAACATTTTTTGAGTAAGAAAATGAATGAATTCACATACAAATGGTATGGCTGCTTTTGCTGTGTTTTTCTCAAATTGGAATTTTTTTCTTTATGGCAGCATATTAGTATTACTAGACCAAATCTTTAAACTTAATATTTTCTGGAAAAAAGTCAAGAATGAGCTTTTATCTAGTGGCTCAAAGTGGTCTTGTATTTTTAGCGATCTTTCTGCTAAAATACATTTGGTAGTTTTACATTACTCTCTGTGGTCATTGGAGAAGGAGTGTAACCTTTCTTTCTTCTTTTCAGGGACCATAATTTTGACTATTTGGAGTTTCGCCTTTGGATTGGCCTGTGGTCAGCCTTCCTGTGTCTCGTTTTGGTAGCCACTGATGCCAGCTTCTTGGTTCAGTACTTTACTCGCTTCACTGAAGAGGGCTTCTCTTCCCTGATTAGCTTCATCTTTATCTACGATGCTTTCAAGAAGATGATCAAGCTTGCCCATTACTACCCCATCAACTCTGACTTCAAAGTGGGCTACAACAGTCTCTTTTCCTGTGTCTGTATGCCACCCAACCCAGGTAAGGACGCCATGTTTAGTGTTTGTGCTTGCCCTGTGTTTGGAGGAGGGTGTGAGCTTCATGCATGCACACATTCAACATGGGATCATGGTCCTCATGGAGGTTTTTTTTTTTTTTTTTTAATTTTCTCTGAGGAACTATGTGGCTGAATTTGAAGTTTCATTGGCTGAGGTATCTTAGCCAAGTGATTCAATCAGGAAGTGAAACCAGGAGCTCTGGAATATAAACATAACTAGCTCAATACTTAAAATTAACTGAAACTGCAGTAGTTGCAAGGAAATTTTGTGTCTATTATTAGTGATCTTGTCTGATAGGTGAGAAAACCAGTACATATTTTATACTAACAGATGTACGGACCAGACAAACATAGTCCTTTGCATTTCTGTCCTGTGTTTCACTGCTTCACTATTGCTACAGGAATCTCTTCCTTTAAGTAAACTCTGCATAGATTATTTTAAGCCTATAAGAGAAACAGAGAAGATACTAATTCACTTTGTATAAGTTGAAGTGTGAAATTAAAAATAAATTCAGACTGGAGTCACCTGGTGATAAAGTAGCACCTGACCATTCATCTCTGTTAGACAACGTAAATAATAAAGGAAAGGAAAGGAAGAAACAAAAGAAAGAAAGAAAAGAAGGAGTGTTACGTTCTCAGAGCAGATTTATACTCTAGAGTCAAGAAAGACATAAAAGTGAAATTAACTTCTGGGAATGAATACGGTTCTATACATCTTAGTACTCTAATATCCGTCTTGCCAAACCTGAGAACTTCTCTAAAAACACATGTTCAGCCTGGTCTTTGGATGTTTTTCTTGCAGAAATTCATCATCATTTCATAATATGGAAGGCATTTGGAAAACAGGATTCACTTTGAGGGAAGTTGCTTTACATCTGTTATAGACAATTAAGTGGTAATAGTGCTAGTGATCCCAAGTTATGCAATTAGCTACAGGTTGATGCCCCTTAATGTAAAAATTAATATACAACTCACACTCTGGATCACAGCACCAGAAGTACGGCCGTGTTCTGAGGGCTGCATAAACCCGGGCATGAATGCGGGGCACGGTCATGCAACATTTAGTTATAGAGTCTAAGGGAAAATCTTGTATATTTATAGTAAAACAAATGATTGTATTGTAGACTAGAATGCAAAATGCGTGCGAATTTAAAAATGAAACAAAATGCTACAAAGGATATTGATGCACGCGGCGGGCTCTGTCAGATTACTCACAGGTATTTGAGTTGTGTGTCTTAATGAGATATTATCTTGAGTGGAGAGAGAAAAGAGAACAGTATTTCCCTACAAATCGGTCTGTCAGTAGTAACACCGATGAAAAGACAGGGTATCGTTTTGCTTTGCACTCATGGATTTTTTTTCTTGTGTAAGGAAAATCAACACACACTAAAGGAAAACCCATGCTTAAAAGCAAAGCAGAGAGGGTACAAAGTGGAAAGAAGAAAATTCAGGAGAACACAAATGACGTATAGTTATAAAGGCCTATTACTCTTAAGATGTATACTGATTGGAAATAATTTCAGAACTTAAAACTGCTTGGAAAAAATAGGTACTTAATACATGATAGACAATATTATTAGAATCAATTAAATATGCCCTCCCACCCCCCACCAGAGAAACACAGATGTTACCGTTACACAACTGTGTAGAGCTCTTCCCACGAGAGCAGGGGAGAAAACCCCTAGTAATCATCCGTTCTGGACTTTCAGGGCAAGTCCAGACTGGCCATGTTCAAAATATTGGGTCACAGGCACAGAACAGGTCCTTAAATAGCACGGTTTCATTCAAAGCCATTTTGTTGTAACATTAATAAGGTCCTGTAGGAAATTAACTCTTGTTTATAATCAGCCTATGGGTAAAAGTATACATCATTTTGCATAAAGTCACAGCCTATTGACAATGTTAAGTGAAAGCTTCCTGTATTTAATTGTGGGATTTTGAACTGTTCGTTTATTTATTTCCATCTGTATGTACATATTTATGTATTTATGAAAAAGTCTGTAAGCTGACCTTGTAGGCAAGCCTGAGTGAATATACAGTGAGATTTTTTCAAAGGACGAAAGTGCTGCTCAGCTGTTCTGAGCTTGGAGGTGTTTAAAAAGACAGACAAGGGCTTTGTCAGCACACCTGTCTCAAAAAAGATCTACCTATTGTCAGCTCTGGACCTACCTGAGGCTAACGGAAACTTGTATCCATTGTTTTAATGGGATGCTGGCAGAGAAGGCAAAATGAAAGCCAGGAAGACATATCTAAATGTGTTTTCAACAAAAAGATTTTACATGTAATTTTCCTTCCAAGAAGGACCTTTGTTTTCTTGAAAAAGTGATATTGAGGGTTGAACTGATTTGACAGGGTTTTTTTTTTCTTTTTAAATTTTATGTTGTTCACGTACAGTTCTCTGCCTTTTCCCCTATCCCAGCCCAACCCCCAGCCCTCCCCACTTCCCTCCCGTTTCCACCCCCCCCCCCGTTATTGTCCATGTGTCCTTTATAATTGTTCCTACAAACCCTTCACCCTTTTCTCCTGAAATTCCCTCCCCTCTCCCCTCTGGTCACTGTCATCCTGTTCTCAATTTCAGTATCTTTGGTTATATTTTGCTTGTTTGTTTTGTTGATGAGGTTCCTGTTAAAGGTGAGATCCTATGGTATTTGTCTTTCACGTGGCAAGTGCTGGCTGAAGTGCTGACAGCTTTTCCTTTGACCTGTTTCCCCCAGGTTGTGTAAAAGTCAGTCCTAAGTAGCGAGGGGTTGTCTTGGATGAACCGACAATTCCTCCTACCTCCAGTTGGCATCAGTAAGACAGTGCTCCGGGGCTTTGATGTCAGAAAATCGTGTATCCCAGTCCTATCTGGGTAATGCCCAGGGTGGACTTTGGGCAAGTTCCCTTCCCCGAGGTATCTTAGCCTTGCTAGATAATTTGTAGAATGGGGTAAAAGTAGTACCTACCTTATGGAACTGTTTTGAAGGGGAAAACATAAGATGTAGAGAAAATACTTAAGACAGTGTCTAGCATATAATAAATAATTAAATGTTAACTGACACTATTATTACTGTTTTTATTCATTAAGGCTTAAGGCTCATGAGTATCTTATAAGTATGAACAATAGAACAAAGGAACCAGTTTTCATCATTCTCCCCCCTGAGCAAACATTCTGGGGCAGGTGGCCCATTCTGCAATAAGACTGCTGGTTGCACTCTGTGTTTTTAGAGTCGTCCAGATGAGTGGCACTGGTGACAGATATGTTCATGAATGCAAGGGTTATATAAACCTATGGAGATGGAATCTGTTTCTGGTTTGGGAAAAGGCAAATGATTTTTTGCATTTTGATGACAGTCCATGTTTTACAAAACCCTTAAAAATTAATGAGTATGTATTTCTCCAATAACCTTAATATGTTTTTATGGCAAACTGCAAAAATCCACCATAAATTTAGTACTTCATGATAGCAAACTGAAAAATGATAGTGGGAGAATAATGCAGTTGCATATACAGCTAGAGTAAGTATTCTAAGAACAACAAAAGACTGGTCTTTCATCACAACATGCACTCCTAGGAAAAGAATTCAGTCAATGAGTCAATAATATTTAAACTGGCGGATGGCTTGTTTTTCAGCACTGGGGCAATATGTTACAGTGAACCGGCAACTGTGCAGATGTAGTCGTGATCCTGCAAACAGAGAAATGATTTTCCAGGAAACAAAATGGGAGTCATTTAATCACTAAGAAAACTATTCTCAGCCACAATCATATTGTGATTTTTTTGTGTGTGTGATCTTTCTTGTTCTCACTTGCTTCCCTAAAACTTCATCACTTCCTGAGTTTTCTTTTTCTTTTAATTTAAGTATAGTTGGTATACAATCTTATATTGGTTATATTTGTTTCAGGGGTACAATGTAGTGATTTGACATTTTTCATACCTTACAATGTGATCACCCCACTAATCTGGGTAATCATTTGTCACCTTGTAAATGTATCACAATTGACTATATTTCCCTTTCCCTTTTGACTATTTCACCCATCCCCCCACCCCTCCCATCATGTAACTATCCCTTTGCTCTCTGTTACTGTGAGTCAGTTTTTGTTTTGTTTGCTTGTTTATTTTTAGATTCCATATATAGGTGAAACCATATTTGTCTTTCTCTGCCTGACTTATTTCACTTAGCATAATGCCCTCTGGATCAGCGGTCCCCAGCCTTTTTGGCACCAGGGGCTGGTTTCCTGTGGGGGATGGGGATGGTTTCAGGATGATTAAAGTGCATTACATTCAAGCTCACTTCCTGCTGTGCAGCCCTGACTGGCCCCTGTTCTAGATCCATCTGAGTTTCCTTTTCCTAATACACCTTTTTATCCCTTCTTCTCACCCTATCTATTGCTCAGTAACGTAGGTTGTATACCTAGGTTCTCGTTTACTGAAGAACTAAGGAAGCTCAGTTGCAAGTGCTAAAAGGAAAATTGGCCATGAAGTTTGACCTATCAGTCAGATGGATACATGACTTTTGTGCTAATATATCCTTTGCTCAGAAATGGGATAACTATTAATTAATGTACAGCCAATAGATGTTTTATACTATCCACTGTGCCTTGATGGTTTCATAGCAGACGTGTATAAAAAAGAAGACGATTCAGCCCTGACCAGTGTGGCTCAGTTGGTTGGGCGTCATCTTGCAAAGCAAAAGGTCTGTTCAATTCCTGGCCAGGGCACATGTCTAGGTTGGGGGTTTGAGGCAACCAACTGATGTTTCTCTCTCACACTGGTGTTTTTCTCTCTCTCTTTCTCCCTCCACTCCCATCTCTACAAGTAAGTAAGGAAGGAAGGAAGTAAATAAATAAAAGCTTTTAAAAAAATGGTAAAGTTCAAAAACCAAAAGTGAAAACTGGAAATACCTAATTGAAGGACAAGTAACAATATCTCATTTCATCACCAACATCCCAATTTGGAAAATCGCTAGTGTGATAAAGTGTAAACCATATGTGCTTTGGAGTAAAAGAAACTGAGTTTGAATTTCAGCTGTAACTAGCAGTGTGACCCTGGGCTATGGCAATTACCTCATATCTTTGTTTTATAACCTGTGAGCTGAGTTAGTAAATGCACTTTCTCTTAGAGGTTCCCATAAGGATTAAATGGAATACCATATATAAAATTGTCTGGCACCAAACAAACACTGCATAAAAATTTGTTCTCCCCAACCCCCCCCTGCCATTTCTCATTGTTCCACAAAAGATGCTTCAATGGTTTGTATTCATTGAAAGGGGTTCAAACATTTTATTTTCCCTGAAGTTTTCCTAGAGAAAGATACTAATTAGGCTTCTACCAGAAGCCTATGAAAAAACTAACAACTAACAAGCTGTTGCAGATAAATGTGAAATGTTCAAGTCATATTTAAAGAAAATATCTTAAGGCATTCAGTTCATCGTAATTAGAAAACGTAATCCTATTCCACTGAATCTCAAGACCACATGAGTATTAACAAACATACATATACCACACAGAGTCACGTAGAAGAAGGATTTAAAGTCCTAGAGGTAAGATGTTCGGTTCTTCTAAGTGACATCTAATTCATTCAAAAACATAAATGTCAGTATTTTGTAAATAGGGAGTAGGTCATGGACTTTCTTTTTTTCCTTTCTCCTACCCTTTTTTCTTCCCCTTCTGCCATCAACAAAAATTTGCTGAGGATCTATTTCATTGCTTCTTAAGCATTGTGCTACTTTCAGTGAAGTAGAATATATTCCACACATACAACCCCACACGTATCTACACATATTGGTCATTATAAAATTTGTAGTAGTGTTTTTTAATAGTGTTTATTGCTTTTGGAATGGACACGGTTGAATTTTCATTTGACCCAGACTTCAGAAATAAATTCCATTCTAGTACCTGTGTTCATCTGCCTAATGTACCAAAGTCACAGTGACTATACACTCAAGGGCATGTTAATATTTCAGAAAGGGTTGAAATAAATATTCTGACCAGGTGTTGGTTTTGTATCTGGAGGGAAGGAAGCCTTGGTAAAAATGATAAACAAATTAGAAAAGCAAGAAAAAATTGCCTGAAGGTGATAGACACTAAGCTTTATTGTTCACAGAAGGGGTGTATCTTATTGATTCACTGTTGACTGTTCCAGGCCAGGGAGAACATGCTTAATAATGGATGACTGAGTAAGATGAATAAAGCCTTTCTCAGGCACCGAGTGCATCACTGTCTATAGTATCTGTACGTAAACGATGGCTTTTTTCTTGGTGTGAAACTGTAAGACCAAGTCCAGTGACTGGAAGTGGCCGTGGCTTTCATTTCTGTACTTCTGTTTTATTCACAGCATGAGGAGGCTTCCAGATGCTCTAAGATGGTTGTCACTGCAGTGGAATTTCATTACCATTTCCTTCTATGTAATTTTTCTATTATCTTAATAAATGCTATCCACCAAGATGTGAAAACCATTAAAAAGCTGCTGGGCCATGTCTCCTGTGGTCCCGTATTATATATTTCATAATTAGAAAGCCCATTAAAAGAAAATTAGGAAGTAAAAGATCATCCTAACTTATCTTCTGTGACCTGCCTCTTATTCTGTGCAATTTTTTCATTGTCATTCCCTCTTCATATTATAAAGCAGGTTAAAGTCATAGACTGATGGCTGAACAGGAAGCACAAGGCCCGCTGGTGCAGCGTTACTCTGGCTGTGGTGGCAAGCGTGCTTTACCAGCGCAGCTGACGTGTTATCATTCATGGTAATGGGGTCCTTTAAGAAAACCAGATATATCTGGATGAGCCATCATTTTAGTTTCCTTTTACTGTCCTAACCTATCTTTTAGCAGTCTCTATATAATGCTTTCGGGAATGAGAAAAGGAGAAGCAATGAATTTGGATAATTGCCAGACCTGGAATTTCTCTAGCATTAGGTTTGTATAAAACACAGATTTTAACAACATACCTCTGAAAAATGTCTCTACACATTCTTAAGGATGAGTGGATATGAGCTTCTGTGAAAATAGTGGCTAAATATATCCAGCTTAATCTCAGATAGCAGCTCGGCTCTCTCACTTCCAGCGCAGTATAGAGTCAGCATGCAGAAGGTGTCCATGGAGTGAAGAGGGTCAGAACCTGAACTTGCTAGTTACACTGAAAATCTCAAGCATGAGACTTGAGGAAAAAAAACCAAACTTGCAAAACAAGAAAAGTAATAATGAGAAAAGTGAAGAAAATTGTTCTGTTAATTTTGTTTTAAGATTAAAAGATGAAATACTGGCAAGTATTTCCCTAAGAGCTACTTCTCTCAAAGCTTTCCTCATTCACCTTATCATCCCTACAAAAGCCACTTTGCCCATTTATTTATCTGGAAATTTCAAGTATAAATATTGGACTTTATCAAGAGGCACTTGTATGCTCAAGTTTTCCAGGGCCCTTAAATAAATCTGATATGAGCAGGTAGGCAAGAACCTTATTTAATTTTATTCTGTATCTATTGTCTAGTTGCTCAAGTTCCTAAAGATACTGCTTTAGTAGAGTGAAATAAAACATTAAAGTTTTAATATCATGAAGAATACCCTTAAATTTATTCTAATTCAGAGCAGGTTAGCCAGTTTCACACTATTGTAACCCCACAAGCTATGTTGACGGTATAGATTCAGATTTGGCTAACAGTGATTAAGCACCATCCAAGAACCAGACATTTTACTAGGGGATTTTAATAAACTATATTTTAATATATAATAAATAACATTATAATATATATGTATTTAGACATCACATAAGCCTGTGAGTTAGCTGACATTCCTTCCAGGGGGTAATTTCTTCCAGGTCATGAAGCTAGGAATAAACTTAGCGACCATCTATTTAGCTTTCACCTGGTACTGGACCCTGTGCTAAACAGTTTCGCCTGCATTGTTTTATTTAATGGACATAGTAACCTTATGAGGTAGATGGTTTCAGATCCAGTTTTCATAAACAAGGGACTTATTGTCGAACGGTAACTTCCTCAAGATCATGTGGCGAGGGAGTTTGGGGACCCTGTGCCTCCAGTGTGATGTGGTGGTGCGGTTAAAGGGGACAGGTCTGCCTCAGTGGCCAGTGGTTGCTCTTACTTGACCTCCAGGTCTCAAGAGAGCAATTGTGTGTATTCCTGATGGCACGTTTCCTGCTGATGTTTAAAGCAGAGGACTCATGGGGTAGTTCCTGCTGCCAGGTTACTAGAAGATAAAGAACAACCTTAAACAGTGCAATTGATAGTCCCTCTGCAGGAGGTATACTAACAAGGCCACATGGGGGTGTCCACGCATAGCTCCTGCAGCCTGTTCCTTCTCTAGATCGCTCATTAAATGTAAAGAAGAAGCAGCCAGCTGAAGACTGAAAACTCCCAGACACATTTTTAAATGTCTGTTACTGACCATGTTCATTCCCCTGATGCAGAGGATCAGCTAGAATTTGATACATGGGAAGGAGGATCAAGAAGTGAAAATCCAAGTAACATAAAACGATCAATCTGCGGAAACTCCCTGAAACCAAGTATGGGACACAGACTATCCCAGTAGCAATTGGCTAATTCTAAATAAGCCAGACTATTAGGTCAAAGAGTTTCTTTCCTCCATAAGCCATAGTGCTTAGCAAATAGTGCAGACAGAGTGCAGTGTATTGTGGATTTTCCATTTGACCTTTCCAGAGTCCTAATTAAGGATATTGCAAATTCTATATAAACAGACCATTCTGCAGTTGGTTGCCAAAATATTTGCATTATATGTGTCTAGATACAAATGGTGACCAATGTCTCTTGTAGACCAAGCTCCCAATTGGAATTAATCTTTTCCTTTTCTTCTGTAAGCTTAAATGAATTAACTTTTAATCTTATTTATGGGCTCTACCATATTCTGCCAATATATATTTATAGAAGTGCTTTTTATATATTTATTTTGAAGTCTTTCTCTTTAAGCAGCTACTTATTAAAATAAATATATAAAGCTTATACTTTCTACTGTTCTTTTGATACTGGTCTTTTGGTATTTTGAGAGCCAGTGTACTTTAATAGCTTGTCTCAGAGGAAAACTGAAAAGATAGAAGGAATTTTATGAGCTGAATGGACGCATATGCAAAACTTAACAGTAGTTAATAAAAGTTCATATTGGAATCCTATTTTACTTTACTCATGACCTTTATTGTCTGTCATTCATTTCACAAAAAAGGAGCATTGGCTATCTTTCCCCCTTACTCCTTACTCCTTACCGTTATGCAGAGAAATGTACTGCAAAAAGACCTTCAGTGTCTTGTGACAAGAAGCTCATAATATCACATTAAAAGAATCTAGCTCAGGAAGAGCAGCTTCCCAGACACCATCTAAACAGTGCCCGTGATTTCAAATACACTGTTTTCCTGCAAAAGCACAGATAGGTCAGATGTTTCAGCTCAGAGTCGAGACTCACATCACCTAACTTTGGCAACTAGTACCCTACCTTGAATTCTGTGGCCACATGAATCATCTCGATTTTGATCGTTAGAAATTCTGGGTAGGAAAAGAAAGAATGCTGAGCAGGTTTTGGTATCAACTCTGCTTCTGATTGACTCTAATCCTGAGCAAGAAACCTGGCATAGCATGCTTCGGAATCCCATCCAACATAAAAAAGGTATAAAAGTACACCTATTATATGATCTTATATGTTTTTAAGTGAACAAATGGAATAATGTAAGAAATGCACTCTAAGTTTTTTAGGACAAAATAGTAATAAAAATCTAGCTTTTGTTAATAATAGTTTGCTAACATTTTCTTTTGGGAATGGATTCATGTTTGGTTTTATTGTTGAGGCCAAGCATCCTTTAACCTATTTTGATTCTTTCTATGACCTGTAATGAAACAGAAAGCACTGTATAAGCAAACAGACAGTTTGGATGTGTGCTTGTTTTACAGAGGAAATAGGGAAACCCTGGCAACAGCTAGCATTAGGTTAAAAGTTCAACAAGTCCCGAACCTTCAAAGGTCAGAATGGATTCTAAAACTGAGAAGGATCCAAGCTGAATATTTTCTCCCCTTTTATTTTCTTTCCTTACTTCATTTTGTTTGCTTTTATCTGCTCCAATTCATTTGTGATTACAAATTATATGGCCCCTTTTCTAGCTTCTTTTATTGACAGTAAACAAATATTTTTCCAGCTTTATTGAAGTATGATTGACAAAATTTTAATATTCTTGAAGTGTACAACATGATGATTTCCTCTACACGTACATTGTGAAAGGTTTCCCATCGAATTAGTTCACGTATCCATTACCTCAAATACTTATTTTATTTGGTGAGAACACAAGTTCTACTCTCAACAAATTTTCACTATGAAATACAGTGTTATTAATTATAGTCACCATGTTTTACATAGACCTTCTCCATCTTATAGCCTACAGTTTGCACCCTTTACCAACCCCTCCTTCTTTTCCCCACCCCCAGTCCCTGGCAACCACCGTTATACTCTATTTTTATGAGGTCGACTTCTTTTTTCTTTTTTTAGATTGTACCTATAAGTGATACTGTGCAGTATTTGTCTCTGTCTGGCTTATTTCACTTAACAGAGTGTGCTTCTCGTGTTGTTGCAAATGGCAGGATCTCCTTGCTTCTAAAGGTTGAACAATAAACAACTATTTTCAAGTTCCTGTTAGTTAAGTGCCAAACTGGGCAGGTTCTAGGGAAAAGCAGTGAACGAGACATTTTCCTTTCATTCTTCCCTGATGGATCTTAGGCTCTAAATTTTAGAACATCAATAAACCTATTTAGTTCTTCTTAAAAGTTTACGTAGGCGAGGTCTAAACCATGGCAAGCTAAAAGGGTAGGCTAGGATCTTGGGGAGGAGGTGGTGCTTAGGGACCAAGCAATAATTAGCAATTTGGATGTTCAATGAACAATGTAATCCTCGAAGTTGAAAAGCTGATACACAATATCTCCATAATTAGGGATATTCTGAGTAACAATTTATTTTATGCATAAATCTTCACATATTAGGAAAAAGGCTCATCTGATAAAGAAAAATGTTTTAATTATAGAATACTCTTAAAATATAACATTTTAATTTTAGACTTATAAGTAGAAAAAATGCAATACTTCCAAGAGGAGGGTTGGTTTAATAAACAAAATTGGTTCTTCTGCAAGTGACAGCTACAAGTGATGTCAAATTATATGAAATAATTTTAAAAATTAAATATTCATCTCAATTATATTTATATAATTTATTTATTTAGTACTATTTATTGTTTTCACACATTTTGCAAAGATAGAATTTCTCATACAGTCCAAATTTCCAAAATTTTTAAATTAATTAATTCTTACTTAGTAAGACTTCAGTTTGTGAGATTTAACTCTACATGAAGCCAGCCATCAACTTACTCACTTAGTAACAGCTATTTCTTCCGCCAGGCAAAATATGAAACCTGAAACTAATAAATGTTTATATTGCCCCATTAAATATTTTCCATTGTCTCTTATCAAATTGGAGCACAACAGATGTGTCCAAATTCCTGGTTACCGGTATTTTATCTGGGTGAAAGGTGAATACAGTTACATTAAAGATAAATGCATTGTGCACTTATGTTGTTATTAAAGACATGCTTAATGCCTAGCCCTGCTTCTTTAGATTATCAGTTAAATACTTTGGTTATTTTAATCTTTTTTTAATGGTGAAAATTGTCTTTGTCTTACAGTTAATATCTCAATATCTAACTTCACCACGTTGGGCCCAGAGGACTTGCCGAGTACGTCTTCTACTGACATGGTAAGTGACTTACAGTAGTATCTTGAGCCACGTGCACACGTGCATATTGAATGCTGTAATTATTATATTCATAATATGGCATCTCCCACCATTCAGCAGTCCTAGCCCGAACCCATGTTTACTAACTGGTGATAGTGGAAGGACAGAAATACCACCTTCCTTGCTCTAGGTAGCTTGTTTTTTCAAACTGAGGTGAATATTTACTTCTGCCACATGCTTTTTAAACCTGCCTAGGAATTTAACTGCTTTGTCCCATTAATCATCACCTTGAAATATTCTTTTGCAAAGTAGAGTGGCAGGAAGCCGAGAAATGAGAGCATGGTGCCCTCTCTCTGTTGCTAGTGTGATTAAGAATTCCTCTGACTACCAAATGGTGCTGTGTTCTCTTCACTGAGGGTGATTGTGGCAGGACATTTCCCCTGTCACTTAGGGAAAACCATGCCTGTATCACGTGATATCCTTTCCCATGGCAAGTAACCAAGGATCTTTAAGAGACTTGAACTAAGCTTTAAAAATGAGCTGTTTTGCATGGAAGGTCACACACTGGAAGGAGACTTTTGTGTTGGAGAAAAAGAGGAAAGTGCTCTTTCAGACTTCCAATTGTGTTTCTTCTACACTGGATGTGGACTCCTACCAAAGAATATCAATCTCTCACTTAGAAAGATAGAAACCATAATACCTTGTACTGCTAGAGTACCCCCGTCTCAGGACACCGGAACACTTCTGCAGACATTATACGCAGCATCCCGTTCAAAGATGATGTGTTGTGTCTTTCCTGGACTATTCTCATTTGACCCTGTTTCTCTCTTGTTTTTATATTCCGTGGCTCTTTTAACTTACAAAAATTTTTCTCTGGCTTTTCCCAAATTTTTCCTCTTTATTTCTTGAATAGTTGAGTGTGTCAGTGTGTGGATGTATGTGAAAGACTGTGCATGTATCTTTTAAAGGTCACGTTGAGAAAAGAGTTTGGTTTTTAGTCGTTGAGCCAGCCAGACTATTGCCTTGATTAAAGGACTTGATTAAAATATGGAGAAAAATACTTTCTTCTAGATTTTAAAGAACTGTAATTAAAATTTAATAAATATTTAATATATATATAATTAAAACCCTAAGTTAATTTGCAGTCAAAATTAATAAAAAAACTCCCACTGATTTAACAAGAGATTGTTTCTAATTTATTTTTTTGGAACTAACCAAGGAAAGCTTAAAATCACTTTAAAATTAGTGAATTTTTAAGCCCTGTCTTTGGGCAAGACCTGGAGAGTCTTCAGTAATTGATATCAGTACATATAGTAAGATGCCAGTATAAGATTCATAGAAAACAAAAGGAAGTTGTGGCTGACTTCTGGCGTGACTATGACAGAGGATATAAAGGTACAATGATGATTATAATTAATGCCATTTATAGAGCATCTACTAGAGACAAGGTGTTTTACATCTTATAATCATTGTAAACGTCAATATGTATTACAATCATTAACACAAACTACCAGGCATAATTATCTCCATTTTATAGATGAGAGAAACTGATATTCCAGAAGATAAGAAACCTTTCTTGCTCTGGGTCACATAGCCATAAATTAGTAGAACAAAGATTTCAAGGGAAGTCTGGGTGGTTCCAAGACTTGTGGTATTGGTGCTTCAGTGTTTGCACAGTGAAGCGTTCATTCTGGCAGTTCCTGTGAATGCCCTGCACTCCAGGGCAGCAGGCCCCCGACATGTGTATCAATTGTGCACCTTCATTAAAATGTTAAGTTGCTATGTTCAGAGAAAAAAATTAGGAAAAATGTACATATATGTATATAATTATGAGAGGGAAATTTTATTCTATTTTTCATTTCTCCTTTTCTATCTATATCAATTCCTTATGTATACGTTGCATAGACACACACATATACACACAGACAATACATAGGTAGACAATCTAGAAGTGACTACTAAAGATATAATATGATTTATTATCATCAGTAATAACTACCATTTATTGAGCACCTACTAGGGACCAGACTCTTTACGTTAATTGTCTATAATCCTCACAATAACTTTGTGAGCTATTATGGTATCTGTATTTTGTAGATGAAACAGAGGCTTAGAAAGGTTAACTGACCTTCCAAAGGCCATAGCACCAGTATATGGTGAAACCAGGATTTCAACTTAGAGCTTTCCAACTCCAAAATTTGCCTATTTCCATTCTTTGGGGAATCATAATAGTGCTTCATGTGGAAGACTTACAGATCCTGAGTTCTCAAGTCAGCCTAGTTTCAAATGCGAGACTTCACTACTTAACGGGCTGTGGAACCTTCTCAGTGTCTCATCTGTAAATAGTGATGGTAATAGCATTTACGTCAAGGATACTATAGGGTGGGCCAAGAGTAGGTTTAGAGTTGTGGGTATGTGAAACACAGCTTATTCTTGCATTATTATTTATTAATTATTGTATTATTTTTCCATACAAACAACTATAAACCTACTTTTGTTCCACCCCGTATAAGGGTCAAATTAAAAAACAGATAGGAATTAGCATAGTGGCTGGCCCGTTCTTATCTCTCAATCATTGTTAGGTACTGTTATTATTCCATTTAGATATTATTATCTCTCCAGTAGGTCCATGCTGCCTCCATAACTCATATTGGTGGAGAGAAGAAATTGGAAGTCCGTGCTTCTGATGGGCCACTGAGACCTCTGTCTGCCCTGCCCTAGCTCTGCTCCCCTGAACCTGTCCTAGAACATACAGACATCAGCACTTCATTGCCTTCTTTTCATTTCAGCTGTAATCAGACTGTGAAGGAAGGGGCTGCAAAAGTGACATGCAGCCCTGTAACACTAGTGGAGACTCCCTCTCCCAAGGCCCCAAGAACACCCTGTCCGAGGAGGGCAGGCATTTCCCTACAGCTTCATCAGCATAAAGTCAAGCGTTCTCCTTCCCAATGATAGGGGTGTGTTCTCAGCAGAAAGGAGCAGGACAATCGGGGCAATAGAGCATTTAGACAGAGATTAGAACTCTAGTATAACCATTCCTCAAGAAGAAAGGGCAGGTTTTCATTTATTGTTGGAATCATGTGTCTTTAATTCTCACCTTCATCAGTTTTCCCATAGATTTCTCCTTTGGCATATTCCTTTAACTTGTAAACAGAATTCTTTAAAACGTCCCTCTAAAACTTTGAGACCCACCGCAGTTTATCCGCAGTATATCCGCGGTATATCTAACCAATAAGCATTACCATCTCTCGGCTTCCGCTGAGCAGCTCTCACAGGGAGACACCAGATTTCAAAATTTAAGGTCCATCTCTTCTGAGGAGGTGACTGAATGAATCAGTTAGTATTTGTTTTTTACATTATATTCCTTTTTTTACTGTTTTTTATTAAATTGAGGCATGTTTTAAAATGTACAGTTCTTATGTTCATTGAAATGCATTTTGACAATTGTATACACTCCTGTAATCACGACCCAAAACAAGATCAGGAACATTCCCCTCATCCCAGAATATCCCGTGGAATGCTCTAGATCTCGTTGTACGCTCCAGGTTTCTGAGCCTTGGGAGATCTTTGTTTGCCCAAGTGCTCTGCCCCCAACCCTCGGAGGTCAGACAGATGCCTTAGTCCTCTGCAGTCAAAATGCTCGAATGCCTCAAAGTCTCCCATCTCAGAAAAGTGGCTTTCTTGCATTCGGTGGAGACTCTGTGTCTAAGGGGGAGGATTCCCTGCAGCAATCCTGTCTGACCTCCAGCCTTTTATATGCTACCTGGACAGTTGGCAAAGACTGTGAAAAAGTTTGGTAGGTGGGTGCAGGTTCCATATGCCTAAGGCTCCTCAGAATTCTCATCGTTACTACATGCAGCTATTAAAAAATCATTAAAGATTGGCTTATTTCTCCTTACCTCCATCTGCAGTTGATTTATCTTTCACCTGCTACTTGGCTAGAGTGAGGCAGCCTATGAAGAACTTGTAACTTCTTGGATTTCTTTTAGGTTCCTTCACATCTTCATCTCTGGTAGATTCTCTAAAACTATGATTTTCTGGCTTGTCCAGCTTGCTTCGGTTGTTAGCTTGGGAGTGACGGCCTCCTGCAACCTATTCTATATTTTAGCTAATTACTTTTGATATCTTACAATAATACATATATAAGACAAGTGCAGCTCAAATGCATCCTGTCCATTATAAAGTAAGATTGCAGATTACTGCAAATCTGACTCACCCACTGCAGGGAAAAACCCTAATGAGAACATGTACTATTTAACCTTGAGACCTTTTTTGTGTCATTACCCTCATTTACAAATATTTAAAAAGGCACATATTTTACCAGTCTATACTCAAAAAGAGCAATATAGAATTTTAAATTTTTATTCTTTATTTTTATTTTTTTGCTTATTGTATTGCCACTGAAGCATATCACATCTACATGGAGATGCTGTTAATCATGGGGCTAAGAAATATTATAGCCTCATATATTGTGCTTCACAGCCAGACATAAAAGCAAAAGTGCTTTGATCTGGTATACCTTCAAGGCAATTCTAGGAGTTAGCATTCATTTTAATAGGATATGGAATGTCATATTTATCTTCTGGTGCATAGCATCCTTGTGCTTTTCTCTCATTGAGAAAGTCAAGTGCAAAATCCAGTCCTTAAGTATCCTTGAAGATTACATGTTCCTACTTTTTAAAATATTGTGGAAAATTGAAAACATGCAATAATACAGTGAACACCATATACATATCACCTAGCTGCAAAGACTGTCAACATTTTGCCCACCCTCTCTCATATTTCCCCAACTTTGTGTTTGGAGAGGACGCTATAGTATTTTAGATTTTAAAATTTATCTTTTAGTATACATTCTACTTTTAAGAGTTAGAAACAAACCCATTCAGTATAAAGTGGGTCTCCAGAAAAATAGACTATAATGTCTTTTTATAAGATTGACATCAGTTAAGATCCTGAAGAACTTGGTCCCATTTACTTTGCATGTTTTTTTCCTCACTATGCATGAACACAATCTGCTTTGACCCACCTGGTCCTCTCACTACCAGTTTCTCCACTTGGCGGGCATTCAGTAAGTTGAGAGTAAAGGACTTACTGGATAAGTGAATGAAGCATTGTATGTAGCAAGAAAACATCGCTATCATTTTATATACATCTGTATAGTTTTCATTTCAACCTGATCTCTGCAAAAAAAATCAATAAAACTTCCTGTTGGGATTGTTTTAATGCAGCTTAACCTCTTCGGGCACTTTACTTACAAAAAAAAAGCATTCTGTTGATATCAAAGAGCTGAGCTGAAATTATGGTAAATTTTTGCTGATTTTAGAACAAAGAAATCTGTAACCTATTATGACCACAAAACTAATGTTTTCTGCTAAAAACATCATTGTGCAGAAACTGAAAAACAAAATGAGACATAGTTGCCTCTCACAAGCAGAGTTTGATAAAAGAGCAATTACGCAGCTCAGCTGTTTACAAGTTGAAGCTAATATAGAACAAAATATTTCAGGGCATGATTTAGAGTTTTTTTTTAATTGTAAAAAATAGTGTGAGCACTTCACATTTTGAGCTCTATAAAAATATAGAACTCTTTCTGGTCATAGAGTCTTCTTTTATATATATGATCTCTTATGACTCATATCAATATATCATGAGAATTCATTGAAAATAGTAAAGGGTATTGACAATGCATTTGGTTTGAAGTAGAATTGGACAGGAGAAATTTACCTTTCCACATTTATTTGCTAAGTATTCTCAAATAACTCTTCTGTAAGCAAGTGCATGCTATACACATTAGTCCTGGACCCAAGACGAAGTCCAACATCACGGCATCGGCAGATTCGGTATCTGGTGAGGACCTGCTTCCTAGTTCACAGACAGACTTCTTTTCACTGTGTCTGCCTATAACAATATAACAGAAGTGGCAAAAGAGCTCTCTGGAGTCCCTTTTATAACATAAGGACTCTAATCCCATTCATGAAACAGCTCCATCCTCATGACCTAATCATCCCTGAAAAGTTCCACCTCTAAATATCGTAACATAGGGAATTAGGTTTCAACATGAATTTTAGGGGAACCCAAATATTCAGTCAATAGCACTCCCCATTACTGTCGGTCAGTAACTGGCTGCCAGGGCATAACACTCCTGGCAAAGTTGCTCTTCTGAGGCCAAAGGCAGTTCTCTAGAGAAGGAGGGAGCTGTGAGCTAATGGCAGCTAAAACTCAGAGCAGCTGGAGGAGGGCTTTATTCACGACGTTAGCAAAAGGATTCTCCTGCAGAGTGGAAACAGAAAATAAAACAGGAGTGAGGTGCTCTTGAGAAGTACAGCATGGACGACATGCCACGGAGCTTGAGGCCATGTGACACAGGGCTGGGTGGATAGATGTCCCACGTACCCCTCCACAGCCCGGTGTAGCACGTTCCCATAGTAAACACTCATGCTACAGACCTGGAGTTGAGAAGAAAATAGCTGTATTTTAGAAGGACATGCAATTGAAAAAACAGGGACCATCAACATTTTATAGTTTAATTCCCCAAATCACTAACTCAAGTTATTTAGAAGAGAAACAGCTCATTTGTGAAAATGCTGGGTAAGTGAGTAGTGAACCTAATATAACTTTTAGAGCGTCAACCATGGCTCATCAGCTTGAAGCATAAGGAGCTGCTCACTACAACAGTAAGTACTTTGGAACCACAGAGGTGTTTCAGAGAGTCTCCTGTTTTGAGGCTTAGGATATTATGGTGTCTCAGTTTACTCTCAGGAAGGTTGACAGGAAAGAAGGACTTTGTGGTTTGTTTCTGTTGAACAAATGAGTGATTGTCGGGCTGTAGCTCAAACCAGGTAACAGATGGCATCATTCCCATTGTATTTTCGACAATTGCTGGCCTCCTGGGCCCCCTTACCTGTTATTCCATTAGCACTTCTTCAAGTTTCACCCTGCAATGGTTACCTTCGGACTGATTTACAAAAACTTTTAGTGTAATCCATGTATAGCACATCAGGTATCAAAAGCTGCTTTTGATGTGTTGCTGTTCTTTAGAAAAATGTTAATGTTTTTCTTCTTTAGTACCATAATGCCACTTTTGACTGGGCACTTTTGTCGAAGAAGGAGTGTTTGAAATATGGAGGAAAGCTCGAGGGGAACAACTGTGATTTTGTTCCTGATATCACACTCATGTCTTTCATCCTCTTCTTGGGCACTTATACCTCGTCTATGGCTCTGAAAAAATTCAAAACTAGTCGTTATTTTCCAACCATGGTAAGTACCTGAGCTTTAAATAATTCTCATCGAATTTACACTGTATAAACAATAACACTTTTATGTAAGGAAAAGGGCACCTGTAATTTCTGTAACCTTTCTGTAACCTTTCCTATGTAATTTTGGGCATTTAAAAAATTGCTTTTCAGTCTTTGTCCATATGTATCCATATTTTTAAAATAATTATAGTCCAACTTTGAAAAACCTTCCAAGGATTTTGGTCACATAATTCTGTCATAAATTCTGACCGTCATAATTCTGACTGTACTAAAATGAAAAAGTGGGGCACAGTCTGTGTAAAATCCACGAGTTCAGAAAGTATCTTTTAAATCCATAGTGTTTGATCACATAAGCAAAAACTCATTTCATATTAATCAGAAGTTTTGACAGAGTTTCTTGATCATCACCCATCCCTATGAGTAATTTAGTGGTTGACTTACGGGCCGTGGGGTAAAATTGTGTTGTTACACAAGTACTGGTGGAAGACACGCGTGTTATCTGAGCCAGCCTTCCCTTCCCACAGTGATGGATGCCGGCGTATGTAAAAGCCGATAGCTCAGCTGACTTGTGCAGACATCCTGTCTCCTATCTGTATGCCTGGGTGAGCACAGCGTCAAAACTGTGATTCCCTGAGAGACAACAAGATGAGGTCGACATTTAGCTAATGGCATTTTGGGGTTTTTTTGTTTTTTTTTTTTACCCGAAGAATGAAGTAAGATGATCCTTTGTTTCACAGTTCAACTCTCAGTGTTTAGGATGTCGATAATTCTTAAGTAATCTTGATAATACCTGATTTTTATCAGTGAACTACTCTATACTGGAATTTTGTGAAATAATTCCTCTTGTGTTTCATGTAGGAATGAAACAGAATGAGATGAGGAAACTCCTCAGTCGATGAAATTCTTTTTTTCAATTCCTAGGAAATGAAATTTAAGATTAATATGTTACCTTCACCTAGGTGATTTTTTGACTCCTCTTATAAAATTGAACATAAAGGGGAAGGTTGGTGGTCATTGTCTTGGTCTGTTTGAGCCACTATAACAGGATACCATAGACTGGGAGGTATATAAACAATGAAAACTTATTTCTCACAGTTCTGGAGGCTGAGAAGTCCAAGATCAGGAGCCACCATGGTTGGGTGAGGGCCCTCTTCCTGGTTCATAGCCGTCTCTTTTTTGCTGTGTCCTTATGTGGCAGAAGGGCTAGGGATCTCTCTGGGGTTTCTTTTGTGAGACCCCTAATCCCATTCATAAAGGCTTTACCCTTATGACCTAAGCATACTTCTAAGGCTCCACTTCCTAATACCTTCTTTAGGGGTTAGGATTTCAACATATGGATTCTGGGGGTTCATACATTCAGATCCAAGCAATAATGAAATGTTTCAAACTAACTGACCCAAGGAATGAAAACATTTCCACAAAGTAAAATGTGGAAAGAGGTATTTGACTTAGTCTGCCTAGAGTTGACATCACGAACTGGTGGTGCACAGGCAGAACTCAGCTGCCAGCCATTCTCGGTTTAGCCCATAGTTTGCGCGCACACACACACACACACACACACCCTCACACTTGAGGCCTGGGGGAATCTGCACTTCCCAGCCAGTGATTATCCTCATAATTCTGTATTGTCTAAGACTTGGCTGCTTCATACATTCAGATTAACTGCCTGTCCCTGAAGACATTTGAGCTTGTAACACATTCACACACTGGGAATATGCTCACTCGATCTGTCTCCTCAATTGTGTAAGTTTCCTGTGGAACAGATTCCTGAGGAAAGGTCTTCTAGGCTGATTTCTTCTCTACTGAGGTTTTATCATTCTTAATTATTAATTCACTGGACATCTTGGAAATCATCACCCACTTTCCAAAATCTGATGTTTATTTAGACACAGGTAGAAAAGTGAAAAATTTGTGTACTTGCAAGTCAAAATAATTAATAATATAAATTTCTTTATTCTTTTTTTAATTTTTAATTTTTTATTGTTATTCAATTACAGTTGTGTGCCTTTTCTCCCCATCCCTCCACCCCACCCCAGCTGCTTTTTTTTTTTTTTGGCTCTGTCCATGTGCCCTTTAACCTTCAGATGAATAATGAATGGAGATCATTTAACTACCTATGTAGACCTCACCTTTTTCTTCCAGCAATAATTCCCAAATTGAAAATAGCTTTTTAGACCTAAAGGAATTTTGCCTTTATGTGAGTCCAAGCAGGTAATTTCTCAGAGATTGATAAATGCTCTTGAGAAAGTCATGAGTATGTGAAAATAGAATAATGATAGCATTGTAGTTACAATTCCTGTTAAGAAGGTTCTCAGTGTAGTGAGAACTGTGTATGCCGGATAATATAATAAACAGGGAGGAGACAACCTGTGTGACTTCTAAGGAGCAATGTTTAAGTGCATGGCTGTCAGACTTTCCTCTCCCTTACTGACTTCACATGTCCGGCTAACTAGTAATATGCACACACCAATTCACACGTGCACACACGAAGAAAAAGGACATTTTTCCTTGCTCATTTGCCAAAATAGGTTTTCACTTAAGCTGTCATTTAGAAGGATGATCTCCATAGGTAGGAGCAGATAGGCTTATAGATTCCTACTCTTATATATCATATTCTATAATTAAAACTTATATGCTTAAACAGGTAAATTAGATAGTCCTTGATTGTTGTGACAATAATAACTTGATTGTTGTGACAATAATTAAGCCTGTGCCTACTTCCTCACTCACACCAATATGAAACCTTTAAAATTTCACAATGTTAGTATTGGTTGACAGTGCCCTTGTCTTACGACACATCCTGGTCTCCATTAGCTTGCACAGTCATTTCTCTTTTGTACTCTCATTTCAAAACATTTGTATGAGTTGTTGTTCAATTAAGACTGTAAACTGCTAGAAAATTGTTATACTTCTATTTTATTCCTCATATATCAATTAGCAAAATGTCGGATGCAGGCTCAATATTTGTTGACTAATGGAAACAGTCAAGTAGAGATAAATGCTGCATTGTATGGAAAGAGCACAGGTGTAGGAACCCAGAAGCCGTAGATTCTAGTGCCAGCGCTGCCATTGCCTGACATGTACCCTTTGAAAACTGACCGTGGATGTCAGTCACCACAGGCATAAAGGAAGAGCTCAGCTCGCTGTCAGTTAAGACCCTTTAAACCTCTAGTATTCTGTAATTTTTAAGAGATTTTCCTGACCCCATCTCCTAAATTAATAAAGTCTCTATATTAAACCAGTGCTTAGGTTGTGATCAAGACTCACAAACTTCCAAAAATTAATTAGTGTCTACGTCTTTATGCCAGGCTCACTTTTGTAGCTGCTCCCAACTGCTCCCTGTGGATGCTCCACAGTTGTCATACAGCAACGTCGACCTGTGGTTTCCTTCCCACATTGGAACTTACTCATCTTCCTGTATTCCTTGTCTCAGCTAATAATAGCACCTATCTTCTCAGCCACTCAAGTTCAAAATCTTAAAATCACATTTGGTGTATCAATCAGAGTCCCAGCAGGAAGGAAGCAAATGATACATTCACGTTATGACCATCAGAGGGGTTTGATAAGGGCATTACTCACAAAGGCCAGGTTAGGGGTAGGGAAACCACGGGAGACGGTCGTGCCCAGTGTGCAGCAGTGCAGTGGTTACTATCTTTGGCCCAAAGGATGTGGAAAGGGCGTGGTTGCTGGAACCTGGGAGAAGAGAAAAGGGTGGAGAGAGCCTTGTAGTGAGGTACTGTGACCTTGGATAGAGAGGTTTAGCCAGCCTGAGGCAACCTCACTGGGATACAGCTAAGGGAGTCAGTACTCTGATCTATCCTCCCTCTGATGGCCTGTCCAGGCTGCTGTGGACGAAACCCAGCTGGACTGCTGAGAGCAAGGGAGCTCACTGTAGACCACTCAGGTCAGCATCCCCATGTAGAAAGCATGGTGGAGAGGCATAGAGAATGGATCTGTTCTGACAGACGGTGGTATCCATTGCATTTTCCTCTCCAAGTTTTTCTTTATTAAGTTAACCTCATTATAGTCCCCTTGATTATCCTGCTATAATCTCTCTCCTTTACACTTACACTTCTGTTTCCAGAGTTCAGTTCCTCATTCCTTTTGCCTAGGCCAGGGTCAGTTACCCGTGAAGCCACTTGCAATCCATCAGTATGAACACTTAAGATGAAAGAGTTCACCTTTGCTAGCTTGGCTGTCAGGAGTTTAATTTGTATACCAGTCACTTCTGGAGAGTCTGAATGCTCAGTAGACATGGGTGGAATTCCAGTAGTCCACTGACTGTGTCCTTTGTGCCCCCCCTCTCATTAGAAGGGTGCATCAGTCTGCTGCCCCCCACAGTTACTGGTCTGTTACATCAGCCTCACGTCTTTATTCAAAGTCTTTCAGTATCAAAACTTCCTGTAGGAGCATGCCAGCGTAATCCGTGATCTTCCGTGGCAAATAGCTCAGGGCATTAAACACAAAATGTTCTTCCAGAGTTCCATATCAGCAAGTGACCATATGCGCCGAACAAGAATGCCATCACTGCATATCTGGTAGCGCAGTGAAAGCAGAAGCCTAAAGACAGAGTAGAATTGTGATTAGGAGACTTTATAAAGCTATAGAGCCCTCTGAATTAGGCAAAATTATTGGTACTTTAATATGTGAAATTCAGTGTGGCCAGCTGATGTATATAATTAGCATGAAGATGCCTTTCTTCAAAAACTGGTTAATTTTCTCTTTTTATTCCTTTTAAAACAAGTAACAATTCTAACATTCATGTGAATTGATGTAGTGGTAAGATTCTTTGTAAATTTACCTCCTGGCTGTAAATGTCATTTAAATAAATACAATCAGTAGATTCCAGGTGACATCAACAGCTATGAAAACTTCTATGCTTTATTTAGATGATACAATTGAGCAAAATGTTCTTTGATGTCTTTGTTTTTCTTAAGTATTCACTATTGTATAATTAGTACATTCATTCAATATTGTAACTCTGTGCTTGGTACAATGCTAGATGGTAGGGATACAAAGATAAATTAATAAATGGGCCTAGCACCTAGTAGGACCTTTATATGTGATGATTAAGTTAGATTTTTGGGTTTTCTGATGAGAATGACTCATTTTGATCCTTCTACCCCATTCATGCTTCTTATCTCCTATGGCCTCACACTTTCGTGCTTTCTTTGACCTGAGGGAGCTGGTGGTGGTCTTTGAGGACTGGCTTTGTGGATGAGATAAATGTATAGGGCTTCAAAGATCTCAGTGAAAACACAGTGAGCATTTTAGGTAGGTGATGCATTTGGTTTTTATCCATGTAAAACACAGAAAAGTCTAGAATTCCACAATTGGCTTATATTTTTGGAAACATGATTTTTGTTTGACATTTTAGCTTGTGACAATTCTATTAAAGCTGTAAGTGTTTAGTTTATAAACAACTCTTTATAAAAATCAGGTGATACCTCCATTCTGTTTCCTTTTTCTCTCAGATACTTTTTTTGATGAATGGTAAAAACTGGCAAAGTAAAACAAATAACATATCAAGAAATAACTTAGAAATAATGGGCATGTATTCTATGTCTAGTGTTACCAATAGTGGGTGACATTTGGCTGGTTATTGCAGAAACATCGGACCACATCATGCCATTGAAACCTGTTCTGAAAATGACTTTGCTGTCAGTGAAGGAGAAACAGATCTTCAAATTCTTGTGTTACTTTGTTCCAACAAAAGTAATTTTTAAAGTCAAGAACACTTGTTTTTAATTCAAAATTGTTTTTCATATTTATTTTCTTAATAATGACAAAGGGACAATGAGTTATAAATACAACATAATCTAGTAAACATTTAATAAAGATTACACTACTTCAGTTCTATGGACATCTGTTGAAAAAAAAGCTATAAACTTAAATTGAGCCCTAAGAAACGTAAGGTTGGGAGCACTGATTGGCCAAAGCATAAAGACGCCTGTGGATAGGAGAAGCAATTTGACCATGGTCCTCATTGGTCCTACACATTCACACAGCTTACTTGTCCATCATAGAAAACTCGCCAGTATTGAAATCCATCCATTAACACAAACTGGTTTCCTACTCCATTTCCAGATTGTCTAATTTATATGTATGTCTTATTAATTGTTATTTTTTTAATTTTTAGTTTTTTACCTTAATATAAATTATTAAATCACCTTTAAAGCCCAAGAACCCTTTATTGTAATGATTTTTTGTAAGAAATACAAGAAGACCCTATTAGAGGATCAAGAACTTTTGATAGTTGGGCCTTAATCATGGGATTTTAGTGCCAGGACTTTGAATACCACCGAATCCAACATTGCCTCCTGATTTCTGACAAGCCATCTCCGTGGGCTGCTTGAATGCTTTCCGGAACATGGGCTTCAAGTCTCCAAAGGCATTCCTGGTAGACACACAAGTCTATCTTTCTACAGCCCCTCTCCTCGGGGTCTGCTCCTGCCCTCTGAAGTTACACAGAACAAATTTAGCCTTCCTTTCCTAGGACAGATATCACATCTTTGAAGGCAGTTTCTTCCCACAACTTCTTGGGGCCTACCGTCATTTTTTATGTGATGTGTTTTTGGACTCGAGTTCCTCCGGTTATGATTTTCTGGGTCAACTCCAGATTTTCAGTTTCAGTTTAGAACACAGTGACCAGATAGGGACCTCGTATTTCCCATGTGGTTTGATCATGTGCTTCTGGCACACACTCATCTGCTCGGTTTTAAGGCAGGATAGAGGAAGAGGACTGTGACTGCTGACATCGCCTCAGCATCCCTGCAGAACCCCTTCATTAGGCCTAACCCCTCTGTTCCATGTTTGGTTAAACTTCTTTTTTTCTGGTAGATTTCCACTGGCAAGCTCTAAGCCTCACCCATATAAATTGTCCAGCTGAATTCCCTTCTTCATTCCCCAAATCTCTCTGACTTTGGAACTTAAGGCATTAAAATGCTAGAGTCTAAATCAGACATTCCTCTTATTGAATTCTAATTACAGTAGGTATTATCGGTTCAAAGTATGGTGTATTATGATTCCTCTACTAATATTAGTGCTTATTTATTTCTTTTATAGTGCTTTATAGCATTGGCTTCTAGGGGGTCAAATTTCAAAAGTTTCATGGTATGGTGTGCCTTTTCATGATTGCCAAAAGACACATATTTGTCTGGCACGCCTTTTTTTTTTCACCTAGAATAAACGCTTTTGTACACAGTTGTTTTTAGCATTTTCCAAGCCCCACGATCATGAGAGGAATTGACATCGCAAATTAATATTTGTCGAGGACCCACGGGGTGCCTGCTGCTGCTCTGTCTCTTCCTAACAGCTCCATCCATTGAGAACCCCGCTCCACAGGCCCGCAGCCTCTCCCCCAGTTAATGCAGCAGCAGAGGCCATCCTCTCAAAGCGGAAACCCAAGGTCCTCTGTGGTCTCAGAGGAGCCAAGTTCATTTTTTTCTCCTGTAAATTAACTAGCTTCTCACTGTGGTGTCTTTATGATTTTGATTCTCTTAATGATTAATACAGTATCATCCTTCATGAAGAATATGTTTATAATAGATTTATTAGATTGTTTTTGCCAAGAACAAGAGGGAAGCTTGTGGTTATTTGAATTTATCTTCCAATCCACTTAATTTCTTCTTGGCTTTGGTAGTTTAAATATTTAAGTTGGTTGCTTCTTATTTGGTTATTTGAGATATTTTGTAATTAATTCTGCAGAGGGCAGAAATATTTTTTCTTTTTGTTTTTATAATTAAAGGATGGTAAACAAAAGTAGAAGAGCTTGAAACCAGTCTGATATAAAAGAATCTTCAGTTGAAACATAGTTTTCTTTTCCTCACTCATGAATGGACGTAGCAAGTGTATGTTGTAGCACCAAACATTTTTTTATGGCAAACAGATGTGTACATATATCTGTTCGTAGATTTCTTTTATCTTCCATTTTTCAGTTACAGTCAACACTTGATACTATATTAGTTTTAGATGCACAGCATAGTGGGTAGACAGATAGGCAGCTCATGAGTGGCCCCCTGATAGGTCTGGTACCCACCTGGCACTGTAAATAGTTATTACATTACTGACTGTGTTCCCTATGATGTACTTTATATCCCACAGACTGTTTTGCAACTGACAATTTGAACTTCTTAATAATCCATTCACCTTTTCCACTCAGGCCTCCAGTCCCTCTCCCCTCTGGCAATCATCAGTTTCTTCTCTGTATCTATGAGTTTGTTTCTGTTTTTATTGTTTATTTTGTTTTTTAGATTCCACATATAGGTGGAACCATATGGGATCTGTCTTTCTCTGTCTGACTTATTTCACTTAGTATAATACCCTCTAGGTCCATCTGTGTTGTTGCAAATAGTAAGATTTCATTTCTTTTTATGGCCGAGTGGTATTTCACAGTTAGGTTGTTTCTATACCTTGGTTATTGTATTTGAAATATTTTTCTTTGTCTCTTGTTATAGCCTTTGTTTTAAGGTCTCTTTTTGCCTGTTATGAGTATTGCTACCCCAGCTTTATTTTTATCATTTCCTTTTGTATGAAGTATCTTTTTTCATTCCTTTACTTCCAGACTGTGTATGTCTTTTGATCTGAAGTGAGTCTCTTGTAGGCAACATATATAAAAGTGTTGTTTTCTTCTCCATTCAGTCTCCCTATGTCTTTAATTGGAGCATTTAATACATTTACACTTAAAGTAATTATTGATAGGCATGTAGTTATTGCCATGTTATTATTCTTAAAGAAGTCTCTTTAACATTTCTTGTAACACTGGTTTTGTAGTAACAAACTCCTTTAGCTCTTTCATGTCTGGGATGAGTTATCTTAATTTGTTTTTCATTAGAATATAATAGTTTATATTCCTAGAATATTGAGGCTTAAGCCTGGAGATGCTTAGCATTTGATTGGACAGTCACCTGTAATTTAGGGTGTTTGTTCAAGCTAGGTGTGAGGCCTCTGAATTCAAAGGATTGGGTATGAAATCTCGTGCAAACAGGTCTTCTCATGAAACTTCGGCACTTCTAATCATTACCAGAAATATCTAGTAGTGAATTAGGACCTATGCATTTCTAATTTTATTTCCTCATATGTATAGTGCCACATAAAAGGGTATTGTTTTGGAGTGTTTGAAAGAGATCAAGTTTGATGAAAATGGAAGGTAAAATAAACCAAAAAAAGAAAGGAAATTCACATGTGTTTCTTTTCTAAATGTGTTTGGAAATGTGGGGAGGGCTCAGAGAAAGCAATTTTTATTTCCTCAGAGCCAGACTCAAAGCTCCCATACACAGGTCCTCGGGTGTCCTCATAGAGCTTATTGAGTACCTATCCCCAATAAGCTGCATGTACTCAATGCTTGACAGTTTAGGGCACTTGCTAGTTCTCCCAGGTTTACCTCATTCAAATCAGACTTCCTTTTTAGTGTAGGACAGGACCTGAACAGTCTGCTAAAGTAGCACCCCCGCCTGCCTTCTCTAATTAGAGGATTTAGAGTTGAATGCAAAAGTGGCCTGGGAAAAGTCAATTTCCTTGACTGTGAAGTTTAAGCTGGATCCACTATCTTAGAAATTCATATCTTACAAACACTCTCCAGGAGTGAATTCTGCTGTAACTGAACTGAATTGTACAATCTAAGGGGAAGGAAGGAGAAATAGTATGTTATATAGAACACATCACCCTGGCTGTGCTTTTTAATGAGGTTAAGCAGTACTATTATAAGTAAACCTGAGTAGATCCCCTCCCCCCGTAAATTGTAAGAAATGTAATCTCGAAGCTTATCAGCACTTGTCTTTTTAGCTCCCTTTCTACTTACAGTTCAGTAGTGCCACACTTGACAAGATACTGTTGACGAGGGGCTCTTTTAGGTTTATACATTGATATGTAGATTTGGGAAACTAAAAACTATGTTAACAGAGATAAACTATTTAGTTATATTAGTTATTAGTTTTCCATGGCTGTTATATCAAAGCACTCCAAATACTATGGCTTAAAGCAACACAGATTCATTGCCTTGAGATCTGGCGGTCTGAAATGGGTGTAACTGGGCTCACATCGGGGTGTTGGCAGGGCTGTGTTCTCTCTGAAAGCTCTGGTGGAGAATGTGTTTCCTGGCCTTTTCAGGCTTCTAGAGTCGGCCCATATTTCTTGGCTTATGGCCCCTTTTCTCCATCTTCAAATCCAATAATGGCCCGTCACTTCTGTCACACTATATCACTCTGACCCTGACCCTCTTGGCTCTCTCTGTCACTTAGAAGCACCCTTATGGTTACATTGGGCCCACCATAATAATACCAGATCATTTCTCCAATCTCAAGGTCAGCTGATGAACAACTTTAATTCTATCTGCAACCTTAATTCTCTCTAGTCATGTAACATACATATTTTTAGGCTCCAGGAATTAAGGCTTGGGTGACTTTAGGGGGCATTATTCTGTCTACTCCATTATCTGACCTAAATTTTAATATGATTATGTTGGGTGACACCTTGGCAGTGCACTGAATAGGGGGCAAGTGTAGAAGCAGGAAGATGAGTTAGGAAGCCAAATGAAATAAAGGGGTGGCTTAGAAGAAGGCGGTAGTAGCAGTGGAGGTAGCGAGAAGTAACAGGGCCCTGCCATTGTTATGAAGATGATTTGCTGGCCTCTTAGGTGAGAGAGAGAAGAGTCATATGCATTATCCAAAATTTTTGGCCGAAGCAGTAGGAAAAATAAGCTGCTATTAATTAGGATGGAAAAAACTACTGAGAAAGTAGGTTTGGGGCTTCAGTGTTCTGTTTATGGAAGACTAAGAATGCCTTCTAAAATAAAGAGGATCACTGTCTTTTTAAAATCAACTTTTTGAACAATTTCTAGTATAACTGAGTTGTCAGGAGGTTGGATTTACTGGGTAAGGATTAGGAGGGTGATAAAGAAAAGAGAAATTTTTTTTTTTTTGCCTTTGCAATGACTTCTGTAATTCTAGGGATTTTTAACCTATTGGACTAGAGAGGTTGTTAACATCTTAATATATCCCCGAAACTGCCTCACATGACTATCTTTTGCCAGGTCATCCTGAACTGCCCGTGTCAACACTTACTTGCACAAAACTGTAGAAATGGGCATTTCTAAACATGTCACAGTAATGCATGGTGTGAATAATAGAGGAAATTGTGATAGGGAAGGTATATGGAACTCTCTCAACTGTCTTCTCAGTTCTGTAAATCTAGAACTGTGCTAACATATAAAGTTGATTGATAGAAAGAAACGAGGGAGGGAGGGAGGGAGGGAGGGAGGGAGGGAGGAAGGAAGGAAGGAAGGAAGGAAGGAAGGAAGGAAGGAAGGAAGGAAGAAAGAAAGAAATGGGAGTTTTTTCCAGTATTGAGTCCCTAGCAAACATCCTCTTTTTGTAGGTTACTCCAGATACTTCCATCCAAAATTAGCTCTGAGTGGCAGTTCCATGCTATTACTGGGTTTTTATTTCTTGTTCCTTGTATTTGAAGATTCCTTTCAAAGACCTCCTAACAGTAGATTATTTAGTTATTCCAATGTTTTTTTTCAGCCAAAGAAGCCTGTGGAACTTGAAAAAAAATAGTTAACGTGTGTTATGAGAGGTAATTATATTTCAGGTATTATATTAAGCACTTTCCTTGTTATCTGATTTAATTCTTAGAACAAACCAATGGATTTGTTAGGGGCTATTTTGGCTACATTTTGCAGGTGGAATGGTTGATACCAAGAAAGGGTAAGTATTGACAGATAGGAAATAATGGTGCTGGACTTCCAGCTCAGGTAATTTGACTATAGAAACTGCTTCTCACTGCCATGCCATATTTTATCCCCAAATTGACCCATGCCATCTATTTATGCTTGAAATTATTGTGTGTGATTGGTGTTAACTTGCCCCTATCCCATAGTTGGCTTTCTCCTCTGCTCTGTGTACTTCTCAAGAAAGCTAAGTCTAGCAGAACCCAGCTCTCCAAGAGGGAAAGGAACTTCTGGCCGAAAGCACCGTCCATGATCCTGCTGCTAGTTAGTGCCAAGGCTCCTGACAGCTGGTAGTGGTCAAGGACTGACCGCCACCACAGCCTTTAGCGTACCACCTCATCAAAGCATTTCGCCCTTCACTTCCATTTCTACCGAACTCCGACTGCAGTAGTGCTGCTACTCTTTTCAAAGACCCTCTCTCCTGGGAACAGTGCAGCCACTCAGCCCATCACCGGTGTTTCTCCATCTGGCACCACCAGGGGCCTGAGTGCTCACCCTGAGAAAACTTGACGACTGCTCCGTCAGCCTTGATGTTACAGTATTTAGGAGCAGGCTTCCTTGTGTGTGACTTGACTGTGAGCTTCATGGGGACAGGATTGTGTCTGTTTTGGTCACTGCGATATTCCTCGTGCCAGGCAAAGTGTTGGGTGCTGAATAAGTTCATGCTGAGTGATTAGTTTATGTACTACCGTGTGCACACACCTTGGAGGGAAACTCGGGGTCTTTGCTCTAGTAATGCTCCTGGGCTGTTGTCAGTGCCGCTGAGCACAGAGGAGGAATGCCAATGCACCTAAGCCATCTTAGGCTCTTGGGCTGACTTAGAAATGGCCTTCTGCACCCACTCCGTGGGAAAGGTCTGGGTTCAATGCTACATCCCGTAAAACCCAGCCCTTGTCCTGCCCAGTGGCAGGTACTTAGGCTGGTGAAGGCTGTTGACTAATGGCAGTCCCACTTAAGAAGTGGTGGAGAACAGATACTTCACATATAGGAAATTTTAAGGACCAATATAGAGTGAAAAACGTTTTCTTTGAAAAAGTTAGTGAAGCCATCAAATTTCCATCTGCCATCACTTCACATTTCTCTGAGGGCTTGAGTCCACTCAGGGGACTGGAGCTCCTCTGTGTTTTTGTGCAGATTTTTAAAACGTGCTCTGAGACTGCATCCTTATCCAGGTCTCTTTTGTGCTGCACGCACGTGAAGTGCTTATGCAGTATTTCAGAGATATGTTACCTTTGAGCTCCCTCCCCTGTATGCACACACACTGACTTGTGCTATGGAGTGAGATTATCACTGGCCAGGTGAGAAAGTGATACAAAACAATTTAAAAAATAATCTATGTGTCGTGTGACACCTCCTTTAATTTATTGATGAAGCTGTTACTGTTAGCAAATACAGAATTCTTTGTTCAGTTCAAACACAGGCATATATGTGGACCCAGGGCTAAATAGTCCCTGTTTTCTTCTTTTTTTTCCAGGCAAGAAAACTGATCAGTGATTTTGCCATTATCTTGTCCATTCTCATCTTTTGTGCAATAGATGCCCTGGTAGGTGTGGATACTCCAAAACTGATTGTGCCAAGTGAGTTCAAGGTACGTGAGCTTCTGTCTTTTGGTCATTCCTGGAACTCTTTGGCTTTCTTTCCCCTATTCTTTTTGTCGCATCTCTCCTTAGTTAGTTTGCACAATTGTTCAGTTCTTCATATAACTCAATAATGTTCTCTTGCTGGGTGCATATATTTACATTTTATCTGTTTCTTTATTAAAATTAAGTGCCTGAATAGGATCAAATGCAAAGTTCACATTTTATTGTTTTTTATAGAAAAATGCCTTATAAGCCAGGGAGTGAAAGACAGATACCATATGATCTCACCTATAAGTGGAACCTAATCAACAAAACAAACAAGCAAGCAAAATATAACCAGAGACATTGAAATAAAGACCAAACTGACAGTAACCAGAGGAAATGGGGGAGGGGAGAATGCGGGGGGGGAGGTCATCAAGGAACATGTATGAAGGACACATGGACAAAGCCAAAGGGGGTGGGTTCGAGGGTGGGAGACAGGGATGGGTGGGGCATGGGGCCAAGGTGGTGTGAAAATGGAGACAGCTGTACTTGAACAACAATAAAAAAAAAGGAAAAATACCTTATAATAACATTACAAACTGCTTTATACTTTTAGAGTATTTTAAAATATCCAAAGTATTTTCATACAACTTATTACTTTGATCCTTAGAATAATTCTGGGATGTAATGTAATTATCATCATCCTGATTTTATGAAGTTGGTGTTTAAGTTATAATAGTTAAGCAAAATGCCCACGATTACATTACTAATTCAATGTTTTTTTTTTTTGCTACCAAACTACCTGCCATGTATACACACACACATTTATGTATAATGTGCATTTTAGTTATCACAAACAAGACATAAAATTTATTCATTTTATAAATCTGTTTGTATGTTCAGGCCTACTGGTCAAAATTTACATTTCAGTCATTCTTAAATATCTGAACCTAATTTTCCATTATAAGTTTTTCACCTATATTCTAGAATACTCCTAACCTCTCTCTCCATTATGGAGACCATAAACTTCCTAAGACAAACTAAATTGACTATAGTTTTAGCTTAATAGCTACTCAGTGAGGAAGGGGTATCTAGAGCAAACAGGATATTTTTGCATTATCTCTGCCATCACATATTAATTAGCAAAGAAAAGTCCTCATGCATTAATCATTAGTTCATCAAAGCCATTATTTCCTGGATGTTTGCTTTGAGTCAGGCCCTGTACTGGATATTTGTAATGTACTGATTAGGGAGACTGAGTTCCTTTCCTTACAAACTCACAACCTGGTACAGGTAGTAAGATGTGGATAGGTTCAGTGATGGAGTTAGAAGTACAGTGAGATGAAAAACAGAAATACCTTAGAGGACGACTGAGACTTTTTTCATAGTAAATGTGGGGAAAGTAATTCACAAATAGGATTCTATGTTGGTTTATTTGCATTGTTTAAAGTTAGAAAAAAGGGTAGGAAATAGTTTTTTGAGACATATGATCTGCTGAGAAGATAGATTGGGAACTAGAATAACCATATTTTTCATTTTCTGTGATATTTCTGAGGATCACACTAGTTATTTTGGGTTCTTTTTCATACATAAAATAAGAAACCTCACAGTGTTCAAAATATTTGAGTAGAGCATATAAAATATTTGTAGCCTTTTTTGTATTATACTTTGAAATTATTATAATTTGGCAGTATTAGAAACAACTTCAGTATAATTGCTAAAGTCCAAGAACCAAGTTCGTGGTAGCTTTGTAATTCCTCGCCAGTCTCTGTACTGAGTGTTCTGTCTGGGGTTTTCTTATGGCTGGCCCTTAAACGTAAACTACTTTCTTCCATGGTGAGTCCTATCTTAGATTGTTTCTTTCCACTAGCCTATATTCTCAGTCTCCTTAATTTAAAATATTGCCTTAAAAATAACCTCCTTTAGGAAACTTTTGGTAAATAATCTTTGTCTAGTCTATCAGTAAAACTATTTCCATCTTTCAGTGTGTTGTCTCTGCAAAAATAAAAGTGTGTCTCTCCCGTGGATTTTTCACCGAGTGGTATGTATTCACATTGTTTGTTTTCTCTCTTCTTCAAGCCAACAAGTCCACACCGCGGTTGGTTTGTCCCGCCATTCGGTGCAAACCCCTGGTGGGTGTCCCTTGCGGCTGCCATCCCTGCTTTGTTGGTCACCATCCTGATTTTCATGGACCAGCAAATCACAGCTGTGATTGTAAACAGGAAGGAACATAAACTCAAGGTAAATGTTCGTAACAATGATTACCATTGCCTTCTACTTTCTTCGAAGTTCTTCAAAACTAAGATGGTTTTACGGGGAGTTATATTGCAGGGAAGGTTCTTTAAGACTTGGCAGAGTCCTGGGATCACCTACTGTTGACACGTTCTCCTCAATGTAATACTTCAGGAAGATTTCATTTAAATCTGAAAGAGTTATTTCACATTGTATTGCCACCAAAGAGAGCAATATAAACGTTTTACCACTCGGCCACTGTCATCCCACATCTGATTTTAATGTGCTGATTATCCTTAATGAAGATGATGACAAATGTTTCTTCTGAAACTCCTGAGACCCATAGGCAACAGTGGTGGTGACCGGTGCGGGGGGGGTAGTGAAGAGTAAAGGGAGTCGAATATCTGATGACAAAAGGAGACTTGACTTTGGGTGGCAAATACGCAGCACAATATACAAATAATGTGTTACAGAATTTTGCACTTGAAACCTATACAATTTTATTAACCAATGTCACCCCAATAAATTTAATTAAAAGAAACTATTGAGATAAAAATACGGATTTTCTTCTTTAATTGGTTAATGTGGTGAGTTATATTAATAGGTTTTTCTGTTGTTGAACCAGTCTTACAGTCTGTTAGTATATAGTTTCTTTTTTTATATATGGTTGGATTTGGTTTGCATATATTTGGGGGTGGAGGAGATGTTTGCATCTCTGTTTAAGAGTGCTGTTGGCCTGCAATTTTCCTTTCTTACAGTGTCCCTGTCCAATTTTGGTATCAGGGTGTACTGTCCTTAGAAAATCAGCTGGAAGATGTTTCTCCTTCTGTTCCTCTTCTATCCCATTCTCTCAAATAGAATATAAAATTCTCTTTATTTTGTGCAACACGCCAATCAATGATCTGTTCTTCGAATGATCAGACATGCTTGTAAAACTAGCCAGGAAGTTTCTGTATAGAACTTGTAAAACTGGTAGTCAAAATGTTTTAATGGTTATAAAACACTCGGGGTTTCTATTTTTTTTCTTTAGCAACTTTAAAAATTTTTTCTAGTTCCCCATATTTTCAAATTTATTAACATGTTGTTTATAATATTATTCTGTTTTTCTAAATCAGTTTTTTCTTTTAAATTTTTAATATTCTTGATTTGTGCTTTTTACCTTCCTTGTTCAGTCTAGCTTGAGTTTTGATAATTATACTATTCTGATTTCAAAGAAGCAATTTTTTACTGTATCAACTTTCTGTATTACATCTTTGTTTTGGTAATATTTTCTTTGTTTTGAGGCCATGTTATTAAGTACATTCACATTTATATTTAGTTTATCTTTTTAGTGAATTGAACTTTTTATATGACTCTCTTTTTTTCTGTTAATTCTTTTTGCCTTAAAGCTTATTTTACTTTGTACTAATAAATCTGTGGTAACTTTTAATTTTCATTTGTCTGATATGTATTTTTTTCATTTCTCTTTTCCCCACTATACCTTGTGTTTTGTGTCTCTTTTTAAGTAACACATAGCTGGGCTTTTAAAAAATCCTTTTCTACATTCTTTGTTTTTAACTAAAGTATTTAATTTGTTTAAATTGATGCTGATGACGGATAGATTTGAATTTATTTTTACCACATTACATTTGCTTTCTATTTGTCTAAATTTATCTGTGTTCTTTTTTTTTTAATTCTCCTCTTTTGCCCTCTTTTAGGTTGATACAGTTTTGTTTTTCTTACTTTCTTTGCTCTCCTTTTTTTTTATTATTTTGGAAGTTACATACTTTATTTCTTCTTTTAGTGATTATGTTGCATATTTTAAAAAGCCTATTTAAGTTCTAAAGTTAGCACTTTACATTTTTTCTGAATAATGATAAGCACTAAAGAATGGTCTAATTTTTTATATTCCTTCCTTAATCATATACTGTTGTTACCCAGATTTAATTGCTATCTGGATTTAAAAATCCCATTAATTAGCCATGGTCAGTACTTTTAACATTACAAGCTTTGCATTTTCTTTGCTCACTTTCTATTATCTTTTTTTTCATTTCAGACCTTTTGGAATTTTTTAGACTTAATTATTTAAATTTTTTTTTATTTATTGATTTGAAGGAGAGAGAGATGTCATCTAGTTGTTCCACTTATTTATGCATTTATTGCTTGATTCTTGTATGTGCCCTGACCAGAGATCAAACCCCCAACCTTGCAATATTGGGATGGCCCAGCCAGGGCCCTGAATTATTTCTTTTAAACAGAATTTACCAGACTTTAGAAATTTCCTCCTGTGAGAGTCTTTGGGTGGTAAACTTTCCCATTTGTGTTTGCCTAAAAATGTTTTTGTCTTACCCTCATTCTTAATAGGGGGTTTCTCTGGATATATTTTAGGTCAAAAGCTATTTTTTCAGTACTTAAAAGCTATTTTCCATTATTTCTGACTTCCATAAAAAGCAAACTATCAGTATAATTCTCATTCCTTTGTAAGTAATCATTCTTTTGGCTGCTTTTATCATTTTTTGTCTTTATTCTGGAGTTTCACTCTAACCTGTATGAGCATAGATTTCTTTTAATTATTTGTTGGGTTATTGGGCTGCCTGAGTCTTCCTGTCTCTTACCAGTTCCGGAATTTTGTAGTTCTTTGCCTCTTTCAATCCCGCGTACATCCTTCTGGAGTTCCAAGGAGAGTTTTGTTGTACATCTCCATATTGCACTCCACTTTTACTTTATTTATTGGTGTATTTTTACATTTCTTGTCTCTTGGTCTCGGTTTTATTTTCAATGTTTTTTCAGATCTATTTTTTTACTAATTCTCTTCTGTTGATTCTGTTCTCCTACCAAAGTAGTCCATTGCATTTTTCTTTTCAAGAATTAGACATGTTTATATTTAGAAATTTTATTTATTCTTTCTCAAGTCTTCATCTTCAGTTTTGTTAGTACCTAACTTCTTTATTATTCTTTTATACTCTTTTATTTATTATTTTGTATATATCTTATATTTTCGGGTTTGATTCTGAACTTCGTTTTCTGGCTGACCCTTATTCCTGGTGTTATTCTTCCTTATGTATTTAGTACTTTTTAAATTTATTTTTATTTTTATTTTTTTATATTGTGAGCTAATCTTCCTATGCACATGCTTCAAAGCCTTCCAGAGATTTTATTTCCTTCTGGGAGGTTCAGGAGAGTCCAACCAATTCAGTAACACTTTATTTATGCCTATAAAAAATCTTTTATTACAGAAAGTATTTCATGGAAGGTTTAAACATATATGTAAGAAGAAAGAATGGTATAACTTCAGATATATATCACCCAACTCTCAAAATTTATCACCTCATGTTCAGTTGTACATCATATAAATTCTAATCATCTTTCCCCTTCCTGTAACACTCTGAAGCAAATGTAGACAGCATTTCATATTCTCTATATGTTTTAGACAGTATTTCTAAAGATATCTTTTAAAACTATGACTACAATATTATTGTCAGTCTAAAAAGAGTTAACAAAATCTCTCAATATCTTCAAATATTCAATCAGTATTTAAATTAATGAATGTGCCATAAGTATAATAAGCTTTAAAATATAATTTATTTTTTAAGATCAGGATCCAAATGAAGTTGAAATATTTGTATTTTAAATCTTTTATATACTTTTAGTCCATGGATTTTTTTCTCTCTCTTAATGCCTTTTCTCTTTTATTATACTTTTTGAGGTCAACCACATTGTTTCTCTGCTTATCTTTTGCTGTGAAACAACCTGAAAAACAGCAATGTCAGCATAACAATGTTGAACCTATGGAGAATTTATGTGAGTTTATTTGACTTTGAGTCAAACAGAAAGGATTGAATTACAGGATAGTTAATTGAAATTCTGTGCTTTCTTGAGGGCTTCTGAGGGATCTGAGAGGCATTTCAAAGGTGTGTTAAACTAGATGCACAGAAACAATGGACAGGCTCGCTTAAGGCAAAGGTAAGCCTTTTACTAAAGACTTATATGCCTGGGGCGTGACTACCCATCTTGACCTGCCCAGTTAGGAATTGATGATCGGATCACCCTCTGAGGTTACTTTTGGTTAGATTTATTATAGAGCCGGTTTTGTTTTATCCACATGTGACTTAAAACAACAATTTTTAATCGTTTCTTGGGTTTCTTTGCATTGACAGTGTTACAGAACAGATGGGGTGGGGGGTGGTTCACAATAAATTATTACAGAAAGGATCCCCCCTTTCTCTCTCTGGGGTTCCCCCCCCACACACACCTACTAGGTTCAAATGCCCGCCACCAGAGGAAAGACGTCTCTCAATGCCAGAGACTGGTGAAAAGGAAAGACATTATTTATTTAAAAGTTACACAGACTTAGAGTTATGACTTAATGTCTTCAATAAGATACTAAAGTCCTCTAGAATACCCACAGATGCACAATCCTTCCCTCTCCCTCTGCCCAGTCTGGGGTATCGTATCTCAGGAAAAGAAGTAGAAGTCCGTGATTCAGGCTCCCGGCACCATCAGTGATGTGGCTACTGCAATCTCCAGTTAATCCAAAGCCATGTGGCACCTTCTCATGGCCCACCAGCAAGTCCTTTCTCCCCTTTCCTTCCTGGCAGAGTCTCTCCTGTTGCCTAACCCGTGTGGCAAAAAGAAACACTCCAAAACCACATGGTCCTCTCCTATTCACTCTGCCAAAGCTGCATGATCCTCTCCCATCTTCCCCAAAACCTCGTGGTCCTCTCTCTTCTCCTTCAGAACCACATGGGTCCTGTCTATTTACTTCAGAACCACGTGGTCCTCTCTCTATGGCTGCCGCACCTAGGTTTAAATCCCAGCACCCATCTTCCTTTGCAGCCCCATTTCCAACTCCTCCTACAATCAGTTACACCTGCCAGCATCCCCGTATTCTTCCAGCTTTACTGGGCTGCCATAGTAAGGCCGGGCAGATGTGGCCCCATGGCATGGAGCCAATCATCTCCAAGCTCTCACGCAGGCCCTGTAACCAGGGGGAGTTGCTTCCCAGTTACATCTTAGGTGTAATTCGCTCCCATCCCCCTGGCTCAAAGCATGGCCACAGCTATTTAACATATCCATGAAACCAGTTAAAGGTTATAGATATGTTAAATGACCATGCCAGGGCTTAGCTGCAAAGCTGTTGCTATACAAAACAGCTCTGAATGGCCCTGTTCCATGTGTCCCTTCCCCCAGCTCAGGCTCGTGGGGGTGAGGACATCCTATATATAATTTTCTAATATTTCCTGGACACCTTGAGTTCTGGACCCCATTATAAATCCCTTCTTGGGGCCCTCCTCTTGGCTGCACCCTGCTTCAACAGGACTCACATGGATACTTTCTGTTTGAGGCCCCTCCTGCAGTTACATAGTGGCTGGGGCGGGTGCCATCTGAAGGCTTGGCCAGGCTCACTGTCCGAGATGGCTTCTTCCCTTCCTCACATGTCTCACATATGTAACACATCTGTGGAGATTATGTTTTTCTTTTCTTATGGCATTTCATCTGGTGGAAAGGCCAAAAGAGGCATGTATTCCCACTGGCTTTCTCTATAGGGTATTTTTTTTCCTAATTAACCAACTTAGTACACTGTGTTTAGAGTATCTTAGTTTTATTTCAGGGGGCATCTTCCATCTGTACCTTCTCCCCCATATCCCCAGGATTGACCTCCTGTCCACAGAGTTCAGAAGGTCATTCTAATCCTCCGGGATTCACATGGTCTCTCAGAGCAGGTGTAGACTCCAGGGCTTTCTGACTCTGTAGATCTACTCTTCCTCGTTGCCATTGCTTTTTGTGTCTCGTTGCTTCTCTTACTTTCTATTTGGCAAACCATAGTTTGTACAAGATATTTTCTGGATTTGGTCAAGCATTTCTAGACGTTCTATACTGGGAGGAGTTTCAGCATTGATTTAGTTTGAAAGGCTGACAATGGATGTTGACTAATGTATTTTAATTCTGACAAAAATTTGGAAACATGTTAATAGTTTTGATATATAGTTGGCCAGATTTGCTATTTGTCCTTGGAAGTAAATGCCTATTTTTATTTTCCTGAAGTTTTCTTATTAATAAAATTCAGCATTTTGAGTTTAGCAAATTTAGAATTTAAAAAAAAACATAGAATTTGAAAAATTTTCCTATTCCTTGTAGAAAACATTGGAAAATCAAAGCATATTAGGGTTTACCTGTTAAAATAGGAGTTAAGTACAAAAATAAGTTTTCGTCACTTTTGGAATTGCTTTTTTGAAGTCATTCCTTTGATTCACAATAGTTACAGAATAAGTTCCAGTCTTTTAACACAAATCTAATGATAAGAGTGGAGATTTCATCATGAATTAAAGGCTTTTCATTCTGGATATTGTTTTGTTCACATTTTGTTAGGAAAGGAGACTGTGGAATATGAAAATTAGAAATTTTGTCTAAAATTGTAAAGGACCCTGACTGCTATGAAATTGGGCCCAGAGAGAAAGCTGAAGCAGTGAGAGAGATGGAAGCATTGTGATATTAAAAGCAGCATGTTTTTGGGTGGCATTTGCCTTGGCTCCGTGTCAGGTGGCGCTGGCTGGCTGACTGCTCTGTTTGGGACGGGTTCCACCTTTCCACTCTGCTGCACAGCTCTGTGTTGATGTAGGAACGCCAAGGCACTTGGCTTTTTTTTTTTTTTGGCCATCATTTTGGTTAGTTTTTTCCCACATTATCTCTGCAGAGCACTCAAAAGCAAACCAAGTTCAGGAAGGTCATGGCTTCTCTGAGGTCATTCCCTGAGTCATTGCAGAGGCAGAGGAGTTCTGAGCTACAGACTGCGAAGCAAGGGATACATCTCGTTGAGGAAAGTGATTTTAAGTGCTACAGGTAGGCTGTGGGAGGGAGAAGTAGTTTAGGATAGGTATAGAGAAATAGATATTGGGTTGTAGCAATAAATTTTTTCTGATATCCTCTATGGTGAAGCCTTAATTTGAGTGTGTTTTCTTGGATAACTCCAAAATTTGCCTTGCTTTCATTTTTTTCTTTTTACTTCTGCTATCAAATCTTAGATCCCGTTGTTGCATGTCTATTCTAATTGTTTAGATATAAGTTAATATCCAGTCTCTCTTGCTTTATTCCAAAAATAGTGATTTTTTTAAAAGTGTTGTTCTTATATGTCAGTCCTATATTTCTAAACCTTTACACCTTGACCTCTAAGTCTTTGCCCCTTAAAGAATATCAATTTGCCGTAGCCTGGGATTTAAGCCTCATTGTGATATGATCTCAACCTAAATTTAAAATGATTCTCTTCACATACTTACTATTAGAATGCTGTGGCCACCTGGCTGGTGTGGCTCAGTGGATTGAGCGCCGGCCTGCGAACCAAAGCATCACGGGTTCGATTCCCAGTCAGAGCACATGCCTGAGTTGAGGCCAGGTCCCCAGTGGGGGTGTGCAAGAGGCAACCACACATTGGTGTTTCTCTCCCTCTCTTTTTCCCTCCCTTCCCTCTCTAAAAATAAATGAATAAAATCTTAAAAAAAGAATGCTGTGGCCAAATGAATTATTGGTTTCTCTTCAAGTCTGGCAGTTTCTTCTGCTAGTTATTCCATGCCTCGATGATTATCACTTATCAAAATTCTTGCCGTTCTTTAAGATCCTCCAAATTTAAAAATTTGTCAGTGTAGCTGTCACTCCTAATATAATTTCTATTGTCTTTGTTTTTGCTCTTAGTAAGTTTGTGTTACCCTACAGTCACACGATGTTTCACAAAGGTATATATTTTGTGTAATTCCCTTATCTGTTTTTCTGGGCTAAAATGTTTTTAAGATAAGGATCATGTTTTGGTCCCATGTTCCGCTCTCACTCGGCCATCACAGTGATTTACATAGGGCAGCCTCAGCAGACACACATGGAGAATTGTGATGTCTTGGCCACAGGGCTCTCAGAGTTGTGGCACTGTGTGAGATGGGCGGTACCTGGAAGACCCGCCAGCCCATCTCCAGTTCACATGGTGAGTGCTTGGAGTATTGAAATTCCTGTTTAGATGTCATCACTGCAGGCAGTGTTGTGTGGGTTCTCTCTCGACTTAGCTAGACACTCTATCCTTTGTACTTTTGGGTGTCCTTTCCCAACTTCTTTGAATATGTATTTGCATTGCGTTGAAATTTGTATACAAATTTAAGTCCCCTCATCCTGTTGTGAGCCCCTTGGTGGGAAGAACTATGTCATGGTTCTTGGGGTCCCAATAAACCCTCATTGTTTGGATCCTTGGGGGGTGCTCCTAGCATAAATGCTTATTCTGTGGCCATGCATGTGTGTATACTGCTCCTGATGCCTATGCAATAATCATCTTTTACCAGGTGTAAACTGTACATTGTTAGGCCAGCCTTTTTCTCTCATAGATGTTTTTATTTCTGTGATGTATTCCTAAATGACTTTCGTTTTGTATTAGCAAAGCATATACAATATCAAAAGAAAGTAATGTTTCACTTTCTATCCTTTTAATGAAAATAATCTCCAGTTTCAGAAAGTAGAACATCCTTTGGATTTATATTCTGGATTTGAAGACCAGGACATTTTTTATTTATTTTATTTTTTATTTTATTGTTGTTCAAGTACAATCATTTCCATTTTCCTCCCACTACTACCCCCCCAGCCATCCCCACCTTCCACCCTTGATCCTACCCCCCTTTGGCTTTGTCCAAGACCAGGACTTTTTTAAACTTTAAAGGACATGCTTAACCTTTCAAGCATTTATTGAGTCCTCGCTATGTACGGAACATTTATGTTAGATGTTGAAGATAAAAATTGTTCTAAGTCATGGTCTTAATGTCTCTGAGGGAAAGGAAGACTTTTTGAAGGGGTTGATGTCAAGAGGTGCAGAGTAATTATATATCTATTAATTATTTTGTCCCAGAACTTTTATTCTGGTGCTTTTGCAGTTGCTTTTATATTCTACTTTCAAAAATCCTCTTGTGTATTATGTGGCCCCTTTTTGCTAGTCTCCAGGATATTTAGCTCAAACTTTTCTTAGTTGAAAGAGTTTAAGAAAGCATCAAGATAGGTCAGGGTAACATGCATGAATTTTTCTGCAGTAATTATTCTTTTGACCCATTGATCTGGCCAGTGTGCACACCCTTAGGTTTACAGTTTTCTTGGAGACAAGATTTCGGGATCCTGCCTATTAAATACCATGTTGGTACCTCTGATATAGTCTTGAACGGTTTAGCCTAAATAGGGCTTAAAACTTTTTGATATTCCCAGCTGTTGTTCATTCCCTTCCCCTTCCTCAAATGACTCACATTTCTACCAATTAACAAATAAAGTTTTAATTTTCTTTTTGTATGGATAATTAATTATAGTTGCCATTAAGAAGAATGTCATTCATTTTTTAATTAATTGAGATTAAAGATTAACTTAGAATTGACTATATATCATACACTCTGCTAAGGTGTTCATGATGCAGCCGTATGTAGTCCTACTGTTACTTACAGTCTCATGTCAAAGACAGATAAATACACATACAAGTTCAAATCAATGTGATGAGTGCTGTGATAGAGGAAAGTGTAAGGGAGGAGAACCCTACTGAACTCACCTGGCTGAAGCAGGAAAAACTACCAGAAAAGGTGAAGGCTGATTTAAGTTTTAAGGATGAGTAGGACTGAGCCATGGAAGAAGAAGGCAGAGTAGAGGTTACTCCAGGTATGGGGAGCTGGACAGGCAAAGAGACAGAGGCACTAATGAGTAAGAAGACATAGGCAAGGAAAAAACACATTGCACGTGTTTGATGGTAGTCATGGCAGGGGGCCCGAGCAGGGGACCGGTGAAAGATGAGGTTACAGGTGTGAATGGAGGCTAGATCTTGAACGGCATATAGTAAGGTTATAAGACACATGCACAGGCAGGAGTGAGCCAGTTCTAGAAGCTCCACCTTAAGGCGTAACCGGAATCCATGCACTTCTTGCCGTCTTCACTGCTCCCGCTCTTGCTCTAACCATCACAAACCCTTACATGAGGCTTGTAAGTTAGGAGGTCTTACTGGCACCATTGTCCTTGACCCTCTTCAGTCTGTTCTTCTTTTTTTTTTTTTAATTTTCATTGTTATTCAATTACAGTTGTATGCCTTTTCTCCCCATCCCTCCACCCCACCCCAGCTGAACCCACCTCCCTCCCCCACCTCCACCCTCCCCCTTGGTTTTGTCCATGTGTCCTTTATAGTAGTTCCTGTAATCCCCTCTTCCCACTGTCCTCCCCCCCCCCCCCCCCCCGCCCTGGCTATTGTTAGATTGTTCTTAACTTCAATGACTCTGGTTATATTTTGTTTGCTTTTTTCTTTTGTTGATTATGTTCCAGTTAAAGGTGAGATCATATGGTATTTGTCCCTCACCGCCTGGCTTATTTCACTTAGCATAATGCTCTCCAGTTTCATCCATGCTGTTGCAAAGGGTATAAGCTCCTTCTTTCTCTCTGCTTTGTTTCTATTTGCATAGGCTTCATTTTTTCATCTACTTTTCGAACAGATTCAACCAATTCTGTGAGCATATTGATAACCAGTGCTTTGAACTGTGCATCCGATAAGTTGGCTATCTCTTCGTTGCTTAGTTGTATTTTTTCTGGAGCATTGAAGTGTTCTGTCATTTGGGCCTTTTTTTTTTTTTTTTTTGTCTTGGCGCTTCTGTTACTTTAAGGGGCGGAGCCTTAGGTGTTCACTGGGGCGGGGTAACGCTGGTCGCTGTGCCGTGACGCTGTACGTGGGGGAGGGGCCCACAGGGAGCAATGGCACCTGCCTCACTCTCCTCCGGATTTCAGTCTTTCAGTCCGATACCCACAATCAAACTGGGCCCCTCTGGTGCTGATTCCCAAGTAAGTGGGCCTGTGCACACTCCAGGCCCCTGTGGGTCTCTCCAACGACCTCTCCCATGAGGCTGGGAGTCTCTCCTGCTGCCACCCCAACCCCCACGGGCGCTTTCAATCAGAGGTTTGAGGCTTTATTTCCCGGAGCTGGAGCCCTGGGTTGCGCAGTCTGCTTCGCTCCTGCCGTTCGCCCGGTTTATCTGTGTGCGAATGTGGGGCCCCGGGGTGCTACCCACTGCTCTGCCTGCCCCACTCTCCGCCACTCTGAGTCCGGCCCTCTCGGTTTATCTGTGCAAATGTAGGGTTGCAGGGTCTGCTAGTGCTCGGACTGCCTGCCCCGTTCGTCCCACACTCCGCCAGTCTCAGTCCCGCCACAGCCACGTGAGTCCTCTCCACCCTGGTGCCCGTCTCCGCCCCTCCTACCGGTCTGGATGAATGTTTATTTTGTATTTCCTTGGTGTCGGACCCCCTTGCCCTTCGATTTTCTGTCAGTTCTGGTTGTGCGAGGAGGCGCAGTATGTCTACCTACGCCGCCATCTTGGTTCTCTGCTCTTCAGTCTGTTCTTAACACAGCAGTCACAGTGCTCAGAACGTAAGCGTATCTTGTCACTCCCCCATTTAAAACTTTTCCGTGGCTTCCCATTGTACTCCATGTATGAGCCCAAGTTCTGATAGTTGCCCCTAGTGCTTACTACTGTTTAATACACTGTGTAGTTTACTCATTTATACTGTTTATTGTCTCCCTTCGTAGAATGAAAACTCCATGTGTGCAGGTATCTTTGTCTGTTTTGTTCTCAAGTACGTCATCAACACCTAGAACTAAGCCTGTAAATAAATTTTCAGTCATTATTTGTTGAAAGAATGAAAGACTGAACCCCCAGATGGAGCATGCTATTTAGCTCAGTAGTCACTATATCATGAGTTTTTTTTAGCCATTTGCCCTCCTTTAACCTTTGCCCTCTTTTCCCTACCTCTCTTCCCTCCTGATTTAAATCATTATGCTTTCAAACCACTTATGCTGAAATGAGCGGATTTTATGAATATGGATTAACCTCTTTTTCTCCCAAGGAGATTTTCATTCTCAGTCAAACTTGGACTAAGTACATTTATGCTTCTCTTTGTTGTGTCAACTATCCTTGCCGGTGATGAGTTTTCTGAGAACACGATTAGACCCACAGTGTGAGCCAGGGGTGAGATCTTGGCATTTCAGTGAGAAGAGAACAATGTTCTGACTAAACTGTAACCAGATCTGAACCCAAACAGTCACTGGGTTCCTAGTGTAAAATCACATTCCCATCTTTTAAAGCCAGCATCTCGATCCCTCAGATGGGTCGTATTCTGGCTCTTGGTGCGGCTGCTTTCGTGCTGTGAAAATGGACTGCTCTGTTGTCTCAGGCTCCATAGGGTACTAAGCATTGGATTTCTCCACAAATACAGCAGAGAAATAGAACCATAGAATAACACTGTGGACACATTTAACAATATTTATTTAGTGAGGAAAAGAGCTAGACCTTTTGTTACATTGTCTGCTCTCCCAGTCAATAAATGTTACTGTGACCATTGGGCAATGTTTGAAATCAGCCTATTCTAATTAAGGGGATATTAATTACTTTGATGATAATTTTCAATAGATTATAAACAGTTATTTTCATGTATTATGAAAGGCAATAACTGACAGGGGTAGGATCGAGGGTGGGAGGTGGGGATGGCTGGTGTGCAGGGGAGTGGTGGTAGGGAATAGAGACAACTGTACTAGAACAACAATAACAAAAAAGAGAAAAAAGGTAAGAAATGGCCTTCTACATAACTTCTCAAGATTGTTTTGGGATCTTTAGTCTACATATGCTGAACACTGTCTAGGTGAACAGCGTACTGCTTAACAGTCAAGCAGAGAAAGCACAGTGCCTACTTTTAGGATGCTTTTCATGCTTACGTTAACAGCGGCTGATACCCCGTCACGTTTACTGAGCTCCTACTATGTAACAACCACTGCCATTTAAATTCCTAAAGATGCTTTGCCTCTGTTCTTTCACTGAATGGTTCCAATAATTCTTGAAGGCAGCAGATGCGTATCTGCATTGTTCTGACTAGAAAATTGGATGCTGAGAGGGTAAGTAACAGTTCACAAACAATAAATAAGCTGTAACAAATCAAGCTGGAAGAGATGTCATGTGGCTACTTTGTATCTAATTGTTTGGGTGAATAATATGAGGACAATAAGGTCCCCTCAATCAAGCAGCTTACCTTCTGGTAGCTATTTTTATCAAGCAAAGTGAGTTGGTTTCTTTTACTAATCTTAACTCCCATCTGGAAATATGACTTGATAGCAATATGAATGTTTTCTTCACATGGGTTGGTTGCCTCTTTCTACAGAAAGGAGCTGGATATCACCTGGATCTCTTTTGGGTGGCCATCCTCATGGTGGTGTGCTCCTTCATGGCGCTTCCTTGGTACGTGGCTGCTACTGTCATCTCCATTGCTCACATCGACAGTTTGAAGATGGAGACGGAGACATCTGCACCTGGAGAGCAGCCAAAGTTTCTTGGAGTGAGGTATGTTGAGTCAGAAGAAAATGGCTCTACAAAACACAGTGTGGACACATCCACCTGTCAATCATAAGGAAAAGGGCAGATATGGAGGGGCAGATATGGAATTAGCTATTGATGATTAATTCATTCTTATACTTGCTTTTCTAGAAAGGACTACATTTTTCATCAGAAAGAGAGTCTTCAATAATTTTTTGAGTTCACTTCTTATGATAAATAAATTTCCTTTGATTCATGAAGGCTAAGCAATACAATGTAAAAATGCAAACAGGTCATTTTCTTCAACATGCAGGTCCTTTTGGTGCTGTGGTAATTATTCTGTCACATCATATATAAAGGCCAAACCCTTTAATCTTTCATCTCTGTTGAGACTCCCTAAAATTCTTGAGTTTGCTTAAGATTTTTAAGATCCTATGAAGGGCAAAGTATTCTTATTTTCCAGTTCATTTTTCCATCCTCATAAGCACTGAGAAACTTTGACCTCTAGTTTTAAATTTGGGTAGCAGTGAAGGGCTGTACAGGTCCTTTATATGCTGTTGCATACCTTTTGCAGCAAGACCCGCCCCTGAGTGTTTGAGTGAAAGCTCACATGACAGCCATCGGTTCCCACGCCACAACAGTGGGTGATTCTTTCTTGAGGGTAGGGGGAGGGGAGTTGTGTGGGAATCATATTTGTTAAAAAGTACTTTTATTGTTGTAGATTTGGAAATTAGACTGATGGGATTTATTGCACTTATGAAATTTCTCTGAGCTGTTTATTAATTAGAATGCGGGACAATGTAATATCTGTCTTCTGGGAAAGAAGGTGTAATTACACAAGAGTGCATGTTGTTTAAAAAATAAGGGCTTCCAAAAAGCCAGTAATTGATGGATGAAGAGCTCGTGGTTTGTTTCTTTCTTGATTCTAAAAGGAGCAAAGGATTTTAGCAGAATCAGCTTTCTCTTGATGAATTCATATCACATATTGCAATTAAGAGAATTTTAGAGTTATGTTGAGTTTATATGCTGTCCTTGAGGTATTAATTACATATGATATCAACACCTTTGCTATTTTAGGCAGACATTATTTGGTCAATGTATAGTCTTTTTGAAGGTGGAAAGACAGAGCATGTATATGAAAATAAGAGGTAGATTGGTAATCTTTTGATTTGGTTTCAGGGAACAAAGAGTCACTGGAACCCTTGTGTTTATTCTGACTGGTCTGTCAGTCTTTATGGCTCCCATCTTGAAGGTAAATATATGAAATACCTCTTCCTCCTTCTCAAACACTGACAGATAAGTGGATAGGTGAAGAGTAGAGTTTCTTATGAAATATCTGCAGGGCTCTCGTTAGTTCTACAACACACTGAAGCAGGGGTCGGATAGAATGAGGAGTTTAAAAAACATTTATCATGACTTTCTTCTCACTCCTTTATTCCTTTTATTATTATTATTATTATTATTATTATTGCAATTATTTGGTTGAACCATATTAAATTACCAGTATTCAAACTTTTTGACCTATGAAAATGTCAGTTTCATACAGTTAATTCAAACTGATCTCCCCTCCACCCCACATATTTTATTCACTAGTTTTTGTACACCCTTTCCTCCCTTCCCTTTCCATTTCCTTCTCTCTAAGTCCTTTCCCCTCTATCCTCCTATTAGACTCCTGGATAACATGGAGTGACTCAGGATAATTGTTTTGTAATTTTTCTCCTATTCTTAATTATTACTGTTTCTATTTCCTTTGGATAAAAATGCCTAATATCCACAATGAGTGAATAGAATAAAATTACTGATTTATAATTAGAAAACTTAGAACTGAACTTTTGAAAATGACAAAAATGACATGGTAGATTATTTAGAAAGTTGGCAGTCAATATACAGGTTTGATTGACGGAGCAAATGTCTGCCTAATTAGATAACTATAAATTACATAGGAAAGCCCACTTAGAAACAGAAATAGGACTAAAACAGAAAGTTAAGATTAGTACATACTTGTCATGAAACTTCCAGTTTTCTTTTGTGACACAAGCATTTTATTTTCCTTTTCTATATAAATAATACCAGTCAGTTATTGATAATTTGCATCTTACATTTTGAACCACAGTGCAAACCCCCAAATCACCTATAAACATAACAGCTATAAACAATGACTGTTAACAATATCCTTCCAAATTTCTTTTCTGAAAATTTTTGTTTATTTTTAAACAATTATAATTTTTAAAGTTTTTAAAATACTTACTTAATTACATGAGTAATGGAGTGGTACACTCTTGTAAAGAATTCAGACAATACAAGAAAGATGATGAAAGGCGAAAGCTTTCCATTTCTCTCAGGCTAGAACATTTGTATGTCAAGGCCAATCAGATGAATTTGAGAACGATGGAATCATAATTTCTTACCATATAGATAAGACTGACTTTGCGTTCAGGGTACTTAGATCAATGCATATGTGATGCACAGAGTACCCGGTGAACAGTTAAAAGATTTAAATATTCATCTCTTGTTCTTGGTTTCCACAATGACAATTAACTGGTTTTGCCTGCAGCCATGAGGAACTTGTATTTCATGTAGCACATGGAGTAGTAAAATTAAAAATAACCTTAAAATAGTCGTCTCTGTTTATAGAGAGAGGACCTTACAAGAGTGTGGGTCTTATGTTCCACAGCAGCAATTTTCAACCCTTTTCATCTCATGGCAACGTAAACTAATTACCAAAATTCTGCATGCACCAAAAAATATATTTTTGGCCAATCTGACAAAAAGTAGGCATAATTTTGATTCATTCACACTGACAGCTATTTCTGTGTTGGCTGTTGTCATTTTTTTATTTGACAATCTAAGGGAAAAGAGGTCAGTGCCCCTGACAAAATAGTCAGGGACTGCATGTTTTAAGAATGGTTGCGGCACACCAGTTGAAAATTGCTGTTGCACAGGGGCAGAGGGAAGTCTGTGGTTGCTTTTGCCCATGCACAGCAAGTTGTGGGGTAGAGCTGAAGTTGTCGTGTTTCACAGCATCAGCTTTACCTCCAAAATGCCTTGTGTTCCTCTGTTGTCCCAGAGACACCAGCACATCAGCTGGTGGAAAAATCTAGTGACAGCTTTTTACTGCATAGGCAGTGGCACCCCATCGGGGGAGGTCAGGTTTTAGAGAGGTCACTGCAGGCAGCTATGACCCCATGGTGGAGGCTCCAGTGGGGATGAATCTGCTCCTGGAGTCCCTGGGGTCCCTTGCTTGACACACTGCAGTGTTTCTTTTAATGGGGTTTCTTGTACTTGCAAGGGGTAGTATACAGAGATCTTCCTATCAGTTCATGTTTACTCATCACTCCCCTCCCATTTTTTCATTTTTATATTATTTCTTTCCATTACTACAGTATAAAATCCTAATTCAGAAAAGTAGATGTGTTAAAAAGCTCTTTTGTTGCTATTACAGAAAACTGGCCTCATTTTGGATAATCTGCCAGCTGAGTAAGCATGTCTGATTCCCAAGGGTCACAGATAATAGATACTGTATAAGTTGCTATTTTTAGAATGAGATGCAAAACTCACATTTTCAACAACACCTCTTCCTATTTTCTGACCCTGCACCCAAATATGGCAGCAGAGGAGTTAAAGCTGAAAGCCCTTTTGTTCTTCTTTTTACAAGGATTCTTTTTGCTCCAGATATGCAAAGTGCATTCCTATCTACAGGAACAAATTAGAATACCGAGAAAGGAAAGAGAGATGTAAGGGATCAAAAGGATCAATGACCAGGCGCTTGCTTTCCATTGACCTCCTTTAGTAATCCATGCTTGGGCTCGCCCTCACTCAGCTGCTGGAGTCCATAATTGTGTCTATTTTCACTTCACACTTTGGGTCAATGCAAAGAGTCACGGTAAGAATCAGAGAAAAAAGTAGTCCAGCAAGCATTTATGTTACAGAAGATTCTGCCCAAACTGTGGGACATCACATTGTCTTGTTAATATAGTTTCCAACCTATTGTGGGAAACCTAGATTTCAAAACAAGAATAAAATAGTATAGCCAGGACTACCGTGATTCTTTCCTAAGTAATTCAAACTAGTTTTACTTGAAGAATCATATGTGATAAAGTGGGCTAGTTTTAGTTCACGTGTCCTTTTTATCATTAAAGTTTGGTAAGTGGTATGTATTTACCACAGAACTCTTCTAGCTCATTCAAAAATTGAACACAGGAAGAAGATTTTGAGGGAAGAGTCAAACTAAAACCTAAGTTACAACTGAAAAGTTACAACTAAGTTACAACTAAAGTTCTCGTTAAAAGTCAAGATCAGCAATTAACCTCAGAATGGGCACAGAGAATCATGACGGGGGTTACTTTGGAGGAGGGAACCTTTTTGCCCCCACCATGTGACTATGTGCATTTCAAAGGAACAGGTGACAACTTTAGGGAATGGTTTTGCTTGAGAGTTTGCCTTAAAAGGCAGATCAAGGCAGATCCCCTTACTGAACGGGATCAAGAAAAATGTGTGACTTTTAGTTTTAAAAATGAAATGGCTCAATCTTTAGTCCCTCACAAGTCTAGTGGCCTAGGATGACCCAGTAATTTCCTCCCTTGCAGAAAGCAGGATAGGTAGTTCCCTCTGCCTACTCAATCAGGCTTACTTTGAACACGAAGTTGATGATGTCTGTTTTGATCTCTTCGCCAAAATCTTTCTTCCTACATGGAAGAATATAAGGAATGATAGTGTACTAGCTTTAAATTCACAAGGAACCCCCCTCACCTTAGCCAGCTGTGTCTTCTGTGCCTCACATCTCACCACTAATTCAATACAGAACTGTTGGGAAGCAGGCATCACTGGCTTTCCAGGCTGGGGCAACAGTTTGGATCTGTGTTTCCACAGTGGAAACATTGCCTGTGAAGCTAGTGCTCTGTATGGGAGACTTGGGGAGACTAAAGAGCACTGAGGAGGTGAAAGTAGTTTCTTCAGCTTACTTTGTTCATTCTTCTGACAGGCCTAAGGAAACAAAAATTATATAAAGTCCCCTGCTACTTCTGTTGCCATTGCTTGAATTAGTTTATCTGTAACAGGCAGAGTGGCTAAAATTTATCTTTCAGATTTGTTTAGTGTTCTAAAATGTGGAGGGTAGCGTTTAATCTGTATTTGGCAAACAGTGGTTGACCTCATACAATATGCCACTCACTCTGCTCATTAACATGGAAGGGAGTTTGATGATAGAGATGACGATGATGATGGATGGTGATGATTGTAATAGTAGTTCCCAGTTATTGAGCTTGGCATTGGGTTAAGGGCTCTGCAAGGATTTTTTAAATTTAGTTCTCCAATAACATAAAACTATATTAACAGTTATATTCATTTTACAGATAAGAAAAGTTATTAATGGCTTGTCAGGTCACAAAAGTCTTAAATGGTAAAGCCAAGATTTGAACTTAGGCAGTTCTTTGTCCAAAGGCTGATTTTATAACCATCAGAGTGTACTGCCTTTTAAAATAAAACAGTACTTGCTGTCACAGAATTCACTCACTTTCATTTCCCACGAGATGATCTTTCCCAGCCTTTTGATTCATTTTCCAATTCTCTTGTGTAGAGAAAAATATGACATTTTCATAAACTCATCATAGCTCACTGCACAGTTTCTTCAGTGACTAGGGACCAGATTTTAAGTCAGCAACTTTCTTTCTTTCTTTTATTATTATTTTTTTGAAATCAAAATGCTCTGGATTTAAGGTGAAATCTCCAACCCTCTAGTTCTCCCAAAATAATAGAAACAAGTTCTAATTTGCTTTGCTTGTCAATGCCAGCCTTTGTAGGGAGGATGGGGAAGCACTGTGAAGGAATGACTATTCTCACCATGCTTTAAGTATTTTTAGTGTTATGAGAATGGTCGGTCAGTCTAATGGATGACTGATGACAGTTGATGTGGGGTCTTTATCATATGGGAATTACCTGACCAATATTCTAGTACTATATCACAAACAAATAAAAACACGAACATAGTCCCTTTTTATTATCCTCCACCACCACCTCCAAAAGAAAGTGGGTTACAGCATTTTAAGACTATGGACCATTTATCTCAACAAACTCAACCTTTATATAAAGCATATCCTGACAGGCTGATCACAAGCTCTCTGTCCAGTCCAGAAATTGCTTCTTTCCAAGAACTTCCAAGAGCAGCGTGTCTCTGGAGTGGTTTGTGCTCAGTTATAGCTTCCCAGCATTCATTGGCTTATACCCAAAACACTCAACATGTAAATAGTCACCTATCTGAATCACATTTTGCATCTTAGGAAAAGTATTCTGGAAGCATCATGGCCCATGTAGTATAAGGCTAAAGGCAGGTCATAGCAGGAATGACCAAAAGAAAATATTACATCGTATTTACAGTATTCTCTACTAAACAAGGACAAATATCTGTTATTCTAAAATGACATCCTTAAATTAAATTTTCAACACATGAAACATCATAGTATGCTTATTGGCTGAAGTCTGTGTGTTGTAAGAACACAATCTCCCACATTCTTATAAAAACTGAAACACATTTTCTTTTTCAGAGACATTGGTAGTTTAACTGACAGAAGCATGTACATAACCCAGTGTTATCTTTTGTCTTTGCCAATGGAGAAACTTGGAATCAAATTTATCAATCAATTTTATAATCTGTTAGGGTTGGTATAGTTCTTTCTCCCACAAAATTTTTATTTTTCTAAAACTAATTTTAACTGTCCTGTTTTATGCGTGTTTGAAGATTGTAAGCCACTTCAAATCTGTTTTGGAAGTTTTAATGCGAATCATAACTGCAAATGACTAACCCCCACTGAAGCATAAACAGATGTCTGATTAACGTGCTAACCAACCTCCTCCAGTATACATCAGTCCTAGAGGACAGTAAAATCCTCTGGTCATGATTTCCAATACGGAGCACTCATTCATATTTCAGGTTGCTGGAAAACAAGAGAAGAGTAATGCATAATGCATGCACACACACTCCCACCTGTTGCAAAAGTTATATGAGATTCATTAGTTACTTTCCCTAAATGCATCCAAACAGATGAACAAGATTTTGAAAACCACCTTGTTTCTCACTCTCAAGAAGAAATATTTACAAGGACTTAAAGTCTCCTGTATAAATAACTACCCCAATACAGAACAAATTGAGAGGATGCAGCTCAAACACAGCTGAGCTCTACTCAGCTCAAATTAGACAAGTCTTGACTACAAAGCTGTTTTCTGAACATATGAGTTTCTGCAGGACGTGATAAGATTGAGCACCATAGTAATCTCTTAAGCCACTAATCAAAAACATGGTCCTATATTTTAAAACCCCCAGAAGTGGTTTTAGGGTAACAGAAGCACCTCAGCCACTGAAATACGATTCTATTAGAAGTAAAATTACTTGCACAGCAAATCCTTTAACAGTTCAGCAAACAATAAATAGAAAATATTCTTAAAAGTCTACTACTCTTCCTGATTATTCCATTGGCTCCTTGAACTGTAGGTAGGAGCCTTCAATTGGCTCCTTTATGTAGTTACATAAAAATAATTAGTTATCATAAAACTTTTGACTACATGGTATACTTCTTATGAAAGAACACTGGTCTGAGCCAAGTGTGATGAACTTGGACTGGCACACAGTAGATCCTTCTATCACTGTGGTGGGGGTTCCTTTTGAGTAGTTACGGCCTGGTGTAATGATGATGAGCAACACATTCAGTTCTCCTGAAATCAATGCAAGAAAGTGATGACCAGAGTTGAAGATATACTGCAGATATGTAGGCCTAACGCTGGCACATTCACCCAGTAAACTCAAGGAGCCCTTACTAACCTAGGCTGAACACATCAGCAAATACTAATGTAACGTCGAAGTGCATATAGTCAGGTAAATGTTAGATATCCCCACCTTCACTATTTATGTGTTGTACTACCCCCCCTAAAGGTTAGTCTTCTGAGACCATAATTAAAAAGCACATTCCTCATTGCTTTTTACTGTTAAATACAGGCTTTTCTGTGGAAGTAAATAAATATTAGGATAATGTATTTTTCCTAATGTCTAAATTAGTCATCAAATTTCTAAACACAAGAAAAGGGCCTCAGCCAGAGCCACATCTTAGATATATTCATACTGGCCTAAGAAAACTAAATAAATAAATTAGCTTGAATAAATTAAGAGTGCATATTCAGAACAGAATTGTAGCTTTTGGTCAGCGACATGTAAACCAAAGGCAAAAGTCTGTCAAGATTAAGGCGGGTATACATATATATTACAATGTGTTTGCTTTTTCCCCAAGTTCATTTAGTATTTACTCTGGTGGTATTTAAAGTGCATTGCTGAGCTACAACACAAGTTTTCTAATTTAAAAAAATAGATGTCACAGAAAGTTTCTCTTGCTTTAGAGTTGTCCTCATACCAACCAATGGCATTTTCTCTTTGTCTTCGCACACGTCAGTGTAAGAGATCACTGCCACAGTCCTATGACTTTGAACACAAAGCATGGTGTCTGTCAGGGTGACAGCCATTGTAAGGAATTGCTTTCTTCTTCTGCTGGAGTCAATTTAAGCATTGTCAGCTTCCCAGGAGGAAGCTCAGGGCTTTGGCGAAGATTGTCATCCATCTTTTCCGTCGTATTGGATTCCTTATTTACAAGTTGTTGGAGTTTCTGCAGATTTGCATCTACTGTTTCTTGTCCGGCAGGAGCAATGCCTCCAGTCTAATGCGATCAGTTTTCAAGTAGTGGAGTCATGGCGGTGTACCTCACCCAGATCTATCTGCTGCTGCCTTCTCTTCACACAGCAGCATGCTCCAAGGCCAAGGCTAAGATAACTGTTTAGGATGTCATCACAAAATCAGCGCAGGCTGGAGAGCTGTTTCACATGTTCCTGTAACTGAACCTTAGGGGAGCGTACTTTATAAAGAGCTTCAGGGAAAGCAAACACATAGGCATGTGAGGTAGAAGGTTTATCTCCAAAATAAATAAATAAATAACAACCCAAACGGAATTGCTCCCAATCTGTTTGACAGAGGATTCGGGCATCCTTGGCATCTCTGGATACCTGTGCTTCCACTTCTCGGAGGGGTCAGAGGGGAGGCTCTGCTCTGGTCGGGAGAATCCTGGTCAGTGCTCCCTTAGCCATTCTTCTAGGAAGAATCAAACTCCAGGGAGAGGGAATTTGTGAGGCAAACAATAGCTTTGTCACAGCCAATAATTGTCACTCTCTACCCAAAATGTGTGAAGCACTGCAGGAAGACGCTTCTCTTCAAGGAGAACGGTGTCAGCCTATGTATCTGCCCCTTGCTTTGCTGGGAGTTCATAATCAGCATTATATTTCTGTTTTCTTAAAAAGTTTAGTATTTTTGCTGGCTGAGAAACAATGTTGTCTTCAGTTGTCAAAATTGGTACATCTTCTCTCGATCCTCTCCATGTGTTATCTATGACATTGACTTTCAATATTAACACCTGGAGTATTGTCAGTGAGAAAATCTGGCATAAGCCATTATTACCAAGGACTCACTGTGTACTGATGGGAAAGTCAGCAACTTTCTTACTAGCCCAGATTTTTAAGGCTTAAGGGCATTAGGGTATTATTTTAATAACATGCTCCCAAAGCCAACTGTTATAGTTGAAAGAGCAATATTGTAGAGCTTAAACAAAACCAAGGCTCAAGTCTGATCTTTGCAGCCATCCTTCTGGACTATACCTCCGGCCCCGTCCCCTTCCCCGTACACCCCCACTCCCACCACAGAGGGACCAAAGAGAATTGTGATTTGTAGTTGCAGGCTTTTGAGTTGCTGGTGAAGGTCCTGATGATAATGACATCAATGCCACATTTATCATTTATTGAGTATTATCTGCCAGTCCCTGAACTAGATGGTTTGTGCTCTGTAATCTTTAGCATAACCAAGACACAGATGAGAATACTGAGAATCGGAGAAGTTGATCATTTTCTCCATGTTCCACAACAGGCAGAGCCAGAGTTGTCTGATTTCAGTGCCCATGCTCTTAATAGGGACCTCATTCAGTGCTTACGACACAGATACACACACGCAGCTGTGAATCTCCTGGGAGGCCTCACTCCTGTACTGAAGTCTGTGCTATGCATAACTATAATCGTTCTTATTATACTTAACCTTATTGCATTTTTGTCTTCTGGAAATAATCTAACATCAGAAAGTCAAAGGAAGGGATAAATGGAAAAGAGTGGAATGACAGTCACAAGAATTTGGAAATTTCACTGACATGGTCTGAATATGTTCATCTTCATTGACTTCATCTCAGTTTCATTATTCTATCTGCTTATAGGATCAACCACTTAGTTTTTTCATTTTTATGTTTATTAAAGGCATTATAATATTATTTATAATTATACTTTTGGTTTTCTGGATATAATTGATTATATGATTTTCTTTGCATAATTTTATCATTTGGCAATATAGACCTATTATACCTTGTGTTCTACTTTCTTCTGTCTTGCTTTGTAGAAATGTCTACCTCCTATTACTATGTATTTTATGTTATTTTAACATAAAATGGGATCCTATCTTTTAAAAACACATCCTTCTTTCCTTCCTTTGGGAAATTTCTATTGTCACAAATGATTGTAATGTGATGAGTTTTTTAAGATTGACCTTCTGATGTGACTCATGGACCAAATCCAATAAAAAATATCCTCTAACCCAGTAATTCTGTTAAATTTCACCAAGGTTTCCAAACTGGAAGGTTTTTATTGAGATACTGCATTTTTGCAAAGAAAATGGTAAATTTCACTAGGCATTTGTATCACAGTGAAGTTGTCCAAAATCTAATTACCATATTTTTTGGACTATAAGACGTACCGGACCATAAGAGGTACCTAGGTTTTAGAGGAGGAAAATAGGAAAAAAATCCCTGTCACACCACCGTCCTCCAACCCCCAGCAAGCCAGGTAAGCTATGTTTGTACTATAAGATGCACCCCCATTTTCCTCCCAAATTGGAGGGGTGTTCTTATACTCCAAAAAATAAGGTAATACCTTCCTTGTATATACTGTTTCCTTTTCAACAAGGGATGATTTTGAAAAATATCTTCATACCTAAAGCTATTTTCCTACCTATACCACATGCCATTCTGAGTTATTGATGACTTCTGATTTTATTTTGTAGTAGCTTCAGTCATATCTGTCATCGAAAGTTCAGAAACAACAGACCTAAGCAACAAGGCACAACTTGCCTTCACATTGCATTAGAACTGCAGTAGAGATAATATTAGCTGAGCTTAGGTGAGGGGTGGTTATAGGCCAGGATCGCCTTCATGATTACTCTCTTTCAGGCCGGGAAAACACTTTACACAGATAAAAAAGTCACTCCTGCAGGGTTTCTGACCAGTTTCCCATGGTCTGTGCTTCTCTGTTCCCCCTTCTACTTTTCTTTTCTTCCTGAGAAGTTAGAAAAAAAATGACAAGAAGGAAATTACCTTATATTAAGGAAAAATGGAAGTGCCCTTGCCTGAAGAAGATATTTTACTTAAAAATTAAGAAATGAGTCAAAGCTAGAGAATGTGACATCGTTAGTCTCATTTTTTATTTTTTGGTAAAATTGCACAGTGATGGTAAGGAATGGAAACACGCACATTCCAAAAGCAGTAAAGGCACGTGTCAGCTCTCAAGTGGTTTGAGTGGGATGAGTTCACCTCTTCGCGGTTACGCTGGGTATCACAGCACATGTGGCTTCCCCATGACTCACAGCGCCCCTCCGGGTCCTTTATTTTTCTTTGAGCTGAAGCTCATATCACCTATATTGAAATTGTTAGCCTTTTTTAGAAGCAGGTGATGTTTCATAGAAATAAGTATTTTTATTCCATATAAACTTAACAATTCCTACAACTAACCAGTAACATTTGGAGACAGTTGTGACATTTTGGAATTTACTATTTCCCCAATAGTGGTCAAAGGGTCTCAGATCCAGAACTGTTTTAGATAAGCACAAAGAAAGGCCGATGGAAATTGTGCTTCACTTCACACATGCAGTAGTTCTTTAAAAATTACTCTTAAGTCATACTGTTTTCTGGCCTACAGTAGCCTCCTTTATGTAATTTCGGTAAGATTGGACTTGACCGATTGTGGTTTTAGTACGTTAGCTTTGAAACCTCCTGAAATTACTTGAGCTCCTTTGCAAAAGAAGCTTGAGAACCTTTTGTAGTCCAGCTAGAAGACTGCTCAGAAAGAGTCATCCTTGACTTGCTTCGTTTCTGTAGTACTAGGGACATTTCGAAGGTCCAGAAATAGATAAAACTTAGGAACATCACAGTGAACTTCTCATTGTTAAAACACTATGTATTAATGTAAAAAAGGCTCCTGCTAATTAAAGCATGCAACGTGGTAAATCAGTTTTAAAGCTGTTTATGAATCCCTGGGTGTAATTGCTTCCAGATGCTTGATGCTCCTTTCAAGCAGTGTTCTCATTAGTTAGTTCTCAGTACTCCTGAGAGGAAGAAAGGGGACATTCGTTTGATGTTTTCTTAATTGAAAGAAGCACTTAGACACCAAGCTGATAGATCAATTGGTGAAAATTATTAAGGAAAAAATCAGCACACTGCTGGGAAAAGAGCTTGGTCTCTGGAGTGAGGCGACCCTCTACCTCCCTCTCAATGTTTCACCATTCGGGCAAGCGTCTGGTTGACTTAGCCATTCCTTTTCAGCAGAAAGGGAAACAAACTTTTCTCCCCGTTTAAAAAAATTTACTAAGGTCATGAGTGATCTTTGTAAAAAAAATTCAAACAGGCATCAAATGAAAATTGAGTTTCCTTCACCTATTTCCATTTATTTCTAGTACAAAGGGCTTAGAAGTTTATCAGTGATTAGTAAAGCACACTAATATTATGGCCTATCTTTTAGTTTCAGATGTAGCTTTTATTTTAACGATCCCTCCACATTATTGTCTTTACTATCATTATTTTTAACCCGTCTCCATTGCTTTTCCTTCCTAGTTTATCCCCATGCCTGTACTCTATGGTGTGTTCCTGTATATGGGGGTAGCATCCCTCAATGGTGTCCAGGTAAGTTTTCTATAGCAATGGAAGGATGGTCATGTTTTCCTAGTAATAAGGCTAGTCCAGTAAGAGATCTTTAAGGAAAGTGTTAATTATTGGTTAAATTTTAAAATTGCACTTATTTTCTACTTTTTCTACCATTCACCTTCTTTTCATTTTATGATTTAATTAACAAACTTAGCTTGTGTTAACTAATGTTATCATACCTACCTGTCCTTAAAATAGGCTGTTAAAGGTCATTTGACCAGGAAAGTAAGAGAGATATGATTCATCTTCCTTTCTTTTTTCCTCCCTTCCTTCCTCCCTCCTTCCCTCCCTCCCTTCCTTTCTCTCTTCTTTCCTTTTCTTCTTTGTTTATTTTTGTCTCAAAAAGGAAAGTAGCCCCTTCATTGTGATCTTCGAGATACCATTTATCCACCTGCTTTTACCCTACACTAAGAGCAGGCTATTCTTATTTGATGTGCTCTTCACATGACTGAGTTCAATGACCAAAATTTTGAACCCATAAAAAAAAAATAAAGTCAGTGTGGTTAATGTGTGACTGATGTTGAAATTTTCAGCTATTCACAACTTTGGTAAAACTAACCCCTTTTTAAAAAATCACTGGGGGAGACTTTGTAAGGGACTTTGTCTTTCAATTGAGTTTTAATTTAATTGGCATGAGGAAACTGGAAGTACTTCTGCCACTTTCTGGCGCCTTGTTAATTGTAGCCTTATTTAGCACTTAGTAATGTTTTAATGGGAAAAGACTGCATGTTCTGTGAACATCCTAAGAATTTATTTAAACCCCTCCATAATAGTCCTTGCTTTCATTTATTGAATTTAGATTAATGTGGTTTTAGAGTCCGATAGAGCTGGGCAAGTGGCCAGACTCCCCCAAAGAGAAAAGGCCACTTTAGTTTTCCTTACTTAGGCCTGTTGGGTAGAGTTCCTCATTATTTGGGTATTTGTTACAAAATACAAAGTGGTTCTTCATGGACTGGACTAGATGAATATGAATGTGGGTTTATTTGTGACCAGAAAACTTTTGGAAAGATGAATGTATAAAAATATTTCATTTGTACCTGGCATTGTAAATATTCTTTATTATTCTAAGTGGAAAAATATGAAATTAATATGACCATCAGACTAATAGTTCTTAATTTCACTTAGCTTTAATAGGTTCATCTAGGTAAGAAGTTTGATTTTATGCATTCTAGGTGCTTAATTGATGGTTAGAGCTTACTTCATGTTTATTCAATAGAAGAGAAAAGTCGGTTTCATAAAGATAGGAAGAATCCTTTGCTGAAGGGAAAGTTAGTAGATTTTTAAAATTCTGTGGTGCTGTTGAACCTATTGCCTTTTCAGTTTTCCTTACTTTTCTCTTGATTCTTCCTCTTTTAGAACTTTGGCAAGATTTGATTTAGCAAGAAATTTTGTAACCCAATCTTTGTAAGCAGCAAGGCCCCCCACCCATTAAAAATAGCCGTGGAGGAAGAAAGAAAAGACGTTAGCTAGGAAATCACTTCAGAGATTATTGTCTGTGGTAGTCTACTTTTACACGTCTCCCTTCTCTCCAGAAATAAAGCAGAGGTATTATTTCAGAGTTCTGATTACATAATTTAATTCAGCAGTTATGTGCTGAGCCTCTTTCATCTGAAAGATCCCGTGATAGGTACTGAAATATCCTCCTCCTTATCATTATCAATATCAATGTAAGCTCGACAGTCATTCTTTGAAGCACAGCACCTGGCACGTAGCTGTTCAGCAGTCCTTTTAATGCCTCCTTATACATGACCCTGTGAGAGCCTCTCCGTGACTTAAATATCTAGTTCTTGACACTCTGAAACTCACTGTAATCGATATTCATCTGGCTTTTCTCTTAAAAAGTGCAGTGCATTGCTGCATGCATTAGTTAAGTTAGGCCATAGATAATGTGGAACTTATGAAAATACCAGGGCATTCCCATTTTCAAGGTGGATACTCCATTTATATCCTTGAAACATCCCTGCCACATAAATGATGCAGAGCTGCATCTCCTCCTCTTTCAGATAAGACAACAGAGCTAGAGTAAGATACATGAGTTAGGTATCTTACTTCATCATATCATTACTAAAAGAGTCATGAGATCATCTCTCCCAAGACTCAGATAGTATAAATAGAAAGCAGGAGATGAGCATCCAGAATTTATATTTTGATTTGTGACTTTATTCTTGGTGGCCACTTTGTCTCATATATCTGCACAACATTCCTGCAAAGTAGTGATAAAAATCAGAAGTCATACAGTGTCTAAATGTGATAGACTAAATTTCTACACTCCATGAACACTGTCCTCTGAAAAAGACACTGCTCGCCGAAATTACTGAATGTAAATCACTAGCGGATTGTTAGGCATAATGGAAATGACTTTGTGTATCAGCTCTTGAAGTAATGCAGTTGTACTCTCTCCCCCTTTACTCCCCAGTTCATGGATCGTCTGAAGCTGCTTCTGATGCCTCTGAAGCATCAGCCTGACTTTATCTACCTGCGCCATGTCCCTCTGCGCAGAGTCCACCTGTTCACTTTCCTGCAGGTGTTGTGTCTAGCCCTGCTCTGGATTCTCAAGTCAACTGTGGCTGCTATCATTTTTCCAGTCATGGTAGGGATTCCTTTAATTGAACCTACCCGGGGTCATACCATGTCATGCGGTTATTGTAATACGGAAAACACGGGTGTCTTTTATGTGTGGTTCCAATTTTTTCCAGCTTTGACCAAACCACTTTGATTTGCTCAGTTGTAACTTAAGGCTCCTACGTGTGTGATGTCTACACTAGACCTCAGAGTCAGACCAAGCTGAGTTTAGATACCCATCCTGGTTCGTGCTGGTCAGCAGAACCTCCCTGAGCTGTCATTAACTTATCAATAAAATGGGGAATGCATCGTTACTGTTATTCTGAGCATTCGTAATGAATATCAAATATATAACATAATGCTTGGCACATAGCAGACACCAGTACACATTAATTATTTTAAAAATACTGTTGTACAACAGAATCAGTCTAACAAAGTATGGCACATTTCAGTTCAAACAATAGGGAACAAATTGGGCAGCTTATGAAATTTAGAATTAGAAGGAATGGAGTGAGTTTAGTTTTTCAAGTTCTTGCTAGTTTGCGTCATGCTAAGTTTAAGTCTGGGCTCTTTATCCTTGCTATGAAATGACGAGAAACACGGTAAGATAACTGATATTCCCTTCTGAATCACAAGTGAAAGAAAGAGAAAAAGGAAATGCTAGCTCTGTACTTGGTTTCATGATTGAATTTTACACTTTCCCATAGCTTTCCATTCCTTGCAAGAATACGCACACGCATACCCTTGAAACAAGCCACACGGCCAGCCTCATGTCTGCTCTGTCACCCTATGGCTTTGAAAACAGAATTTTCATACATAAACCATATTTTTATTTTTTTATAAAAATTCTCTTAGCCAGAATTCTTATTTCGTTTTAGGGGTATTTGTGGTTTATAATTGTTTTTTCTTCTGGGAAGCAGGAAAAATGGTATAAAGTACTAGTGATATTTGTAGAGTCAGATATATTTTCTTGATGATCCCTTATATCTATTTTTTCTTTTTTGTTTTTATTTTATTTTTTTAAATTATTTTAGTTACAGTTCACATTCAGTATTATTGTGTATTAGTTTCAGGTGTACAGCATAGTGGTGAGACAATCATATACTTTATGAAATATTCCCTCTGATATTTCTAGTACCCACCTGGCATCATGCATAGTTATTACAATGTTATTGATTATTTTTCCTATGCTGTACTTTACATCCCCATGACTGTTTTGTAACTACCAATCTGTACTTCCTAATCCCTTCACCTTTTCACCCAGTTCCCAACCCCTCTCTTAAGCTGTATTAACTTACTGGAAAACACACTGAGTGTGAGAAATGACTCCCATTTGCCTATTGGTATAATCTACCTATTTATTAGTTTTGCTAATTAGTTTTGCTAGGAAAAAACAGTTAGACTTGGGTAAATTTGAAATATATCCAGTAAATCGCTTATTACTTGTGCTAAATAATAAAAAAGTTTTACATTTATGAGGTATTTTTTATCTTTTGAGGGCTTTTATTTGATTACAGGACAATCATGTAATGTCAGCAGGGCAGACATTATTAATTTCTCTAGGAAATGAAGAAATGGCTATCTGGAGAGTACATAGATGACGATAGCTGCTTATTGGGAGCAGAGTCATGGTCCTTGTGTCCTAGAGCATGCAAATTTTACTGGTGAGCGAGGACGTCTTTAAAGTAACTTCAGAAGTTAATCTTCAAGAGCTCTTCATAGAATCAAAGATAGACTTTAAGAATACTGATTTTAGAGGCAGACAGCTGGGCCCCTTCACACTCTTCCTTTTTCTGGCTTGGTGATCTTAGATGACATACCTATGTCTCTAAGCTTCAGTTTCCTCAGCTGTAAAATGGAGATCATGGTGCCTACTCTTTGGGTTTGTTGTGGGAATAAATAAGAAAACACTGCCTAAGACTTTTAGCACAGCATCTAAAACACGGTAAGTATTCAGTTAGTGGTAGTTTTCGAAGTTACCCAGTATTTAAATGGTCTATGCGTATCCAACTACTGCCTCATTGTTAATACTTTGAAGATGTCTTAGTGTGCTGTATGTTGCACAGATTTCCCTGATTTTTCAAAACCTTGTATAATGTTTTAATTTTGAATAATTACAAATCAAATGCAGGCTATTTGGTCCTTTAACTTTTTAGTTATTTTATCGAAAAGCAGACATGGAAGAAAATAGTTCAAAAACTAATCCTTTCACATTGAAGTTCTAAGTGAATTTGACTACACATTTTGGTGAACAAAACAAAGTGAGTTTCAATTAAAACTTTTATGAACCAACTTTCTCCCTGAAGAAAATGTTTGTGGTCCACTTAATGTAAGCCCGTATCAGCAAGGTGAGTTCCATCATCCTCTAGCCTCATGCCGAATAGGTTTCAACTGCCTTTGACAGGGCAGTGTTTATATCACGATGACTTCATCTGACTTGCTTTCTTTCATATTTTTTATGTTTGTTCTTCCAGATCTTGGCACTTGTAGCTGTCAGAAAAGGCATGGACTACCTCTTCTCCCAGCACGACCTCAGCTTCCTCGATGATGTCATTCCAGAAAAGGACAAGAAAAAGAAGGAAGATGAGAAGAAAAAGAAAAAGAAGAAAGGGAGTCTGGACAGTGATAATGACGATGTAAGGCACTTTCCAAAATTGCAAAGTAAAGCTAGTTAAAGATACAAATGTGAAACATCGAATTTTTTGATCCCTTATGTGAGAGGCGTGGCTGAGTTCCAAGAATGCTTGCCTGGCCACGTTGCATGCTAGTTTTCACCTTCCTTTGCCCTTTATTTTCTCTCTTTGGTTTTTTGTTTTTTGGGGTTTTTTTTGTATTTTCCAAAACCTTTCTTTAACTCAGTGTATTGATACACTGAAGATGTTAACATGAATTCTAAAACCCAACAAAAAAGCCCACCATATTTTAAAGAACTGCAATCTCCAATCTCATAGATAAAACTGTTTGCTTAGTAATTCTGTAAAATGTATTTGATTTGCTATTGACCCTCCAGAATCTAAATGTGAGATAACTCAGTTTTACGTAATGTTAAGGCTCAGGCAGGTGACCTCACCTCCTATGATCTACATCTGAGTAGGCTCTCAACCAGTTCTCTGGTATTGTCCTTACCTTTGCATTGGAGTTTGACATGATTTTGGATTGTTTCTCTGTAACCCTTCAATAGTGAAAGGGAATTGGAGTTTAGCGTCTTTTTACAAAATTGTGGTAGTCAATCTCAGAGCCTAGATGATCCTCCTGCGATTGGGTGATTAAGTTGAAAAATAAAATGCCCATTTTTTTCCTTCAGGAGACCATTTCACAGAAATACAGGTGCTCCAATAGGAGTCTGTAATTAGTGCTAGGAAAAAGGTGAGGTTTGTTTCATACACACACACACTGAGCTTATCCCAGTAGCCTTTTGAAAGGACTGTCAAAATGACATTTTTTAATGTGAAGATTTGTTCTGGATTTTCTTACACAGTGCAGTATCCCCATTCCCATCCTAAAGTGGGAGTGTAGTTAATTTTTGGTATATTTTCTATAATTGATCATTTTGATTAATCATGCATACTTGTCCTCCCTTGCCAGAACTGCTATTTATAGTATATATTTTTGTTCCTACTTTACAGGTGAGGGAATTTACATTGAGAAATGTTAAGTAATTTTTCTAAGTGTACACAATACAACAAACCTGTAAATATTTGCTGATTGGGAATCCAGCTGTGAAAAGCTTTCCAATTGGTCCAATTTGTATTGATTTCCATTTGGTGCGGTTCTAGTTTTAATTGAGTCAATCCCATCAACTCCAAAGAGAGGAAGACAAATGTGAGGTGGAACAATAGTGTAGAATTTGAGAAGCTAGCAAAGTGGGAATGATTAAATCTAAGGCTTTTCTCCTTAGTACAATGTAAATGATAACGCAATCAGCTTAATCAATTCTGGAATGTAGAAAGGACTGTATAGTTACACCTTTCTTAAAAGTGTTATAAATTTCTTTCACAGTCTGACTGCCCATACTCAGAAAAGGTTCCAAGTATAAAAATTCCAATGGACATCATGGAACAACAGCCTTTCCTAAGTGATAGCAAACCTTCTGACAGTGAGTAGAACTAACCTCTTGCTTGCCTGCCTTAATATGATTTGCTCTTGTAGAGAAAAAAAAAAAAACTTTAGAACTATCATTCACATTAACTTTCCCTGTATTTTCTTTTATTTCTCTGTGAAGATTTATACTTAATTATTTTAAAAAACTTCATTTTTACATTCTCTGAGCTTCCCTTTTCTTCTTTTTACCCATACCCTTTTAAGGTTTTGTTCAGTAGTCTTTTCTCTGATCCAAGTTATCACCAGTTCCCTTCAGTTGCTAAACCCATAACCATATTTTCATTGAGTTTTCTTTTTTCTGCTGATACTTAGAATTGCAGCTTACAGTACTACATCACTGTCTGTTACTGTTTGTCTTCCTTAGGCTTCAACCAATTACCAGATCAGCTCAAAGGAGAAATTGCAACATGGTCTCTTAATGATCACTGAATCAATTGTTAATATTGAGAATTTGGAATAATTTCTTATTTTAAATTTAATTGGCAATCATAAGATATTAACAGAACTTTTTAGGTATGACTTATAAGATTTGTGCATTTTCTTCCTAATTTCTTCATTCCCCCTATGCTATTTCAAAATCAGCTTTGTAACTGCACTGTTCCCCCTACCCTGCGGTAAGAGCTTGATGGCTGAGATACAATGATTTCTGACATGTCACCTTTCCTTTTGTAATTAACGGGCCCCATAAAAAGAGGAAAACTTCTGTAGTAACATTAGTGAATATATCTCAAGCTTTCCCAACAGCAAGGAGCAATTGCCTCCGAACTGCTTTCACTTTGGGTCCTCATTTGAAGAAAATGTGTTCTTTTAGATCCACATGCACTTCAAAGTCTACTGATCTGTTAAAGGAAAAAAGACACTTGAGACACCCTTACTTCTCTTTGACAATGCCACTTGAACTTCCATAACAGCTTACCAGGAAAAGTTTGAAATGAATAACTATTTATGAAAAATACATATATCTGTTTTTTTTTACTGCTATGTAACAAATTCCTACACAATTTAGCAGCTGAAAACAACAAATGTGTATCTTCTAATGCAGTTCCTGATATTCTGAGATTTAAGAGTGGCTGATATTGGTGGTTCTGGGTCTGGGTTTCTCATGAGGTTGCAGTCAAGCTCTCAGCTGGGCTGAGTCTGGAGACTTGACTGGAACTGGGACCTGCTTCCAAACACTCTCGCAAGGCAGTTGGCAGGAAGTTTCAGTTCCTTGGCCCGTGGGCATCTCCACAGGGCTGTCCAGGCACGATAGTGCTCACAGAGTGTGAAACCAAGACAGACACTGCAGTGTCTTGGAACTAAATCTCAGAAGCAGTATATCATCCCTGTTGCCATATTCTCTGGGTCGCACAAACCAACCCTGGTACAATGTGGAAAGGAATTTTACAAGGATACGAATACCAGGGGGTAGGGAGCATGGGGACCGTCTTGGAATCTAGCCACACATTAGATTTAAAGAATGAAAACACTCTCACCATTAGTGTCCAATCTGCATGTAACCTATAGCTCATAACCGAGGCTAGTTTCTTCTCAGTTCTATCAGTGGGGTTTAGTTAAGTTTTTCTTTTTGAATTCAAGTTCCTCAAACCATGTTCTGGCTTTATTTTCCGTCTCTAAACACGATTCACCTCCTAACCCTGCGCTGAGGAGAACAGTAGCGGTTCTTCCTAGAATACCTAGAGGAGAGGAAACAGTGGTTGGGGCGTCACCACACTACTTGGATTCTTGCCTCGACGAGTGTTTACTGAACTTATCTAACCTTGCCTTTCTTACTCTGCCCAGTTGTGACGGATGCCTCGGTTTTTGTGGAGGTTTTAATTTTCACTCTAGTTTTTCATATTACCAAAGACTACTCTTTATGATTACCAAAGATTTTATTTTTTTTCCAGGAGAAAGATCACCAACATTCCTTGAACGCCACACATCATGCTGATAAAATTCCTTTTCTTCAGTCACTCGGTATGCCAAGGTAAAGAACAGCCCAGTGTTTTACTTACATTGTTCTGTGGGATGATTGCCCCACAGACACGGAGTCAATGGCAGGTTGCTGGCAGAACACCTTGTTCTCCTTCCTCTCTACAATTTATCTTAAATAAATTACCCAATCATCAAACCTTGCCCCAGTTTTCATTGGTAGAAAGCCTTCTAAGAGAGGTACTCTACTTACTCTCAGAAATACTGCAATTCTTCAGTATCATTTAGATAAAGCGCAGAATCAATGTCAGTCCTCAGTATTTCCATATTATTTTCAATTTAAGGGGTAGCTGCCTCTCCTGGAAGCTCTTCCCCAGGAGTTTCCTTCCTTCTTAACGTGGCTCTAGGAGTTTCACATCCTACACTTGATTGTCAAAAAAGTGAAATCCCAGAATACTTTCTTCATGTAACTCTTTTTGTCCTTTAATTTGACAATATCACCCACCTGGCATTCTACCTTATTGTTTTTTTTATTTTTTAAATGTAGGTGTGAGAGCTTATAATATTTTTACTTGAATATCTTGACTCTATTGCTACCTTCAACCCATTTAAAATGTTTGTTTTTAGTACAGAAAGAGGAGGTACATATTTAATGAGAAGAAGGGCACATTTGGCTTCAGTACAATGCATTGGACAGATGATAAGGGAACTCTGATTTACTTACTACTTCCTTTCTTTTCTTTTTTCTCTAGTCCTCCTAGAACTTCAGGAAAAGTTGTGCCTCAAATCAGAATAGAACTTGCGCCTGGAGACAGTGATTATTTCTGGAGGAGCAAGGGAACAGAAACTACATTGTAACCTGTTTGTCTTTCTTCAGACTAACAACTGTTATTGTTCATGTTCTTGTTTTTTGTCTGGTTGTTTATTTTTTAATTTTTGTTTTGGTTTTTGGCCATTGGCCAAATAATACAGTGCTCTCTCTGCTTCTCTCTTGCATAGGTAAAATTAAGACAACAGTGCACCATTCCTTAAAAACAACATCTGAAGAGTCCCCTTTCTGTTCTCATACTTTCAGATGTATCCTCCGACAACCAAATTCCTCTGTCACACAAGACACGCACAGACCCTCCTTTTCCTTTTTTTAAGCAGAGGGCAAAAGTATTAAGGATTTTATAACACCTTTTATTCAAATATTGAAGGAACTTACCACTTTAGCTTTGTAGCTGTGCTTATTGGCTTGTCACTCTGTCTAGTAAAACAAACCTTGACCTTCAGACAGAGTTTCTTCTTGCTTATAGAGCTCTCCAGAACTGGCAAAGTGCTGCTATTCTAACTTGCTCTTGCTTATGAACCCTAATCCTAGAGTTATCAAAAGAAGAAGAACTAACGGTACTTTATTTCCTGTAGAGAAACTATTGCCATCATTGTAGCAAGTACTGGAATGTCCCTTTTTCCTATGCAACTTTTTTTAACCCTTTAATGAACTTATCTGTTGAGTACATTTGAAGAATATTTTTCTTCCAAGATTTTGTTGTTTAAATTATGGGGCCTAACCTGCAACTTATTTTTTGTCAATTTTTTAAACTTTTTTTTAATTACTGTAAAGAAAAATGAATTTTTTCCTGCAGCAGGAAACATAGTTTCGAGTAGTTCTACCTCTTATTTGTAGCTGCCAGGCTTTCTGTAAAAATTGTATTGTATATAATGTGATTTTTACACACATAAACACAAATACACAATCTTCAAGGTAAGCCAGAGGGCTAGATCAGATGAAAAACACTGCATTTCTAAGCATCCATTTTTCTCTTTCTTTAAAGGAAACTTATCTGTTCTATGAAGGAGACTGGGGAAGAAGGGAGAAACTCATACGTAATGGAAATAACCGATGTTTTGATAATAGTAGTATCCGGGCATAGATACTAATTGTATTACCACGTCGATGTCCTATGCAGTATTGTTAGGTGTATTTTTTCATTTTGAAATATTTGTGTGTTTGTGTATGTACTCTGTGTGTGGCTGGTGCACCCCTGTGCAAAGTTAGGGACAGAATGATGGTAGGCGAAGGGCAAAGTTACGCAGCCTCTTGTGTCAGTTTTCATAAAACCCAAACCACGTATGAAAAATCCATCAGAGGCCCAAGACTTACCATTATGCAAATGAGGGTGAATATGTTTTATTATCCAGATATCAGTAGCCATCAATATAAATAGCCCATATTTACAATACAAAATCCACAGAAATATCAGTAGACCATTTTCGCATCTCTGAGGTGTTTAGAGGACCACAGATGGATCTGCTGCGGTGCATGTGTGTGCACTTTAATGAGACTCCCACATTTGTTAGGATGGAAAGGCAATTATTCCTTGTGATTGGGAGACTTAGAATACGTATGTGTTAATAATTAATAATATTGAAAATTAGGAAGAAGACAATCTTAACTAAATTACAATGTTGTTTAAATATAATGTTTTAATAGGCTGAATTATGTATTATGGGTCTGCATTAAAAACATTTAAATGTTGGATGCAGTTTTGGATTTACACAATCGTAGTCTGCGATATACCTGAACTGAAACGGGTGGTTGGGAGGGCACAGAAACAGGAGGAAGCACCTGCTTTGGTTTCATCATACATACCTGTTGACCCCCACTAATTCTTATGTTAATTAAGTTATAATTCTGTCCTCTTCAAATTTTGACTATAACAAATTTATTCTGAACTAGCTGTTACTTTTATAGTATCTGATAATCTTAAAACTTTCAATTTTATACAAATTAGACATAAGTGACCTGAAATTTTTTCATTCAGATGAAGCTGGCAAATTACCTGTTATTTGTTAAAACCTCGCATGCCAAATTATGGCATCATGTTTATTATTTACAGCCATCCTTAAGGTGATTATCTATATTATCTAGTTTTTACCCTAAAATAAAATAAGAAGGTTTTCTCTCTTTTTTTTTAACTGATGGGAGAATCAGGTATATGTTTAAAAGCCATGCATAATATGTTGAGCCTAACCTAAGATATTGTTAAATTAATGACATTTTTGTTCAGTTTTATAAATTCTCTAAATAAAATAATTTAATTTTTCGATCATGAATCAAATACTTGAAGATTCATGTCACTTTCCATTCCTTTAAAAAAAAACTCCTAAAACTACTTAACTCAGTATTTCTGCCTTGGAGCAGATCTAAAAGCTATCTGCACCTCTGTTTATGGTCCATATTCAATGACAGGTTGATACTCACAATATAAATGTAGAATAGTACATTATGTTAGCTAAAAGGATCAGTTAGTATCAAATCTTTTCAATGTTTTGGAACCCAGGGAAGTATTTTAAAAATCATAACTTTCCAAGAAATAGAAGCAGTTAACAAACAAACAAACAAAACCAGAGGTCTACACAGAGTCACCAAATTATCTCTATTTTAATGGAATTTAGGTATTATTTAAGAAGTAACCAGATTGTGTGGTTTTGTTTCTATGTAAACTGGACACACAGAATACACTAGTAAAATTTTACACAGTGTTCCTCCCTGATGGGAAAGTGGAGAAAGAAATGTAAGTTGTTAGAAGTACAGAACTAAGTGCACACTGAGAATTGCTAACCAGGAGCGTATGGTTATACACACTTCTTGTCGGAGGAAAGATCACTAGGTCAAGAGTCTGCCTTATGGGAGCAAAAAAGGTCTCTGGTTTTGCATTTGAAAGAAAATCTCTTGGAGGCACTGTTTTCCTTGATGGAAGTCCCTCTTCTTGACTAGGTAAAACTAGGACTTGGAGCCCTAGGAATTTTGTGTGCCGTAGGCAGTAGTAGTAGAACCTTCCTGAAGGTTCTTCCAGTCAAGCTGTGGAGTGGGGATAAGGGGTGAAGGCTTAAAGAAGTAGAGGAAAAAACCCTCTCTCATTGGCCCCCACCTCAAAAATGGGGGAAAGGGAGTAAAGTCTGCCTTCAGTAGTTCAGCTGTGTCTATTTTATGCACGTACACCAACACACATAGAGAAAATCTTTTATCAGCTCTATACTGGTGTTTGATACAGTGAACGATTGTCTTCCGAGTTTTGGTTCTTTTTTTTTTTTAACTATGTTAAAGTACTTGAATTGTATTGACTGCTGACTATCTTTAAAAAAACAGAACTATTTGAGTTGTATGACAGAGGTTGACATTGTTCAGGGATGGGACAAAGCTTTCTTCAATCCTTTTCTTTATACCACTTACCAATTTTGGTGCAGGAACATGAGATTTTCTTATTTATTCCATATTTCACAGCTGCTCTTCACAGAATGAGCACAAAGCCCAGCGGCACCAAGTGGTTGAATACAATCAAATGATACTTTGTGGCGCTTGACTATCTGAAGGGCCTGGGAAGTTTTCAGGTGATGATTTCGTTGAGCTTCATTGCAGCCTGAAATAAAGTTTTGTGATAAGTGCAAACATCGATTTGTGTTTTGACCAGATATTTGGATATGTCCTATTTCTTGGCTCATTTCTTTGTGTTCTGTGGGTACATACAAAAATCCTGAATTCTATTTCCTAGGCAAATATTGCAACTCAGGGCTAATGTCATCCAGTGAAACTTTTAGAGCCAGAAGTAACTTTGTCCCATTCCTACAATGTGAAAAGAGTGAATAGTTGCCTCTTTTTAGCCATTTTCATGGCTGGTACATATTCGTACACATTACTTTTCAAAATCAATATGCACTTTCAGATATTTTTATTCTCTTAAGTCTTTATTAACTTTGGAGAAATGATGCATCTTTTTATTTTAAATGAAGTAGATCAACATGGTGGAACAAAATGATAAAGAACAGAAAACATTTCAATATATTACTAATAATTTTTCCAATATAAAGCCTAAAATTCCTATAACAACATAGTATTTTACAGTTTTATGAAGCTTTCTATTGTGACTTTTATGGAATTAAGAGATGAAGAAGATGAGATATTTTAGCATTTATATTTTTCAAAATTAAATGTATACTTAAAATAAAGTAACTTTATGCATTTATGAGTGTCAAGTGCTTCTTTTTAACTCTTAAAATGATTATTATGTGCCTATTACTTTACTCCTTTGGGTGTCTTGGGAATCTAAAGATGAGTAAGTCAGAGTCCCTGCCCCCAGATTGCTTTTCATCACCCTCGGCAGGAGGATAAAGTTGTTTTGAATCCCTCGAAGAATTGAGTTTGCCAGCTAAATGATATCATAGGTTGATCGACTTATCTAACTACCTTAACCTTTCTTTAGTCAAACCTTTTATATAGTTTCATTTACTCAAATAAAGGAAGCTAGCCATTGTATTTCTTTGTATCCATATTTCAATTTGATAAGTACCAATAAAACAGCTGTTATGATGAGAGCTATCTTTAAAATGTCCCAGTTCAGAGGTTTCTCCAACTCAAAGCATCCGTTGTCTGGCTATTGACAGTAAGATCTATTAATCTCAATAGCAAGTCAAATCAATAAACCTTCTTTGGCCTTACCAAAGACCAAGGTGCAGAAAATTCACTCTCAGAGCAGTCTAAGACAATAAAACTCCTTCACTGCTGGGGGCGGCAAAGCAACAAAGGTTGAGACGCCAAGGGCCCCTTGTGAACTGAGACCCCTCACGTGGTTCCGACCAAACGGGACAAAGTTGCCAGTTGGCTGGCTACAGCTATGGCTCGCAAGCCTGAGGTAAATGCCCGTGTCTGTTCCACGGGATACAGCTGCCAGGAAGTCGCCAGGCTCTCCGACTGGCCACCAGATGCAGTCGGGTGAGGGCACCTTCCAGAGGGTGGAGACCAGAAGGGAATATTTTTGCTGATCACAAAGCCAAGCTCTCAGGACATAGGTCAAGATGAGAGGAAAAACTGCATCCAGTTTTTATATAAAGACCCACAGCCACGTTTGTCTAAACAGAGGCTGGTATCCACAAGGTTGTCAGTTTGGGGGGGCCGGCCTGGACCACAGGTTGATAGGATTGTTGCCAATGTCCTCCCCTATGAAACGTCTTTTGTAGGACAACAATACAATAGAGACAAAGACAGGAGACAAAAGACCACACAGCAAAGTGAGGGTTCACCCGCCAGAGAAAAGTCCCTGCGAGCTGCGTATCTTTGGGGTACTTCTCACAAGCATGAAACGCCCTTCCTGAGGGGGGAGAGATTCTTTCTCATGCCATCACAAGCTCGGGCAACATTCGGCGGGTGGAGAAGGTCTCCTCCTGAGGGAGGGAGCCCCCCATGTGGCAGCAAACTCCAAGTGGTTCACCACCCAGGAAGCCTCCCACAGGTGACGGAGGTTTCTTCCTGAAAAAGATCCCTCATGTTGGAACAACTCCAGGGCAGAAGCCCTACAGGGACAACCCTCCTGAGGCCGGCCTTCTCTCTGAGGGTGTATCCCCTCACATTTCATAGAAAGGCTCCAGTTCAACCGAAAGGAAAGTCCGAACCCAAGAAGGCTTCAGGGTCACGAGGCGGTGGTCTGTAGGAGCAGAGGTTGCAAAAAAGGCTCTAGATACCGCCCCTGGTTCTGGGGGGTGTCGATCCACAAAGCTGAGTGGGCTGTGGGTTCCGATTTCTACACCAGATCGGATAAGCTAAAAGTAAAGGCCAGCCCTGGCCGCGGCCCGGTTGGTCGGAGGGTCGGGCCGCACACCAAAAGGCTGCCGCTTTGGTCCCTCGTCGGGGAACGTACAAGAGGCTGTTGATTGATGTTTCTTTCTCTCTCTCCAAAATCAATAATTTTTTTTAAAAGGCCAAAACGAAAGGCAGCAGAAGTTCATCTGAGAGCCAAATGAGTTACTATCCAGGAAGCACTGACTCGGGCAGAAACCCGAATAGTGTTCCAATTAGGAGGTGAAGGTGAGAAGTATTTATAAGGGGAGGGCAACAATTACATGAATAGAAGAAGGGAATTGCTATTAGTGCAGATAAGCTAACATAGTGACGGTAATTCTAAAGAATGTCTATAATTTTCAGTCTGGTAGTCATAATGTCTGCTTTCCTGTTATCTTTGCGAAGAGTTATTTGGAATACAATGTTGCTTTAAGCCCAGGCCGAAGGTAATTTTGCCCAGTTTTAATATCCAAAACGGAGTGGTAAGACATGTAAGGCAGTTCCTCTGGGATGGCTGCTCAGACTCCTCTTTGAAGTGGCACCATTTATATTATTTCTCACAATATATATTGATGTATGTAGCTAAATTCTCAAAGCAAAATAAACTGCTATGCAAAGCACTTATTAAAAAATAAGTATTCAAATGAACAAAACCCTGGAGTGGTACACCACGGAAGATACATGTTACACTTCCTGCTGTCCCTGTCAGGATTGCGTGTGATATTTACACCTCTCTAGGAAATTTCTGTTTATCCCTAAGGCATAATCAGAGAGTGGTGGTGGAGGTGGGGGCAGCAGCTAGAAGGAGTGAGAAAGAACCACCAATAGTTGTAAAAGGTTGCTTTGAAAAAAAAGATAGTAAGGCAGGGACAATAGTCAAGATGATCTTTCAATCTGGAAACTTAAATAGAAGCAAGAACTCTGAGCATCTGGATGGTGGAGGTGGTGGTGGTGGTGGTGGTTAAAACCGGGGGCTGGGGGATGGTGTTAGATTGTGTCACTGAGCTGGAAGAAGTAGCAGGAGACGTACTCAGAAGAGATCATCATAATGCGGGATGTGATTAAGTTTTCCACGTACCCACGAAGAATTCATCAAATATTGCCATACATAACAATAACTGAGTTAAGAAATCAGGGTCACATTCTCTGTAGCATATCAATAATATGAAAAGGAAACATGGGCCTCAGCAATTCTTCATTATGCCACCTGACCTGCCTGACCTACCCGAGAACAAGGAAGTAAAACACAGAAGCCTCTGTGCTATGAAACCATTTGTCTCAGGGTCCGGGCACCCCAGCTTGAGTGCCATAATTCTGGGAGAAGAATTCAAATTCTCAATCAGAATCTATTTCATTCAAAATGCTTGAATGGATTTCTCAAAGCATAGGAGATGAGAAACAACAGAAAAGATTGATAAGGAAAGCTGAGTTAGTAAGAATTAACAGCTTAGTCCTGATAGGAAAAGAGAAGATATTTTTAAACAACTGTATAAAACATAAGTTAAGCATCAGGCTATCTAGTACAGAGGCAAGGATATCACAACAGGTCTTAAAGGTAAAATGTATTGATTTTATATTAAAATCTATTGATTAAATGTCTCAAAGGTACAGGGTATTGCAATTAATGCTCAAAATGGTGATATGGGGCCACCAGAAAATATTGAACTATGTTCTATTTTTGTTTTTTCTTTTGAATAATATATTTTATTGATTATGCTATTACAGTCCCCCCCTTTGTTCCCCTCCACCCTGCATACCCCTTCCCACCTGCAGTCCCCTCCCCCCAACTTAGTTCATGTCCATGGGTCATACATACAACTTCTTTGGCTTCTCCATTTCCCATACTGTTCTTAACCTCCCCCTGTCTATTTTGTACCTACCATTTAAGCTTCTCATTCCCTGTACCTTTTCCCCCATTCACCCCCTCCCCTTCCTTGCTGATAACCCTCCATGTGATCTCCATTTCTGCGATTCTGTTCCTGTTATAGTTTTTTGCTTAGTTCACCTTTGTTTTTGTTTTTTTTAGGTTCAGTTATTAATAGTTGTGAGTTTGTTGTCATGTTAATGTTCATAGTTTTAATCTTCTTCTTTTTGTTAGATAAGTCCCTTTAACATTTCATACAATAAGGGCTTGGCGATGATGAACTCCTTTAACTTGACCTTATCTGGGAAGGACTTTATCTGCCCTTCCATTCTAAATGATAGCTTTGCTGGATAGAGTAATCCTCTCTGTTCTATTTTTGTTCATTCATTAATTTATAAGTGTTGAATGGGGTAGTTGCTAAAGAACCAAAAACGACATGAGCCCTAACTGTAAGTAACTCACAGTCAAGTGGAAAGAAGTACATGTAGACAAAGTAGTGAAATAAAACTTTTAAGTGTTACAGTACAAGTATGTGTCAGGGACAGTAGAGGCCCGCATAAGGAAGTTATCATTTCCTTTTGAGTTTAAGAGGCCAAATTGTAAAAAAAAAAAAAAAGAAAGAAAGAAAAAAGTTTCAAACTGTACTACAAGGCCACAGCAGTCAAAATAGCCTGGTACTGGCATAAAAACAGACATATGGATCAATGGAACAGAACAGAAAGCCCTGAATTAAATTCATGCCTTTCTCCCTGCTTCCTTGAACAATTAGATACCAGTGCTTCTTAAATATGTCCTCTCTTTCTACACTTTTTCATATGCTTTTGTGAGTCCCTCTCCTCTTATTAGTATTAATATTAGGATTAATAGTCTTCAGTTTCTATCTGAGCCTGATTCCTAGTTTTCATGTTCTCAGGGTAATCAGACCCATTCCCCTGGCATCAAATAGCATCTATGACCTTATAACTACTACACCTGCACATTCAGCCCAGATCTCTCTCCTGAACTTATATGTGCAACTAATTTCAGAATATTTGGTCTTAAATAACACATTATGTTCAAACTGAATTCATTCACCTATCCCATTAGGACATTCTCTCATATTCCTTATGTCAACAAATGATGCCATCAGCCACATAGTTGCTTAAGCCCAAGGTCTGAATGTCATTCATAATTCCCACCTCTTCCTCATTTCACTCAATTAATGAATCACTAGCTCTGTTCTATGCTACCTCCTTAGTAGGTCTAAATAATTAACCTTTTATAAATATCTTAGCCCAGACATCCTTTACGTACTACCAGGACTGCTGAACTAGCCTGCTGTTGATTGGTGTCTATGCTTGTAGGTTTGCCTGTTGAAAATATATACTTCCTACCCTGCCTTCAGGATTATTTTTTAAATGTAAAAGTGACTTCTGTCCAAACTGGTAAACTAAGACTTGTTTAAGACTCCATTAAAATGATTGCAGAGGGTTAAAAAATTATGGAACGTGGTACAGGTGGACCAGAGACTCCCTCAACATTCTAAGGACGAAAAGTAAGTGCAGGTTTGGATGATGAAGCTGCAGCCTAGAAAACATGTGAAGCAGGATGTAAATAAGGCCATAGATAAATGGCTGGGAGAACATCAGTAAGACTCTGATGTGCAGGTAGCACCAAGGATGGGAATTGGAAGTGGGGCTGAGAGCGAATATTAATAGGATGTGTGTATATAGAACAATGCCTCCTACCTCTGCTTGTCAATCAGCCTAATGCCAAGCTCTTATCCTTAAGTTAAAAAAAAAATCAGAGTTCTAAGAAATTGGGAACCCTGTTTAAAAAAGAGCAAACAACAACAACTCTACTCATGTAACATTAGTGAATAATTATCTTGCTATACACTTAGGCCTTAATGTCAACAAGACTCACCCACAGACATAAAGCTCCCTCTCAAATATTTTTCTCTCACTCTAAAATGTGAAGATATGTATGGAGAAAAGAATCACAAGACATTTGAAGAAATCCTTTAAGTGTTACTGAGAAAGATTGATAGTAATAGAAAAATCAACCCCATGAAAACAAGTATTTCAAAGAGTAGAAGATAACTTTTAAATCATTCTAATTTGCTTTATACTTGGAAAAACACTACCTGTACAAAATTTGAAGAGGATCACAGAGAACAATCAAAGAATAAAAGAGAACACTTGGATGTTAAAAATACTACATCCAGTTAAAAAAAATTAAGAATAGTTGGAAAATAAAGGTTCTAAAATATCCCAAAACACAGAATCAAAAGAAAAGAGAGAAAACATGTAAGAAAAAGCAGAGGGTATCAATCTATAAAATAATAAAGAATTTTTTCAGAAATGAAGATAGATACACATCTTTATGTACAAATCTGAATGCCCAGAACAACACATAATTTAAAAATATATATGCATAGCATTGTGCAATTTCAGGTTACCAAGAATAAAAATTTCAGAACATGAGTGTATCTTTCACTCACCTGTTCTTAGGAAATTACTCAAGAATATACCTCGCTGAGGGGTTACACCGAGACCAAGAGTCAAGGTTGCAAAAAGCCATTGATTCAACTCTGTTGAACAGTATATTCAGAATAATATGTGTGCATCAGCCTAAAGGATAAGCAGTCAAACTAAAGCAAAAGGACAGAGGGCTTTGGGAAGTTACATAGAAAAGATACTCCATAAAATAAATAAAATAACAAAAAAATGTGAAAAACGTGAGTATAAGATAAAGGCATTGAAAAAAGAGCAATTAGAAAATTCTGGAAAAACAAAAGTTGCACAAGAAAGTGATAGTCCATATATTAAGAAACTGGAGTAGAGCCCTGGCTGGTGTGGCTCAGTGGATTGAGTGGAGGCCTGTGAGCCAAAAGGTCGCCAGTTTGATTCCCAGTCAGAGCACATGCCTGGGTTGTAGGCCAGGTCCCTGGTTGGGGATGTGTGAGAGGCAAGCAACTGACGTTTCTCTCCCACATCTCTGTTTCTCTCCCTCTCTTTCTCCCTCCCTTCCTCTCACTCTGAAAATAAATAAATAAAATATTTTTTAAAAAGAAATTTTAGTAGAAGTTAGCTGACTTTAAAGAAAAGCATGCACTAGACTCTAAGAAGTAAGAATCTGGAAGATATTGGGGATATGGTGACAAAGGCTTATGTTTATGTTGCCAAAGAGAAAACAAAAGCAATCAGAAATCCAGGAAACATAAAAATATTCTATGAGCAGTAAATACTCCAAATATGTAGAAGACTTAAATTTTGAACTATTTATGGAATATAAGGAAACAGAATTTGCTTGAATTGAATAATCTCTAATGGCTCAGGTGTAATTATTTTGAATTTATAATTATAGTTTACTACTCAGTTCTACTAGAATATTAACATAGCCATAATAATGGAAACAATATTTATTGGTTTCAACATTCATAATCAACCCATAGACATAGCACAGAACTTTTAAAATTGTTACAGAACCAAAGTCAAGTGAGATTACTCTTGACAATGTAAAAGGCACCTAACAGAGTGTGAGGGGGTTGGGGAATGGAGAGGAGTATGGACCCTGTATCAGTCAGCAATGTGATTAGAAGAACTGCTAAGTTTTAATTTGGGGTTATATAGGCTGGGTTAGACAGCTTCTGGCTTTTGTTCAGTATGTAGATGCTGTCAGGGCTGGCTTTGCTATGCTTCTCTTGGCTCTTTCATTCACATTCACAAGATAGCTTTCAGTCATTATTTTAAAACAGTCCTTATTTTATGACCCTTCCCTTTTTTTCCCCCTTATCCCCTTCTCTCCTCTCCTCTGGTTACTGTCAGATTGTTCTTTATTTTCATGTCTCTGGTTATATTTTGATTACATGTTAGTTTTGTTGATTAGGTTCCACTTATAGGTGAGATCATATGGAACATGTATAAAGGACCCATGGACAAAGACAAAGGAAGTAGGGAGGATTGAATGTGGGATTTGGGGGTGGGTAGGGCAGGGGAGAGTAATGGGGGGAAAATGGGGATAACTAATCAAACAAAAGTAAAAAAAGAGAGAAAATGTTTACTTGATGTTTAAAAATGAAGACTTTATAGTCATGGGGCTGTAAAGTACGGTACAGGGAATGTAGTCTGTAACGTTATAATAACGACACATGGTGCCAGGTGAGTACTAGAATTATCAGGGAGTCACTCCACAAAGTATATAACTGTCTAACCACTATGCTGTACACTTGACACTAAAATAAAATAATATTAAATATCAACTCTAAAAAACCCCCCAGCAGTCCTTATTTTAAAACAGGAAGAAGTGGGTAGACAGGCAAAGGGCTTTCTCTTACTAGGCTTTGCCTTTCTATTTGGGAAAGGAAGTTCTGCCCAGTAGCCTTCCTCTTATGTCTCATTGGACAGATTTGAATTACCCACCCACACTTAGATCAATCTCTGTCTGAAGGGAATTTGATTAGCATCTTCTGGAGTTAGGTTGGAATTAGTGTCTATCTTTTTGGAGCTTGAGGTATCTCAGTCTCCTACCTGAGCAAATTGGAGGTGGTGTAATGGGGTGGGAAGAATGGAGGTTGAAAGATGAACTAGTGCAGTAATATGTTCTGTTTTGAAAACAACCATTCTCAGATGTCTGGGAGACTGCTGTCTTCTTTCATCCTATTTAACCTGACCTTGTGTGTCAGGCCGTCCTGGTAAACATTTAGCTTCGTCAGGATATTTCAAACATTGAGATTCAGTGGAAGAATTGTCGAGAGGATGCATCAGTTGAGCTTCACAGTTGTGGAGCTTCAATTATTGATTAGGTTGCTCAACTGGCAGACACAGTTGCTGACTTTGGGGCGAGCTACACGTAGCATGAATGAGTGGATTAGTGATTATACATAAGCTGTTTTTAAAGGATCAGCTTTTGGAAGGGTGAGACTATGATTAAATGCTAGGATTTAAAAAGTGCTGAGTACATTTTTGATGTCACGATACATATCCTCATACTAAATATGCAATTTAATACAAAATATATGTTTTTATATAATGCTTCCAGAATACTGTGCAAGCTGACATCTTCATTATTAATACAAGTTAGGTATAACATTTCAATATCTTAATTATTTATTATCAGAGATGGGAGGCTCAAGTCTTCCATTAAAAAGCTGAAAGAAAACCCCAAACGCGCTGCAGAATGATTATATTGGGCTTAAATAGGAATCTTTGTGACAGATAACACCAGTAGGCTACATTTTCTTTGAGTGCGATGCTTAAGAAATCAAACATTTCAAACACTTGGAATCAGTGAGCACATGACTTACAAGGAAGGAGAGTGCAGTGGTTAAGCATCAAGCCTTAGGAGTCAGCTCTGAATCTTGCAAAACCTTCTGAGTCTCAGGTTCTTGTCAGTACATAGAGGTAATAACAGTATAGAATCTCTCAATTTGGTTATAATGAGGAGTGAAAAAATGCATGTAAGATATTTAGTATAGCGCCTGACAAAAATTATATTTCTTTAAATCATATTTCAGCAATTCAAAATATATAATAAATAATTTGACTACAGCCTGAGATAAATTTTATATTTGTGTGATTGCTAAACAGCATATTCCAAGCAAGTGAATACTTTTCGTAGGATTTTCATGGAGAACTTCTAAACTACTTGAGAATTAACCACTTTACAATATTTAAAAGTACTTTTTTAGAGTGACTATGCCCATAGAAACAATAGCCTAATTATAAAACTCCCCTATCTCTTTGTTAAAATATATTCTTTAAAAACCTCTAGTGGACAATTATTTATTTAACAATTGCTTATATAATCTCGCTATGTGCTAGGCAGTGTTCCAGATTATCTTCGTAACAACCCAATGAGAGAGCTACTGTCATTTCTCCCATTTTATAGAGGAAGAAGCCAAGCGACAGCAAAGTTCAGTGACTTGTTTACGGTAACTGCAGGGCTGGGGCACCCTTCCCAGCATTCCTTCGGCACCCAGGCTCTCATTCTAGGTGTGTTGGCTGCTGCCGGTTAAAGTTGATTCCCTCCCCAGGAATTTCCTCTGGCCACAGAAACCTGTTCCATCCAAGGTTATTCCCCTCCTGCAGGGGCAACCCACATGCAGGCCCCCATATTGCAGACATCTCTGAGAGGCCATCACTGCTCCAGAGCCCCCCGTGGGCATCTGCTGAGTCCTCTGCCACAGCTTTGTCACAGCCCAATGTTTCCTCCCTCAGCCCTGATCCCTTCACTCCCTTACAAGTGTTGATCCCTTGAGAACCTGCCAACAGGCCTCCTGCACGGTAATCTCTGCCTCAGCGCCTGTTTCTCAGGGGCCCAACCTGAGACAACCATGCAGCTAATTAAGTGCAGAGCTGACGGAGCAGCCTGGCTCCAGGATCCCACCCCTTAACCACAAAGCTATACCAGAGATTGTAACAATTCACTTTAGTAACATGCTTTGTAAATTTAGTAAAAGCTTCCACATAAAAATATATATAGTGTAGTCAACAATACTGCAGTAACTATGTGCGGGGCCGGGTGGGTACTGGAAATGTCAAGGGGAACACTTTGTAAAGTGTATGGTTGTCTAACACTACGCTGTACCCCTGAAACTAATACAAAATAATGTTAAATGCAAACTGCAATTGCAAATAAAACTACAAAAAAATTATATGACAGATTTCCCAGGAATCCAATCCTCCTCTTCATTTGCCAGATGGGCGCAGTTATTGTTGTTGTCCCTTTTAGTGAGTAAATACTCTGAGATCTTTAAGCTGTTATCCCTCTAGGTCCCTCTACAATGACAAAGCAATGGACTCAGCAAGTAGATATCTCACTGAGATGAAAAAATGTATACTTTCGGTGGTAGTTTAGATGCCAATAAATGGGGAACTAGCTCTAAAGTGGAGGCTTCCTTCAATCGTCTTAGGCACTCAAGCCTTTGATTTCTGTGGTACCATGAGAGTAACTTCGGTTTTCCAGTTCAAAACAAGCACAGGCATTAGGCTGATCATTCTTCTAATCTCTTAGAGTAGGTTCTTCATCTGTTTGGCAGAGCTGAGAATATGTTAGAAACTCACATCTCATTTAAGTGCTGCAGGGCTCAGGGGTGTTTTCTAAAAGGGCAGTATCTTCGGCAAAGCTCTAAAAAGGAAAGAAAAGCCCCATCAGTCAGCTCAGGCAAAATTATGTTGAGGCAACAGAGGCTTCAAAAACTCATAGACTTATAACAACAAAGGTTTCTTTTGACTTCTGCAAAAAGTCTATTACAGATTGGCTGAAGCTCTGCTCCAGGTCATCATCTTTGCTGTGAGATTCAGGATGATGGAGTGCTCCCATCTAGGTATAGCTGAATTCACAGCACAGGGAAAGAGGGCACAAGAGAACCATTGATGGCTATGAACGCTTCTGTTCATATTTCCTTGTCCTAAGTAAGTCACATAACCAGGCCTAGGTCAACAGGGAGGGATGTGTCATGCTCCCTCAGAGAAAGATGGCAAATGAAGAATCGTGCAGAACACAGTCCAGCACAGTCTGCAATCTCATATGCAAATATTTACTTCCCTCTGTTCTGCACATAAAATATACTCATTCCCTCCCAGCTGAGAAAAATCCAAAGTCCAGGAACAGCAAGAACACGAAAGCAAACAATTTTGTGATTGTCCTTACCACATCAGGTCTGAGTGCGGTTTCTCGTCATCAAGAGACCACACACATCCAAAATTCATCGATAGAAGTGAGAGGATAACTGCAACGAATATTCTCTTTCAGAAAGAGAAATAAGAAGAGGAACGAAGCAATTCTGAAGTCACATTGGGTAAATGTCTCAAGACTCCTCCCCTACTCAGCACTGAGGATGAGGTCTATTTCTTGATTAGATCTCTCTTCTATTCCCAGAGAATGAGCTCCTAGTAGGTCTGTTATCCTCTGTGGCTCTTGACTCTATGCTCTGGGAAGTATTTCTTTCTCCAATATCCTTCTTGGCCACAGTTGGGAAGACATTGAAGAATATGTCCTCTTCAGGGCTAAGCAGCTTTCCCAGCCTAGTCACTCTACATGAAATATTGAGGGCCCCAAGGGTCATTTTTAGTCAAAAATAGTCACAGTCATATTTAGTCCTAACTAGTATAATACTCTCAGAATTAGCCTTTTCAAAATGTATTTGATTCCAGCCTGCTTCATGTGCCTATAGCCTCATTTACAATTCTTTTCAAGACATGCCTCTTTCTCTAAACTTAATTACAGGTAACTTGAGCAATTGCAGGTATCTTGGAGATAGGGGTAGCTTCATGCCTTTAGTCTCTTATCCATGAATTATTTCATCCAACCAGAAGGATTTCACAGGCTCCATCTTAATTAATGCAAAAGTTTTCACAAAGGGTATTACATCCATATATTTGATTTGGTTCTTGGAATGAGGTGAATTTTACAGCTCAAATGCTCTCCAGTTTTGCCTGTTATGTTAGAGGAAGAAAAATACATGCGTTATTAATTCTATTCCCTTTCACCTCTAATAACAAATGGACTTGAAACAAAACAAAAAGCACCAAATTTATTTCTGCCTTATAATAAATGTATATAGGGAGTAAGGTATGCCAGTAACTTTGTTTACCAAAATCTATGCCCAAATCCAAAGCTCACTCAGTGCATTAGCTGTCTTCCATGCTATTTCAAGCAACAGTTTTGCCAAATGTGCCAATGCAAAATATGGTCTGTCACCTTTCCAGACTGTATTACCAAAGTGTCCGCACCACCCATTGGCTAGTCACTGAACCAGTGTCACATAGCTTAGGTTTTTGTTAAGGTAGTACTGCATTTCTAGGTACAAATTTCTATATAATCAGCTTGGTCTAAATTCTGACATGCTAACAAATAACCTTAAAAGTCTTTATGGTCAATTAATATTTGACAAAGGAGGCAGGAGCATAAAATGGAGCAAAAACAGCCTCTTCAACAGATGGTGTTGGGAGATCTGGACAGCTACGTGCAAAAAAATGAAACTTGATCACCAACTTACGCCATACACGAAAATAAACTCAAGATGGATAAAAGACTTAAATATAAGTCGTAACACCATAAAAGTCCTCGAGGAAACATTGGCAGGAAAATCTCAGACGTTCCACGCAGCAACATCCTCACAGACATGTCCCCTAAAGCAAGGGACATAAAGGAAAGAATAAACAAATGGGACCTCATCAAAATAAAGAGCTTCTGCATGGCTAAAGAAAACAGCACCAAATTACAAAGAGAACCAACAGTATGGGAAAACATATTTGCAAATGATACCTCAGACAAGGGCCTGATCTCCAAAATTTATAAAGAACTCACACGACTCCACTCCAGGAAGACAAACAACCCAGTTAAAAAATGGGCAAAGGACTTGAACAGACACTTCTCCAAGGAAGTCATACAGAGGACCCAGAGACATATGAAAAGATGCTCAGCATCACTAGCCATCAGAGAGATGCAAATTAAAACCACAATGAGGTACCATCTCACACCAGTCAGAGTGGCCAGCATAAACAAATCCACAAACAAATGTTGGAGAGGATGTGGAGAAAAGGTAACCCTAGTGCACTGTTGGTGGGAATGCAGACTGGTGAGGCCACTGTGGAAAACAATATGGAATTTCCTCAGAAAACTAAAAATGGAACTGCCCTTTGACCCAGCAATTCCACTGCTGGGATTATACCCTAAGAACCCCGAAACACCAATCCAAAAGAACCTGTGCACCACAATGTTCATAGCAGCAAAATTTACAATAGCCAAGTACTGGAAGCAACCTAAGTGCCCATCAGCAAATGAGTGGATCCAAAAACTATGGTATATTTACACAATGGAATTCTATGCAGCAGAGAGAAAGAAGGAGCTTATAACCTTTGCAACAGCATGGATGAAACTGGAGAGCATTATGCTAAGTGAAATAAGCCAGACGGTGAGGGACAAATACCATATGATCTCACCTTTAACTGGAACATAATAAATAGAAGAAAAAAGGAAACAAAATATAACCAGAGACACTGAAGTTAAGAACAATCTAACAATAGCCAGGGGGGAGTGGGGTGGGGACAGTGGGAAGAGGGGATTACAGGAACTACTATAAAGGACACATGGACAAAACCAAGGGGGAGGGTGGAGGTGGGGGAGGGAGGTGGGTTCAGCTGGGGTCGGGGGGAGGGATGGGGAGAAAAGGCATACAACTGTAATTGAATAACAATAAAAATTTAAAAAACCTCAATGTATCTGCGTGTATATATACATATATATTCTTCACACACATACACACACAGATATACATGTGTACTCATATTATATATATTCTTTATGTGTGATGTCTTTCACAACATAAAAAAATGGGGGAGAATTGGTTACTGCGTTTTCTAGGGACACGCATTGGTAGTGCTGACTTGCTGGCTTTACTGTAAGGTAGGCCGACTGGGTCATTTATGTCAGGACCCCACACTGTCACTGGCTATGGGTCTTTCCTCTTGGTGTGGTCAGTTTACCTAGGGAGAAACCCTTTCCTCTGACTCCCAGTGTTCTCAGAGGCACATTCAGATAGAGGACTATGAGGGCTCAACATTCCATATAGAACCTTTAATTCGATTCTCGGTTTTCATCTGACATTCCCATCTTCAGCTGAGCCTACTGTTCCTGAGTCCAGAGTCCTTCCCGTTGAACTATGGAGAGTAAACCCCCAGACTCGTGCTGGTGTGAGGAGGGAAGAATTGTCTGGGTATACATGGCTTGAGAGGGGATCTGAGGATCTAGCAGCTTTTTATACGGCCTTTTATCCATTCTCCTTTTTTTTAGCCCACTTACACTCCCATTTACACAGGTGGCTTGTGCCTCCAATTCCAAGGCTTTCAGGCTTCTGTGGTGCCAATTGGCTTGCCTTTGTATTTCCTCCGCTGCTGGTTGACTTTTTATCTTTCTTAGTTTGTTGAGACACTTCTTAGTTGGCCAGTTGTTTTCCAGCTTCCATTACTTACTGGCTGTCGTTTCTTCTATGTTCTCCATTTCTCCATGCACGCATTTTTATTTCAACTTGTAAACATACTGCAAAAAATCCACACCCACTGTCCATATCTTGGTTACCAAATACTGTTCTCCAGAGAAAGAAGACAGGGTTCACTGGGAGATAGCTGAGCTGAGGGTTGGTTCATGAATAATACAATATGATCCTGTAGCATTTTCTGCCAAAAAGCTAGGAAGTACTAATAGCATGTAAATATTGGGGTCTGTCAAAAAGACACAGGAACTGACCTGAAAGATCTTCCAATGGCAAAGCTGGGACAATTTCAGCAACCAAACAAATAATACCATATTGGATAATAACCCAAAATGCAAAATAAATACACATGAATCCAAACTGAAATAAATAAATGATTACATAGATAGGTAAAATGGAGAGAAAGAAAAATCTTCCTTACAAAATAATTCAAATAGTACATGTAAATACTCCCCTATCCAGCAGGTGGAACTTTGTTCTCCTCCCTTTGAGTGCGCACTGGACTTCTTTTACAAATAAGAGTGTGAGAAAAGGGAAAAACAATAACTTTGCTGTTCCCGGCAAATCCTACTTTAACCAAGTTGCGGAAGTTAACGTCAATGGTGCTATGTTGATACTACGTACCCCTGATTGGATGCAATAAGGACACTTCGCCTCTGTGACATCCTTCCCCCAAACCCATAATTCTAATTTAATTGTGAGAAAGCAACAGACACATCCAAACTGGAATGTGTTTTACAAAATACCTGGCCAATTCTCTTTAAAATTATTAGTCATAAACAATAAGAAAAAACAGATGAACTGTCACATACTAGGAGCAGGCTAAAAAAGATGCGACAACTGAATGCAATGTTGTATCTATCCTGATTGAGTCCTGGAACAGGAAAAAAAAGACATAAGTGAAAAAAATAGGTTAAATGTGAATAATGCCTTGTGAAATTAATAGTATCATATCAGTGTTAATTTCTCAGTTTCAATAAATGTATCATGGTCAAGTAAGATGTTAATATTAGGGGAAACTGTATTATCTTTGTAACTACTCATTTGTAACTTTTTGTAAATCTAAAATTATTCCAAAACAAAGAGGTTTATTTAAAAATACATCCCCACAGAAGAGTTCCAAGAGGGAAGTATACCCTGCCAGGTTTAACTGGAAGTTCATTATCATGGCAGGACCCTACTTACATTTCAAGACTCAGCCTGATGGTGACTCTGCCTGTGAGCTGCGTCCTTTAACTTCCCCAGACGTAAGTTACCATGTGCTCACCTCCTGTTAAGAGCACTTACCACAGTGTCTCCCCATTGGATGGGTAACCTGAAAGGCAGGACCAGGATGTGGTCCTTATTTCATGTTCAATGTCTGGCAAAATGCTTCCAGAGGGCCTATATGCATTTAATAAATACATGCGTGTTTGAGCCAAGTTGGTTATGAAGGAAGCACAGCCATTTTAATGTAAGAAATAAAGTGAAGAAAACCCATCAATTACTACTTCCTTAAAAATCAAGTGTCTCCTGAAAAGTTCTTTTCTGCTTACTATTTGCTCTAAAACACCCTATATTTCTTTGGAAATAAAATATGGCCTAGGACCATTGCTTCATATCACAAAGAACTGTAGCAGCCAGATCTAGACCGGGATGAAAAGCAAAGGTTTAATTAACCTTGCTCCAGTGCCATTTTCCCTAATAGTGAACTATGCACCCTAGCAATCCCACTCCTAATTACTAGGGGAATTGTGCCTTTAAAAGTAAACCCTAACCAGATGATATTTAATGGGCTGGAGAGGCAGGAAATATTTGACATCAGGAGCCTCTTGGTGTGTTGTTTTGCTTTTATCTTTGTCGGTTTCTTTTCCATGAAATGATCAAGAGTTACTGTGACTTTATTCCCATAGGCTGAAAATTAGCCGGCTAAGCGGGAGCCCAAATCAGATTCTGATGACTAAGAATTAATCTATTTTAGCGGAAGCCTGTCGAATGGAAATCAGTGCAGCTCTTCTCTGTCACAGTAGAGCGGTTGCTGCTGTCGCCTGTGATTGATACGCAGTTAGCCGAATGTGGAAATCATTCAGGTCTGAATCCCTTCGTTCTGTGGCCAATATTGTTCTAATTTCGTTCTTTTTTTTTTTCCAGAGTACATTTGTTCACATGCACAGCTTTCACAAGGTCAACAAAATCTTCATCTTGAGGGTTAAAAAGAGGTGTTTTAAGAGAGCATTTAAATCCCTTTAGCATAACTGTAGTGGTGATTTCCACACTGACTTTGGGATCCCTGCTTATTCCAGTTATTTTGAGAGATGGCAAAAAGTTGTTATTACTTTTAAGTTCAAAGTTTAAAGACCCTTCAAATTAGTTTATATTTTACTATATCACAGGAAAAATGCAAATGATCCAACAATATAATAAATAACTGTAACTCAAAGAAGCTATCCCTAGGGAATTTATTTATTCACAATGTATTCAGCATTTATTTCTTGAGTTCCTACTATTACCAGGTATTGTGGCATGTGCTTAATAAGAATTGGTGAACAGCCCTGGGCAGTGTGTATCAGTTGGTTGGAACATCTTCCCATACACCAAAAGGTTGAGGGTTCAATCCCCCGTCAGGGCACATACTTAGGTTGCAGCTTCAATCCCCAGTTGGGGCGCATATGGGAGACAACCAACCGATGTTTCTCTCTCACATTGATGTTTCTCTCTCTCTCCCCGCAGCTGGCCACTTTATGAAAATGGACCACGTTTTCATGCTAACTTCTTTCTCGCATCCCTCAGTCCCCTGTGAACTTTCTGGTATGGAAGTTCTGCCCTTCTCTGAGCTCTTGGCCCCACCATTTCCTCCCCTCTCTCTCAGCCCAAGTAACCCTCAACTGTCTTCCTTCCAAGTATCATAGTTGGAGTCATTTTTTCCCTCTTTTTTGCTTTTTCATTTTTGTTATATAAACTCTCTGACCCACTTCCTTTAGGGACTTCCTTCAGAGTCTCAAGAGACTAGTTAAGAAGCACTGAAAACAAATCAAAACAAAATCCAACCAGCCAACAGCAACCAAACTAAACTTACAAATGGATACAATTGTATATTTTCTTTTTACTTTCCTTGTAGAAAAAAAAATACTAAAGCTTCTGGATTTCTCTAACCAATTAGGGGGAGGGTGAGTGTGCATAAAAGAAAGTATAGTCAGAAATACTGACATTTCAAGATCTCATTACGTGACATAACAGGCCCAACCTATTGAGCGCTGCTGGCCTGGTGTTGAGCATCTCAATAAACCTTGGCCAGCTGTGGTCCTTCCCAGGAATATTAGAATTGCAAGTCAGAAATGATAGGTTTTCTTTGGTGTTAAAGAAATTTAAGATATAAAATTTGAGAGCTATTAGTGGTTGTTGTTTTGCTCATATAGACATGAGAACCAGAGGAAACTCATCTGCAGATCAAGAAAGACTCATGTGTGGGGGGCGGGGAACGCAAAGAGGAACAGAGATGCAGGCAGAACGAGAAACGTGATCTCATTTCTTCTAAAACCCGGTGTCAGCGGTTTCAGAGTTCCGACTACACTCATTTTGGATTCTGTAAGTTGGGTTTCTGTCACCTGTGACCCAAAGCCCTATGACAGATTCCCACTTGGTAGGGTTTCTGTTCAGTTTAGACACAGAACACACTATCAATTCCACAGAATAATATAGGTACTTAGCAAGCATCCAGAATGCTGCTGTTATTGTTTAAAACAATTCACTTAATGGTATTTGATGTGTGGTTATCAAGATTTTGTAATCACTTTCTGTGCTTGTCTAAGACAAAATGATTTACTCATTTTCTGTCCATGGTTAGATTAAGGAATCATTCCTGTTCTTTCTCACCCCTGCGTCCCCTTAGGCACCATTACTTACTTAGGGCAGCATCTGACGCACAGTGAGCATGAAATGATGATTTGTTCATTGAATGCATTTGGTATAGAATGTAGTAACACTTGATTAATTTCTGTGACTTAAGAATAAGCAAACAAAAATATTACCCCTAATATTGTAATAATGAAAAAAGTTCTGACATTTTCTTAAAAATATCTGATAAAACTTCTATTGAAAAAGTACAGTTTGGTGTTGTATTAATTCCAAAAACTAATCTACTCTTCCAGGCTTGGGATTTCTTTAATAGAAATTCATATGAGGTTAAAATGTCCTGAATATATCTTACTTTAATGAAGGAAGAACAGCTTTATTTGGGGTAAATAGTACAGAAAATCACCATTTTATGAAATCTGCCACAAATTTTTTACTGTACATTATGATTTTACATTTCCTTATTTGCAGATTTTAAAAGATATTTCAAAAATGGCCTCTGTGGTTCATTTTTGCATGATTTATGGTAGAGATGATAGTTGTCTAGGAAAGCATGTTAATATTAAACTCTCCTATTTGAGGGAAATGTTGACTTAACAAAGGTACTTTCCTGATGATTTAGCTGCCTTGACATTCCATTGTGATTCCAGTTAGTACTATGAAAGTTTCACATTATTTATTAGCAAATTTTGTGCTTTATCCTATTCCTTCAGAGTGGACCAAAAAAATCTCCAAAAAGATTTTAACTTTGGCTTTTTCATTTTCTTTCAGATCATTTCTTTCAACTATGTTTTTCCTCTTGAAGCCTTGTTTGTCTCTGTTTCAGAGAAGAGACTGTCAGGGTGTTAGCTGATGAAAGTCTTCAGGAATAAATATAGATATAAGGAAAACTGTCTTTGATCTTACCTGAAAACAGATGGAGAAGATTCGGAATGGAAATTATACAATGAAAGAATAAGGATTGACACTGAAGCAGTGAAAATTTGTTTTGTGGTGTTTTGTCTGCCATGGCTGCCTTATTTCATTGCTTAAAGCAGGGGTGTCAAACTCATTCTCACCAGCAGCCAGCACATCAGCCTCACGGTTGCCTTCAAAGGGCCAAATGTAATTTTAGGACTGTATGAATGTAACTACTCCTTAACAGTTAAGCCGGAGTTCAGTGCTGCCGCCAAGTAGAAACAAGGTGCTGGGCCTTGTGTTTGCCACCTGTGACTTAAAGCTATGAATCCACCTCCTAGAGAAATCTATACATCAGTATAAACAAAATTATTCTTGACATTTAAGAGTCCACAAACATGTTGAAAGTCTTCTATGTATTCTATGTTAAAAACACTTCTTCTAAAGAACCATTTCCCAACAATAAAGATTGTTTAGTACTTAACTAAGTTGCTTTCCATGAAGATTTGTTCAAATGGGAAGTATGGTTTTGGTTGTTTCATTTCTGAACTCGCTTAATATTTGCTTATTGAAATGTTGAAGTACTAAAGCTACCTTTGGCTCTGTGGATCCTTGAAAGACATGTTTTCTGCACAATGTGTGTGTGTTTACATTCCAAATGCTGAAACTGAGAGAAGCACCTGCTCCGTTTGAAACAGTGCCTGCTGTAATGGGGTACACTTCAGAATTTGGGGAGCACAGTTTACAGAATTGACTATATAGGCTTGGATGGAAATTAAGTTTAGTTTCATTAATCATAAGGAGTCAAAACACTAAAATGTTCTAAGTATTATCTTCTAATACCATAAATAAAATTGGGATGAGTTATTGTTTTACATAAAATAATAAATCAAGACCACAAAAATAGCCAGGGATATTTATTGCTATTTTTCCTGCCAGCCATCTCAGTAGAGGGCTTCTGCTGGTGGCCATGGTTTGTACATGGCTAACCAAAGTATTTGTCTATGGCGACAGCTCGACCTCTCCCAATATGTATTCTGAAAACCATGAGTGGCCGACAAAGGGTGTTTGCTGCTTTCCTTCACTAGTATATGTTTAGACCAAAGGGCACATGATACACATATATATGATTATATATAATATATATTCTATGCAAATGTAAATATTGCATATGTATATATTTATATAAACGTAAATATGTCTGTCTGGGAAAAGTCCAGCTAATTTTTAATATTACAAGAACAGTTTGCATGACATCCATGTAACTTAGCAGCCAAGGAGAGTGAACTGGAACACATGTGCATGAATAATGATGACTTCACTGTACTAGTCAGTGGGGGCAGTAGACACCGTTGAGGGAGCATGTGTCCTGTGTGACTGTCACATTCAAAATGGTTGAGTGAGTAGAGCAACAAATCTGCATCCCTTTTTGCGTTAAGCTTGAACATTACAGAAACTATTCAGATGATTCAGAAGTATTTGGGGGAAGATGCAATGAGTGCAGCACAAATAAAAGTGTGGCACAAACACTTCAAAGATGGTCGAGAATGTGTTGAAAGTGATCCACGTTCTGGAAGGCCTGCCACAAGCAGAACACCTGAGAATGTTGAACGTGTACGGGCTGCAATCAACAAAGATCAGCGACTGACAGTGTGAGAACTAGAAGCTGATCTGGGGACTCAAAAACTACTGTGTCTGAGATTTTGACTCAGGATCTTGGCATGAAACTTGTTATGGCAAAATTCATTCCATGGCTTCTGCTACCGGAGCAGAAGGAAAATGGTGCTGAAGTTGCTAATGACTTGATTCAAACTGCTATCAATGAATCAGACTTCCTCAAGAAGGTCATAACCAGAGATGAATCATGGGTCTACAGCTGTGATCTGGAAACAAAGGCCCAGTCGTCCCAATGGAAGTCGCCTGATTCTCCACATCTGAAGAAGGTGCGGCAAAGTCACAGCAAGATCAAGACCATCTTAACTGTGTGTTTTGATTTGGAAGGTGTTGTCCATCATGGGTACACCCCTGTAGGCCTAGCAATTAATAAGAAGTACTACCTCAATGTTCTTCTTCAACTGAGAGATGCAATATAACCAAAATGGCCACAGTTATGGACAACTGGTGATTGGCAGCTTCATCACAATACACCCGCTCATGTATCACCTCTTGTGCATAATTATTTTTGGTGAAACATCAAATCACCCAGGTGACTCAGCTCCCCTATAGCCTAGATTTGGTGTCCTGTGACTTCTAGCTTTTCCCCAAACTAAAAGCACCTTTGAAAGGGAAGACATTTCAGACCATCAGTGAGATTAAGGAAAATATGAGAAGACAGCTGATGGTGATTCCAACAAAAAAAATTTGTAGAGTATTTTGAACAGTGGGAGAGATACTGGGAGAACTGTGTGAGCTTCCAAGGTGCCTACTTTGAAGGGGACTGAGACATCATTGTCCTATGTACAATGTTTCTTGTATCTTGTATCTTCTTCAATAAATGTCTCTATTTTTCATATTATGTGGCTGGATACTTTCTGGACAGACCTCATTGTATGTCACACACAACTGTTTGTTTTTACTTCTCAGATAGACCACAGAAGACTGATACTTTCAGAGAATTTTTGAAGGATCTCAAGTAAGTATGAATCTCTCGATCATTGTTTTCAAAGGTTTTTGACTGAAGCCCCGAATAAGATATACACATGACCTATTACACTGTACATATATGTAAAAACAATTTCATAGAAAAATACTTTTGCTTACTATCTGTAATATTTAAATATTTAAATTAAGTATAATATACTTGAATATTTATTATTTTATTATTTCTACTTCATTTTAGTCTATTTTATTAAAAAAATTTCTGTCTCCCTAAATTGTTTTCACAACCCTGAAGGATGAAACCAGTTTTAAAAATCCAGCTCAAAGATAAAGGTTCTTAAAATTTGGTCTATAAAAGAAACTCCCAAGGAGTTCTTTCAAATGCAGATTATCAGGCTCACCCTCAGAGATTCTGATTCACTAGGATGGTGTGCAGCTCAGGAATCTACAATATTCAGAAGCTTCCACGATAATTTTAATGCACATTATTAGAAATAGTTTCCATCTATCAATAATCATCTATGTTCTGCCTTTGCATTAAGTTAGATCCGCTGAAAATTACACATTCGCACCAGGCCGTGTTGGCCTTCAGCTGGGTTGCTTTTACTGACACAAGCTTTGGAGACTTGTCCTCAGTCTGCACGGAAGGGTGCAAGAAGAAATTTAATACTGCTCCTTCACAGGCATGCCGTCGAGACCAGAGTCTTCGCAGCATAGTGGCGCTGCTTATGTGAAGCTTCACGTGAAATTATTTTCAGTACTATGCAGCAGAGAAGGCTTCACTTCCCTTAAAGAACTGTTATTTTCTTCTTATTATCAAAGAGAATCATATAACTGACTACAGTTTACCCGTGACCAATGCAAGGGCGTAGGGGAACCAACCCCTGCGCACGCAGTCTAAAATCTGTGTAAGTTTTGTCTCCCCCAAAACCTTACTAAAAACTTACTGTTGACCAGAAGCTTTGCTGGTAACATAAACAGTTGGTTAATGCATATTTTGTTTGTGTGTTTCTTAACATACAAAATATGTAATGCATATTTTGTATTTAACATATAAAATATGTAATGCATATTTTGTATATTTAGTATTTTTTGTATATTATATACTGTATTCTTACAATAAAGTAAATTAGAGAAAAGAAAATTAAAAAAATCATAAGTCACTTTCTATCTCTGCTTATTACCACAAAATATCACAATAATATGTTCCTGTGGTATTTCATTTAATTAAAAACAGTGGTAGGCAATAGAGTTGAATTTGAAAAGTTTATTAGAAATATATTTTTGTCTCAGGAAATGTCCATTGTGACTCTTTCAGGGGTTTAAGGCTGATGTTTTGGAAAACGAGACCAGAGATGCCTGTGTTGACCACAAGCAGCAATTACTCAGATGCGTGTGGATGTTTGTTTTCGTGCCTATGTCCCAGCCCCCCTAACAGTTTTAGATGAGATTTCTACACGTGATATCAATGATGGCTCTTCCAGATTTTCAAGTGATCCCTCTATGCTAAATTCTGTCTGTGGGCTATGGAAGAAAGAATTAAAATAATTTTTCCCCTTAGAGACTCATTTGGCTTTCATTCATTTTGGCTCAGCTCAAAGCCCTCACCATACTGACCTCACTTGTATTCCCATCTTTTCCAGGTCTCTCCTTCTTGATGGAGTAACAATGGCCCATTCATTTGAATGATTGCTTGGTAATGGATCAAAGAAAAAATAAAAAGAAAAGGATAGTCTTTAGAAGAGTGGTCTGGGAACTCTTTATAATCCAGCGAAGCAATGAGGCATCAAATCAAATCATTACAGAAAAGAATTGAATGTGATCCACCCTCCCTCTTTATTCTACAATCTGAAATACTTCCCACAATCTGTAAATAAGGTCCAGGTTTTATCAATGTTTAGTATTATGTCCACTCATGCTTCTCTTTATGGAAACACGAGAAAAGCATGCTTTCTCCAAACCTGAAAGCTAGAAAAGTCTGCCAACGTAGAGAGGCATTATTTATACAGCGATATATGGAAATGTTTTATTTCTAATAAACTGTAGACCCAGATAAGAGAGGTTTACATGATTAAGCTCCAGAACCTTAGAAAATATATATCACATATAGAACTCTAGAAATTAGTTTACATTTTTTGATAACAAAGCACCATCATTATGAATATAAATACTGGACCTTTGTAAAAATAATTCTCTGTTTTTAAAATTAAAAATTCAATTACAATTGACATACAGTATTATATTAGTTTCAGGTATACAACATAGTGATTAGACATTTTTATAACTTACAAACTGATCAATCAGATAAATCTAGTACCCATCAGGCATTATTCATGGTTATTAAAATATTACTATTTCCCTTATGCTGTACTACTTTATATCCCTGTCACTGTTTTATAAGTGGCAATTTATACTTCCTAATCCTTTCACCTTTCTCACCCATCCCCTCAATCCCCTCCCACCGGTCAACCATCAGTTCGTTCTCTGTATCGGAGTTTATAAAACAATTCTCTCTTGAGTGACTGGTAAGTAGGTCCTATACTAGTAAACGGTAAAAATACTATTTTTTAATAACATACTAAATTAATTTGCTAGGGCTACCATAAAAATAATGCAGACTGTATGGCTTAAATTGAAGAAATTTATTTCTCACAGTTTATTTCTCTTTCCAAGTTCTGGGGGCTAGAAGATCAAAGTGTTGGCAGGCTTTGGTTTCTGCTGAGGTCTCTCTCCTTGCTTTGCAGATGGCCATTTTCTGGCTGTGTTCACCATTAGAGGGACAATAGATTGGATTATGGCCCAGTCTATCAGCCTCATTTTCACTTAACCATCTCTTTGAAGGCCTGTCTCCGCATACAGACACATTCTGAGGTACTGGGAGTTAAGGCTTTAACACATGAATTGTGGAGGGACACAATTCAGCCCCTAACACATGCCTGTCATTGAATTCTGACGACTACAGTTATAGCTTTGAATCGACTCAGGGAAAGTTTTGAATCAATAGAGGTGTCAGGAAGAGTTGAAGGGGAAAAGGCTGAATCACTCTGTCCTTTAAAAAAGTATTTTTCAGAGTTATTATCTTAGTCTGACCTTCCCCCTAAAATCTCAGATGGAGACAAGGCAGTTAATTTGGGAATGACCCCAGGGAAGAGGAGTGGGCGATTGGCATCAGCAACACAGAGAAGGAGGAACAACCAATACAAGAGTATGTTACTGAGTCTGTCGCTACTGTGGGCAACTGGGGCTCAGTCTTCCTGGAACCCTCTGGAAAACCATGTAGAATGTTCTTTGGAATATTCTTCTGGAGGGAAAAAAAGAGGGCAAGAACTACCTACTCACTTCTATTCCCCACTTTTGAAGATTTGTCTGCTAATTCTTTCACTTCCAGATTGCCCATGCAGAGGGGTGCCATACCAAGATGTCAGGGAGGTACAAGAGAATGTGGTGACACTGACATGAGGCATTATCAGATCTCACTTGTGCGAAGGTCATTGCTACATCAACAGCAGGAGTGAAAGGTAGGAGAAGAGGGTATAGAGTTGGCACAAGAACTATCCAATCCCCTGATGACCTCCTCCTCTCCCCCTCCCATTATTATTATTATTATCATTAAGATCATCAGCAGCATCTTAATATATATTGATAAATATGCCTGAAACATTTATAATTATCATATGCAGAAATATTTTGCTATAACACTTATTCCTAAGCTCTAGAACTCAGAACACAACTTTTAAAATGATATTAGACACTTGTGTATATTCTATATAATCAGAAATGTCATCCTAACTACAAAATCTGCTCATATATTTATTTTAGTAAATATTTATTGAGACTTCACCTGGTACTAGAACTATGTCAGGTGCAATATTTAGAAACAGAAATATGACCTTGCCCTTGCTCCTAAGGAACTCACATAATAACTGTTAGGTTTATTGATTATCGATGGAAACATACCAAAGGTAATTTATAGAAAGATCATGGGAGGGTCACATGCTTGAGGACAGGTGTAGACAGAGGCAGTAACCACGATGCTTCACTCAGTGGAAAGGTATGCGTGGCACCATCCTGTAGTTGGAGCTGTGTGGTTAGCAACGGCTACTATGATGGGTGATCAATTTCCACCTGTTTCTTCCCTCCCTTTATGAGTCAGTCAAGATTCAGAGTCCCTGGAGAGAACACATAAGAGGCCAAATTTAGTTCTCAGGCCTGCTGCTTGGTTCCTCAGTGTGGACGGGAGACCTCTTTTATTTGGTCTTCTCTATGAAGATGGACGATGGTCTCTCCTACCCAAGACCTCCCAAGATCAGCGAGAACGAAGCCATGGTATGCGGGAACTGGCTTTTATAGTTCATGGGAGCCAATTCTTAAACGTTCAGGAAGTTTATAAGCCAGTTATTAAATACAGTACTTATTTAAATTCATATTAACTTAGAATTAAGTAAATCACATTAAAAACAAATACTCAAAACCTACCCCTTGCTCATTATTTTGTGACATTTTACTATCATTTAAGATCTCGAGGTAACGTACATCTGCTGTGGCTCCACAGTGAGCTCTTGCACATGGAGGTGCCACTGCACGACTCGTCTCAGCTCCACGGTCAGTGACGTCGCGTCGGTAGCTGGAAATGGCCAAGGTGTGGCTGTTTTACCTCCTAGAAGTTCACAGGTGCTACAAAGTATGACTTGATTTATTGCTTTGTCAATTGTGTAAGACTTAAGAAAGTGATGGAGAAATGTAAACACTACAGATTAAACTTAAAATTTGTCATGTCTGCAGCTATTTAATTGTGGAGAGCACAAAAATAATGAGGAAATATTTTTCCAGTATTCAAAAACTATTATCCGATTCAGCAAAGAGTCACTTATGTCACTGATAAACAAGAAAGTTCTGACATATCTTTGTTGTTTCACTTTGCCTTACACACCGACATACAGCAAAACAGCAAGAGCCTTTTAGTTGTAAGTATGTTCCTTCACCAACTACACTGTAGTTTGGCTATAAGAGTTTGGCAAAAATCAATAAATATATTCTGTGAGAATTAATTGGCTATATGGACTTTATAATGAAGAGATGAAGGATTATGAATTTTATTATTTATAAATTGTTATATGTTCTTTATATAAGAAAAATTGTCATAAAGTATATGTATACATATATGTACCTATGTATATATACACATATGTATATATCCCTCCCCCTCCCGAGAACCAGTTGTTAGACATTTATCTGCACACCACAGGGTGGGAGTGATTCTCCAAAAGGAAATCAGGATGTTAAACAGCCAAAAATCATAAATAAAAAAAAGTCTCCTATGACACATATAAACAGGCAATTGTATAACAATGTATGGGGTGCACAGGAAACAATAGAATTCAAGAAGGATAACAGTGTAAGTATAGGGAAAAAAGTGAAAGAAGAGAAAGGACTAAGTTGAGGGTAAGTCCAAGTTGAAGGGAAGTATATTATTGATCTTACATTTCAATTGTGAAATATGAAACTAGATTATATTCTATGGAAGTGTGGGGATTAGATGAGAAAGGGGATTGATGAGAGTAGCAAATGTTTAGAAGAGGTTTTAAAGGATATATTTGAGAGTGCTATATTTTATTCTTCCCTGTAATCCCAGGGAACACTTTATATACAGTAACTCCCGTTAATATTTGGCCATTGGACATGTAAATACAGCGTCATGTTATGCAGTAATCCTGGACTTGCATTTGCTAGCTCAGTGACATTGGACAAATTAGTCCCCCAGTCCCTCATTTTCTCATCTGTAAAACGGAGATGATAGATAGTATTCGCTAATTTATTGTGTAGCTTTGAGAATAAAAATGTTTTGCATATGTAAAGCCTTAGAATTGGGAGTCAGTTAGCTTCTTCTTCTGCTCCCCCCTTCCTCCTCCTCCTTCTTCCTATTATTATTGTTTTAATTCCATGTTTTCTTCTAATGTTTTGACTCTTTCATTAACAGCAGGTTGTCAGGGATTACTTCTGTTTACACTGTGTCTCCCTCTTATAGTGTTACTTATCTCCTCTTTTTTTTTTTGGTGAGAAAATGAAAAATGGCCCTGATGACAATCTGACCACAATATTCTCCATAGAAATAATGCTAAGAGAAGGCCATCTCCGAGGCCACAGAAATGACTAACCAGCCCCCTCTTCTGACTAACACAAATTATTATATTGCTACTTCTTTATCAATGGCCATTCTAGTCTTACTGTAATCTTTCCACTTCTTGACAAGATGTGTTAAGGTTCCCAACCCCTGCTTCCCCTGCTTCTTGAGAGCTTCTGATCCAAAACTGGCTCCTGCTTCCTTAACTCCTCCTTAGAAGCATCCAGCATAAGCTCAAATCCCATAAGAAGCTGTTCTCAGCTCCTCTTTGCTGAGATGCCCCTGTGGTTCCTGTGGGGTAAGTCTCCCTTGCTGCTGCAAACTGAATACACTCAAGCTTTTATTTAATAAGTGTATTCTTGGTCATCTTTGGTCTGTCAAAGTCAACAGTAAGTAGTTGGCTGAGAAGATCAAAAACCAATTTTAATTTGTTAAGAATTGTTTACTGAGAATGACTGATTTTTAGTAAGTTGCTAAGAGAAGCAGTATGTTGCCAGGGGCTGGAAGGATGCAGATCCACCTGTATTACATTTCCATTTAAGCTGAGTTCTAGAGACTTGAGCAGACACATCTTCTGCATTTAAATAATACCCTTGATAGCTAGAGGGTGCCATTCAAAATTACTTCTGCAGTTAATTTTCTCTTTTGTCTCCTTCCATCTGGGACAGCTCCTCAGACTTTCCTTGACTAAAGATCCTGGCACTTTTGAAGATGATAGGACAATGAGTTTTCAGAATATCCTTCTATTGGTATTTGTATAATAGTTCCTTTTGTTTAGATTCAGATCGTGCATCTTTAGCAGGAATATTGCAAAAGTGATACTCCACTCTTGGCCCTGGCTGGGTAGCTCAGTTGGTTAGAGCATCACCCCAATATACCAATGTTGTGGGTTCAGTCCCCAGTCAGGGCACATACAAAAGTCAACCAGTGAAGGTACAAATAAGTGGAATAGCAAACTGATGTTTCTCTCTCTCTTCTCCCCCCTCCCTTCCTCTCTCTCAAATCAATAATTTTTTTAAAAGGTGACACTCCATTCTTTTCTTGCACTTTATCAGATGGGGCATAACTTCATTTGCTTTAATTGCTGGTGGTGTTCACTTAAATGTGAAGTTACTGTTTTCATTCTCAGTTTAATAAGTATATTTTTCCTGGAAACGGTAGCTTGAGATTATGTAAAATCCTCTTTCCCATAATAGTTTCAACTTATTTGTTTGTTTATTTACTTACTTATATAAAATATGGACTCATGGTTTCTATTTTATTTATTTTTAAAGACTATTTTTAAGAACAGTTCTCAGTTTACAACAAATTTGAGAGGGAGGTACAGAGATTTTCCCATGTACCCCCTGACCCCATACATGCGTGGTCTCTCTCATAAACATCCCTGCCAGAGTCGTACATTTGTTATCATTCGATTTTATTTAATGGGCTATAATCTCTTACTTTGTATTTATTCTGACCTTCAAATTATTCCTGACTTGGTCAGTAGAGCCCCTTCCATCTGGCTTTTGTGGCTTTTGACCACTCCCCATCATTTTTTGAATACTTCCTCACTTTCAGATGCAATAAAATATTATAGGTTCATCTTGTACGTTTTTATTTCCCAGCCCTGGAATCAGCTATTTCTTCAAAGAAGTCATGTTTCCAGTGGATAAAGGTCATTGGAAACCAAGGTCTGGGAGCTAGGTGTGCACATGGCCTTTGCCCTCCTCCTGCCCTCTGTGACCTAGCAATGTATACACACAGGCACACACCCATCTATTTTTATTTCTCCAGCGATCATATAGGTCATTTTATAAAGTCCCGAGTCTACACGGAAGGCTTCAGTTCCAGGCAGCACCACAGGGTTCCTTTCCATCATTATGAATCCAGTCTCTGGCAGTGAAAATCCTGTACCATTGCCCTTAATATACGTGTTTATCGATCAACGTGAATGCATGTAACTCACCGCCATCACGGTCCCTGCCCGTCCCCTCCCAGGCATATCCTCCTCCCTCCGCTCAGGTTTTAACTCCCCATTCTAGGCTGCTGCCATGTGCCCTCTGCTTTGGGCACCGGCTTTGCTCCAGCCGGGCTCTTACACCCCACGCGGGGCCACTCTCCCGTGCAGAAACCTGCCTCTCACCCCTCTTGGGCTCTGCCACCCTGCACTGAATCGTCCCCACACGGAGATATCTTCCTCACCCAGGGTGAGCTGCAGCGGCCCGCACCAGGCCGCCGCACCGCCACAGCTACCCTCCTGGTTCTGCCTGGGCTCCGGCACCCTGCGCCAGGATCCCCCTCCACGGGTGTCTTCCTTTTGCTCCTCCGCTTCGACACCCTGCCCTGGGCTATGGCTCTGTGGAAATGCTCAGTCAGGCTCTAGTAGCGCCTTCTGCCAGGCTGCCTCCAACAGAAGCGCGCTTCTCCCCTGACCTTGCTCCCAAATTCCCCTCGGGGCCCCTGTGGTTCTCCCGCGCAGAGTCAGACACCTGCCGTGCTCTGCCGCGCCTGGCTGTCTGGGACTGACGGCTCAGGAAAGTAAGTGAAGAAAAGAGAAGGCATGTTGTTGGTTTATTTTTAATCAAGAATTCCTAATTTAATGTCTTTATTCAGGTGTTTTAATCAATCAGGCCCTTTTGTTTTTCTGTGATACAATCTATGCACCTAGCATTTTAAGAGAGAGAAAGTTACCTGGGATGTTTTTGTGTCAGACCAAACTTAACCATGGGCTCTCCTTTGATCAGATTAGATTTAACTCGGGGCTTTCTCAGTCTGGTTCCAACCCGTTCCTCCTGGTTCCCCTCCTTGCACTCTCCGTCCTGTAACAGCTCCTTGGCTCCTCCACCCTCCTCCTCCAACCACAAACCCGCCTTGCTCTTCCACTCACTGGCCTGACTTCTTCTTCCCGGTTGGCCCTCACCTTCTTTTCTCTCAGGAGACCCCTGGCTCTCTCGTTAAGATGCAGATCGAATTCTACTTCTCAGTGGAATATTTCCCTTCTCAGTGAAATCTTTCCCGGCTCCCCCAAGGACAGGTAGGTCCTTCCCGCCTCTGTAGAGAGTAGTCAGAGTACATGACATTAAACTTCTGCCCTGGACTGGCTGTGTAAACTTGAAGACATTGCTTAACCTTGCTAAGTCTCAGTTTCCTCATCTGTGAAATGAATAATATACAAGTGAGTCAACTTCATAAAGCTGTTATAAAGGGGAATTTTGATCACGTACAGCACATCACAAAGCCATCTGGGAAGTGGATAATAACACAACCAAATCAAATTCATAGAATTGCTACAAAGGCAAATTCTGATAATGCATAACCCTTCACAAACCGTCAAAATGCCAATTATTGCTATTATGATGACTGTCTGATTGTATGTCTACCACAAAAGATAATGTGTTCTTATAGTCTCAGACTTAATCCACCATCCAAAACATAATGTGATAAACATTTTCTAAAGGAGTTTATTCATTCTACAAATACTTCTGTGTCCTTTGTGCCAGGCTTGTGTTATGAAATATCATGACCAAAATAGAGGTGTGATCTGACCTTGTGGGATTCATAGTCTAGTGGGAAATAGAGAATTTAGCCAATAAATTAAGGATGAACAAATAAATGAAAATTGTGATAAGCCTTAAGGAGGATAATTGTGAGATCAGTAAGAGAATGAACAGTACACTCATGTGGAATAGGAAGTAGACAAATATTCCTGAAAAAGTGACTTTTACCTGAGACCAGAAGATTGAATAGAAATTAAACAGGTAAGAAGTGCCCCTAAAAGGGACAGTAAGTGGAGGTGCGAGGCAAGAAAGACTTGGCTGCACTAAGTCAAGTGTCAGGATTCAGGGAATGAGGATGAGGGGGAGTGGAAAACAGTATAAGATGAGGTGTAGGGGACGGTCTGGGACTGTCTCCTGCCGAATGTAAGGAATTCGGGGACTATGTAACCTATAATGGCAAGCCATTGAACTTTATACTCAGAGGTGTGACCGGATCCTAGTCTCCTCCACAAAATACTATGGGGAGAACTTATAGTAGGGGCACAGCTGTGAAAACATGGCAGTCCCCAGGAGCTATGGACCAGATGGTGCCAGTGGAGATGGAAGGTGCAGAGATCAGAAATGCAGTTGGGACACAGTGCAGGCAGGTCTGGTGATGGGTTGGATGCATTTGGTATTGAGGGGGCACTTGTTCAGGATGATGAAAGCTCGGGCCTGAGTGAGAGAAAGAACAAGAGCTCAGGGGCAGTTTACCCAGATGGTGGATCTAGAGGGGGCTGTTTTTTGAGAGAAAATGAACAGTTTGGTTTTGGATGTATTAGTGCATTTGAAATGGCTGCAAGACATCTAAGAGGAAATGTCAGGTACACTGTTGATGAAATAGTGTGGAGGCCAGAAGGAGGATCTGGGCTCAATATATAACACGGGGAGTGGTCACCATAGAGACGAAATCCCAATTCTCTACTGTCTCTCATTATTGGCACACTATTCATCTTATTTGCTATAATTTTTCTGGCTAATTGTCACGCTAAATATTTGTGGTGAGTTGTAGTTGCAGAAAGCTAGAGGCCTTCTCTGAAGGGTATAATACAGTCAGTTCTACCACAACACGACACAGTACATGCCTCACGATGGAGTGCTATGCAAAATTGTGCAGTAGGCACCACAGGGCTCATGGCGAAAAGGGATCGCAACACTCAAAAATTTCATCAGTACCAGGTTAAAAAAAGATAAAAACCCAATTAAAGTGGAAGCACAGTTTTATTTATATATGTTAAATGGTTAAGAAATACATGAATATGACAATAAATATGCCACTTTATCTTGAAAAGGACCTGAAGTTTGTTTGTGCTTAAAGAGCTTGGTGTGGAAAATCTGATTGTAAAAAGTCTAGAGGAGAATAGAAAACAATACATTATTGAATGTCTGTATGAGGAAGGAGTTTCCAGACTTAAGAGTAAGTCGTAGATATGGTTTCTTACACCCTGCTGGTTGCAGAGCAATAGTCTTGCTGTGTAACCAGCACCAATGACACTTGAATGCTGTTTTATATTGTAAGCTTTTCTTGCGAAACTGTAGATTTGAAAATACCATCACGTAGTGTTCTGGCAATATTCTTTAGCAGTTGAAACCTGTTTGGCTCTCGCTGCCGGCAGCACCCATGGCAGAGATGTTCAGGGGCCTCACCAAGATTAGGTACAACTCATGATTCTCCCTGTTACCAACAAACGATGCTCACATGTTGGTACAAACTTCCCTAAACTCCTTGGATTCGTGGCACAAAACAACATCCTATGTCTCATGTCTTGACCAGGGACAAAAGATATGTAGTAGACCTTTTATTTGGTAAAGTAACTCAGGCCAGTGCTGGTCTTATGGGAATTAACCCTTCCATAGTCTGAACTATTAGAAGGAGATAGCCTGGCATGGAGATCTGACATTAGAAAAGGGATGACCATTTTTTTCAAGAGAGTGTTGAGTGTATCAGCAGTCCTTAAAAGGGGGACCGATTCATTCACCGATGCAGACTTTAGATTGTACTGGTGAATGCATATCCATTTTGCAGCTACTGCTGCTTCTGTGCATAGGAAATCTATCAGGAGCATCCTGGGACTTGAAGGACAACATCCTGAACTGCTCATTTAAATGCAAATTGGATTCACCAGCTGTTGTTGCCGTAAGTATTACCAGCCTTAAGGAGACGTTTCATCTAGCAACCAGAGATGGTATAGGTAACAAATTTTACTTTTTATAAGAAAAAAATGATCAGAGAGCATAAAAGGAATATTTTCTTCAAATTCATCTATTTCACAGGAGAAAAAAACATTTTCAACAGAATTTAAGAAGACCACAATCAATGGCTCTAAAAGATTTTAGGAAAGTAACTATCATCACCAAGACGGTAAGGTCAGCAGTCTGTAACAACGTTTGTTTGGTTCTATTTCAGGCAGTGATTTTGCTTCATCATTTAACTAAAACTCTGAGTAGAGTAAATAACTTAACTCTCCAACTTAAACCCATCAGTGCTGGCAAAGACAGATTTGCACAAATTGTCACTTATTTAACCAAAATTATTTTTAGATTATTAACTTGGTCTTCTCTTTTATATGGCAAATACTTATTTTATGGTCTATGTATTTTTGGAAAAAATATCAAAACATTTCAAAACACTTCTGCTTCTGATAGACTTGAATCCATGACATGTAAGGACTGATTCTCTTTTGCAGCATTTCTTTAATGAAAATTCACTGAATTAAACTCAAATGTCATGTGGTTTAACAAGTTTTACCATTTATCCAGACTGTTTTTAAAAACCTCACTTCTGAACTCCAAGTCTTAATCATTGCAATTTCCTTAAATTATGTTTATGAAAAGAGATAAAATATGTACAAAATTCTTTCTATTTTAGAATGCTTAGAAATATTTTCATGAGTATATTTAGACTTATTGTGCCTGTTAGCATCTTCTTCTCATAGGCAAGCTTGATGGAGATAAATAGGTAGATAGATAGATAGAAATTTTTTCCAAGAGGCTTTCACCACTTTGCAATTTTCCTAAAACCTTCAAGGGAAAACTTCACCATTTATTAGAATTTTACATATGCTAAACCTGCAACACAAAATCATTATTAGGTATTTTCTAGTTTATTTCACTGCTATGGGTCTGTTATATGAAGTTAAAAGTCATCGTTCAAGTATCTTCATAATTATGTTTGTTATAAAAGTGTAAGTAATAATATTCTGGGAATTGTTACCTGTTAGTTACATGCAACTCTCTTAAGAAGGAGGTATGATAGTGTGTGGTATGAGGAGTGTTTCTCCGACTTTGGAGAACATCAAAATCACCTGTGAAGTTAGTTTAAAATTCAGTGTGAAGGATTTCTCCTAGATTTTTCTGAAGACATCTATAATTTTTCTTTAACTTGATTACTGCTGGTAACTCAATCTGCATTCCTAAAAGAAGGGAAAAGATATTAACTATAGCTTTAATTACTTCACTCCTCTCATTCCTATTTTCTTTTTTTTTTTTAACAGATCAGTTATGTAATTAGGTTTTTCAAAAGAAATTTAGAACTTCATTTTGTGAGGATAAAGGCCATTTGTGAGAGCAAACACAGAGCGGAGGTAGCCCTGGAGTTGGGAAACAGCTTTGATTTTTGGCAGAATTTGGGAGTCCACAGCTTTCTGATCAACCTTGCTTGCGTTGCTCTGCAATCTCCTATTTCTCTTTGTCGGTGTCGAAGTTCTCTCCCTCCTGGTGTCTGGGCTTGCGCTGCTTCTTCTTGAAGTGAGTGTCAGTGAGATGCTTGGGGATTTTCACACCACTGATATCAATTTTGGTGGAGGTGGCGATGACAAATTTCTGGTGTGTTCTACGCAGAGGGACTCGATTAAAGGCCAGAGGTCCAGTCACAAGCAGCAAGCCACTGCTCAGCTGCTTCAGGAAAATCACTCTCTTGCCCCTGTGGCGCCCAATGAGGACGATCAAATGGTCCCTGGAGTGATGCTGGCCTGCAGTTTCCTCACATGCTGACTGAAGGGTTCTTGCCGTGGCCCAACAGCTTTCTAGGCACGTCTTCAGTAGGATAGTATCTAGGCATTTTGCGAAGTTTAACCACTCGGATACCTCCATTCTTCTCGCCACCAGCTGGTTTAGTGACAGTAGCCATAACTTTCTCCTTTTTCTTTTCATCCTGGATTTAGCTGTGGAGTATTTCCTCTTGTACATGGCTTTTCGGGAATACAAAGCTGACCGCGAGTACCTGCCAATTCCTCTGACTAGGACAGGGTTTCGGCTGCAGTGGGGCTTCCCCTTCTTAGGCATCTTGGCCTTGAGTGACCCGTCTTAACCTTGCCTCCAGCATCAGCCTTCTTGGCTTGGGGTTTCTTCTCCTTAGCATCCGGCTTCTCAGTTTTTTCACCGACCTTCTTGCAAGATGGGAAAAAGCTCATGCCCATTTTCTATCAGACAGTGAGTCCTGCAAACTCCACCTCCCTGAGATCTTTGAGGACTGCCCGCTCCTCATTCCACCTACAGTTACTGCCTTGGTTAATGCTCTGGAGGTGGTAATGGCTTCCTAACTGGTTTCCCTACATATTGTCTTTAATTCTTTCAACTCATCATCTCCATGATGCAGATTTATTACATATGTATAATTATGTTATGTGTGTTTATGTATATATAGTTTTATATATAGATATACAATGGTATTCACAAATAACAATTCTTCCTTTTAACAAATTTTTATTACATTTATTGTGGTGACATTGGTTAATGAAATTATATAGGTTTCATGTGTACAATTCTGTAATATGTCATCTGTATATTGCATTGTTGTGTACCACCCAAAGTCAAGTCTCCTTCTGTCACCATTTATGCCCCCCTTCACCCTCTTGTACCTCCCCCTCCCCCAGTCTCCTTTATGTCTGATAATCACCAATACCTGTGTCTATGAGGTGGTATTTTTTGTGCTTAATCCATGTATTTTTTTTTCACCCAGACCCCAAACCTCCACCCCTCTGACAGCTGTCAGTCTGTTCTTGGAATCTATGAGTCTGTTTCTATTTTGTTTTTTTGTTTATTTTGTTCATTACATTCCACATATAAGTGAAAGCATATTGTGTTGCTCTTTCTCTGACTGGCTTATTTCACTTAGTATAATACTCTCCAGGCCTATCCATGCTTTCACAAAATGTGAGGTTCCCTTCTTTTTAGGGCCAAGTAGTATTCCATTGTGTAAATGTACCACAGCCTTTTTATCCCCTCATTTACTGATGGGTACTTAGGCTGCTTCCAAATCTTGGCTATTGTAAATAATGTTTAAATGAACATAGAGGTGTATATATTCTTTTGAATTAGTGTTTGGGGTTTCTTCTCAGAAGTAGAATCACTGGATTATTAGGCAGTTCCATTTTTAATTTCTTGAGAAAATTCCATACTGCTTTCCACAGTGGCTGAACCAATCTTCATTCCCACCAATTGTGCACAGGGTTCCCTTTACTCCACATCTTCACCAACACTTGTTTGTTGGTGTATTGATGGTAGCCATTCTGGCAGATGTGAGGTAACATCTCATTGTAGTTTTAATATTCATTTCTCTGATGATTAGTGACATTGAGCATCTTTTCATATGTCTATTGGCCATCTGTATGTCCTCTTTAGAGAAATGTCTGTTCAGGTCCTTTGCCTATTTTTTAATTTGATAATTTTTTTTGGCATTGAATTGTATGAGTTCTTTATAACAATTCTTTAGTGGCTGCTTATCACAGTTTTTTTCCAGTCTGTGAAATGCATAGTATTAGTGGGAAAAAATTTTTTATGTAGGACCTGATAACTATTTAAAAAATAATTGTTAAGGACTTTGTGTATATTAAAAATGTAATTTGCACCTTTCTTTTAAGGCAGGAGAGAGAGCGCAAGTGTAGCAGGTGCTGTCAATACTCTGCTCCTATTTCCTTGGCCCACCTGGGTCTCACCTGTAGCTTCTACAGATGATACAGACCCATTGTTTCTGCCTAACTGGTTGAGATGAGTACTTGGCCTGTGCCGGGAGGTGGGACCTGAATGAGTCAGAGAGCTAACTTCTTCAGAGCAACTAACAGTGAGAGCCAGAAGTTTGTGAACATATACCTCAACTTCCTTATGTTTTGGTGGGACAATTGTGAGGTGTATTCTGCAGATATTAAAGAATGTACGTTGCCCACTGTGATGACCTGCTCTTCAACATTCTGTTTGTTGCTTTCCTTCATTTCCTTTGATAATTCCCTGCTCCCTTACCATGTTATTTGGAATTACTTTCCAAGGAAATAACTTGCATCCAAATCCTTGATTCATGTCCTGCTTTTTAAGAAACCAAATCTAAAGCAGTAGAAAGAGTGGTCCTGGAATACAGACCTTTAGAATGAGAATCTGAAATTTGACTGTTCTCTGGTCAGACAGGAAAGAAGATCCCATTGTGGATACTAACTGGGGTGGTGATAATCCCGGTACGTTGAAGCACTGCTATTGTGAGTTTTCAAGGAATCCTAGAGGTCAGTGGAAACATTCTCTTTCTCTCTGGCTAGCCATTCCCATTGCCTGGACGCTGTGTGAAGGCTTCAGCTGAAGACATTCAAGATGACGCTTACGCTCCTCAACATCTGCTTACACATTTGCTCATTTTTTCTAAGCCAAGAACTCGGGTCAAGCCTTACAATGGGAAGAACAGGGAAGTAAATCTCTGCTGTTGGAAGAAGTGGATTATTAATTAAAGAGCTACAGTACATGGCTAATACTGACAGGGCCTGGGAGAGTGTGTATGGGAGTAGAGTAGGATGGGGCAAGAGCAAAATATAAAACTACAGGGAGAAGAGTTTATTGTATGAGGATACTTTCTCATGACTCAGGGTTTGACATACTGGCAATAACACTGCTTGTATCACTCCTTAAAGCTGTGGAGATAACAGTGATATAGAACATAAGGTGGAGATGCTGTATCTGCTTTGGTAAACAATGGAGCAAGTGATTGAAAGACTGAGAGGAGTGTCCATGCTAGAATAAGCTTATTACATAAAACAGCTGACTGTGTTCCCGTGTGTGCAGAGGGCATTTCCTTAAGCAACGTAGAAAGCACTGGTGGCGGTGATGGGGGGCATTGGCATCACTGAGCTCAGTAAAGGCTGTCTGCTGTGAGCAAGTTGGTGGTACAAGTTGCTGCTATGGAACTAACTTTGTGGTAGAAAAGGGGATGATAGGATTCTAGAACAGAGGAAGTCCAATGGCGGCACTTAACCACCAGAGGCATCATTGCTGAAATGGGCAGCACAATTGATAGCAACCTGGGGGCCTGGGCTTACAGGGATCTGAGGCAATGGCTGATGAGCTGTGGTTTCTCAGGGGCATTATAGATGGGTGGCCAGTGAGAGTATTGTGTGAATTATATAACCAAAAATGGTGAGATCTTGCAAATAGAGCCTTGAAGTCAACTGCTGCAATAAGAAGAAAACAAAATCACCCCTACCCATTTTAAAGACCTGAGCCTATTGACTAAAAGAGAAGACCAGACCCCCTAAGGAAGGTCTATGTATTACTACAACCTGTATTTCCAGAAGCTGTTTACCAATTTATTACCAAAGGGCCCTATGGCCATTTACCAATACACTGTGCACTGGGGTTGGGGAAATACTTAGATCTTGTAAGGATTATTGGATATGAAGGTTGATCCGATACTAATAGAAGAGGCCTCAAAATGCTGCCATGGCACCCTTGTTAGACTTGGTAAAGACGAGGGCCAAGAAACAAATGGAGTCCTGGCCCATGTTCAACCCATAACCCATCTCTGGTCATTTCTTCAGTTCCTGAATAACTAATCATGATGGCTATTTTCAGCAACTGGTAGAGGCATCACTTTGGCTCTCTCACTTGTGAGTAAGACCCATTCTGTTAGGAAAGGCCAAGTGGAAGCCTTTGAAATTGCCTGTACCTCTGCTGCCCTCCCCTAGCACCCACACCGTACTCTGTCTGGGTAACACAGTGAATCAGAGTAACACCACAGTACTCCATCCAGGAGAAACTGCAGGAATGCTACCGAAGCCTAACAAGATGTAAGGGCTGTACTCTTCATTATATCAAAGTTGGATTTATTTGTACAGCCTTTATGAAAAACCAGATGGATAATGGCAGATGCAGGTGAACTAAAAAAAAATAATAAATGAAACAGTGCTAACTAGTGTTAGTCTTTATTATTGTTTTTATTATGGTTACCTGGAAGCTAAATGAAGGACCTATTTCCAGGAAAAGGAAGTGATCTTCTATCAGGTGCTGCTGATATGCAACTAAAATGAGAACTGAGACTTGACTCCTGGCTTTAACAATATGAAGGTAATTGTTGACCTGGACAAGCACTATTATGGTAAAATAGTGGGGGCAAAAGCCTGCTTGTATGGGGTTCAATCGACAATGAAGGAGAGAGGGTAGTTGGAATAAGAAACACCGCCAAATCTTGTGAGGAATGTTTCCATAAGAAGAGAAGCTTAAGGGGGAGTAAGGTCAAGATGGGTTTACTTTTTCATGGGAGAAATTATAGCACTTTTTTTTGTTTTAATTTTTTATTGTTATTCAATTACAGTTGTGTGCCTTTTCTCCCCATCCCTCCACCCCACCCCAGCCAACCCCCCCTCCCTCCCCAAATTATAGCCCTTTTATGTAGATGGGAAATATCCAGGAAAGAGGACAGTTATGCGAGTGGGGGGAGAATTGCTGTAGCAATTTTCTTGAATAGGTATAAAGAGTAGGAATCCAGTGCACAAGTGGAAGGAATCAATTTTTTTAAATTGCCTTTAAAACTGCTTTTGAATTAAATAGAAGGAACTCAATTTTTTAAAATTGCTTTTGAATAAATGAGGCAATGTGTAAATGAATGAGATGAATGAAAAGTGTTCTCTTTAGATAGGCTATGGTTAGGTTAGTAGCAGGTAAACATGGCTTCAGAGGATACTGTCCTCAGGGGATTAAAAAAATTAAGATGTCTCCAAGTTTCTCATCATTTATAACGTTCAAGTTTTGAAAGAGATGCAGTACTGGAATTATGTCTACTACAAACTTTGATGATTGACTTAGTCTTTTCCTTTCACTAAATTCACAAGTAAACACTCCTACTCTTCAAATCCTTTTTATAATCCTCTTTGGTGCATATTCTGTGGGAAACTGCTCTGATAGTCTAGCGATTCGGATGAGATGAGCCATATTATTCCACACGTACCCGAGCATTTGTGTAACCATAGCTCTTATCCTTTCATCTTTCCTTATTATTCATTTTTAGGCCAATCTCTAGGAAATGGTAAGACCCTTGATAGTTTTGTGTAAGTTACAAGTATATAAGGAAGGAGAAAATCTCAGGATGACTGAGCACTTGTAAAAGCACTGAGAAACAGATAGTTTTCTAGGGTGGAGAACCTCAGAAATCACCTGGCTCAGCTCCCTGAGTTTGCAGATGAGGGAGATGAAGCGATTGACCCTGAATGACATGACGAATGGCAAAGCCAGAACTATGGGCAAGGTTTCCTGACTCGCATTCCAGTGCTTTTTCCGCCATACCCTCTCTTCTGGTGTAATAAATTTGTAACAAAGTTACTGTGTCAAATTTTAGTGTATATGGAAGTAACTATATTTCAGTATAATATATAGTCACAAAGGAGTTTATGCAAGTGGCCCGTGCAATATTTCTTTTATGTAATCAAACAATTTTTATTTTAGAATAAAATAATTTAGAAAGATTTTTGGAAAATGGTGTAAATTAGTTTGTCAAAGAGTAAGTTAGGTTGAGAGATATTTTTCCTGTTTTGATAGAGGTAGGGTGTTAGAGACTAGGAAACCATATTATTTTAAGGAGAGGAAGAAAAATGCTTTTCGTCAGTTATTATGGTTAGGTGACTAAGCAGCTCTGTGAATGGGCATCATCTCCAATGTACTTTTGAGACATTAAGTAATGGTTCTGGGGTAACACATCCAGAAAGAGAGGAACTGGTTGGTAGTTCATGAAAGAGAAATTTGCAAAAGAAAGGAAACCATTATTGACCTCATAATTTTGTGCAAGTCTAGCTGTTCCGTCTGACTTTGTTCATATTTACCCTACCAGGAAAAATGGCATAATGATCAGAACAAAAAGGTATGGGAATTCAATGAATAGCTCATTGATAGATTGGTTGATTGATTGGCCATGTCTGCTGTATTTTCTTTCAGCAAAAGAAAGAAAATGTATTTTCTTACCATCACTTCTTTGTGATGGTAAGAAGGTCACTTAACCTCTCTCTGTCCTCATCTAATTATTGAGATCAATTTCAAGTTCTAATATTTATGAGTCTATGGGTTCATAAATCTGAGAATTTCAAAATTCATAGACTAGACACAATCTTTGTACCACTGAATAATTTTGTTGAGTATCCTGATTCTATTTCTATTGAGGAACTATATGGACATTATACAAGCTAGCAATTTGCCAGATGCATTGCCTGATTCATATGCTATTTAAAGAGACACTGATAAGTAATTTAGAAACAAAATAGAGGTGTGTGGGTTTTTCGTAAAGAGGAGAAGGAACAGAAATATATATAATTTAAGAAAATTATTTAATATACAGTAATTTTCCAAAAGCTTCTACTATGAAAAAATACCTGGTACATGAGGACCCAAAGGTAAATTGAATTAGAAATCAATATGAAACTGTCAGTGAAATATTTCCTTTAATATTAGGTGATATATAAATTTAAAGGTGACAAACCTTTACTAGCACTTCAGCCGATTTAGGTTGTAGTCAATCATAACGTTAGAGAGTACAGCTCTTAAAAGAAGAGAAGTTCTTCAACCATGATGTGCCACTTTATATCTATTTTAAGAACGCTTTCTAGGGCAAATCGTGAAAAATGGAAACTGTATTGGTTCGGTCAAAAGGTCATTTGTTTTTTCCTGTAAGATGGCTCTATTAGCACTTAGCTGTCTTTAACTTCATTTGAAATGATTTTGTTAGATTGTATTGTGACAGCTGTCATATCAGTGTGCATTTAAAAAAAACTTACCAAATTTAAAAAACTTATCAAAATTGGTGAATTTTTGTGTGGCCATTTTAATATTGAAGATGGAAGAAAATATGCAACATTTTTGTCATATTATGCTTTATTATTTCAAGAAAGGTAAAAACACAATGAAACACAAAAAGAGATTTGTGCAGTGTATAGAGACAGTGCTGTGACTAATGGAACATATGTAAGTGGTTTGCGAGGTTTTGTGCCAGAGGTTTCTCAATGGACAGTGCTCCACAGTCGGGGAAGTCAGCTGAAGTTGACAGCGATCAAATAGAGACATTAATTGAGAACAATCTCTGTTCTACCATATGGGAGATGGCCAACATACTCACAATATCCAAATCAATAAAGTTATCGGTGAAAATGAAAACTGTCGTTTATTTTACTGAGAAAAACCTAAATGGACTTTTTGGCCAACCTAATACCTTCACAGTTTCTTTCCTTTCCTTTTTTTTGACATATATTTCTTTTTTATAACTTTATTTTTATTGTTGACACTTTACAGTTGTCTCCATTTTTCCCCCTTTGACCACTTCCATCCAGCCCTCACCCCCGTTCCCTCTGGCCGTCACCACACTGTTTTCTGTGTCTCTGGGTCATGCACATATACATGTTCTTTGGCCAGTTCTCTCTCCTCCTTTCATCCAGTGTCCCACTCTCTGCTCTCCTCTGGCACAGAAATAAATTTCTTTAAGTGCCTGTCATACAAAGCTCTGTGTTATTAGGAGCTTTGAAGAATTTTAAAAGTGGAGAAGACATTACTATCCTCAAATGACTTGGGGTCTAGGAGAGGGAGGAAGACAAGTATACATATAATTGTAGTGCAAGGAGGAGAATTTGAAGTCTCAGAAGTATGGTAAAAAAGCTGATGGAATTTTAGTTGAGTTGACGTTGAAATTATAGATGTTAAGCCACAGCCATGATTAGTTCTTGGTCATTCCTCATAAAGTTAATTCCAGTTCACGTGGCTGTTGTGAGCAGATCTCCACTGTGTACTAGGTTATTGCTGGTGGAGAGAATGGCTTTTGATTTTTCAAACTGATTTTTATAAAACTGCTGATTTATTTAAATCATGCTAGTAGAAGGTGATTTATGTTGGTATAGAAAGTTGGTGGCCAGGCCTTATACATAAGGAAGTTCCAAGTTTTCTATTCCTAGTCTCAGGAAATGTTTTGCTTTATTTTAGTTTTTAAGTAATAAATAGTCAAATATTTCCGTGTCATTGGAGAAATCTCACAATTACCCAGTTTGCATAAATTAATTTGGTGACATAATTGGTAGGTTTTTCTGTTTTTCAATCATTTGTTTCAATCCTAGGTCAAACCTTGCCTGATCATTATTTTTAAATGGACTGTTGGAACTGGTAGGCTAACATATTGCCAAATCAAGTTCTCGGGACACGAAATGTGACAAACAAACACAAACAAAACTGGGAAAGAAGAGACTGACAACCAACGCGCATGCAAAAGCAAATTCGTGAGTCCCTGTTCGAAGATCAAATTCTTGCACATGTTTTCTGCCTGCCAATCTCAATTTGGAAAGGATGGGACAATGTGCAATTTTACGTTTCTCTCTTCACCAGGCACCACAGATAGAAACAGAAAAATTCTCACCCTTTTCCAGCTTCTGCCAGGTTTCCTAGGATCCATCTCTAGGCACTGGGGTGAATGGGGCGTCCCAGCAGGTCTCATTGTGGTTACCAGAAAATGTAGAGGAGTAAAAATAATTTTTCCTCTACGCTTCACGGGGAGTACTTGGCTGAGACCTCTTTTTCTCTAGGACACCTCATAAATGGATAAGCTTGTCTAGGTTGAAAGTTCTCCACTGTGGCCACTGTGATTTGGTAAAGCTAACCTGCTTATTCACTCTTAAAATTTAGTTCACCTGTGGAATGGACCAGTCTGACCCCAGACCTCTGGTTTCCCAGTCTGATCCCAGACCCAGTCCAGTTTTTAAGCAGGACTCCATCTGGCCTCAGCTGGTTTCTAGACCCTCTGTGAAGGCACAGGTTTCTGGACCCAGGCTGGAAAAAGCCATGCAAGGTCTCATTCCTTCCAGGCGATGCATGGGTCTGTCAGGCAGATTACCTAACTAGTGCTGATCAGGTGACTCCTCACTGACTGGTGTAAGATTCCATTTCTGGGAGAGTGGGAACTCTAATCGAGCTAATCCTCAGTTTGGTGGAGTGCAGCACTACATAAATGACTCCATTTTGGGCCTGCTATCTTGTTTTTAACAGCTGTATTTTTCTTATGGCTTCTTGGTCAAGTCTGCTTGTGGTGGGAAGATCTATGTTTTTCTGACTTCTGGGTGCAGCTCCACACTTAGACCTGGGCGAGAAGGCCCTTGCTCTGAGCCCTTCACTTTGGAAGACCCCTCTCTGGCCCTCCTCCAGCTGTGCTCCTCCAAGTAGAGCCATGGCAGGGGTGTCCAACCTTTGGGCTCTCTGGGCCACACTGGAAGAAGAAGAGTTGTCTTGAGCCACACATTAAACACACTGCAACACATAATCACAAAAAAACCTCATAACGTTTTAAGTAAGTTTACAATTTTGTGTTGGGCCGCATTCATAGCCATTCTGAGCCACATTCGGCCTGCGAGCCACAGGTTGGCCCCCACCAGAGGATGGGCCGATCGGAATATCTTGGGACTCCTCCCTCTGCCACCATATAAACTATGTTCTGGATGCTTTGGTCCCCGAAACTCCCCATCCAAACATATCTGAGCCCACTTGTAAGGCCTGATGACTTTTTATCAGGCAGGCCATGTTGCTGACACTGGCTGTTTGGATGGAAGCTTGGATGGGAATGGGGAAGGGCTTTCAGGCTGGGGTGGGGGCTAGAGCTGGAGATAGAAGCTCCCCACCAGCTTTAGGTGCAAACTCCAAGTCCACCCATTCTAAATGAAAGCCTGCCTTTCTAGAGTTAGGGCCCTTTGAGGAAACTAAAATGCTGACAGGAACCTGGAAAGAGGGCTGGGACACAGTGCAGGGAAATGACCCAACTAAGACTGGATGGAGGTGGGAGGAGCCTCTGCACATGTGGTCGGAGGTCCTCCCCCACCTTCTGGAGGCCAGACCTCCATCTTTATCATTTCTCGTTTCTGTTCTTACTAAAACTAACAAACAAAAATATTTGATTCCTCTAATTTGTTCTCTTACAGTCACTAAAATATCTCAAATAAAAGGTTTTTTAAAAAGGTTTTTGATAATTTTTTGCAGCAACTAATTTATCCTTAACATGATTTTTCAAATTACTTATTTTGATCCAAGTGCTTAGCATATTTCACAAACTCTTCTTGATGATTTAAAAAGGCATTAAATTATGGTTTTGAAATGTTTTGTGGTCAAATAGGTTGGCTAATGGGGATACACCGCAGCCTTCAGGCATCTGAGATTGACCACCTTGGGCCCACATACCCCTTCTAGACTTCCAGATAACCTATCTCTGTATTAATGCTTATTTCCCAACTGCTCTGTGTCTCTCCTGCTCCCTCATGCCACCCACCTGATTCTTCCAGAACTTTCAACTGTGGCCTCTAGACCTCATGGCCTATCACCGACAAACTGCTTTACATTTTAGTCTCTTTATGAACATTCCTCCCCGTCACCTTCATACTCTAACTGAAAACTCCTTTGAAATGAGCACTTTCCCTGAATCCGGAGTCTAGGTAGGTACCCTTGGCGACTCACTCTGCTGTGAAAATCTTGTTCCTCACTATGTCTTAAATTCTTTAATTCTTAAATTCTGTTTTTCTTTATTTGCACGACTAACTTGAACTCCTTAACAGTCTCTAAGTTCTGCTGTAGCTTTGTAACTGCATTTCCTGTCCCCAGAGTGGCCTCCCTTCAATCTGTCCTCCACACTGCCGTGATATCGATCCTTCTAATCATGCCATTTCCTTGATTAAAACCCTTCAATAGCTCCCTGCAGCTTTCAAGGATAAAGTTCACACTCTTTCATTTAGCGCCTAAGGCCTTTCGTGATCCCATTTCTGTCCGCATTTTCAGCTTTATTGCCTGCCACCCTTTCACATTCACTCTCTGCTCCAGCCACGCTGAGCAATTCGTAGCTCTCTGTGGTTTCCCAGGACAACTCCCGCCCACGCCGACTTAGGTGCACTGTGCATCTGCCCCTAACAACCTGTCCCTCTCCATCCATCTATCTCCGCTCTCATTGCACCATGCCACGGTCTGTCATTTGTAACTTCTTGAGGGCAAACAGCATGTCTCAGTCAGATTTGATCCCTGGAACTGGTGCTGTTGCATAAATGAATAAAAGAAGGGATAAGCAAAGCTGTCCTACCAGTATAAATGGTGCATAATTTTGAGGGTTTTGTTTTCTGCTCAGGAGCAGAGTTGTTTTATAATGATGAGTTTACTTTCTTTCTATTGGTTCTATGCAGTGTTATATGTATATGTTAGGTGGCGTTGGAGGTGATGGGGAGAGTGTATGCTTGTGTGTGTGATGTGTGTTTGTGGGTGGGAAGGTTGCAGGAAAAGAATTATTTTCCTAAGCATGCCCTCAGAAACCTGGCTCTCATTAACAGGAGAGAATAAGTTCCTGGGACTACCTATTTTAGAAGCCCCCATGGACTAAGATTAAAGTCTTGTAGGGTTTTCACCTTAGTTTCTCTGTGCACATTCTTTTGGTCAGCCATCCAAATTAACATGATGTTCTCATTAACAACAAAATCTAATCAACCAAATTTACTGTTCACGGAAATAACTGTCAGAGATTTGACATGAACTAACACGTTACTGAGGATAATGGGCTTTAAAATCCGACTGGCTGAGAAATGAGGCAGTGAAGGTGTCTTCCATGTCCTTTCCTTGGCCTGGGATGTCCTCTCCTTGCAATTCTGCTAGGAAAACTACTGATCTGTTCTTCAAGACTCCCCTGAGTTGCCCAGATCGACGTGAGCATCATCCCGTGTGTCCCCGCACCTGGTGATAATTACAGCTTTAAGAACAGGGACTGTGTGTGTGTGTGTTTATACTCAGTTCCTAGTATTGTGTCTAAAGCATGGTAGACGCCAGTTAATACTGCTTACATTTCTGATCTTGGGAAATAGCAAAGTCTGATGATGGCTATACAGCTTGACCAGAGAAATTGCATATACAATAACTATATATTTATTTCTATGAAAATAACACACATTACTTATGGAGAATTTGTAATACATAGAAATGTGTGAAAAAGAACATTTAAATTCCCTGTAATCTTTACATCTACCCAGGGTTAATTATTGTTAACAACTTGAATAATTTATTTCTGCATAGGTACAAAATTTGAGGATCTAATTTAAATATTTATGATGTGTTTAAACATTTAGCTTAGCTTCAGATTGAATCAAGAATTGTAAAATGTGATGCTCTCCTAAGAAATCAAATACTCCCTCGAGGGAAAGCAGTTTCAAGGACAGAGGGGACATGTGAGTTTAAAAAAAAAGTTGTTCAATTTAGGGAAGCATTTAGGCTTGAAGGAGCTATTTATCCAGTATGAATGAGCATTTTATTCTGAAACCAAATCTTATTTGTATAGGGTTAGTCTTTTGACTTTTCCCTACTTTTTACAACCTGTTTTATAAAGATTGAAGAACCAGTTATTCCAATCTACAAGGACTTGTTTATGGACCTTACCAGCTGAGGGGTAGCTGGCAGCCAGGATGGAGAGAAGTGATTTGAAACTGAGTAGATATTCCCAGGTGGCTCTTGGATTCCAGCCCTTGCAGTGATGCCCCTATTGTTCCTAATATTACCGCATGTCTATCCTGGCTGCTCAATTTGGTCTGCGGAGCAGTAGCTGTGACATCGCCTGAGCATTTGTTAGAAACACAGAATCTCTGTCCCACTGCAGATCTACTGACTCAGAATCTATGCTGTAACAGTATCTCTGGCTGACCTAAGACCACTGAGTGTGAAAAGCAAGGAATGGTAGGCAATGACACCACAACTTCCTGAAATCCTTTGAATTACAGTAGCAGGTTACTGATGTTTGCCGGTTTTGACTTTTACATCATCATCCAGATCTGGCTTTGAGGACAGGCCCCATTGGGCCCACTCTGCTGTCTGGCGAGGTTACTTGATGCTCAGCTTTCTCTCTCTTCTGCACACAGCCCGGTTGTTTTCTGATGTGGAGTCCATCACTGCTGCACCTGTCTTTTTGTTTAAACTCCTCACCTGAGAATCTGTTTATTGATTTGAGAGAGAGAGAGAGAGAGAGAGAGAGAGAGAGAGGGAAACATCGATGTGAGAGAGAAACATTGATGGGATACCTCTAGTACACGCTCCAACAGGAGATCAAACCCTGCAACCCAGGTATGTGCCCTGATTGGAGATCCAACCTGCAACCTTTTGGTGTAGGGGATGACACTGCAACCAACTGAGCCGCCCGACCAGGGCATCGCTGCTGCACCTTTCATAAGCCTTTGGCTCTGTCGAAATCGCTGGCTTCATGCCCTCCTAGAAGCAGTACTCTTGTGACGGTTTTCTGCACTCAAGAGTTGGCTCCTACCTAAGTGTGGCCGCTCTGATGTGATGCTATTGTTCTTTTGTCTTGTTTATCATCTTTACTTGCATGCTTGGAGTTCCACCTACCTGTCTCTATGAGTTGAGGTGGGTGCTATGTACGTGTTATTCTCATCCTACAGACAAGTGAGATTTGGAGGCTACAAAATGTCCCCCAAATTCACACGGCTTTTAACTGACAGAACCAGATGGACATCAATAAAGCTTCCTAAAACCACTGAGGTAGCAGGCCTCCAAAATGGCCTGCCATAGTCCCTGCCTTCTGTTTTTTGCATGGCTATGTAGTTCCTTACCATTTTGTGTCAGGGTTGCTCTGTGTGACCAATGGAATATGGTAGAAGAAATAGTGTGTCATTCTGAGATGGGGCTGTACAAGACACTGTAGCTTTCATCTTGGTCTCTCTCTCTGTTGCCTCATGCACTTGAGGGGAGACAGCTATTGGGTCACGGGCACCCCCGTGGAGAGGTCCAAGCATTGCGCAACTGAAGCCTCCTGCCAACAGCCCTGTGAGCAAATTTGGAGGCAGACCCTCCATCCTAGTCCAGGCTTTAAATGACTGCATCTCTAGCCGACTTCTTTAACACAACCTCCTGAGATTTCCCTGAGCCAGAAACACCCAGCTAAGCTGCTTCCTCAGAAATTTGGTGAGATCACCAATGGTTAAGTAGCCAAGTATTGGAGTAACTTACTATGCAGCAGTCATTATCTGATACATAGTCTATATTTCCCTTTGTCTGTCAAAATACATGTGTCCTGGGGACTTTAAACAGTTAACTATTTATAGGACTCTAAACAATTATAGTGGCCACATGATATAACTGAGTCTCATACATTATTTGAAAAAATATATAAAAATTTCGAAAACAAAGATACTCCTTTAGAAGTTTAGGTAGAGGTAGCCATGCCCCCATGGTTCTCCTGGGTGTGACCTTTGCCTCCCCAGGGCTCACAAGGGCTGCGCCAGGCAGGGCTGAGGAGCAAGAAGCTGGACTGCTGGGTGTGAGGCAGGACCAGGCAGGATGCCCTGAGGTCCCACAGACAACGTGGTCCCTCCTTTTAAACCACTCTGCCCCACACCTCCTTTACCTTGCCCTGTGGGCCTGTGATGAGAGTGGCAGCACTGAGGATCTCTCCTTGGTCACCCTTGTGTTGTCTGGGACAATAGCTACTGGCTGCCGTAGAGGTGGCTAATCCATACTAGTCTCCTTATCAAGTGGTCCCTTAGCCACACTGTTGGTGTTCTCTTCAGAGCAGCTTTCTCTCTCTCGTTTTCTTTTTTATAATATAGAATACACGAGCTGAGAATTTTCAGAATCTTTAAAATTCTCCACACTTTTCCTTTAACAACGCCACTTTTAAATCACTTCTTTCTTCTCACATTTCACTACAAGCAGCAGGAGGAAGCAGGCTACTCCTTCAACACTCTGCTTAGAGATTTTCTCAGCCAACCTTGCAGTTTCATCATTCACCAGTTCCACCTTGCACAGAGCACTAGGGCACAGACAGTTCAGCCAAGTGCTCGGCCACTTTATTACTAGGGTTGCTTTTCCCCCAGTTTCCAATAACGTGTCCCTCATTTCCATCTCAGACCTCACCAAAATGGCCTTTACTCTACGTATTTCCACCAACGTTTGGCTCGGGTTTACTTAAATATTTTCTAAGACGTTTGAGGCTTTCTCCACTGCCCCCCTCTTTTCTCTCTCAGCTCCCACCAGAACCACCTTTCGAGGTTCATGAGAGGCAATCCGGCCACTGGCTGGCATGCATCTCACAACTCTTCCAGCCTCTGTCCATTGATCAGATCCATGCTGCTTCCACATTTTTAGGTGTTTTACAGCAGCACCCAATTCTCAGCACCACTTTCTGTCTCAGTCTGATAGAATTGTTAAAACATAATACTATTGACAGGGTGGCTTGTAAACAACACAAATTGATTTCTCACAGTCCCGAAGGATGGGAAGTCCAAGATCAAGGTGCTGGCAGATTTGGCGTCTCTTGCGGAGAGCCTGCGTCCCGCTTCATAGATACTCACCTTTTCATCTTTTTGCTGTCTGCAGGCATCCCCCCCGTATCCACAGTTTGACTTTCCTCAGTTTGTTACCTGCAGAGAGCCACAGTCCAAAAATATTACATGGAAAATTCCAGGAAAAAAATTCACAGGTTTTCAATTGTGCACCATTCTGAATAGCATGAAGAAATCCCATGCTGTCCAGCTCTGTCCAGGTCTGTCCTGGCCTGTCCTGCACAGGACACGAATCACTCATTTACCCAGCATATCCACGCTGTTTGTGCTCCCCACCTGCTGGTCACTTAGTAGCTTTCTTGGCTTTCATATAAGATTGTAATCTCCTAGCTAGAAAGAACTATATTTCATGGATTCACTATGGTTCCAACACATTATCGAATATGAAAAATAATAAATACCTTAGTGATCACTATAGAAAAATAACTCATGAATATGTGTTTGGGTATCGATCTTCCTGTGCTGGATGCTGTATAAGGCAAATGGCCTAATGATGTAATTCTGAATTTTCTACCCTGGGGAATAGCATTAGAACCAGCAAAATCTAATTACCGTTGGTCATAAAATAATTCTGGGGATTGTTCCTTAAAAATATGCATATTTTTTCTCATTCCTTTTCTTATTGGTGTTTGAGGTATTTACATTCTCAATGGAGAAGAAGCCTGATCCAGGGCAGGTAAAGTACCACACAAAACAGGATTAAAAGCAGAGATAACTAGAAGAATTGCTTCAACCAAGAAGTAATTTCTTTCTTAATTCTCAGTTTCCTGCTAGGGCCCCTTTTGCTGAGGAAATTCCTCATCTCACAGTTAAGACCAAAATCAATAGAAACCTTAGGCAGTTATTTCTCATCTGATGAGTCCAACGTCATTAAGCTCTCCTAGAACCGAAGGGTTCTGTCTAAGGGTTAGAGAAGGAGTATGAGTTTACAGGAAGAAAGCGATATATAAAATGACATTAGCATTTATTCACAAATTTATTAATTCATTCAATACATGTTTATCACTCCAGAGGCTAAATAGTAAAGCAACCTGACTGCCCCCGCCCCGCCGCATTTCACACCCTCGCTGTGCCCCCGTTCTAGAGAGAAGAGAAGTGCAATACATAAGTAAAATACAGAGAATCTCCAATACCGACACGAAGAAAAATAAAGCAAGGAGAGGGGATAAAGGGTGCCAGGTGGTAAAAGTATTCTATTTAAGTATGTTAAATAGAGTGGTCGGAAGACCTCACTGACAAGAAGCCGTGGAGCAGAGGTCTAATGAGAGTGAGGGACAGGTCGTGTGGATAACTGTGGGAAGTGTAACCCAGTCAGAAGAAACTGCAAGTGCAAAGGCCCTGAGGCAGAGGAGGATTTAGCCTGCTTGAGACGGCAAGAAGGCCTAGGGTTCAGAAGTGGAGGTAGTGAAGGAGAGCAAGAGATGTCAGAGGTGAAGTTAAGAAATGAGCTAGACTTTCAAGTCCATTTTGAGGACTATGATTTTTCCTGACAATGAATTAGGATTTGAGCAGAAGAGAGGCGTAACCTGTGCTATGCTTTAATATAGTCACTGTAACTGACATTTTGAGAAGAGACTGTGGGGCTGATCTGGTCTTGTCTGAATGCCAGCTGCAGCCTATGAAGGCTTTCTCTCATCCTTTGGTGGATCTCAGCCAGCTGGGACTGCTGTGAGTGCTCCCTGCGCCTGTGGAGGGCGCTGCCGTCTACGCTCAGAGCAGAGCCCATTGGAGACGTCACAAAGACTTATGTTTAATTTTGGGTGCCTCCTTTATCTTTGAGTGATGTTCGTAAGAAATTTAATCTCAGTGAGTCTTAGTTTCCTCATTTATAAAACACAGCTTGTGAGAGACTCAGTCAAAATAATTACGTGAGTTCTTAATGTAACACTTCCACATAGCAGGCACTCAATAAGTATTATAATTATTGCAATCCTAGTCCCCATCTTACACTAAAAGCCCTTGATGCTTTCTCATGCTTTCGTCTGGCCTCCCCCTGAGCTCCCAGTCATGCTTCCTGTTTAGGGACTTTTCACCATGAGCGGTGCTAGACGGGCAGCTTCTCTCTCTCCTGATACCTCCTGAAGTCAGACTGTGAGCGTGAGCCGCTGTGCTGAGAAACCCTAGCCCAAGAGAGGAGGAGCAAACCTTTGGCTGTGCCTCTCAGTTTCTTTTAAATCTATAGTCCCTACCTGAGGGCACTGGGGAAAAAGAAAAAGTATTAGTATGCAATATTCTCTACCTTCCTCTTCCAACTAAATGTACAAAAAGGAAGTTGTCTAGACCCATGATAAACTTTTTTACAGCATGACACACGTAGAAAATAATGGTCTTTGTATCGGCCATTTGTGTAAATAGAGGAGACACCTTGTGGTTGGAGTTATGGATCCAGGAACTTCAGCTACTCCAGGTTCTGCCCTCCAGTCTCTAGAGCTGAGGGCATCAATAGCTTGACCCAGTCCTTGTACAGGAGTAGGGTAAATGATCTTCTTGGCTTACACAGAATTTAGAGGGTCAAAGATGTGGGATTTTCAGTGCTAAACCTGGGGAAGTCCAAGGCAAGCCAGGGCAAGTTGGTCATGCTACATACCAGTTGGGAGGCTCTGGACTGTACTGCAGCCTGCCCCTTTTTTTGAGTCCATGGAGGAAATAAGTAAAGTGTGTGTGGGGGTAGGGGTGGATGGAGGATCTTGAGAGGCCGGCTGGATTCCCACTGCCAAAGCAGAGAGTCACTGGTAGAAGAGGTTGGAAGGGGAGAGGAAAGGAGCCAAAATTTTAAGATGCCTTTTGGGATGCATTTTTAGAGAAATTACTTTTTTTTTTTGTAGAGAATTTAAAGTGGAATAAAAAGAGATCTTGAGAGCAGATGTTTTCCAATTATTTTTGGATCCTAGCACCTGTTAGTATGACTAGGCCTATGGTGACTCAGCTTGTAGAGGTAACCCTGGGAATTGGACTCTGAGGCCTTTAGGGCTGGGTCAGGGGTTATCCGAGAAACACCCTCTGTGAGCTTCTCAACTTTGCTTTTCTCTCTGACATCGAAACATTTTCTTTAGACAGCATGTGTTTAGTTGATTCTCACTCTCATGACAACAACACATTCTTTCTAAAGATAGTTCTTAGTCTGAAAGCAAATGAACTCCTGTAACACCTGTTTTCTTCATCTGGTGTCTGAGTCCCAGCTGGGATTCAGTTCAGGTGCTAGCGGGGCCACTCAGGTATAGCATGTGATCACCCACATTTCCCACACCTCTCCCTCCGCCCAAGTTCAGCTTTTGTTACAAACCAAGATGCTGCATTGGGACTTTAAAAAGTCTTATTAACTTCCTTAAATATTCTTTATATTTTTTCCCACGTGCCTCACTTAACTTTAATACCTCTCACTTGACCAAAGCAGGGAATTCTGAGCAATCACTTTTGTAATTCAAAATACATTCTGTTATACTTTTCTTCACTTACTATTTTATTTACTCTAGGCCTGGGGCACCGTAGGAAGGTTGAGGTAACAAGTTTTCGGGCGCACCGATAGGCAGCCAAGCCATTTCTTGCCAGCAGCTCACCCCTGAGGTATGGAGGAAAGAGCTGTGCATGGTTAACACCAACTACTAGGTAGTAAACACACAGGCAGTTGCTAGAATGATTTCTGAAACTTAGGTCCTGGAACTTAGGTTGTACTTGCTGTGGTTGTCCTTGGAGTGTTGTAAGATTTATTGAAAGCAGTCAGTACACTCAATTTTTCCTTCCTTTGCAGTTGGTTGATGGCATTCTGTTGGATGGAGCAGCCATAACTTAGGAAATTACAGTAGGTTTTTAGGATCCCTGACGAGCTGAGGTGAAAATAAAAAGGGGAAAATTTAAAACAGGAGGCAAAGGAATGCTGACACAGTCAGGAAGGGGGAACATATCTCATATTCAAGGAGGAGGGGTAGGAACCAATCATTTGGAGGTGTGACAAAAAAGATCTCGAGGTGTTAGCAGACTGTAAGGGAAGTCAAGATCCTATACTAACTCCATTCCTTAATGTGTTACTTACTCTCAAAATGTGTGAGTTGAAGGGAATAGGGCCTGGGTGCATCTTCATTAGGACACTTGCAGATGGGTCCTGGGCCTTTTGCCTGCGTGGCCCTGAGTGCTTCCCTCAGTGTTGATTGAGAATGTTTTCCCACCAACATTGTATTCTCCAGTTCCTCCACTAAGGAGGTAAAGTCTATTACTGCCTCCCTCCCCCAGTCTGGTTTGTTTATTCCATAAAAGTAATTCCTCATGGTTTACTCCAAAGCGGTGCTGGGAAGACCTGTGTCCTCTGATAAAAGGCCAATCCTGGGGAGAGGAAATTCATCCATTTTTATTACACTTTTAGGTACAGTTCAGTGTGAAGGAATATGAGGTCATTTCCTGAAAGCAGTCTTAGGGGGTGGGAGAAAGAAGGCGAAGGAGGAGACAGGCTCTTCCGGAAGACACTGTGCTCCACGTCCATTTTCCCAGCCTCCTCTACCTGCCCTGGTTGAAACTGGAACTTCTGGAATTCTCCCAACTCTTTTCCTGACTTCATTTTAGCTTTGTCTTATTGTCTGTGTAGCTCTCCATTGTTCAGAATTTGTTTCAAAATAGTATTTTAAATAATTAAATTTTTAAAAAGACTATAGCACCCATGTGTTTATCTCCAGATACCAAGAGGAACATCGTTTCCATGGAGTTCCCAAACTCTTTCAGCTGAAAGAGTTATGCCAATGCGATTTCAGGGATCTGTGAAAATGTTTGTAAAGGAAAGGGCACACATCCGAACTTACAGGTCAAAGACAACACAGGACAGTCAGGCTCTCCAAAGGGCAGCAGTTAATTCTTGAGGGCTGGGAGGCAGGCACGCCATCAATACTCCGTGTGGATGGTGGGGAGGAAGCGGGCAACTTCCCTGGGCCCGGCCGACTTTCCGGTACCGAGACCTTTACTGGGGCTGCTGTAAATATCTTCATTCATCCCAGGGGAAATTTGTCCAGTGTGGAAGAGAGTGAAAGGGAGGTGGGGGTGGATTTGAAGTCTGAGGTAGGATGAAGCAATAGATGACATATTATACAATTTTCTCTCTTGGGTTTATTATGGGAAACTAGAAATCGTTTGTGGGGCTTGTGGTCAAACACAATTTCCTCAGAGCTGCTTTTGATTGGAAGCAATGCCAGAAAGAAAAGGCAGCCAGAATAAAATGTTTAATGATTCTTCCTGTTATGAAATGCCCTTTTTTATATTTGTCTTTGCCAACTTTAGAGAAGGCATTCTATTTACTTCTAAAATTCAATCTCTTTTGGGTCTCTCATTCATGAAAGAACTCCTTTTTTCTTTCATCCAGTCAATGGATCAGACAAGGATCCATTCAAAAAATTATGTGAGTACCTACTATGCACCAGGCATAAATGCTGGTGCGGGAAAAGCAAAAATGGATGATGGCCTCCTATGCTTTGCTAAGGTGTTCAGGCTTTCTCTTATAAGCCTGAGGAGCCATAAAGACTTTTTAAGTAAATACATTATAGGATCAAACTTACAATTTAGAAAGATGTTACTTTGGAGAACATACTTAGGAGAGAAAAACCACTAGAATATTCAAGATCAATTTAGAAAAAAAATAGTTATCTAAATTACCAATCCAGAAATATGGTATATATCCCCATTGCTTTTGACCTCCTTTAATTTGTCTTAGCAGTGTTTTTGTTTTATTAAAAGGTTCTTGCACATATTTTATTAAATTTATTCTTCAACAATTCATGTTCCTGATGCTACCATATATATTATTGTTTTTAAATTTCAATTTCCATCTGCAGTTGATTTTGGTATATAAATGTTGTATTCCTTTATCATGCTAAACTAGTAGCTTATTTTTTTTCTTATAAATTCCAAGGGTTCTACTGTTTTTTTCATATTGTATACCTTTTTTCCTTGCATTTTTCATGAAAACCACCAGCGCAATTTTGAGTAGAGGAGGTAGTAGTGACGTGCTCACCTTCCTCCTGATCTCAGTGGAAATGCATTTTGTCTATTACTATTACGTATTAGGGGTGTTCTAGCCTCTAAAGGTCACTGAACAGGTTTTTTTTTTCCTTTTTTTGCATATGTGTGTCAAACTGCTTTAATGAAACAGAGAAAAGAGGCAACAGGGGTCACACTAGGTGCTGGCAGCTCTGGGTCCCCAGATCTCTCAGCCCCAGGCCTGGGCTCTCCTGTTTGTCTGGACCAGGAGAAGCCTCCATTTTGAAAAACTGCACTGGGTCGGAGCTTCCAATGCATATTTTGCTACCAGCTTCATAATTAGCTTTAAATGTCCATTAATGACATCAACAGCAACTGGACTGGACTTGACATTTCAGGAAAGGACACATAAAATGGTAAATCAAACCCACAGCACCATCTGTGAACAATGGTCCCACAGCAGAAGACATGGCACCAGTGTGCCTGGCCACCTCACACCAGGGGTGGGAACACACCTGCAGGAGGCGGCAGGCAGGCGGACCGCCTGGGGGGCAGCTGGTGCCATGCCGCCCAGTATTGGAAAGAATAACTGGGCACCCATGTTCACACCCTCTGGGAGGACAGGCAATTTGGGAGTTAATTCTTACTATTCCATTTTTTCAAAAGGTATGTATAAGATTGGTATAATTTTTTTTCTGTAAATGTTTAAAATAATTCATTGGGTTTTGGATTTTCTTTGTGGGAAGATTTAAAATTGTATATTAAGTTCTTTAATACACTTAGGGTTATTGAGATTTTCTATTGCTTCTCCAGGCAGTTTTGGTAATTTGTGTCTTTCAAGAAATCTGGTCATTTCACGTAAGTTGTCATTTCTTTCCCCCAAGTTATTTTGTAATATTTCCTATTTATCCTTTTAATGTCTGCAGAATATATAGAGCGTGATGTCCTCTGTTTCAGTCTTGATCATTTTTTTCTTCTCTTTATTTCCTTAAAATGTCTAGCCAGAATTTTATTAATGTTATTGATTTTTTTAAAGCACCTTCCTTTTGGTTTCTTTGATTTTCACTTTTTACTTTTCAATTTTCTGTTTTTCTTCATTTCTGTTATTTATTTTCCTCCTCTACTTGGGTTTAATTTGTTCTTATTCTTCTAGTTTCTTCAAGGTAATGTTTATACCATTGGTTTGATCTTTTCTCATACAATTAATTAAAACTATAAATTACTCTCTAAGCTCTGTTTTAGCTGCATCCTACCAGTTCCAATATACTGGGTTTCTATTTTCATATATTTTAAAACATTTTCTAATTACTTTTGTGATTTTTTCTTTTTTTGATATGGTACTTAAAAGTTTAATTTCCAAATATTTGGGGATTTTATAGAGGTTAGTCTGATACAGATTTTTAATTTAATTTTATTATGTTAAATATAGTAACATGTGGTACAATTTAAATCCTTTTAAATTTGTTTAAACTAGTTTTTGTAGCATGACATTTGGTCAATTATGGTGAACATTCCATGTGCTCTTTAAAAATGTATAACATTTCACAATAATATTATGATGTTTACTTTGTCTGATATTTAATATAGTCACTCCAGCTTTCTTATGATTAATGTTTACATATTATATTTTTCTTTGATTTTTACATTTTAACCTATGTCTTATTTGTAAAATAGGTTTCTTGTAAATATTGAGTTGAGTCATATTGTATAATCCAGTCTGACAATATCTGTCATTTAATTAAAATATTTAGACTATTTACATGTAATATAATTATTGATATTGTTGAGTTTAAATCTACTATCTTGGTATTTGTTTTCTCCGTTTTCATTTTTTCTACTTTATTTTGGAGTAATTTAATGTTTGGGGGGTTTTATATTACTTCTACCAAAGTTTTATCTTTTGGATTTTCTCAGCTTTTGTTTTCTGATAAATTTTAATTTTTCTTTTTTTCCCCAAGTGCATTTTCATGGAATATAGATTCTCCGTTGATCGTTTTCTTCTCTCTGCATTGTCCTGTCTGTAGCTTTCTTAGTTTCTGACAGGGTATCTATGGACATTCTTATCTTGGTTCCTCCGCGCATACGTCATTTTTCCTGTGATTGCTTCAAAAATGTTGTCTTCAACACCTGTTTTCAGTAGTTTGATCATAATACACCTTTGTGTTATTTTCTTACGTTTGTCTTGCTTGGGTGTCATTGAGCTTCTTGGATCTGTTTGTTGATAGAACTCATCAAATTTGGGAAATATCTTGACATTTACCATTTAAATAATCCTTCTGACCACCCTTCAGACTCCAGATATGTCTATGTTAAGCTACTTGATATTATCCTATTGATATTTTTAGTCTTTTGTCTTAGTACTTCATTTGGATAGGTTCTATTGCTATGGCACCAATTTCATTGGTTTTTCTTCTACAGTGTTTAAACTACTGTTAATTATTTCTAGTAGGTTCTTGATTTCAATTATTGTAATCTTCATCTCTAGATGTTCCATTTGGTTCTTTTGTATGTATTTCATTTCTTCATTGTTATGTTCATTTTTCCCCTTTGCATTCTAAGGTATGCAGAGTGAATGTATGATAACATTTTAAGCTCTCAGTCTTTTATCTCTGTCATTTCTGGGTAGGTTTCTATTGACTGATTCTTCTGGTCATTTGTTATATTTTCCTGCTTCTTTGCATATCTAACTTTTTAAATGGTTGCTATACCCCTGGTTTTATGTTGTGGACTACTAGATATTTCTTGTTCTTGTTACTTTAATGAGCTTTGAAATTTTTCTGAAGACAGTTAAGTTACTTGTGGTTAGTGTGATTATTTCACAGTTCATTTTTAAACTCTTTTATCTTGCATGGATATAGAGTAGCTCTTTTTCTAGAGCTGAATTTTTTCCCCCTTCTCAGGCATGGCTCCTCTGCAGTCTAGTCTGTCCATTCTGGCTGGAGGAAGCTCAAACTCTCCTTGGCCCAGTTTTAGCTCTAGAAACTATTCACCTTTCAGTCCCCGGTGAAAGCGTTTTTCTCAGAAACTTTTTTTGCCTGTCCTCATGGGATTTCACCCTATAGATGGTCAGATGGCTACTTAGGCAAAGGCTCACCTGAACATCACACAAATTTCTGAAGCTCTTTCTTTATGTGATTTTGTACTCCCAGGTATATTGCCTTGCAAATTCTAACAACTCTGGCTTGCCTAAACTTCAATCTATGCTTAACACAGCGAGAGGTCTGCGTTCTCTTTGGGTTCTTCTTCCCTGTGTCACTGATTGATGGTAAGATTGAACTAATTTCCCCCAACACTCACACCATTTCCATTTCTCAAGGATCATAATGACTGTGCTGCCTGTTATCCAATACCGAAAATAGTTTCCTGTGTCTTGTACAGTTTACTAGCGGCCTAGAGGGTAGTTCCAAACTGCCTTGGACTCTCTTATGGACAGAAATAAACATTGACTTTGCTTCTTTGCCCTCAGCCTGTTTCCCCTTGTCACCTTTCTTTTTCTCACGAGCCAAGACCCAACATCTGTTTTCATCTCACTGTTTTGGGTGGGCGGGGTAGAAAGGATTCAGACCTTGTGCATGAGAAAAGAGAGCAAAGCATCTACAAATCAAGTGAATCTTTCTACTTCTAAGACTGGTTCCTCCATTAATTAACAAGATTCCAAATCATTATGCTAAAGATTCTCTGTCCCCCTTTAGAGCCTTACTCAATATTGCTAAGATTGTCCCCTTCTCACAAGTGTGGTATGTTACCAGGCTAAAAAGTACATCTCACTTTTTTTTTTCTGTTTTAAGAATACTCTCTTGTTATCTTGTTAGTGTCTTATGGCTCAGTATCCCAAAAAGAGACCTCAGAAGGGGATGAAGAGTGGATAAAACACTAAGATGTTACAAAAGTGGGAAAAAAAACTGGGTCTCAGGTACTATGGCTATGAGAACATTCTTCTTCAAGTTAATGTTTGCTTCTCACGGGAGCATGATTTTAATGTCTGCCCATAGTCGTTTGTAATGCATGTTTCTACCTGTGAGAGCATTTATGTAAGAGCTAGGGAAGCCAGCACTAATGTCTTGGAAAACAAACCCAGAAGATAAAGTAGATTTCCCCTTATGACCTGCTTTTTGTTATTTTCTATTTTATGACTTTGACATAACTGGCTCTTCCTTTCATTTTCTCAAAAGATACTAAGGTTATTTTTCATAGACACTGTTTTCTTTAAGTAGAAGGAAGTTATTTTCATAAATTAGTCAAGCACAATATTATAAACATCTCTGCACCCTGGTATTTTAAGGAAATTGTATTTAATATGGACAAGTCCTTTCTGCTATGTTGTAACTTCAGTTTCCATGGTACTTATTATCATGCTCGGTGCTCCATTGGTTCTTACAGGTTCAGTCCTCTGCCCCACTGCAGCCTGTTCCATTTGCTCTCCAGTCCACCCTCCGTATTCACTCTCTAAATTTTTCTAGTCTGCTTTGACCCTCAGGTTTACAAAGTGCCTTGCCTTGCCTGCATCACTGGCTCTCTTGCCTTGATGGTTGGGTCCAGAAAACTGAGTGTCTCAGCAGAAGATTGGAGGGAGAAAGGAAGAGAGGAAGGGGTATTTATGTTGCCCCCTCTTCCTTCCCACAGTCTGACTGTAGCTCTTGTGGAGTGATTTTCTTGTCTCATTTCAGTTCTGCCAGGGCTCAGGTAACCTGTTTGTTCCTGTAGGCCCTGGGGTAGTAACAGCCCCTCTCTGTTGCTAGTCCCTGGGTAACTCGCTATCCCTTTGTTGACTCTTAATCCTACCCATGCTCTGTAAGTACTCCCTTCATGAAACAGTCTTCAGTTAAACCCCTTTGAGTGTGGCTCTTTTTCTTGCTAGGACCCTGACTGATATAAACCCCTTTCCATAAGTTCTCCAAAGAGCTCTCTTTAAAACCTAAGTCAAATAAGGTCACTCTCCTATTCCAAACTCTTTAAAAACCTTACTCTGCAGTTAGAATCAAATCCAAATTCCTCGACAGAACCTCATGATCTTAACTCTCCAATTTCAGCTTGGTCCAATCTCTCCTTCTCTTATCCTGTTCTAGCCACACTGCTTTTCCTTTTTTCCCATGAACATGCCAGACTCATTATTCATGTCCTGGAGCCTGTACACTTGCTGTTTTCTTACCCGGCAAAGCCTGGTCTTTACATAACTGAGCCCTTATCAGTCATATTTCTGCTCAATTTTCACATCTTCTCAGAGACCTTCATTAATCAACTTAACTAAATTGATCTCCTCCTTCGATATTCTACATCCTATTATGCCACCTTATTTTAAAATAGCAATTATTACTATTAGAAATAATTTAATTCACTGCTAGTTGTTTATTGTTTGTCTAGTCTCACCGACATGTAAGAGGCTATGTTCAAAACCTTCGTATGTCTTGTTCACTGTGCATCAGCAATGCTAAGCTAGTGTGTGGGCACATCATGTGCTGGGCTGGCCAAAAAGTTAGTTGTGTCTTTTTCCATAAGATGGCTCTGGTAGCACTTAGTCGTCTTTAACTTCATTTAAGATAATTTTGTTAGATTGTATTGTGACAGCTGTCATATCAGCATGCATTAAAAAAATCATCAAAATTGGTGAATTTTTATGTAGCCATTTTAATATTGAAGATGGAAGAAAATATGTGACATTTTTGACATATTATGCTTTATTATCTCAAGAAAGCAACTGAAATGCAAAAAAGATTTGTTCAGTATATGGAGACAGTGCTGTGACTGGTTGAACATGGCAAGAGTGGTTTGTGGAGTTTTGTGATGGAGATTTCTTGCTGAACAATGCTCCACAGTCAAGGAGACAAGTTAAAGTTCATAGCGATCAAATCAACACATTACTTGAGAACAATCAACATTACACCATAAGGGAGATAGCCGGCATACTCAAAATATCCAAATCAATAAAGTTATTGGTAAAAATGAAAGATGTGTCTTTTATTTTATGGAAAAAAACTAAATGAACATTTTGGCCAACCCAACAGCTTGAATATGTATTTACTGGAAGAGTGAATGAAGGGTTAATTTAATGAAAATGGAAAAAAAATAAATGAAGCTGAATAAGTCCAAGAATTCTAATCCTCTGGAAAGTGAACTGAGTATATAAATACATTCTTAGAAAATGAAACCTGTTGTATAAATAATTATGTTTGAAGGGACAGAACCCACTGGTGGCAGTGCAAACAAATCTGACTCGGGGGATTAAAAGAGAGGTGAGCACAACGAAGCTGAGAACGTGGTGAAGACTGTGAGCAGGAGAATGATCATGGGCCAAAGCTTCAGCAGGCAAAATTACCCTGCCTTAAAGGGGAAAACACGGCAGAAATAAACTAAAGGCCAATAAAAGAAACTGAAGCCACAGAACCAAACTGATTTGAAGTCAGCAGAACGGCTAAGTCATGGGAGAAAAGTACCCACACAAGACCCAGACAGACATGCCTCTAGATGCTCTCAGTGTAGTTTTGTGCTCCTTGCCCTTCCAGTCCAGCATCTGTGCCTAGGATATGCTCTCTCAGTGATTCGGTCACCCACACCTCTTCCTGGCCACCTCGATGTCAGCAGGGAAGTCTTGGAGTTTCTCGGTTGGGTTCGTCAGTGCAGGTCTGTTTTCCCCCAGCAGAGTCAACAATTCTAGCAGAAGGATTCATTCCTGCACACAAGGACTGTTTCAGGAGCAGAACCGTGGTGTCTCTGGAGAGTGAGGCGTGCTACCTTTCCACTTCCCGTTTGAAGCTCTGTTTCTTCCCCTAGTTACAGGAGACTCCCAAACCCTGGCTGTTCTCGGACACACTAAACGTCATCCTGACTGCCCGCCCATATGTCAACGACAGGGCGGTGCATCCCTTCTTTACACCCCTTGCTTATTTACCTATGGGCTGATGAGGCTACTCCAATGTCCTAAAACTTAATCTTATTAGTCAATAGATGAAAAAATGTCAGATTAACTAAAGGTAGTGAAATACTTTTGTTACTGATGCTCATATTATGAACAAATGAGACTAAGGCTTTCTCTGTAGCTCCTAAAAACCTCACTGGCCAGTTACGGTCTTTAAGCCTCCATATCAGATATGCTGGAACACTGAGCTTGCGAAACTTCTCCCACACCAAAGGCAGCAGAATTATTCTTAAAATCAGATAACCAAGTTCCCCTAAGGGGCTGCCTCAAGAACACCATTATTTAATAGAACCATCTTCAGTGATGAAAATGTGCTGTCCAATGCAAGAAGCACTGGTCACACAGGGCTGATGAACATTTGTAATGTGAATAGCACAGTGAAGAACTAAATTTTACATTTTGTTCAATACAAGTACTTTAAATTTAAAAAGCCACATGCAGCTAGTGGCTACCACATTAGACAACACAAATACACCACAGCCCATGTGCAAAACTTTTCATTTACAGTTATTTATGGGGTATAATCCAATGGGGGGATTGGAAAGAGAGTTATTTTGGAAGAGTACCACACATAAATAAGAATATATCTTGTTCAGACACAAAAATTGTAAAGGGGATTGCTTCTTCGTCTATTCCCCCTAGAAACCATATGAGATAGAGGCAGATAATGTATTTCTAGTATTAATCACCAGTTACTCTTTTATGTGGTGCTGATGAAACTTGTGGTCAGTGTGGCTAAGGAAGTGTCTGATACTGCTTTTTCTTTATTTTGAGTTCGCACTGGCAGTTCATTCTCAACTGAACCCCACATGAATTCTTCTCCAACACTTACGTTCACTGAACAGTCAGCATCAGTTCTGACAAATCCTAGTACTATTATCTTTCTGGCATTGCTAGAAATCCATCCTCTAAAGTACAAAGCCACTCTGTATTGGCTATAAAATGTCATTAATTATATTGTAAAGCTTTAGCTAACTCTATTCTTTTCTTAGTTCCTAAAGCAGTATTAATGCTGGTCTCTGGCTCTTTTCCAATATGAGTGGACTTGTGCTATCTGTAGAATGTTCCCTCGATGTCCTCCAAAAAATGGGACTAAACACGTACGGAAGGGTTGTGTTAGGGAAAGGTGTCTGTGTGAAAGGAAGTAGGGAGGCACTGAGAGAAGCCTGGGAGAACCACCTGACCTCTGTGCAAGTCTAACCCCAAGGGAAGAAGAGAGAGAGAGAGAGAGAGAGGGAATGAATGTTGGGTGGAGTGCCACACAGTCTGGGCACAGCCATCAGGAATCCTCCAGACAGAGCTGGCCAACAGACCTGTCATGTCTCTCTGGAATGGGATCTGCCTTACTATCACCGCTGTACTCAGTCACTGGCTGGAACAGCCCAAGGGAGGGCAGCCTGGGAGCAAACACTGATATGGATTTCCAAGCTGGGTCCTTGGTCAGTCATCCTGTTTGTAGTAGGAGATGGGCAAAGCACATTGTCATGGCCCCCACAATGTGTACATGTCCTGCTTCACGATGGGTAGACAAGAAAATAAAAGATAGGATGGCTAGAAAAGAAAACATTTCAATGTTACATGGAAAACTCTCCTCCACTACTCAGATTACCTCCAGTTGTCCTCTAAGGTTAATTCCAGTTCAACTCTATCAAGTGTTTCCACTGGCTGTGAAACTTGGGTTAGTGGCCATCCATTGGCACCTTTCTGGGCTTTTCAATTAAACTCTTAACAAATGGGTCACATTGAATCTGGCCAAGCATGGCTTGGGAGATTCAGAAATACTTGGAAATACTTGGGGAGGAGAAACCTGGATCAATATTATATTTAATCCACTTTTATCTAATTCTAATCCTTTATTTCCAGAATATACCAAAAGAAGCTTGTGTGTGTGTGTGTGTGTGTGTGTTTTGCTTGCAGGCTATTGTTATCAATTTATCTGTAGTTTTGGAGTCTTTGAAGAGATTTAATAAGTAGTATATGACTTCCTCATTCAGTTTCAGAATAATTGAGAAATAAAAGAGTCAAGTCAGTAGATAGAGGCCAAAAAAAAATGCCCTTACTTCATGGCAAAACTACTGCTGGAGAATTTGACTTGTATCTGTGGATGAGTTGGCTTCCTAACGCTGTATCTGGAATTAGGAGACTCATCTGTCTGCACTAGAACAAAACAGGTATCCCCTTCTCCAAGCACAGACTTTACCCAAGCGGTAGAAGAGAGAACATTTTCCTGAAAGCTTCCACAGTTTCTCTCTGAAATTCACCAATTAGATTAAGTTACTCTTATTCTTCTGGAACTAAATGAGCGAGGGAGGCAGAGAAAGGCCCGGAGTGTTAAATGAATGGAAGGGACCATCAGCGGTGGGGAAAATGCATGTCCTCCCTAACATGAAAGGCAGGTCCCGAAATGACACACCAGAGTACACAGGCTCAGTAATAAAACAGAGGCCAATCATTCTTTTGTTTGGTGTGCTCGTACAATTGTTTCTCAGTTCAGCTAATGGTTGTATACCATCTTCTCTCTGGACCCTTAAAAAATGTTTTCCTTTTCTGTTCTGGCTCAAAATTTGGGGTCAGAGTATTTATAGAGAAGCTCATGGAAGCTATGGCTCCTTCCCTAAGAAAATGTATACAAACTCAGCTTCTGCCTTGGTGATTGAAAAGCAGATTTCCTTTCTGACTCAAACTCCAGGTCTCTTTTCTATACTGTTTTTACTTTGCGTGTGCATACACACACACACACACACCACTATTGGACTTGAGGTTCGAAAGGCCCTGTTTTTCATTTCTGTTTTTCGTAAGCTCACTTGAGATGAGCCAAAATTACCATAATCCTGACTTTTGAACTTTGGGAGTTTATATGAAATGGTCCACAAACTCATTCTAAGAAAATGTTACTAATGCCATGTCTGTATTACTGGGAAATTAAATCTCCTTTCTCAAACTTACTTTTATGTATCTTTCCCAGGTCAGAAGGTCAACCTGAATTTTATGGATTTGGGGGAAAATTGTAGTAACTAAGACATTGAGAGCTAGTATAATGCATTGGGTAGGAACTCAGGTATTAGAATCAGGCGTAGCTGCAGTCAAATCCTAGCTCTTAGATCTTGTTTGTACCACCAGGCCTCTCTCGGATTTAAGTTCTTCACAAAATGAGGACAGTGATAGTGCCCATGTCGCAGGGCTGGGATGGATTAAAGGAGAAGAAATATGTAAAGCATTTAGTAGGGTGCATGGCACATAGTCAGCACTCAGTAGGAATAGCTATTCTTATGTACTACTATTTTTATTCTACTTTGTATTAGCAGCATCTGCCACAATAGTTGACACAAAATAAATGCTCAAGAAATACTTACTAAATGAATGACTAGGACAAGTCTGGTCACTTCGTTCCTCTGGTGCCCGAGTAGTAAACCTTGTTATATGTCATTATATGGTGGAATTCAGAACAGACTTGCCACCAGCAGAATCCATCTTGAGGACGTGATACTAAATAATGTAGTATCTCCAGCTATTATGTCATGAAGAGAGTACCATTTGAACCCACATTTGACTCAGAAACTTCCCTTTAGGATAAGTCAGATGCTCCCACTCAGGGAACATGCTCACTAAGATCTCATTACAAAGGTTTCTGATCTGTTCGTGCAAACTCTTCTCAAGGATTGGTGTAGTTCTTTGGGGTCCAAAGTCAAATTCAGTTAGAATTGACCTAAGAGGTAGGAATATCCTGCACAGCAACATTTGCTCTGTCTGTTACCCTTTTACAAATATATCTCTCTAAAAATAGATGGAAATATACCTATTTTGAGATTCACTTACACTATTCCATAGATTCTAGATAATTTTCACCAAACCTCACACCTCAGCATCTCACCAAAAGTTTTCATATCAGGTTAAACAAACTTCTTGTTTTAAAAGGTGCTGCATTCCCTCAGTGTTTTATCACACACAGTTTCCCTCATCTGCCTTGCTGGACAGAGAGTGTCTTATGAGGATGTCAGCATGCCAAATAATTGAAATTCTTTTCAGTAATATAGGACCCAAATTAAAAACATTCCTGGAGAGTAGTACATTTACAAATGTTATTGCTTATACAGATGTGTGGTGGAATGAAGTAAAATGTTAGGTATGACAGTAATGAATTGTAGAAATATGTGGCTGCCTTTAGGCACATGAATATATACATGAGGATAGAAATATTTTGCTAGGAATTACTACTAAGGACATGGAATCTTTAAAACAATACTTGGAAATAGAGGATTCCAAGTCAAAAATCAAGAGACCCAGCCAATGACTATTTCTTGAGCACTAGTTATGTGCCGGTCTTAGAAGATACAGTTGTGAATGACATAAACAGTCCTGCCTGGGACTTACCGCTTGATGCAGAAGACAGATATTAAGCAAACACTTAAATAATTCAGGAAGGCACCATGCTTCGAAGAAGTTTAGAGTCTTGTTGAGTTTATGGTAAGTACAATCTCAACAAGTTTGTAAGTATTGAGCAAGAGAGGGAAGTTTCTCTATTCAGGTGAGGGGAACAGCATGGGCAAAGACCCACAAAGAGTCGAGAGAAACCCAGTGGAGAGGTTTCCTAAGGCTGTTGCAAGAAAGTTCTACAAGTTGATGGCTTAAACAACTATGAGAGATTTATTGTCTCATAGTTCTGGAGGCTAAAAGTCCGAATCAGCATGTCAGTGGGGTTGGTTTCTTCAAAGGGCAGCGAGGAAGAATCTGTTCCATTCTTCTCCCCTGCCTGCTGGTGGATCGCTGGCAGTCTCTGGTTTGTGGAAGCATCATGCCTACATCTTCACATGGCATTCTCCCCCGACCTCTATGCCTAAATTTCCCCTTTTTATAAGAACACCAGTTGTATTGGATTAGGGCCCCCAACCTACTCCAGAGTGACTTCATCTTAACTAAGTACATCTACAATGTACTTAGGTCACATTCTGAGGTACTGGGAGTTAGAACTCCAATGCGACACCCACAGTGCCCAGTGGGCCTACCTGGAGAGAGGAGTAGGGACTGTGGTTCGGTGTGCAATCAGGAAGATAATTAGGACCCAGGTGCACACACATTTTTAGGTCATTCGAATTTTATATATTTTTTCCTAGGGCCATGGTAAACCATTTGTAAATTTTAAGCAGAGGAATGGAAATGATTCAGTCTGTGTTTTTTAAATGATTAATCTGGCCTCAGTGTGGGAGATAGATTAGTAGGTGGGTAAGACACTAGATTGCATCCCTCCACTTTTCCTTTTTAGAATTGCTTTAGTCCTTCCCCTGGATAAACTTCTCCCAACTCCAAGGTCATGAATGTCACCTAGGTGGCCTTTGGATGCCCCAATCTCTCCCTTTTGTGAAATACTCTCTTGGGAAACTGTCTATGCTTCTGAATTAAGCTGGCATCCACAATGTGTTTTTCTCCTTTAGATGCTGATAGCTTACAAAACCACACTTTGTGTGTGGGTGGAAAATGTTTGTGAAACTGACTATTTAAGTCTAGGGTCTTGTAAAGCCCTAAGAGAGTTCTTGAAGTGCCTTTTTGGCCAATGACTTGCATAAGCAAAAGCAAGTCAGCTGCAGGTGACTTTCCCAGAGCTCCTTCTGACTCCCCCACATAAGCTGCAGGATTTCAGGTTTCACACCCCACATCCCAGGCAAGCCCTCCCTGGCTGCTTTATGCTGATCAGCAGAAAATTACTTTTAGTGATTTAATCTTCTCATAGGATTATGCCTGGGGATAATAAAACGTTACCAAATGCCCGTGGGAATTTAAAGATAGCCTTTGTAGTGAGAGTCATTTATTGTCATAGTGCATGGTAGTAAAATGGAAGGATATTGAAAATGATTAACAGAGCAATTAGAAGGTGTAGTGAAGGGGCCTCTGAGACTGAGTTGCTGAGAAAGAAGAAAAGGGCATCATTTAAAAATTGACCTTAAGCCTCATCATGTGCTTCTGTGATTGTCATTGGCAGGATAACAAGGCTTATTCTAGTTTTTGTTTTAGTCCTAAAAACATTCCTAAAGTAAAACTTCTCAATTTCTCCTGTTACACTGATTACCATTCAGAACTGGCACATACTTCAGCAATTATTTGTTCAGGACCTCTGCACTAGCTAGGGTGCAGGCTGGGCTAACGTAACACAGAACCCCACCCCAAGCCCAAAGGGACGCCATTTTTACTTTTCTCGCACACAAGAGTTTAGGGCTAAGGGGTGCAGAGCTGGTGGGGCTTCTCTGTTCAGTGCTGCCCCTCAGGAGCCCAGGCTGCGGGGAGGCTCTGCCACCCTCAACATGTGGCTCCCAGGCTGGGTCTGAAGTGGTGGCCCCAGTTGTCATTTCCGAACCGGTGGGAGTGGGGAGAATCCAGATTAAGTAGCTTCTTCTTTAGGAAATGATATAAAAACTGCAAAATCACCGTTGCTATTTTATAACCACTCCTAGCTAAAAAGAAACTGAAAATACAGCCTTTAGCTTGGCACACTTGTGCCCTAGCTGAAACATGGGGAGTTTATTACTAAAAATGATTCTGGGGCAGTTAATGGTTTCATTATCTGATAAGGGAATGAAGACCCAGTAGGGGAAGTGACTAGCCCCAAATCTCACAGCTATTGAAACTTACAGTTCCAGACTCCTGGTAGGGGCAAGCTTTACTAAACATCCTGGGTAATTGCCTATGGTCCTGTTAGCTCCATGTTGCTGGTATTAAAAACAAAACAAAACAAAATAAAACTGCGGACAGAGGTCAAGAGTTTGTCACTTGGTTTCCAGGATTTTCTAGGAATTAATTAATTTTAAGTTGCTTGTCAGGACAGAAAGATAATGGTAATTTATCTTTACTCTAGAATAGTTTTCTCCACACCAATGTGCTGCCGTTAACCCTAAATCCATACTGGCCTATCTTTGCTTCTTTTACAAATGTTCAAGTTAAAAATGCGGCTTCCTGAGGAAGTCTGTCACCATTTGCCCTCATTAGCACTTTTCCCTAGTAGCTTTCTTTCTGAGATGGTCACACTCTGCTCAGATACACATCGCACACGCAACATCTCCCCCAGCATTTCCTCCAGGGAAACGTGGATCAAGCCTACTGAATCAGGCAAGTATTGGGCATGAAATTTTGTAAGTGTGGGCAAAGAATCATATTTCATTCTTTTTTAAATGTAAGTATTAAAAGTAATACTTTTCAAGAAGATCTAATTTATCCCTGTTTTATCCTTAGAGTTGTGTTTTCTTGGAGGGAGTTTTGAACTGAGGTTAAAAACTCCGTGTCTAAGCCGTGGCACTCAGGCTCTCTGGGCCTTTGTCAGGCAACAGAACTTCTGGATGCTGTTTTCTCTTCATCAGCCCTGGGCCAGATTGCTCCCTCTTCTCAGCATAGCAACATTCTAGCTGCAAGGACAGTATCCGCCCAATGTACACCCTGGAGAAACCCTGGCGTTGTATTTTTCTGAGGTGAAGATGGTTCCATATTAACTATATCCATGTACCACTATTCAAGATGTGTTCATGACTAAATATTAAGTCTTTAAAAGGCCCTTAGGAAAATAAGTGTTTGGATGGCATGTGTTTTATTTAGATATAGTAAAGGTAGTTTTTGTGTATGTGTCCCTTTCTTAAGTTTACTTAGAATCTTGCTACCTCTAAGAATAACGCATGGTGGGGGAAGTGAGAATGGTGGTACTCAAAAATATTTGAATTATTTAAATTCTGAATTCAAACATTTGAAATTTTATTTTCCTTATTTTGGTTCTTTTTTATTTAAGAGAACTTTGTCCTCTACCTCTCTTGCCCCTCCCACCAAAACAAACGTCATTTTTACCCTCTCTCCTCTCATCCATACACTACTATTATACACTCTCTTACTCAGAGGAGACATGTAATGTTGGTTTGTCTCTGTTTCCATAGGAACCACATCAAAATCCAGAAGGTCAGACAGGAAGCTGGCAAAATGAAGCTGCTGCTGTTGGTTGCTGTTACCCAGGAGCTGTGCCCAAACCTCTACCCCATAGATTTTCCTGTTTGCTGTGACCCCATATATCATCTGAACTGACTTTTGACCCCCTGTGAGCCTTGTCAACTAGAGTGAATGGATGCTTCCTCTGCCTCTGGCTCACAGGGTTCCAGATCCACCGTTACGCGCAGGCTCAAGCCCCTTCCTCAGTCCGACCCACCCAGTCCTCATCCTAGGTCCTTGCCTGTCTCAGCTATCCTAGGGATCTTAGGTCCAGGCCCAATATTATCTTTTTTAAAAAATAAATATGGCTTCTACTTCTTTTATTTTTTATTCTTTTAAAGGTTTTATTTATTTATTTTTAGGCAGAGGGGAAGGGAGGGAGAAAGAGGGGGAGAGAAACATCAATGTGTGGTTGCCTCTTGTGTGCCCCGCACCAGGGAACCTGGCCCACAACCCAGGCATGTGCCCTGACTGGGAATTGAACTGGTGATCCTTTAGCCACAGCAGACAAGATATGTTTCCTTTTTAAAAGGTTATGAGCAACTAGCTATGCCATGCCAGAGATTTAAAAAATTTAGAGAATATATGGCAACATTGCTTGTTCTAATAAAAGGTTAACAATAAAATTAAGTCACACATTTCATGATATGCATGGTGTTTATGGTGCTAGGAATCACATTTTAATAGGAAGCTATTCATTTAAATAAAAGTAAGAATGAGTCTATATAGCCAAGGTAAATAGGATAATCCAGAGAGTGGTTCAAACATGGGAGAATACAAGTCTGTTACTTTCGGCTTCTCTAGTCTTGATCAATTTCTTCTTCTCCCAATCCCAAGGTTTCTGTCCCTGTTCAAGCATTTACCTTAAAAACTCCTTAAGACAAGGCAAAACATCATTGTCAACGTGTTCTAAATTTCCAGTGGCTGGGATGGGTAAACAAGTTAGCCAAGCATTAAAATATTTAGATTTACACTATGCTTAGTTTAGCTTTTCAAGAAAAAAAAAGAGAGAGAGAACAGTCACCTTAGAAAAACTCATTCAGATAATTAAAAAGCTAGGTTGACAATTGATAATGAAGAATGAAAAGAAATAGCCTGTCTAATGGAGAATGTTCATTTTTAATTTTTTAAAACTAATAATTCTATTTTTTTATAATTTCAAATTATTATAGAGAAATTAGAAAAAACAAAAACAAAAAGAAAATGTATAATGCAGAGACTACTACTGTTGTGTGGAAGTTTATCCAGAACAAGTAACTAGAGGAGGAGGAGACAGGCATAGGGGAGTTACGATGCAGCCCAAAGCGGCAAGGCGAATAAAGCAGCGTTTTCATGACGTGTAATGCTATCACTGAGTCAGATTGCTTTCCTAAGAGCAACTTTAGAAAATGGCAATGTGGCTGAACAGAAAGGCAATTTTGGTGTGTGGACAGAATGTAGAGGATTAGGAGTTTTTATGCAGAGAACCGTGAAAATGCTAGATCAAGGAGCCCTGAGACTGGAGCAATGAAATCACACTCCCCCCAGCCCTCACGTGGTATTCTTGCTTGGCCCCGTGGGCCTTGCTCACTCTCCTCTTAGACGCTTGGACATTCAGCTCTTTCTTTCTTTTTTTATCCTCATCCAAGAATATATTTTTATAAATTTTACAGAGAGAGGAACGGGGTAGGGGGAAAGAAAGAGAGAGAGAGAGAGAGAGACATGGATATGAGAGAGAAATATTGATCAGTTACTTCTCATACACACCCTGACCAGGAACTGAACCCACATCCTAGGTATGTACCCTGATGATGGGTTGAACCTGCAGCTTTTTGGTGTACTGGATGATGCTCCAACCAACTGAGCCACCCAGCCAGGGCTGGGACATTTTATTCTTAGGTCAGTTTTTATACCGTCTTCTGTTTGTAGTACTCTCTCCTGCCCGAACTTCCCACAACCTTGGCTCTTACAAAAATAATAATAATGATGCCAAAAGCAACTAATGTTTATATAACACATTAGAGCTTATAAACATTTCCATGTATACCAGCTAATATAATATTTGTATTAACATTCATTTATTCAACTAATATTCAAAAATTACTGGCTAACTTTCTAAGTGTACAGAACAGGCATAGTGAATTAGGTGTTATAATCTTTTTTTTTATTCATGAAAAAATAGTGCATAGGAAGTTTAGAGAATTTTCCTAAGAGGACACAGCTTTTATTTAAATCCAGGATTCGACTCTAACACTGCTTATCCGAAATATTGTACTATATATTGAATCTTGAAAACTGAGCTAGTGTTGGTGAGACAGAGTTTCTGTGACTGGAATCCTTAATGCTCTATAAAAAGAACATTTGTCTGAGGGAATTTTAAGCCCTGAAGTTTGTTTGTACCTAATTTTTAGTGGATACCATGTCCTGGATTTATTGTCATGTAAATATCTTATGCTAATAGACAAACACTGAAAGATTTCTTTGATTCAGACATATCTTACTGTATTAAATCCAAATAGCTTTTCTAAAATTCACAGAAAAAATAGGAAATATCCCATACCAAACAGCAGCCTTAATACCTTATTCCTTATTTTCGAATATACCATATATCAATATAAATTCCAGTGGAGTAAGATTCTTATGTATTTTTTTTCAGAGTGGTATTCTCAGTATCTAGATAGTAATTCACAAAATACGCTCAATAAATACTTTTTGAATGAATGAAAGCACATTGCTCTTTATTAGTGTGGAGGTAATGATAAGTGTAAAGCATGCATCATTCAACAAGTTAAACATCTGGCCAGACATTGAGGTAGGAATTAAGGATAAAAGATAGATTATGTCCTGGTCAAATGATTTCATAAGTCAGAACTTATACATTGTAGTTAATGAAAATCTAATAAACCTGCTAATTGAAGAGAAAAATGGTATACATTGGCTGAGGTAGCTGGAAAGTTTGAGCAATGTGGCTTTAGACACGGTTTACCCAGGGGGTTCCTGTGCTATAAGAAGCATTTGCTTTCTCCTCACTTCTCTGTTATGCTTTCTTGGCGTCAGCTTTATTTTTAAGTAGGCTGCCTTAAATGATAGCAAGGATGGAAGACAGTTGCCCTGAGCTGTATATCCCTGGCATACTTTTAGCTAATGACTGCAGTAGTCTCTTTCTTGAGAGTTGCTGTAATAGAGATGAGAGAAGGCGGTGATCTGAACTAGGTTAGTATCAATGGAAATGACAAGAAGTGTATTAATTTGGATAATATTTACAAGTAGAACTGATTGAATATAGAGGAAAAGAGAGAAGGAAGAGTAAAAGAGTTCAATTTCTTGACCAGGGAAACCAGAGAATGGTAGTAACATTTACTGGGACTGAGGATGGGCCAAATGTTTTGAGGAACATAGTTTTAGTTTGGGATATGTTGATTTTAAGATTTTTTTTTTTCTTTTTTTTAAATATATTTATTGATTATGCTATTACAGTTCTCCCATTCCCCCCCCCACTCCACTCCATCCTGCCCACCCCCCTCCCTCCCACATTCCCCCCCTATAGTTCATGTCCATAGGTCATACTTATAAGTTCTTTGGCTTCTACATTTCCTACACTATTTTTACCCTCCCCCTGTCTATTTTCCACCTATCATCTATGCTACTTATTCTCTGTACCTTTCCCCCTCTCTCCCCCTCCCACTCCCTTAATGACAACCCTCATGTTCTAGTTGTTTGCCTAGTTTGCTCTCGTTTTTGTTTTATGTGTGGCTGTTAATAACTGTGAGTTTGCTGTCATTTTTACTGTTCCAATTTTTGATCTTCTTTTTCTTAGGTAACTCCCTTTAACATTTCATATAATAAGGGCTTGGTGATGATGAGCTTCTTTAACTTGACCTTATCTGAGAAGCACTTGATCTTCCCTTCCATTCTAAGTGATAGCTTTGCTGGATACAGTAATCTTGGATGTAGGTCCTTGCGTTTAATCTTGGGTAATGTAATTATGATGTGCCTTGGTGTGTTCCTCCTTGGGTCCAGCTTCTTTGGGACTCTCTGAGCTTCCTGGACTTCCCGGAACTCTATTTCCTTTGCCAGATTAGGGAAGTTCTCCTTCATTATTTGTTCAAATAAGTTTTCAATTTTTTGTTCTTCCTCTTCTCCTTCTGGTACCCCTATAATTCGGATGTGGGAACGTTTCAAGGCGTCCGGGAGGTTCCTAAGCCTCTCCTCATTTTTCCAAGTTCTTGTTTCTTCATTCTTTTCTGTTTGGATGTTTGTTTCTTCCTTCTGGTCCACACCATTGATTTGAGTCCCAGTTTCCTTCTCATCACTATTGGTTCCCTGTACATTTTCCTCTGTTTCTCTTAGCATAGGCTTCATTTTTTCATCTGTTTTTCGAATAGATTCAACCAAGTCTGTGAGCATATTGATAACCAGTGCTTTGAACTGTGCATCCGATAGGTTGGCTATCTCTTCGTCACTTAGTTGTATTTTTTCTGGAGCTTTGAAGTGTTCTGTCATTTGGGCCATTTTTTTTTTTTGTCTTGGTGCTTCTGTTACTTTAAGGGGCGGAGCCTTAGGTGTTCACCAGGGCGGGGTAACGCTGGTCGCTGAGCTGTGACGCTGTACGAGGGGGAGGGGCCGAGTGGGAGCAATGGCGCCTGCCTCACTCTCCGGATTTCAATCCTTCACTCAGCTACCCACAATCAAACTGGGCCCCTCTGGTGCTGGTTCCCGAGTGGGTGGGCCTGTGCACACTCTAGGCCCCTGTGGGTCTCTCCAACGACCTCTCCTGTGAGGCTGGGAGTCTCTCCTGCTGCTGCCCCAACCCCCCGGGGCACTTTCAATCAGAGGTTTGAGGCTTTATTTCCCGGAGCTGGAGCCCTGGGTTGCACAGTCTGCTTCGTTGCCCGCCGTTCGTCAGGTTTATCTGTGGGCGAATTTGGTGCCGTGGGGTGCTACCCGCTGCTCTGCCTGCCCCACTCTCCGCCACTCTGAGTCCGGCCCTCTCGGTTTATCTGTGCAGATGTGGGGCCGCAGGGTCTGCTAGTGCTCGGACTGCCTGCGCCATTTGTCCCACACTCCACCAGTCTCAGTCCCGCCACAGCCACGCGAGTCCTCTCCACCCCGGTGCCCGTCTCCGCCCCTCCTACCAGTCTGGATGAATGGTTATTTTCTATTTTCTTGGTGTTGGTCCCCCTTGCTGTTCGATTCTCTGTCAGTTCTGGTTGTGCGAGGAGGCGCAGTATGTCTACCTACGCCGCCATCTTGGTTCTCCAATCTCTGAGTTTAAGATTTAATAAAAGTTTTCAAAGGGGGTGGGCATTGTGATCTAAAAAGCAAGAAAGAAATCTTACCTGAAGACATTAAGTTGAGAGCCATCAGCGTGAAGATGGTAATCAACACCGTCAGAAACGTTAAGAGTGTGAACAGAAAAAGTCTTTGTACAGAACCTTGAAGACACTTAGGAATAAGGAATGGATAAAGGAGGAGGAGTCCACAAAGGATGTTAGGGAAGAAAAGTCAGAAACTTAGAATTCAGTGTTATAAAAATCAAAGGAGAAAGTGTCGATAAGGACAATGTTACCAATGTTATCAAGCATTGTTGAGAATTTAAGAAATGTAAGGACTAAAATACACTGAAAATAGGAGTGGAGGCCTTGTCAAAAGCACTAATGATCTGGTCAAAAACACTAATGATCTTGTCAGAAGCACTTAAGTGGAATGAATAATAGGGGTGGAAACCAGATTGCAGTGTGTAGAGTTATAGTGAAGAACTGAGGAAACAGATACAAAACTTCCAATATATTTGTCTGTTAGAGAGAGGCAAAAAAAATAAAAATTAAAAAAAAATAACTGAAGCAGGGCATAGAATTGAGGAAGGACTTTTTTTTTTTTTTAATTGGGAGAGACTGAAGAATATTTGAATGCTGATGGAAAGGAGCCAGTAGAGAGAATTTGGAGAGACAGGAGAGAGGGAACAACAGAGCAAGGCTGAGAACGTGAGAAGGGCAGAGGAGATGGGTCTAGTGAGCAAGCAGAGGGATTTGCCATTGTGTGTAGTGGGGTTGGTGGAGGCATGACTTCTACTACTCCATAAACAAAGATTTTCTCCTTCTTACCTTCTCTTAGTGGTGGATTGGGAACTGCAAAACGGGAGGGAAATGGGGGAGATGGAGAACTAATCTGGGTTCTGTAAAGTGTTTAAGGAACAAAACCTGGATCTTCAGAGCTTTTACTGGCCTTTTGTGTTGCTAAATATGAATGCCCTATTGCCTTTGGGGTAGGAGTTTTGGGTTTTGGAGTAAACATTTGCATGAAACTTTGATTATGCAAAAGTAAAATAAAATCTTATTTTGAAATGCTAGATTTGAAATAAAAGAAACCCAACTGCTCCACAAAGGAATGTAAACCATGTTTTCTGTGGTCACAGCAGCACTACTAGAAGATTGTTATGGGGTTAACTGGTTTGATTTCTCCTGGGCAGCTAGAACAAAGTAAAGATGGGTGTTTCTTAGTGGGAAGACACTAGGAATTTACTTGAGAGCTGAGGAACAACTGGCATATTTTTAAGGATATGATTTCCTACTTTGTTGCACTGCAATTACATGTATTTTCATAAATTTCCTATTTATTCTACTGGCCTTCACTGAGCATGTACTTTGCACCAGGCAATATTCTAGGGATTTGAAGTCATCAGTGACAAAACAAAGATCCCCAACTGAGGGTAGCTGTTATTAGAGCAGACTTCCTTTAGTGAAATCCTGTGAAGAATAAGGTCTGTGTCAACTGCGTTTTGTTGAAAGGAAGGTGGTGCCTATTTTGGAGTGAGGCAGAGCCAAGACAACTTCATCAGCATAAAGAGCAGTTATGAGCGACAGGGGTGGGGGAAAATGATAGGCAAACCTGGCATAGCCACAACCAGGGGAATGTAAGCTCTATTGCGGATTCCCAGGGCATGAAGGGGTTTGGACTTTGAGTAATCACAAAGAATGGAGGCCCAGATGATAAATATTTGGGCTGTAAAAATAGACAGAACTGTGTGTGCCTATAATAACATGAACTTAATTATCAGATTATCAACTTTATTACCTGGAGTGACAGAAAAGAAGGTGGCATCAGAAATACTGCACAGGGAATTGAGGTTAAATCTTATTTATGTACATTATATATACAACTGCCGTCATCTGTCATGAGTGCTCACTGTGGAAGGAAGGTTGAGGATCACTGGTGCGTCTGTTCACCAGGGACACAGTTGTCAATATAGATTACTGAAAAGTGATGTATGCATCCTCTATCTAATAGAATTCTAGACTACATTTCTCATTAGCTATTGCCAGATGGAGATGTTTTTGTACAGGGAGGGACAAAAGTAGGTCTATGGTTGTTTGTATTGAAAATAATACAATAATTAATAAATGATAATACAAGAATAAACTCTGTGTTTTGCATACTCACAACTATAAACCTACTTTTGCCCCACCCTTGGTATTTAATCCAAGAGCTTTGTCCTTGTATTTCTTTCATCCACCCTATATGGTCAAGTTATATGATTAATAAAATGATTGTTTTTGAAAAACACAAACTGTAAGAATAATTTTAGTTATTATATTTTTGTATTATTCCATTTTCTTTCCAGAGTTTTTCTTCACTAATGAAATTATATTCCTTTTATTCCAGGTACATCAATAAGTAATTCCTTTTTGTGTTCTCTGATTGCATTTGTGATGTTAAGATGCACTTCCAAATTAAGTTTAAGCTTATATTTTATAGTATATGATATACTTATTTAGTTTCCTAACCACACAGAATACCAAATGGGCTTTTAATTCAACCTCATGCTTATGGAGTTATTGACCTTATGGGTAATATTAATAAGAGTTTGGGAACTTATAAGAACAAAATAAAAACATTTCAACTTTCAGACATCTATAAATGTTTTCTTCAGCTTATCTGTGAAGTTCTTCCTCAGCTTCAGCTTTGTCTTAAACATCTCCATATCTTTTTCAATTCCATCTCAGGTTCTTAAAATTCGTCAGTTAGTTCTGCTATGCTATGCACCACAACCCCTTTCTCCCACAGATCTTCAATTCCTAATCCCCAGAACCTGTGAATACGTTGTTACATAGCAAAGGGGAATTAAGGTTGCTAATCAGCTGGATTTAAAATAGGGAGATTATCCTGGGTTATCTGGATGGGCCAAATGGGTCCACAGGTGTCCTTAAAAATGGAAGGAGAAAGCAGAAGCATCCAGAGGGAAACACAATTACAGACAAAAGGCACAGGGGTATGCAATGTTGATGATTTTAAAGAAACAGGGAGAGAGTCATGGGCCAAGGAATGTGGGCAGCCTCTAAAAGTTGGAAAGGGCAAAAAAAAAAAAAAAGGGATTATTTTCTAGAGTTTTAAAGAAGGAGGGCAGACCTGCCAATACCTTGATTTTATCTTCTGACTTCCAGAATGTTGAGATAATACATTGAGTCATTTTAAGCTAGTAAATTTGTTAGAACAGCAATGGAAAGCTAATATATCTTCCATGTGTAGGACTGTAATATTCATATTTTGAATGTTTCATTTTTCTTTTTTCACTCACTCTACTTATTTAATAATATGTCCCATGAGAAGCATAGATAAGTCTGAATAGATCAATATGGGGAATTGACATCTTTACTACACTGAGTCTTCTAATTAATGAACATGACATGTCTCTATTTTTATCAGGTCTTCTTTGCTTTCCTTCATTTCTGTTTGTAATTTTTAGCATATATATTCTGTATATCTTGTTAACTTATACCTAACATTTTCCTTTTTTTAGTTATTATAAGTGGTATTTAAAATGTTTTTGCTTTCCAATTGTTTATTGATAGTACATAAAGGCATGAGTGATATTTGTGCATTGACCTTATACACTGAGACTTCACTAAAGTCATTTATTAGTACTAAGAGTTTTTTTCTTTTGATCGACCACTAAAGATTTTCTACATGGACAAATATTATCTGTAAATACAAAAAGTTTTATTTATTCCTTTCCAATCTAAAAGCACTCTATTTTTTTTTCTTGCCTTATTGCTTTGGCTAGGACTTTCAGTATGATACTAAATAATAGCGGTGAGAGTCATATTTTTGCTTGTTCCTATTTTTGGGAAATAATTCACTCTTTTATGGTAAGTAGATTAGTGGTATTCATTTAGAAAGTTGCCTTCTATTTCTCATTTGCTGAGAGGTTCATGAATGGATATTGAATTTTGTCAAATGCTTTTTTACATTAATTCATACAAGTTTATGAGATTTTAAAATTTTTATAGATTGTTGATGTGGTGGATTACATTGTTTGTATTTTGAATATTGAACCAGCCTCACTTTCCTGAGATAAACTGCACTTAGTCATGGTGTGCTTTTCTTTTTGTATATTGTTGCATCAAATTTGCTAATATTTTATTGAAGATTTTTAAATCTACCTCCACAAGTGATATTTGTTTGTCATTTTCTTATATTATTGCCCTGGCATGTGTGGCTCAGTGGATTGAGTGCTGGTCTGTGAACCAAAGAGTTACTGGTTCGATTCCCAGTAGGTCACAAGCCTGGGTTGCAGGTCAGGTCCCCAGTAGGGGGTTCAAAAGAGGCAACCACACATTGATGTTTCTCTCTCTCTTTTTCCTTCTGCTAAAAATAAATAAGTAAAATCTTATATTTTCTTTGTTTTTAGTATGAAAATAATACTGGCCTCAAAATCTATTGGAAAATGTCCCCCTATCCTCTGTCTTTACTGATGCTTACTTCTCCATTTTAGGGTGCTTGGAATTTAGGCCAGGGGATACCAGTGCTAAGGAAAGGTAAATACATTGCTCTCTTAGTGGTACTCCAAATCTTATTTTCTTTCCCAATCTACTTGCTCTGAGTCTTCAAATAGCTGCTCCATGCATTAGTCTGGGTTCTTAGCTATATTCAGTGAGAGTTACATGATAGAATGTGTTTATTCAACCTTTCTCTTAACTGGAACTGGATAGAAAATTTTTATTAGATTGGAAGATAATGTACTTTGAACTGATGAACTTTGGCAATTAATTTGATGGTGGACATCAGTGCCCTAACGGATGGTGATGATAATGGGCTTATGTGAAGAACAAAGTTAAACAGCTTCTTCTTCATAACTTCACTGAGAGCTGCCTCAGCTCCCAAACTCATTAGCCCCTGCCCTTTCCCCTCCCTGGCCTATTTGATGGCCCCATTTTTAAAGATTGGAGTCCTTTTCTACTCAGGGACAGCACTTACCATAAACCTTGGTGTCACAGGATTGCAAACTGACTATCACAGAATTCTGCCTACACAGCCTATTTTTCTAGTCAATTGTCTACTGAGGGTTTGTTTCATTTGTCAACATTTGCTAATTTCATCATCAATTTTATGACACCTGTAGTAATCTTAAAGACCACTGCATATAAAATTCTTGGATAAAACATAAACCTTATCTTTTTATAGCTTCACTTAAAAGCTATTTAAAGAAAAATTTTTTAGGCTGTTAGTTAACCAGTTCAGGAGCGTGTGAGAGGACAGACTGCTCTAAAGCACATAGAAAGATGATTATATTCAATTTGCTGGAATCCTCCTTGTGTTTATGTCACCAGTAAATCTCCTGTAAGCAGTTTAGTTGTTCACACACAGAAAAGTATGTGGATTAGGGAGAGTAAAAGACTGTGTGGGAATTCACAAAGATCAGGAACACTGGCAGGCCCTGTTGAGTCCAATTTTCTCTTCTTTACAATCAGCTTAGAATCAGATTATAATTGCTGAGATGAACAAGTATTGCTGAAATTGGGCTGGTAGTCTAACTTATGAAAAAACAAAATTAATTGACTTGCTCCAGGTTACAACCGCTAGTAGATGCCAAGACTAGGCCTAGGCTACAGGTCTTCTGACTTCCAGGCTCTTGTACCACGTTTATGAAGCAATTCTAAAGAACTTACCATCAGTGGGATTGATATTCAGAGAGCCAGGGGCCACCAAATGTAGTTGGGAATGCAGGACATTTATTTTCTTTTAAAACCTGTATCGTGGCTTTAGTCCTTGTTTGGGGGCAGGGGTTGAATTCTTTTGTATACTTGTATATGCCTTCAGCTTAAAGGTCAGGAGAGGGCTAAAGGTCAGGAGGTTTGTGACTCGGCACTTTGGCCACTCAGCAGGACAGCATCACAAGTTTTGCTTTTGGTATATTCTCAGCTGTGTCATCTACAACAACTGTATTGAAGGCAATCAGTCATTGTTTCCTGAGCTAAAGAACATGTAATTGTAGGTCAACTTTTTTCCCTCTTCTCTTTCTTCTCTTTTGTATTCATTACTCTTCCTAAGTGTGGGGTATTTGTTTAAGAGCTATTTTAATCTTGTGTGCCTTTTTGAAGGCCGTATTTTACCCCTTTGGTGAGTAAAGAACCAGTGGTACAAGCAGATAGATTCACAATACAGCCTCATGAAAGGGGTAACGCTCTTATTTTCTGGTTTCTTCAACACCCCTGGCAGCCTCAGTCCTGGAAGTGCTCCTAAGTCTCTGGGCTCTTGTCCTCATCTCAGCTAACACCTAGAGGGTGCTGGATATTTCTAGACCCAGCTCATCCCTGGTTCTGCTTTCTCATCACCTGCTCTGAGTTTGGGTGGCTGGGCAGCTGCCTTCACCGCATGTGACCTGGGCTGGGCCATGTTCCGTGACTCACCATTGGCTGTCGGCACTGGTATCTTTACTGGACTCACCCTGTTGCACAGACAAGTCATCAGCATACACCTGTAATGCCCGGAATAAATTATATGCTGTACACTGAATGGGGTGGCGATCACACAATACAATACACAGGTGATGCCTTGTAGAATTGTACATCTGAAACCTATATAATTTTATCGACCAGTGTTGCCCCAATAAATTCAGTAAGATAAATAAATAAGAACAAATTATAACTAAAATTCCAGCTCCTAACCAGTTATTATTTTTTCTATGTATTACCTACACACACAACATTGCTTCAGAATGTATTGAATTTATAGATTAAATTGGAGAAAAACTAAAATTTTGCAATATGAAATATTTACCTCGGTGGCAGTGGTATTTTTCCTTAGTCTTCTTTAATGTTCTTCAGTAAAAAAAAAAAAAATGTATTTTTTCCCATAAAAGTTTTACAGATTGTTCCCAGGTACTTTGTAATTTTTGTTACTCTTTTTAGTAGAATTTGTGTTGTATATTCAAGTGGGTTGTTGATGGTTGGAGAGAGATGTGGAAACTTAGGCAGTTCAGACTACTATAAAAAAATACTATCGAGTGTGGTGGTGGGGTGGGGCTTCAACAACAAACACTTCATTCTCACAGGTCTGGAGGCTGAGAAGTCCAAGGTCAAGGCACAGGCAGACCGAGTATCTGGTGAGGATCTCCCTCCTGGTTCATAGGAGGCTCCTGACCAAAAAAGTGAGAGAGCTCTCTGGGGTCTCTTGTATAACATCATTTATGCCATTTGTGAGGGCCGCACCCCATGATCTAATCACTTCAAAGGGGGTGAGATTTTAACACATGGATTTTGGCAGGGCGTGGGGAGGTACAAACATTTAGTCCATAACAGAATCTCCTCATGATAAAGATGATGTAAAAAGAAGAAGAAGAAAAAAAAATACAGAAATGGGGAAGGAAGGAAAGGAAGGAGGGAGGGAGGGAAAGAAAGAAAAAAAAGAAAGGAAGAGCCAAACAGAGAAATCTGTTGCAGTGTACTTCTTGGAAAAAGAGGTGGGGCGATTAAAGGATGGTTTCTGGTAGGAACTATGGCCAGTTTTTGCTCTGCTTTGCCCCTTAATTCTGCTAGGTTATAACATCAAATATTTTCAAAGTGAGGAGAGCCAATGAGGTCAAAGAAGCACAGTTGCTCCCAGGAATCTTATTTGTTTAATGACATGATGACTTTGGCCTCTTCAGTATTTTATGTCTTCAAGGCTTTAAACCCCAAACATAAGACAACATGGCACGCAATATGTAACTCAATATTTTCATTTAGAAGGAATATAATTGATGATTGTGGTGATAAACAGAGCCAGTTTTTCAGGAGGAATCAGACACATTGGCTTTCATAATCTGGGTTAGGTTTCTTTCACAGTCACGAGTCTTTATGGGGTTTTGTTAAGATTGGAAGCCCACGACATTTACATGGAGGCCTTCAGGTTGACTCCCCATTCCTTAAGGGGGAATCCAAGGGACTGCAAGCCACAGCTTTAGATCAGATGGCCCCTGAAGGGCTCTTTCAAGGAGTTTCGATGATAATTGATAAAGGAGGAGCACCTAGGCTCCTTTAGGACTTACAGATCCAAGTCCTAGAACTTTTTGTAACAACTTTCATGAGAGGATTTCATCAGGTATCCTGGACCTCATGTACTGTTCTGCGCAGACTCTGAAACTTTAAGTGAGGGACAACCTAAATGCATGGCTTGTGCCTTGAAATATCAGGAGACAGTGGTAGTAGGAATAATGGTCTGAGGGAGTCTAAAAGCCATGGAACAAAACCATCATAATTTTTTAAAAACCAATAATGGATAACATGTATTAACTGCTTTACTTCTCATAGCCACTTACTCATTATAATACCCTCCAGCGTATTATTTCCCCACTTTTACAAGTGAAGAAACAAAAATATTGTTAATTGCTCAAGGTCTCATAGATATTGATAGAAAATGAATTTAAAAATATATATATTTATTGGTTATGCTATTACAGTTGTCTCATTTCCCCCCCTCAGTCCACTCCATCCTGCACACTCCCTCCATCCCCCATCCCCCCCTATAGTTCATGTCCATGGGTCATACATATAAGTTCGTTGGCTTCTACATTTCCTATACTATTCTTACCCTCCCCCTGTCTATTTTCTACCTATCATTTATGCTACTTATTCTCTGTACCTTTTCTCCCTCTCCTCTCCCCCACTCCCCTATTGATAACCCTTCATATGATCTCCATTTCTGTGGTTCTGTTCCTGTTCTAGTTGTTTGCAGAAAATGAATTTTTTCTTTGTGACAAAGGCAGACTATTTACACTATTCAAGGTACAAAAAAAAGACAATACTATTTAAGTGTGTCTTATTCTTTTTTCAGTGCTTTTATTTTATTTATTTTTTTATTGAGGTATAATTAACATTATATTAGTTTCATGTATACAACATAATGATTTGATATTTGTGTTTACTACAAAATGATCATCACAGTAAGTCTAGTTAAACATCCATTACCTCATTTTGGTTTTTTTCCCACCACTCCCACCCACCCCACCTCCCACTCTAGATACATTGCCAGAATAAATGTGTCTTATTCTTGCAATGGTTACAATATTTAGTCATAGTTTGAGCTCTGGAAGATGCCCTTTGATTTTATGATAGGTAATCAGAAACCCAAAGAGGCTCATTTGACCAAAGTCATACAATTTATAAATGGTAGAGCTGAGAGTAAAACTCAAGTCGTTTGACAACTAACAAAAAGTCCTCCTATTAATTTTTTGACACTAGAATTCATACACGTTCAGAACTGGCTTCCTGCAGTTACACAGAAACCGGGAATCTGCTACCATCTAGTGGGGCAACTGAGTAATTAATACTTTTTAAAAGTTTCACAGACTGCACAAGGATACTCTTGTCGGAGAATATGGAAGAATAAAGAATTACAGAGGTTATTAGTGTATTGCCAACATTTTATAGATGGAAAAAAGGAGGGATTGAATGGAATCTGCAAGGTCATACGAGGTGGCAAAACTGGGGCAAAACTCTGGCCTCTTCACTTGCAGTTCAGTTTTTTCTGGTATTCCACTGTTGGGAAAGGATAGGCCCTTTCAATTCACAGAATCGAAAATCAAAGTATTCTTCTAAAGTGTCGTGAGGATTTCAGTGCATACAGTGTCACTCACCTTAGTATTTCGGCAGTCCGCTCTTAGTTATGTTGATGGGAGGGAAAACAGGTGTGTGTAAGTAATAAGGCGTGTATCTGTGCCTTCAGTTCTGTGCAGTTTATGGCGGTGTCTATCCCTCTGCCTACATCTATAATCTCTTCTCTTAGGCTAACACTAGAATAAATGTCCTTTTCTTGGGCATTTGATAACTTATGATAAACTAGAATTACACTAAATAGCATTAGACTTCTGATCGGTATTTTTTAAAAGTTAATAAAATTTAAAAAGGTTAATAGAGTATATACAGTACATTATAAAAATAAATCTTAAGCCAGTATAATCATAACAGTAGAAAAAATGTTTAACAAGTTTTAAAGATGCTTATTTCCAAAAACAGATTTTTATTTCTCTTTTGATAAATTTATTTTGCATATCAGGGAACATACAAGATCTACCACAGTAAACTTAGAAATATTATTTCAGAATTGGTTTGTTGAATCTGCTCATGAAATGGGAAATAACTTAAAATGGTGGAGCCTCCTGTCTTTGTCACATTTTCTAGTTTGTCTCTTCAATTCTTTTGCCTGAAACAATGTACAAAATCTCTGGGAAATAAGAACCATGCATTTGAAAGAACTGTTGCCCTGGCTGGAGTTGCCCGGAGGGTTGAGCACTGGCCTGCAAACTGAAAGGCCACTCGTTCAGTCCCCAGTCAGAGCACACGCCTGGGGTGCCGGCCAGGTTCTGGTTGGGGGCATTCGAGAGGCAACTGATGCATGTTTCTCACACACGGATGTTTCCTGTTTCTAAGAATTGTTACTCTCTTGAAAAAAAACAGCAGGGGAGCTGGGACAGAAAGACAAACATGCTTCTCTCAGGAAAAAGCCGTTCTTGTCCTTTGTTGGATGATCTTGGCCATATGGGGAATTTTAGAGAAGTTCTTGATTTTCACCTGTGTTCTACACTTTCTGGATATGCTTCTCTCAGCCATCCTCATAGGTGAAGTCACTATCAAGTGTCTTATCATTTCTTATTATCCTTAAATTTTCAGGATCCTGGACACATTTAACAATTCCACTGTATTTCAGCATTTTTACAATAATACCTAAAAAAAGAAGAAAGAAAACTTTAAAACACTTGGACCCAAACAAAAATATATAAAATGAGCTTGGCTATTAGAATACATAAGTAGAAAATGTCTTTCTGATGAAACCACAAAAAATTTCTTTTGTCACAATTTTGGGCTTCATTTAGAGACCCCGCCCTTCCTTAATTAACCACCATGCCCACGGGCAGAGACCATGGGGTCCACAAGTTGAATGCATGGACGGACTGCCCAGCTGGAATCGCAGCTCCACCACAGCTCCCTAATGGGTAGCCTGAAGCCTGTCACTTAATCTCCTTATGTATCAGTTTTCTGATTTATAAAATTGGCATAATTACTGTCGTTGTTTCATAGAGGTTTATTTGTGTGTGTGTGTGCGCGCGTGAATATGAGACAGTTCAGTTAAAGTATTTTGAATAATGCTTGACACATAGTAAACAATAATTTTCAGCTATTAAAATACCTACTCTTGAGGGGTTCTAGTTAGAGATCTTGAAGCAACCCAAGTCTAGCCTTAGCTCAGAGGTACTGTGAATGAGATAATATTTTTCTTCAATCTCCATTCTTTCCACGTAGAACCAGTTCTGTCTTGGAAAGAGCAGCATTTCCTCTGAATGTGTTGACTCTGTCTGTACTCTGTCGTGTTGGGGGGGGGGTTGCAAATTAGTCTAAAGTTGGAGGCCATTATCTTTTTTCTTTCTCAATTATTGTTAGAAGTGGTCAGTCTCACAAGAGTCAATGATGATGTAGGCTACTCTTCAACAGTACATGGACAATGCCAAGTTGTGGCCTTGTCCTTGTCTTACTGGTCCCTGGGCAGGAGATGACAGGCACAACCGGTCTGAGAGTGACGTCTCTATGACAGGCTGGACCTCTGTCCAGGAGACATGGGCATGGGATCCCAGAAGATTTACACTGGAGAGTTCCTTGGGATATCACATTACAACCTCCTCATCTCTCTCAACTATTATCAAAGACCATGGGAAGGGTCTTGAGAGAAGCTGTGGACAGGGTGGACCGCGACTATACCGGGATAATGTCCTGGCATAGCATTTTGAGATAATTAAGACATTATTTCCATATCTGAGTTAGAATAGTTTTTTTCTTTCTTGTTGGATCTCAAGTGCAGAAATTTAGTTAATGGCACGAATCACACTCTTCAGTAAACGCATGTTGCTCTCTTTGGTTTAGGTAGGGTTCACCTCTTCTTTAATTTATTTATTTCCCTCTCCCTATAAGTAACCATTTGATGTACTTTCTATGTTACATTTTCATTGTATCTGTTCTTGTTAAATATATAATTTTGGTTTGCATGTATGTATTTTTAATTTATGTAGATGGTAGTGTATTAAAAATGTCATTGTATTTCTTGTATGTACATCTGGTATTTTTAATATCTATGTAATATTCCATGGTGTGCATCCTTCACATTCTACCTATTCATCTTTCTAGTCCAGGGCTAGATCTCCAGATTTTGTGTGATGCTCTGCCTCCACAAAAGCATCCCCACACATGTTCTCTCGTGGACCCATCTGAGGGTTTGTCTGTCTGTCTATCTATCTATCTATCTATCTATCTATCTATCTTCAGGTACAGAATGTGGGGTCAGAGTTTATGCATACGAGGTCGGTCCAGAAGGTATCCAGCCACGTATTATGAAAAATAGAGACATTTATTGAAGAAGATACAAGATACAAGAAACATTGTACACAGGACAATGACACTTCAGTGCCCTTCAAAGTAGGCATGTTGGGGCCTCACACAGTTCTCCCAGTCGCCATTAGCTGCCCCAGCATATTTTCCTGAATCTCATTGATGGCCTGAAATCTCTTCCCTTTGAAAGATGATCTTAGCTTTGGGAAAAGCCGGAAGTTTCAGGGCACCAAATTTGGGCTGTAGGGGGGCTCAGTTACCTGGGTGATTTGATGTTTTGCCAAAAATCTTTGCACGAGACATGATACATGAGTGGGTGCATTGTTGTGATGAAGCTGCCCATCACCAGTTGCCCATAGCTATGGCCTTCTGAATCATTTGAATAGTTTCCATGGAGGAATGTTGAAGCTTAACACAAAATTTGATGCAGACTCCTTGCTGCAGATTCTCTCTTGGTCATTTTGAATGTGACAGCTACACAGTATACATGCTCACTCAATGGCATCTACTGCCCCCACTGACTAGTAAAGCTAAGTGGCCATTGTTCATGCATGCACATTTCCAGTCCCCTCTCCTTGGCTGCCCGGTTACATCATGTCATGCAAATCATTCTCACTAGATTAACAATGGCTGGACTTCTTCCGGACAGACCTCATATATGTAATTGGTGAAGAACCTCTAGATTCCTCCCAGAACACGTGCAGAGACTGTGCTCCAACAGCAGTGCTCGGGGTCCTTTAGTCCCAGATCTCCACCAGCTCTTGGCATTATCCAGCTTTCCCAGTTTATTCAGTCTCACAGAGGTAAAGTGATGTCTCATTATTGTTGCAATTTAGTATTTCTTTGATAACTAATGAGTTCATGTACAAATAGCATTTTTTTAATCAATAGGCTTTATTTTTTAAGACAATTTTAGATTTAGAGAAAAAATGGAGCCAATGGTATGAAGAGTTCCCATGTTCCCTCCCCCTACCCCCACACACAGTTTCCTCTATCAACATCTTACATTAGTATGACACATTTGTTACAGTTAGTGAACCATAGTTTATTCATATTTTTTTCAGTTTTTGCCTAATACACTTGGTCCAGGATCCCACACCGGGCAGACACCGTAGCTATTCTTCGTGTGTGCTTAGGCTCCTCTGGGCTGTGACGGCTTCTCAGACTTTTCCTGTTTTGGATGACCTTGAGTTTAAGGAGTATTGGTCCAGATCTTTGTAGAATGTCCCCCTTTTGAGATTGGGCCGATGTTTTCTCACTAATAAATTGAGTTTATGGATCTTTAGGAGGAAGACCACAGAAGTAAAGTTTCATTTTAATTCCATCATATCAAGTGCACCTGACTCTCTACATGATTTATGGCTGTTGATGTTGACTTTGATCACCTGGTTGAATCAGTCTATCTCAGGTAGCTCCGCTCTGAATTTTCTTTTCTTCCCCCTTTTCTATACTGAACCCTTGGGAAGGAAGTCACTATGCAAAGACCACATAAAAGAAGCGGAGAGTTATTCTCCCCACCTCATCTTTTAGGAGGAAATATCTACATAATTCACTTATAATACTCTTGTAGGGGAGTTTTGTCTCTTATCTCTCATTTATTTATTTATTTTTAAAGATTTTATTTATTTACCTTTAGAGAGGGGAAGGGAGGGAGAAAGAGAGGGAGAGAAACATCCATGTGTGAGAGATACATTGATCGGCTGCCTCTCATATACCCCCAACTGGGGACCTGGCCTCAACCCAGGTGTGTGGTTTGCAGGCTGGTGCTCAGTCCACTGAGCCACACCAGACAGGGCTTCTCTCTCATTTATTAATTTATGCTATCATTTATGTATATTAATATGGACTCATTTATGAACATTTACTTTATATTTTGTGTTGCAATCCAGTACCTTTATATCTGTTTTGTTCTAACTGTGGCCACTAGAAACTCCGTATGTTGGCTTCTGCGTCCCTTTGACTCACCGCTATCTTTGTGCTTCTTTTCCTTTTTTTGAGTACTTCCTTTCTTTCTAGCAGTACGTGATTCTCTAGGCTTGTTCTGAATATTTCCTTCTCTAGTTATAGAATAGCTATTTTTCCAAGGACCCCTAGCTCCTTTTACTGGAGAATGGTGTTAGAAACCAAGATGTGGGTGCGAGGTATGTTCATTGTTCCTGGGTTATTGTTCTTTTAGGCCTCTCAGACGACAAAGCAACAGTATATGTGTGCATACTAACCCCTACATGTACACACATCTACAAATATTGTTATGTGTAGCCATCTGTAGATTTCTTAAATTAAATATGAGTCTGTTCAGATGTCCTCAACTCTAACCCATCACCACATGGGTTGTTTCCGTTTCCTTCACTTATTCGTAAATTTGCATTCCCACAATCAGAAACCTGGTTTCTACTATCTTCTATTTACTTACTTAATTATTTAATTCAGTATGTACACTGAAATTGAACAATGAAATTATATATATATGTATACACAGATATATAAATAATCCCCATAGGAAGCAACTTTATCGGCTGCAGTATAGTGCTTATCTTCAACTCCCTGTGCCTTTATTCTTATAGGCTGCATTTATTTCTAGTTATGTACGTCAACACCTTTCCCCCAGCCCCTTTGGTGAAATCGTTTCATACATTTTTCATGTAGTTAGATTCTCTTGTCATGCTCTGCCTTCTTCTCTGGGCTCAACATTTGTGTTGAGTTTTGACAGATGCGTAATGCCATGTACCCACCGTTACAATATCATACAGAATAGTTTCACCACCCCCAGAATTTTCTGTGTTTCACCTATTCATTTGATTTGATACATTTTTACTTTTATTTGTGGGTTTTGTTATATTTTCTATATTTTAATGCTTTGGTTTTAAGATTGCATATATGTATGAGTATGTGTATATATATATATATATTTGTACATTATTTTTATTGTATTTTTCCATTACTATTTATCCCCTAAGCCCTCTTCCACCTCCACCCACCCCTCTCTCTTCTGTAGTCTCCACACTGTTGTCCATGTCCATGAGTTCTTTCTCTCTCTTTTTCTTTTTCTTTTTGCTCAATCCTTGTACCACTCATCCTGAACTTTGTAGATTTTGTTATATTTTCTATATTTTAATGCCTTGTTACTTTTAGAATTGCAAATATATTTTTAATCTACATGTGTCTGTGAACTTTACCCATGGTATTCTTTGTTGAACAGAACTGCCTAACCTTGATGAAATAAAATTCATCGGTATTTTCCTATAATTTGTCCTTTTGAATTTTTTAAAGCAGGGCTCTCCCTATGTTCTGAATACACTTATCTACATCTTCCTATTAACTCCAAAAAATTATCTTTTACTTTAAAGTCATTTATTTGTAGTCTACCTTTGCATGTGCTTTTTGATAGGGTTCAAATTTAATTTTTCTATACCTGATAAAAAATTCTACACCATCTACAAAATAATCCAACCTTTTCACATTGATTCCTGGTACCATTACTATAGTGTTTTAAGTTCCCATATGTTCTTAGATTTCTATTATATCCTGTTCAACTGTTTGTATGTTATTCTATTGCTTTTTATTTATAAGTCTTGTGTTATATCTTATTTAATATCTGCTTATATACATTTCCACATATTACTCTTTATTTTTTAGGCTTCTTTGTTGTGGAGTTTTGTATTTCTACTTACATTTTGAAATAAGGATTTTGAGTGACTAATGAAAATTCATCTGGAATTTTCATGGGGGATGGCATTTAATACATGGATATATTTGAAGAGAATTGATATTTTTATGATAGTGAGTCATGCACTCCAAGAGCACAGCCTATCTTTCACTATTCAGGTTGCATTTTATGATTTTATTAGAGATTTAAGCTTTTCTCAATACATGAGCAATTTTAGAAGCTTTCTTTCATCTCTCTCTGCTCATTCTTGACTCCATTACAACTCAGCCCCTCTCCCCACTGTGCTCCCAGGCTCCAGACAAGCTTCAGGGGATTCTCCAGCCTTCAGATTCTCCAAGGGTTTTTCATAATTATTGTTATTATAATTGTTAGTTCCTCAAACGATTTTAGTTTTCTTTCACATGTGTGGTTTTCTAGGCTTGATTTTGGAGGAGGGAGTGCTAGCTGCTTGCTTTAAGTCACCATTCTGGTAAGCCTGGGTTGTTCTTAAACCTGTTTGGATGAAGCTGTGTATTGTTCTGGTGTGGGGGTGAGAGGGGAGAAGTCACTCACTTGACCTATTTCAGTAGCTGTAAAACACAGACCTGCCTGACTTGAAACTGCAGGCCCAGGTGTAAGAGTACAAATGGGGCCCACAGAGCATACACCTAAATATTAGGAAATTTGAAATCAAGCTGCCAAGATTTAAATAAATAAAATATGTTCTCACCTCCTAACTTGGCGCATACGCCTTCGTAACAGCCTGAAAAACCAGGTTTAAGTTTTAAATCCTTAGATCCTTCTGAATTCTCTAACAGGTCTTGGCAGAATGCACAAAGCCAGTCTGCACCCACGGCCTTTCCCTATTTCCTTCCCAGTTGCAACTCCGTCCAGCTAAGATGATCTCATACACACGCGTGTGCAGACCTTGGCCCACATGTTTAAACCCTATTCGCGTCCTCTACAAAGACTGCCTGTTAGCCCAGGGACAGTGTGCCCTATGTAGAGAGGAGGCCTGTGCAGGTGCTAGAAGTCTGCATGAAATTCTGGCATCCTGGGCACTAGAATGAGGTCTAGAAGGAGGAAGAGGGGGGATTCTTAGGTGTGCCTGGCCCAATGGGGGGGGTCCTGGCTGGACAAAGGCTAGAACAGGGCACCCTAAAATATGGTGCCCTAAAGTATTCCTGGGTCTAAAGAAGTTACTGATCAAGTCTTACTGTTTCCTTTAAGCTTTGAAGAAAAATATAATTCCTTTCATTTAAATTCTGAAGTGTAGTTGTTGCCTAACACGGTACAAGGGAGAGCTTTCTGTTTTGGGAATAAAATGAACTGTGAATTATGAGAAGAGAGACACCTCTCCCTAAACCCCCATTCTTTCTGTTCCACCTGCGAGTGGTACATCTGAATCACAATCTCCCTCTTTCTCAGCCAGGCTTCTAAATGAGAATGTAGTGACTTAAAACAGAGGCCGGAAAGCGTGGATGGTGACTGGGGCAAGCAGGCCCCCTTTTAATGAAACCTCAGTAACTGCGGACAGCATGGTTGTTTTAACGTTGCCTTATGATTGAGTGTAAAATCAAATAATGTGTTTACTTGATTATGTATGTATGGTAAAAAGAGCCTGATCCTAAAACGTCCAAATCACTAACGCCCTTAGCATGTTATTCGATGAGCAGGAGCAGTCTGTTATTAAGGAGGGGAGGTGACAAGATGTAACCCTTGTTCCCATTTTGTAAAGACTGTGTCCTGGATTGGCAGCTGCACGCATCAATCTCTGATTAGACAGACCGGCAGCACTGTTTTTCAGATAAGGCAGCAGAAACGTCTCAACTCTCATAAGTGTGCAAGATAGAGGACAGTGGAGTTTCGATGCTCATTTATTGTCCTTCCTGTGTCTCGAATCCTTGCGACTAGAGGGATGATGAAAGCGACAGCCTCCTTGCCCTTGGAGCGCCGCGGAAGGTACGGTGAACCGAGGTCTCCCCAGTCGGTGTACCCAGGTAGCCTGAATTTCTGGGTAGAAGGTCAGTTCTTTGTCCAATGTTTCCTATACAGTCAAATGTTGGTTGTCGAACATCTTGGTTCTCAGACAATTCAGTTCTCAACCAAGTTGTTCATGGAAAAAAAATGTCTCAGTTGTCTAACACCTTTGGGTCTCAATTCTCTACCCAGCAACCCTTTTGTGCTGATACCTTTATGATCAATTACGTATATCTCAGGAGACAAAGGAGATGGGGTTTTCAAAAAAGTCTCTTCTCAAACAGTTTCCTGGAACAAATTAAGTTGGAGAACTGAGGTTCCAGTGTATTCTGCCCTTAAGTTGGAGCAGAGGAGTGGAGGCAGTGGCCAGGCACACCGACAGGCTCACAGACAGAACTCTCTCTTCGTTTTAGTTAAGTATTTAAACCACAGAACACTCTAGCTCCATGGTTGTTTCTCAGGAATGGCTAAGAAATAGAAGAAAGACCTGGAAGATCTATTTTCAGGAATAATAATCTTTCCTAAATTTATGGCAATAATAATGCTTTCTGAAAATTTAAAATAATTTTAAGTGTTTTTAATTTTTAATTTTTGATTTTAGAGAGAGGGGAAGGGAGGAAGAAAGAGAGGGGAGAAACATCCACATGAGAAAGCAATAGTGATTGGTTGCCTTCCGTGTGTGGCCCCACTGGGGACTGAACTTGCAGCCCAGGCACGTCGTGCCCTGAGCGAACCTGTGATATTTCAGTTTGTGGGTCGGTGAGCAAACAACTGAGCCACACCGACTGGGACTCTTAAAAATTTTAACATGTCAGGAAAGTTTCCTCAATGTTTACATTCTGTAACCATGGAAATGTTTAGAGCAGTGATTTTAAAATATAGCTTTTAATTATTTATTAAAAAATAATATAATTGACTTTGTATAATTACAATTGATGGCAGTATTGATTTTGTTTGAATTAAAATTAATCACAGGTTTCATCATTGTAGTCTTTTGAGTTAGCAATTGATAATTCTTCATAATTACTGTAATTTTCCGCTTTTTACATAGAAACAATCTATTAGAAATTAGAATGTGTGAGCATAATTGTTGGTATACTATATTATATGTCACATTTGGGAACATATGAACGACAATTAGCCATGTGTAGGAAAACCTGGAATTAAAAACTTATTGTGGGTTAACATTTATTCTTTTTCCCCCTGTGTTAAGTTTGTAGTACTTTTGGCTTTATTTTGACTTCACACGAGTTTCTTATTTTCATCTGATTAATTTTATAATATCAACTTACTCTATGAACTAGTCATCAGATTACTGATATTTCTAGAAAGTAATTTTTAAAATGGTTGGTGATTTTGTTTCCGCTCAGCAAGTCTACACCTGACTTACAGTTCACTTGCATAACTTCACCAGCCTTACATGTGCTGTGTCACATTTGCCTGGCCACTGCCAGTGACAAATATGTGGACCTAAGAAATTTCTAAATGAGGACAATCTCTGTTTCACCTCCCTCTACCTTTCACACCCCTCCGCCTTCTCCAAGGCTGTCCCCAATGATGTCAGCTCCTCCATTTCCGAATGGCCTGCGGGTGTTCGGATGGAACATACCCTGGTCAGTGTGGTTCAGGGTCATCATCTGCCTTTACTGCTCAGGGTCCCCTTCTCATGGCTCAGAGCCCTCGCCACGCCAGTCTTTAAGTATTTTGAATCTCGCCCCGTGAAAGGCCTTTGCCTCATTCCTTTCTTAACAAGATTGGCTTTTAAGAAAGTACTTGTGGTCTAAGTTATTTACATATTTCTATGGATTGGGGTCACTGTCGGATTCCCAAGGGCCCTGACTTGGAGAACGGTTGAAAGAATTTTGTCCCAGGCAGGGGTGACTTGGAGGAACAGGTGAGACCCCCAGGGGGTTGGCTGGCCTCACGTGGGCAGAGAGGACATGTCCACACACTGCAGCCCGGTCTCCTGGAGGGTCAACCGCCCTGAAACATTTTCCCCATCCATGTGTCTCTAAAGTTTGAGTTACATATTGAGTCCTTTGCCTTCTACTTTCGGCCGATATGTTTTTATAAGTAAACAATTATTTACTGTGAAAGAGATACCAAATTAAAAGGGCTTAACCTATTAGCCCTATTTGAAGACTGGGTAAACATATCAAACATAATAATAAAAACAAAAACTTGCTGTTGTCAGAGCACTGGAAACCTTGAGCAGAGTTTGTGTGAAAAGGGGTAAGTAAAAACTTACCCCCTTACTTTTTTTTAAGTAAAAAGCATGAAAGTCCAGAGCAGGTTGTTGAGGGCCTTTGAAGACACACTGTCTGCTCCCTATTTGCTCAGTTACGTGGTTCAGAGGCTGACTATGTGTGTACAGGTGGCACCAGGACTTATTTTAACTTAGTATTCGATGTGTCATCTTCCCACCTCTCACTAGCGTAAGCAAAAAGTACAAAACCAAGCCATTTATGATGACTTTTCAACTAGAGGCTGATGAATGATGTATCATTCTCATGGTCCTCTGGACTTCAATTCCCAGGTAGGATTTCGGTAAAGCCAGCTTGCCTGGTGAGATGCAGGAAGTGAAATGACAGATGGTGGTGCCCCTTACCTTGGGCAAGAAGCATTACAAAGCAACCCGGGCAGGATCTAACTTTAATAGCAGAGAGCAGCAATTCACCTTAAAGAGCCTGTGCTGATATTCAAATTCTGAAACTTGTCACGGAGTTTTGTTCTCATCTTCACCTTGAGGTTTCTCATCTTTCTGCTTGCATCATTTACTCCTTAATTTCCTGGTACCCGTCTGCCTTTCCCACTAGAGAGGAGCTCCTCTGGGGATAGGGACTGTGCTTTGTAAATGCTGACTAGATCTCAGTAAATATTTACTTAAAAGATAATGTATTTTGTAAAACATAGCCTAGCGAGATAGGAGTTTCTTGTGGAAATAGGATAAAGGGAAATATAAATAAAAGCTAATTATTTTTTAACCTGATTATTAAGGTTGATAGTGAAATACCTTTCAGAATTGCTGTGTACAAATAGGGTCCTCCCCAAAAAGAATTATCTGCTGGAGGGAGGGCCCCTTGTAGTGCAGGCTTCCCTGGCTAGGTGAGGGTTCTCGGAACCCCTCTGTAGCCATGTACCAGCTGGTGTTGTCATGAGAGGCTGTGTATTACTTCAGGGAAATTTTTTTGAACACTCTCTCAGTGGGTCTGTCCATTTCACTATGGGTGATTTATGAGCACACCTACCCACGGTGTGCTGAGACTTCCACAGTTTTAGACCAAAAACAGCATGACCTCCATGCCTTACCCCCCCTATTCACCAGATCTTGCCCCAGGTGGCTTTGTTTGTTTGTTTCCCCAGATGAAAAAAGTCCTCAAAGGGAAACGTTTTGCTGACATGGAAAGGTAAAACAGAAGGCAGAAGCACTAAAATGCATCGAAATTGGCAAGCTCAAAAGAACTGTTTTGAGCAGTGGAAAAAAACAACTTGATAGGTGTATTGCGTCAAGTGGGGAGTACTTTGAAGGTGACTGACGTTTGAACACGTAAGAATAAATACACAAGTTTTTGTAAAGAAATTCCAGGGGGGTTGGGTCCCCCCTTGTATATCCAGCTGCCACTTACATACATGGGGTATGTAAGGAGGTTGAAAGTGTATAGGGCCCGGAGTCAAACTATCTGGATTTAAAAACCCCAACAGTGCAAGCTAGTTTTTGACCTTGGCGGCATCATTTAAGCACACCGTGCCTCAACTTCCACAGCTGTAAAATGTGGACAGTAGTAGTAGTATCTACCTCATAGAGGTCACTGAAGCTAATGTATAGATGGTGGTTTTAAAACATCCCCAAATTATCTGATGCTCCATTCATCAAAATATGCAGTGTATTTCCTCTCCTCTTCAGCCTGTTTGGGTCCTCACACTGCCCGTTCGACTGTGTGGACAGACTGTGGTGGAAAGGCCTCGCCAGACTTCCGCAGGTGGATGAAAAGTGGTCCTCCCTCCGGGAGCGTGTTCCGACATCCCCAGTCCGGGATGCTTGAAACCAGCGATAATACCAAGCTCTATACATGTACAGTTTCTCCCTATGTGTACATACACACCTGTGGTAAAGTTTAATGTATAAATTAGGCGATTTCATCGGTAGAATATTTATTTTTACCATAGATCTTAGCAACCTAACATATTTTTTCTTTCCTTATTAAGTTGAGAACTTCTACCTTTTTACTTAAATGAAGTACTTTATGGCTTCTCTTTGGCATGTCTGAATTGCCGGCACCGCTATTCTTGAGCTTTGGGACGTCATTAAGTAAAATCAAGGTTATTGAACACAAGCACGGTGATACGGGGCAGTAGATCTGATAACCTAGACAGCCACTAGGTGGCTAAGGGGTGGGGAGTGTAGACGCTGTGGACGAGCTGGGTGAGGGAATTTTACATCCAGGAGGGGAGGCAGTGGGATAGTGTGAAGTTTCATCACACTACTCAGAATCCTGCACAATTTAAAACTTGTGAGTTTTTTATTTTTGACGATCTCCAGGTAATATTTTCAGACCAAAGGTAACTGAAACTATGGAAAGGAAAAGTGTGGTTGGTGTTGTGGGGAGGACTTCTGTGTACCTTGGAAAACCATCCGAAAGCCTTCAGCCACCTTGTGAAAAGCCTGGCTGCGCTGAGGCTGCTGTGCGAGGCCATCTGAATAGACCACCTAGACAGGGGTGCCCGAGGAGGCCCAGGTATTAGGGCCCCGCGGCTTGATTCCTCTGAGGCCAGGCGAGCTTATGTGAACAAAAAAGCTTTCCAGATGGTCTCCGCCCCAGCCGCTGCGTGAGGGCAGCTGCTCGAGAAACCCTGAGCCCAGGCGACCCCCAGATTCAGGAGCAAATTTGTTTTAAGCTGCTTTAGCTTAGAGCTGCTAAGAGGTAGATAAGTGTGTTTGTTATTGTTAGATCAGTCTTTGCTGTTGGTGTGCTGTTATCTCACCTACCCCACGTTATCTGTAAATTAGGGGAATTAGGGCCTGCATTCTCTGCCTCAGGTGATTGTGATGAAGATTAGATGAGATGATGTAGAAAGTCCTTTGAAAAGTAATACAGCAACTACTTTAAAGGACACATGGACCAAATCAAGGGGGAGGGTGGAGGTGGGGGAGGGAGGGGGAGAAAAGGCACACAACTGTAATTGAATAACAATAAAAAATTAAAAAAAAAAGAAAAGTAATAGTGTATTTTACTTTTTTTACATTTTTCTTTCCTAAGCTTAGCAGGAGTTTAATATTGAGAAGGTATCTGTACTCCATTTCTAATGTTATCTTTTTAAAGGTAAAATGGATTGAATGTTTTCTTACATTTATTAACATTTTTAGGAACTAAATGAACAACTTACATGAATCATTTACTCTTTGTATACAAAGTTGCCAGAATGACACAGTTGTTAAAATCCCAGAGAACAAAAATTGAAAATTCAGTATTTTGCTAATTGGGCTTCAAACTTTTCACGTTCTAAGTAAAGTACAAAGTAAGCGTGTTCTGGGAGGTGATTAAGTACTGTCAATTTGATCAGGGTGTGGTTTCAGGGTAGATTTCTGCACAGCCACCTGCATTGAGACCTGCTGTCCACAAGGTGGAGGCAAAGACTTTTATTGGAAACAAGCGTGCAGTCCTGAGGCTTTTCCTGGTTCAGCACACAGCTGATGCAAAGATCCCTGCTTCTGATACTGAAGAGTGAGGACACAGACACCTAGTTCATTTTTAGAAAACTTCCTACTGGGGTAGACACCATACGGGAATCCCAAACCCCTGACCTATGGATGGGTAAGTAGGTACTATCGTTAACTGCAAAGTAGAACTTGCCAAAAAGCTTAGTTCACGAAAGTAGGAACCTCGCCCTGGTGGGTGTGGTGGAAGGAACAATGAGGTAGGTACCCTCCTCGCTTAGTGAACGAAAGAGTATTTCAGGGCCTGGAAGAAATGGGAAGGATGAATTAGCCTCTGGGAAAGGCCATCTTTTGAGTTATTATCTATGGGGTTTTCTTTAATAAGAGACAAAAATTTCATTCTATGATTGACACAATTCTCATAATGCCACAGCAGACTGAGATAAAGTCGTGTTAGAAATTTACCCTTGGGTGATATAATCAGTCACTTAGCCAACAGGCGCTTAACTGGCTGATCTCAGATGCTTTTGTTTTTTAATTAGGGGGAGCGGGCCACGCTTCTAAAGCAGAGTCGAGGGCTTGGTTGCACAGCAGTTTCCAATGAAGACTGATTGAGCCTCTGAGAGCCGTCTGGGCACTGCTCGGTTTTGTTTGGTTTCCCTTCAAAATTCCTCTAGACGATTCCGATGTGCAGCTAGGGTTGAGGATCACGGGTGTAGGAGTTGGGTGGGCGGGAGACTTATGTGGCGGGGAGAGGTATACAAAGGGCCATGAAAAGACAACCTTGTAAGCCTTCTTGTTTATTTTTATCTGTTTATCTCCAAATTGAGTAAACTCTCAAGTTGATTAAATTCTTGCTTATTAGAGCATATTGTTGTTGAGTTAAATGACAAAATAGAAATGCTTTTCCCTTGTTATGTTTTTCAATTGAAGTCTCCATACCCAGGAATTTTGCTTTTGAAGAATTTCCAGGGGAAGCGTTAAAGAATCCACTAATCCTGTGTAGACCGTTGAAGGGAATAGTTCTCAGGTGGTTGTTTAGGAATCACCTGTGGGTTGACTTAGGAATCCAGAAAAACACAGAATGTTAGTACTGCAACTTGAAGGACTTTAAACCTTGTAAAGGACAACAAAAATAACAGATGGTTTCTGCGATGCTTAGATTTTATGTGTCAGCTTGGCTAGGCTACGGTGCCCATTGGTTTAGCCAAGCATTGGTCTAGAGTTGCTTTAAAGATATTTTGTAGATGTGATTAACATCTATTATCAGCTGCCTTTAAGTGACAATTACTTTTGATGCTGTGCATGGGCCTCATCCAATCAGAGGAAGGCCTTAAAAGCAGAAGCTGAGGGTTCAAAAAGAGTTCTACCTCAAGACTGTAACATAGAGATCCTGCGTGGGTTTCCGCACTGTTGGCCTCCTCACTGACTGCGGACTTGCCGGCTCCACAACTGGGTAAGCCGGTTCCTTAAATTTCTCCATCTCTCTATCTCCTATTATTCTTACTTCCTTGGAGAACCCTGATGGATACAGTGTAAATGCCGTTCTTAGAAACAAAGTAGAGCTTTGTTTTGTCATAGTGAGGACCCAGGTGTTTGAAAGAAGGTGACATATAAGGTATAAAAATATGACGACTACTTACATAACTGACATTACCCAGTCAAATCGGCTGTGGTTGAGAAGAGAAGGAAATTCAGAAACATTTCTTTACTGTTGGGAAACACTTAGGAAGTAAGCCCAGATTTGGGCAGTCTCCTCAAAGGGTCTCAGCTTTCTTCAAAATGAAACAAGACATAATTATGCATATAAAGTCTAAAGTTAAAACTTCTCTATCAAAATGATAGAATATTTGGGTAAGTGATTCTTAATATAAAAAACTGGTAGAAGGTGTTCAGAGTTCCCTGTAAAGTATATCCAGGGGAATCATGAAAATACTCCTTTAACTAATTATGTAATATTTATTGAATACTTTGTGACAAAAAGTCACCCAGTTCTACCTGCTCAGACATAAAAATACTTGAGTAAAATGGACTCGTTTTTAGTGGTAATTGAACAGTTTGTAAATGTAATTACTTAAATAAGAGCAGCAGAATTTTCCAAAAGTAATTTCTTAGAGCAATAATTCTGGGTGATATCCAAAGGAAAGGGGTCATGGTTAAATTTAGGAAAGAGTAAATTGTATACAGTAACTTGTGACTCTTCAAGGGAGATATATTGGGTTGGCCAAAAAGTTCATTATATTTTCTTCTGTACGATGGCTCTAGTACTGTTAGTTTTGACTTCATTTGAAACAATTTTATTAGATTGTATCATGACAGCTGTTGTATCAGCATGCAACTAAAAATAAAACTTATCAAACTTGGTGAATTTTTGTGCAGTCATTTTAATACTGAAGATGGGAAAATAGATGCAACATTTTCAGTGTATTATGCTTTATTGTTTCGGGAAAGGCAAAAATGCTCCTGAAACACACAGATTTGTGCAGCGTATGGGGGAAGGTGGTGTGACTGATTGAACATTTCAAAAGTGGTTTGGGAAGTTTCTCGGTACTATTGGTGTATTGGCAAAATCATTCTTTGCTGTGTAGCTTTCTTATGGATTGGAAGACGTCTAGCAGCCCCCCTGGCCTCTACCCACTTGAAGGCAATAGTGGGAGATGGCCAACATACTCACAATGCCCAAATCAATGAAGTTATTGGTGAAAATGAAAATGTCTTTTATGTTATTGAAAAACATACCAGACTTTTTGGCCAACCCAATATTATGTTTGTTTCCCAAACCAATTTGATTAGGAAACACATTCTTCAATATTTCCATTGATCTCACATAGACGTTGGAATTGAAAGCTGAGTCTCTGTGTTTCTGTATACTAATGCTGTTAGTTCACTGGCTCTTAGGGAGTCTCATTCTCCTCATATTTTGTCAGTGATACTGACGCCTCCGAGTTGGTGTTGAAGCTTCAGCAAGATAATTTTGGAAGTAAAAGATAATTTAAAAAATTTAAAATGCTGCCTAAATATAGTTTGTTGCTTTTGTTACTTTGTGGCATTTAATGCACTTCCCTATTTGAAGTTAATTTCCCATTTTGAAATCTTTGTGGGAGGGAGGGTTATACCTTCTGCAGAAGCTGCGGGGGGCAGGCATTTTATTTCTCAGTTCCTGGCAGCTAAAGTCTTGGGCACTTGACCTTGGCTTAGTTAATGGAATGCTCCCTACTGGGACTTAAAATCTTGAGGAGTGACCAGGGTGATTTGGTTAATGTGATTCCAGTTATATTTGCTATAGAATGTTTCATCTCTACAGATAACTCTACAAATACCATTAGATGATTCAAATTCCTTGAGGCAATTGACTATAAATATAAGTTTTCCTTAGCTTGTATTTGTTTCTGAGAGGTATGTTTTCATGAAAATAATGATCTTTCATTCATATGTTAAGTCAGAACACCTTCATTTTCTTCGGGCAAAGAAAGCATATAGAATATCATTTATAGTGTGTATTACACACACATATATGGTTAATTGAATCAAGTGGAAATTAAGATGTTTTAACTGCTCTTAAGAGTCTTTAGCAAAAATAAACTTGTTCAGACCAAATTCCACTCCCCCACCCCCAAGGAAGATACTACCTAATTAATGCCATATAGTTTGCAGCTGGGAGCAAGAAATTCTCAGGAATTTTTTTTAGAAGTAAGCCATCTTAGGCTATTTACGGTGGAAGGCTGGCTAACTTTTCTGTAATAGTACCTAAGCCCGAGAGGCAATCAAGGAATGGAGCTTAGTGTGCTGGGAGTTGTAAAGCGGATGCTGAAAGCTGTGGATGCTTTAGAGAGGCACAGCAGGGGTCTAGCAATAAGCAGGGCCCTGTGAGGCTGAGGCTGCCTACTGCAGTGTCTGAAAATCACAGGCACAGTGTTGAAGGTCAGCATCCTAACATCATCCTCAGAGGCATTTGTGGTTTGCACTCTATTTCAATTTATTTTGATAGCAAATCATTGTACTTATCACTGTACAAAGATTTTGTAGCTGATAAAAACCGGGGAGTACCTAGTTGTCCCCCCAGGAGCGTGGTTCTGCCTGGGTTAGGCCTCAGATGTCATTTCCAGGATGGTTCCAGCTTTAGGTCTATGAGAATCATGGAAATAAATGTTAGAAAAACAGCTATTGGGCAACAATCATGATACTGCTTAACAGTCAAGTTATTTTTATGTTTAAAGATGAACCTGTGTAGCGTGACCTGTACATCCACCGTGGCCACCTGATGAGTCCAGAGAGAAAAATGTAGGAAATTCCCAAGACCTGCATATAAAGCCATCTCTTGGGCTAAGGTACACTATACACTTTTTTCCTTCAATAATGTGTGTGACTTACTGCTTTGAGAGTGAATATTCACTGCCGGGGCATGGGGAGGGAAAAAAACACCAGCAACAGTGGCAAATGAGCCTCCCACCCCCACTTCAGTCAGGGGATTGAGCCAATGGTTTAGTTTAGTAGTGGTGTTTTAGTAAAACAGAACGGGGGTTGTTATCAAATCACCTACTTTGTAACGAGGCAAATGTGCCTTCCCCTTGATTTCTCCTTTTCCTAAGACAGTACAGCAGAGTTGTATCAAAACTATTTGCACAGTGAAATAAATCCCGGCTTTCATTGTTCTGAATGAGTTTAGACCTTGAGTGAGGTTTCTCTCACAGCGTAAGCACCTGGTGGTGCTGAGGGTGATTCTGGTGTTTCAAACATGTTCTTTCAACCTGACTCTGCAGTGGGAGCCTACTTCTCTATCCTTGACAACCCAGGAAATACTAATCGTTTCCGAAGCTGAAGGAAATAAAGAGATAACTGGCTTTGTGGGACTCATTAAGAGACAGTAATTCTCTCTCCAATGGGCATGCAAATGTGGCCACACTCAATTTTGGAGCTTGACGAAAAATCAGCCAAAGGGACCAATAACTGCAAGGATGACAACTCAGGTTTATAAGACTTCAGTTAAGAATGAAATAGCATCAAACTGTTGATGGGAAGACGTGAATTGTAGATGTACCTAAGAATGGGAACACCTGGGACAAAGGCTTCAGCTCTTGGAAGCTGTTCAAATCTCTGAAGAGGAGTAGGCTCAAATTGAAAAGAAATACCTAACCCGCCAGAGTTGGTTTAATAGCTCTGGGAGCTAAGGAGAAAGTTTCCTCGTAGAATTGTGTGAGGCCGTAGTTGTCACCCAAGCCAAAATTCTCTCCTGAGAGCAGCATGCCGAGGGAAAGCTTGCAGTTGCAGAGTGCGGTGACTAAGCCTCATTCCATATGTGGGTTGTATTTTTTAGCTTCTTGTCTTTGCAAGACAAGTGGTCTGGATAGATTTCGTGTCCAGAAAATTTTTCATGTAACATAATTTTTTAAGAGAATCTATTATACATCTTTGTCAAATAGATACCTGGGCTTTAGCACCTACACCCCCCATCCCTCCAAATAGTTTTAGTAACTGCCTCACACTAAAGAGCTTGGGCCACTTCTGCCATTGGACAGCCAACCTGTTTCAGGAAGAGAAAAATCATAGAAGCAGCAGTAGCAGGGAGAACAACTTTGCTAGTATTACTGCTATTATTTTCTACACATTTTCTACACATCTTCTCAGTCATCACAACAATACTGAGAGGTAGATGTTATAATTTTCTTTTTACAAAAAAACCCCTTAAGCTTTAGGGAATTGAGATAATTCATTCAGGTTCACAAAGATAGAGTTAGAATGGGGATTCTAATCCAGATGGGCTAATTCCAAAAATAAGTTTCCTTGAGTAGCCCCATTGTACTTCCTCTCAGAGTGTTATATTTTTTGTTTTGTTTTGATTTTTACTATTTCAGATAATTTGTGTAGTTGAGAATTGAAAACCTGAATATGATGCAATGATTTAATTTCACTTGTCAATAGCTTCTGCATCTATATCATTTTGGGGGAAGTTGTCAGTAAATCAGCAAAATGAAAATTTCACTTCATTGAAAATCCTCTACTCAGTTAAGATCTACCAAAACCATTACTTTTATAAATTTTTAAATCTCAGAAGTAATATTAAAATGAATGCAATTAAATCTAGGGAGGAGATTTTTTTCTTGAAATATACAAAGTTGAGGTCATCTTTGGTTTAAGGTATGGAATTTCGTCACATGTAATATCCGAAAGAAGCAAGTGATGATATTTCAATAGTATCGCTTTAAGAATGCCTCTTTTCTCCTAACAATACTACTGTGTTATCTCTAAGACGTGATGAACTGTCTTAAACCCATTTTGTTCTATCTAATGCATCAAAATCCCTGAAATGATCTCCATGCTGTCACTATCTTAGCTATGAGGTTACGATGGATATTGTCCCAGACCGGGGACCCAGACTCTAGTCCTAAATGTGCTAGAAGTTGGTTGTGTATACTTGTGTAAGCTCCTTCACTTTTCCAGATGCTTCATACTCTCATCTATACAGTGAGTTTGAATGGCCATTAGAATAAATAATTTGGAAGGGTCCTTCCCATTCTGTGATTTTTAAAATGCATTACACAGAACTGGGTTTTCTTGCTGCCTTTAAAAACAGTACGTACCTAAGATAGTTCATATGCATCAGGACTGCAGGGTATTCTTTATTTCAGCATCAATCTGAAATTTTTAAAAAAGTTATCTAATTATTCATGAAATATTTTATTTGTAGACTGTTAGATTATGAAGGTAAACAATTTAAACCTTGATTAGAGAAAAGGATTCTTGTTAAAATGCAGTTTTATATTGAACTTTTATTGGCCAGCCTTCATATTTACTTAGTTTTTCAAGTCCCTGCCCTTGGACAGTTTAGAGTCTACTATGGAAAATAGAAAAGAAAAAAAGTGCTAATTATTGGGCGTGCACTGTGTTAGGGGTCTTGAGTGCCAGAGGAGGGTTCCGGAGCATCTACATTGAATCCTGAATCTTGATGAGAGATAACCAGGGTACAGAATGAATATAGCGTAATCCAGGAGGAGTCTACATGTGCAAAAGACTTAAGAAGGTAAGAGCAGGTTTGAAGTACTTAGGAAAACTTCAACAAGGACAGGAGAACCAAAGCAGGAAGAATAAGAAGCAGTGATAGATCAGGCCGGAGTGGAAAACAATGGTCCAAACTCTCTTGATTAAAAAAAAATATATATATAGACTTCAATTTAGAAGCAATGCAGAGCTATTAGAAGAACATATTAGCCATTTTTTTGTGTTACAGATGGGATTGGGTGTGAGGTATTGTGATGACTAGAGATGAGAGACCAATTAGGAGGTTGTAATCCAGGTAAAAAGATGGTCTACGTGTAAGTATCAATAATGTAGGAAAACCTGGGGGTGGTATTGAGAGGTATTGAAAGAGTTAGAATTGATAGGATTTGGAATATGTTTGGGTGTATATGGAAAAGGAGAAGAAATTAAGGATCACTGCTTTTATCTTGGATAATGAATGAATGCTAATCATAGAAATAAATTTAGGCAATAGTAGAGGAGGTTTTTAGGGAAATATTTGGGCTACATTAACTTTGAATTTCTTCTGGGATGATAGAATCCTTAATCACTTGAATGAGAAGCTTGGTACAGAGCGGGGAGGTCCTGACTGCAGGTAGAGATCTGGAGGTTAGAGGCATGTCCATGGATGAGAACACGTGGGGAAGATGTAATGTCATATAAAGTGAAGAACATGAAAAAAATCCCTGGAAAACAAATTTAAGGTGTGGGTAGGAGAGCATAATATGACACAGAATGAGAAAGCAAAGAATCACAGAAGAATAAAAGGTGGAGTATGAAAATGGAATTCAGTAACACTACTGACCTGGTGTCATTTTTGCTATTTTAACAATAATTTTGGATCAATAGGTAATAGTCTTTTGATATCAGTACTTTGCTTTTGTTATTGGCTAAGTTGGGGCCGAAGCCTGACAATGCCAATGCCATGGAGAGCAACAGACTCGTGTGGAATAAACTTAAGGCTTTCCTAACATCCTGCAAACTTGTATGTCTCCTTCAACCATCTGTAAAAGGAGAATTAAGATGGCACCAATTATTTAGAACTGTTTTTGATCATTCTATGAACACATATACATAAGGCTATTCTGCTTAACAATACTCTTTGTTAAGCAGAATATTAATGGCTTAACAAGGCCATTAATATTCTGCTTAACAAAGAGTATTGACTTTATAAATTCTAGTTATGACATCGAGTATCACAAACTCTTGCTAAACTGAGAGGGAAATTCTAGTGGATAGGCCAGCTCTTTATAAAATACAGGAGAGAAAGGAAAATGGGGAGGAGGGAAGGGGATACAAGAGGAGAAGACAGTCAGGCTCCTCTTTGCCCAGTGTCCACTTGACTGTTCCCATTTGTTTCTGTTTTCAAGATATTAATGATCAACTCCAGTATGAAATAGTGACTCTCTGAATATTTTGTAAAATCATGGTGGATGCCCACTAGCACTCTGGTGAGACACTTAGTGGAAGCATCGCGATAAGATAACAAGAGTGCATAGGAACGCCCTGTCTAACTGTGGAGCGAGAACATTTCAAGTCTAATTTTGCAACAGTATGTTTTTCTGCAGCCAATGGACCTCAGTGGCATAATAAAGAATGCCTTGGTAAAGCCAAAAGAAAACTACAGCAATTGTTCTATTTTCTGATCATTTCAAGGTCAGGGTGAGAGTAAGTCTAGGTTACCGCATAAGAAACATATGGTTCAAAAGCCCCTTCTGCCACTCTTCGAGGGACTATGCCAAGGATATTTACAATGGCAGATGGAGGTGGATCCCAGGATAGAAATGACTTGGAGGGAGTGGGCTTTACTTTAAAGGAAAATAATTGTCAAGCAAATGTTGGACAAGCAGGTTTAATGATAAATTTTAATCCAAATGTGATAGGAGAAGTGGGATAAATATTCATACTAAGCACTGAGAATTTTAAAGCGAGTATGCTGTTCTATCAGATGTTGCCAGGACATGAAGGCAAAGCAGAGGTGATCTCGCTTGCCTAGCTATGAGATCAATGGGGAAGGAAAATCAGAAAAGAAAGGTTAGTAGAAACCGAGAGGGTCTATCTCCAAGTGCTCTAAATAATCAAATGTGCCCACGTGTCTTGACAACTCCATTCGTCTCGCTCTCCGTTGGCAATTACTGACAGATTGGCTCCTTGGCAGCACCACTGCTATACATTCACTGCTTATAAAGCAGAGAACAAAGTCACAAACTTGCCTTATATTGTAGTTGAAAGTAGTTTTTAAATGGCAATGTGTTAAAATGAAATATATACTGAAAGGCAACTCAAAAAAGTGAAAAGCAAGCCACTTGAAGGAAGGAAGCTTGCATTTCGTGCATAAAGCTGTCTGTCTGGTGTGATGTCAAAACAGGAAAGTGCGTATTTACTATTTTTTGTTGTTGGTAGTTAGAGATGGAAGAAGTGGGGTGGGACAGAGAGAGAGACATCGGTTTGTTGTCCTGCCCACGTATGCATGCATTGGTTGATTTGTGTGTGTGCGCTGAGCAGGGTGGGGAACAACCCACAACCCTGGCATTAGAACATAGCTGCCCGGCCAGGGCCAGAAAAGCGTGTATTTAGACAGATAACAGGGACTGAGGGAGAGTTACAGAAGTGATATATTTGACAGAATGTAAACACATATTTAGATGTTTCCCCTTTTTTCAATAACTAAATTAGACCCTCAGAGAAAATTCTGCTGATTTTATTTTTATGGGATAAGACAACCTAACTTTACCTGTTCTATTACCAAAAGCAAACTGGTAGTAAAGGAACTGCTCAATTTAATTGTTTAATGCTAAATGTTTTAATGTCAATAATGATGAACGTATTCCAACACTTTAGTTCTCTCGGTATTTTTGTTTAGAATCTTACTTGGTTTGAATTTTAATAAAAAGACAAATATCTATTTCTCAGCAGAATTTAAAGAATGAGCATTTATTCTACTGTACTCATGTCATCTGGAATTCTGACTCTACAAATTGTTATAAAGAATATTAGCAATTAGGTGTGTAACTAGAGGAAAAAAATGTAGAAATTGGAAGAGATACCAATCTCTAAGGGTACAAAGAAAAATGAATAAGATGTTGTAAAATTTGTCAATTTGTCAAACTGATTAAGACTTGTTAGGCACTATCTAGTAAAAAAACAAAACTGCACTAAAATATTAAGAGAATTGGTAGGCATACCTCAAGACTTAAAAAAATACTTTACACAGGCTAATTTTTAAAAAGTCACTTCAAGTATAAAAAAGCTGCTAATGGGAACAGAGAATAGACTTTTTCTGGATGATAGAGAAAGCCAGACTAGAATCAGCAGAAATTATGAGGGAGATATCATGGTTTAATTTTAAGAAAAAAATATTCTCATAAGTGAAACTTCCTGGCAGTGAAATAGGCAACTTGTAGGAGAAAATTGAGTATAGGTATGTAAGTGGAGGCCGAATGATCTCTGAATGAAATTACTGAGTGAAAAATTATACTAGATGATCTTTATAGTCTTCCTATGTTTACATTTTGTAAACTTTTAAAAATTAGGCTCTTGGATACTTTCAATGTACTCTAATAGAACAATGAATATTTAAAACTGAATAAAATAATAGAACAATGAAATGAGGCTGTGTTGCTTTCATGTTTTAATAAATGGATAAAAACTCATGTGACTTCTTGGGGGGGAACATTCTTTAACTTATAGTGAAAGTTTCTAATTGGAATTATATCAGCCTAAGTGGTATTTACTTTTACATTATAGGTAAATTATTTTATGTGCAAAAAAATGAGTCAAAATGTATTATGAATGCTTGTTCTCAAACACATGAGAAACAATCATAAACCCCAGTCAAAAAATCTCAGCCACCACCAGAGTAGGGGAACGATGCAACTTAACATCATGAACTTCAGAAAGAGGTAGACAAAGGAAGAAAGCATTTCGATATGGTATAGAGTTGGTCTTAACCCTGCGTCTACACAGCAGAAATGGAATGGGTGAGACAACAGAATGCTTGGAATTGTCACTAATATTTCCAACTTAGTAGTAATAGTGAAATAAAGTGTTGCCCTTACCTCTGACTCTTCTAAACAACTGAATTGACTGCTAAAGAGTTACAGGTCAAATGGATGATGTGAACACATGAGCCGACTGTGTATGAAAAAGGCTAACAAACACCTGCCATGGAAACGGATAGAAACTGATTTGGTGGAGGAATACCTTTTGTATGATACGCAACAAGATGTTAGGGAAAACACAGATCAGGTCTACTAACAATGGAGCCACACAGCCTCGCCTGGGCTCTCCTTCCTCACACCTTCGGTCCACACAAAGATAGACCACCAGCCTCACGTTAGTTTTAGAGGAGAAAACTAATAAACTCAGATGCGGTGAAAGGCACACACTAATTTACCTACTATCAGAGAAAATAAAAGGTCTGGCTAGAACTTAACAAGGTAAAAAATAAATGATCTGGCAACTATGCAACTACATTTAAGGGAGAAAGGGGGATACAGAGAAGGGATTGGGGAGGAGGGAGGCAGGAATGGGAAGCATCTAGGGGCTGGGGGGAATCATATTTAAAGAAAGATGAACCCAAGAACTAACAAATTAGAAGGAGTGGGGAAGGAAATTGGAAAATATGAGCTCAAATTTCTTTCAGCATTGGAAACCAATTGAGAGTGTCTAAAAGAAAAACTTGTAATTACAAATGACTCCAAATTTTTAATATTAATATATTTTTTAATTTTTAGAAAATAACTTATGGTAAAGAGACGTGTAACCTTTTGTAGTTGCATTTCTTTTTCTTGTTACATTAAAACCAAATTAAATAATTTTTATAATTAAGAGAAGATATGGTATAATCCATTTTTAAAAAGTATCTTTTTCAATCTACATAATAACTATATGCATATATATATGAGTATATGAAATAAAATTTTCATGAAATAGTTAACCACACTCTGTTAGATGCACTAATATTTGTTTTTTTCTGTTTCATTGAGAAAAGCTGTTAATAGGTACAACCTACAACTGGAAAGACACTACACTATATTTTGTTGCCTGTATTCACTTTTATTTAAAACTGTAAAACTTCCTAAGCTTTGCAACTACCTCAGTTTGCTTTTAAATGAGCAGAACATAAAAACGGTCATTTTTTCCTCACTTTCATTGAAAAGACAACACAGTTATGACAGCACCAGGAAAAGGCATAATAGTATTTCAATAACAAAAAGAAATGAGTGAATCACAGTGAGCAAGTCTTTACTAATACTGTGCAGTGATAAGTGGATTATCAAATCTTCTTACCGCAGAATCACAGTAGAGGGGAGGAGAGTTTATGGAGCAGCACTTGGAGGCAAAGTCTGAGCGCTTGTCAACCAGCTCTGTGAGTTCTGTGTCTGCGGCATCAGGCAACTGCGCTCTTAACCGCTCTGCCAGTCTGAAAGACCATTTTTGGGTAAGGTTTTTCTCAATGTATTCGACTGTATAAACATTTCTAATGCAAAAGAGACCCATTTCAGATCTGTTACAACAAAAAATGAAAATAGAAATACTTGCCCCTTTTAAGAAATGTGTATCTGGGGAACTATTTTTAGTGACTCGATTTGAGAATAGACTGAAATCTCCATGTCTTTTAAGATCATGAAAGTAAACATGCAAACTGCTGCTAAATTTGAATTCCGGCCTTTCCCCTTTCATTCATTCAATTATATCGTCTTGGATAACTTCCCCTTCTGTTTTTCTTAACTTTTCATCTCCTGTCCAGTTCTAAATTTCAAGCTCCTTAAAGGATATTTCCCTTCTAGAAACCCATGCCACTTGTACACTTCCTCCCTCAATTTGCCAGCTCAACGAGGCTGGAAAAAGGCTGAAACAAGATCAGGGACCTTCAGCTCTTGCCTTTCGCTCTACCATTAACCAACTCTCCAACTCACTGTGAAGGTGGTGCTAGGATTTGAATTCTCTTGATTCATTTCCAGTTTGAACAGTGTATGATCTTGGTAACTCTCTACCCTCATGGTGAACAACTCAGCCTGGTTTCATGACTTTCTCCAAGAATACTTACCAGCCCAGTAGTAGGCACTGAGAGGTGGAAGAGACACAACTTTATGTAGAGTTGGGTTTGGCAAGCAGATGCTAGGAAGGGATAAGAGGGTCAGGGGGACTAGCTTGCTCCTAAAAGCATTATTGAAGTGAATTGGTTCCAGATGGAAGGAGAAGCAAGTGAGACCAGAAGGAACTCAGAGAATGGGAGAAGAAAGGAGGGAGGTGGGATTTCAAATACCTAGAGGGGATTGCCTCAATCTTCCCTAATTTCATAACCTTAAATGTCAATTCTACTGCAGTGCATCTGGAGTAGATGCAGTTGCTCCCTGCAGTGCTGGAGTTACAAACTGCTGGGAGGGAACTTAATCTTGCATTAGCTGTTTAACTTTATGGTGTACTGCCTTCATACTCTCTGTTAGTCACATAATATTCTGATAATTGTTAAACCATTTTGAATCTAAGGCTTTTGCTTTACTTTTTCTTTTCTTATTTTTTCCTTTTTCTTTTTCCTTCTTCATCCGCTTTCACAGTTTTGCTAAGGTTGATTTCATGGTGGTCGTTGAAGGAGGTGTCCACCTTTCAGAAAGGTCTTTTTGAGGAGTTTTATTTGTGCTGGAGGCCTGTGTTGTTCAAGAGGATTTGAAATAAAGCTAAGAAATCTACTTAATGAAGTTGAGAATGTCATGGTCTTCTCAACAGAGACATTTTCCAGGAACCCAGTAAAACTACTTTCACTATTATGGCTCCTTATTTTAATGTTAACACCTATTGGTAAAGAAATGGCTTCTCATCATTGAGAAAAATGACTATTGTACAACATTATGGATGATCAATTCACATATGTACTTACTATTCATGGAGAATACATACTGGTGATGGATGATACTACATTTAACTGAAAATTTGGGTCCTCTTGTCAGACAATATGGTCTTAAGTTAGATAACATTTTCCAGCAGTTTTATAGTTTCTTAATTATAGTATATAGCAACATCTACAGATTGCTTTTGGGCAAAAATGTTGATAAACTACAGACTAATGTTTTTTTAATCAAGTCCCTACAGATCTTGTAGTTTATATATTTTTGGCTGTGTTTGAATTGACCTCTCACCTGATATATGTGACTTTTTTCCACCGGAAAACTGTTTCTTACACAGATAATAGATTTTAACTACTTTTTAAAAGCCTCTCTTAATTGAACCTCCTATTGTTGTTGCTCACTTAGCACATCTTAAGTCTTCAACTCTGCTTTCAGATCACAATTCTAGGCTAATATTGATCAATTTGGAGGACACACCTAGAAAAAGTCCCTTACTTTTTCTTGTATTCAGTAAATGTGTTTTCTGAATAATCTGCACATAGTTCTTGCCCCTTGTCAATGAGAGAAGATAGTTCCTTCTTCAGTTGAGGGATCTGTAAGAAAATAATAATTACATAAAAAATACCTTAACATTGTTCTGGGAGGCATTCAGTCAAGTCTGTATAACATGTTAGTATGAGTGTTTAATCTATACCAGACACTGGCAAATATTTTCTGTATGAGGCCAGATAGTAAATATTTTAGTCTTTGTAGGCCATACATAGTTTCTGTTGTAACTAGCGAACTCTGCCATTTTGGCACAAAAGCAGCCATAAATAATGCGTACACAGTGAGCATGGTTTATGTATGAACACTGAAATTTGAATTTCATATAATTTTAATGTCATGAAATGCTAATATTTTTGTTAAAAGCCATTTAAAAATGTAACACATATGAAACAAGCACCACTCCAGATGTGGTGCACAAGCTCCAGTTTGTCAACCCTACATCTAGACCAAGGCTGATGAAGAAATCAAGCAAATTGTACCTTAGCATTAAAACAGGCAGTAGAATCTTCAGAGTCACAGCATTCTGGAAGGCTTTTCAGGGTTGGCTCCAGAACTTTACTGAGAAATACTTCTGGAACATGAGTCCTCCTAGCTAGCTCGAATGTGTACCTGGCACGAGCGAGAAAAAGATCCACTTTAACATCCGCGAGTGTCTGTGTGTGTCTGCGTCACGTTTTGAAATTTTGCATCCATAACAAAGGCAGGGCGCCTGGTTTCTGCATCTTTAACTAAAAGTAATTTAGCTAAAACTGAATCCAGGTTTTAGAATTAAATCAGGTTTAGAATTAAAAACAATTTTCTCATTGAAATGTAAGTTATTAATAGTTATTACTGAACAAAATAATAGTTCAATAGTTAATATCTTAGTTTAGTAGTTAATACTGAACTAAAGCTCTGAATGTGCTATATGAGGGGGACCCCAAAATTTAGAATATTTATTAAAAACTGTGGGTTTATCCTCACATTTTAAAACTTCAGTCACCTTCAAAGTAATCTCCATTTGATGTAATATACCAACTGAGACTTTTTTCCACTACTCAAAGCAGTTTTTTGAACTCATCAATCTTTTTTATGCCTTTAACACTCTGCCATTTTTTATTTCATCTCTTCCACATCAGCAAAATGTTTCCCTTTGAGGACATTTTTTCATCTGGGGGAAAAAAAATCACTCAGAGTGAGATTGGGTGGATAGGGAGGGTGGGGCAAGGGGGTCATGCCATTTTTATTCAAAAACTGGTGAACACTCAGCACAATGTGGGCAGGAATGCTCATAAATCACCCATCATGAAATGGGCAAATGCATTGCAAGAGTCTTCAAAAAAAAATTCACTAAAGCCAAATGCAGCCTCTCAAAACACCACCAGCTGGTATTGATACATGTGAGTTCCTAGAACACTCACCTAGCAAGGGAGGCCTGTACTACAAGGCATTTTTGGGGGGTCCTTCCTCATATATAGTCACATACTATATAATACATACATATTTACTTCAAATCACATCACAGTCACATACTATATCCACATATATACTATATAACCTACCTGTGGAACTGTCCTTTGTATAACTATAGCACAATTAATTCTAGATAAACCATCAAGTAGGTACTTTAATTGGCTTTTCTGTGAAAATAGATTTTTGTAAATTCTTTCCTTAGCCCATTGCTATCTATACATTTATAAAAAGAGTGTTTAGACAAATAGAGTTTCAGTGCAGCCCAAATTCTGCTCTCTGATATTTGATAAATGATTTTCTGACCTGTTAATTCAACCTACTTGTGAAATAACCTTATGCCATAAATATGCAATTCATAATGGATGCAACTCAGCGTGCATTTACCATAACTCTTCTTAGTGAAGCCAGGTACAGGTTTACCATTTCTCCCCCACCTAGTTTGTCATTTAATGCTCCTGAAATATCATCACTGTCAAGAACATTATGGATCAGCTCTACTTACTTATCCATGGCTTTGGTGTTGCTTTTGCCACACACATCTTGACTGGTGGGCAGCTCAACTTCTGGCAGCTCTGGTGGTTGGGCAGCTGGTGTGAAGTAAGCACACATGAAAATGTCCATAGGTGTTTTTTCTTGACAACAGTCCTCAAACTTAGTATTCTTCGTGGATAAGTTGTCACAGATTTTTACTGTGTGTTCAGGCAGCTATAAAAGTAATTGTGATTTTATGCATTGTTAGTTTTCTGAGAGGTCCAACTAAAAATAAGGAAGGTTTACATAGGCTTGCCAGCCCTGGCACGGTATATATGTAAAAGTCAGTGAGAATGCTCTTAGAAAGTGAATCAGTAGAATATTTGTGGAGGGCCATCTGTCAATGTGTACTGAAAGCCTTAACATGTACAATTCGACTTCCAAGAATGTATCCTCATAAGTTAGCTATAAGCCTATAAAAGACAGCATTATTTAAAATGCAAAAAGACACCGGAACCTAATAATAGAGGACTGGTTAAATAAAATAAGGTGTATCTAGAAGATTGACATAGTACATTTATCTATCTATCTATCTATCTATCTATCTATCTATCTATCTATCTATATCTGGAGGTGGGGAGTGGGGAGAGAGACAGACACCAAGACCTACTAGCCATTATAAGTGAGATTATAGAAAAACACCTATTAACACAGACATGTATTCTTAAATGGAAAAAGATCAGGCAGCACAATGTCACTGCTACTATAGAGGTCCACAGACTTGGAGAATGACATGTATCAAAAGTAATCATTCAAGTTCACATCTACTTGAAAGTATTGAGTAAATAAAAAATGGTGAAAAAAACCTGATCAAATTATGTGACAGGTATCAATATAAGAAAAATCATAACTTCTAATAGTATAATTATTGCAATATTGTCTAACAGAACTCTAATACGTGATGATGAAAGTTATCTGTATCTGCACTGCCTAATACTAGTGAGCATTTGAACTAGGGCTAGTGTGACTGAAGAACTGAAGTTTAACTTTCATTTAAGTTTAATTATAATTAACTTAAATAACCATCTATGGCTAGTGGATACTGTGCTGGGCTCTGCAGTTACACTAAGTTCTTGGAAATCAAAAACCTTTTGTGTGCGGACTTTGATGCTGACTAGTTGTATGACTTTAATTATTGATCCTTGCTAATATTCTATTCCCTCCTCTGCAAAATGGAGTTAGTACATTTAAGTTTCATAGGATACATGTGAGGATCATTCTGATGGTTCACATAAAAGGTAGCTCAGAAGAGTGTATTCTTGCCGCTTAGTGCGTGGCAGGTGATGACGATGGGGATTCTCTTACCTCTTTGGCCATGCAGTCCTCAGAGGTAGACTCACAGCACTTGGAGAGGATTGTGGAAACATCTTCAGCTAGCGACAAAACATCCTCCAGATCAGCGGTAGGTGCTTTTTGGGCTAATTTTATGATATGGCTAAACAGTTTAAAAAGAACTTGTTAGCGTACTCCAAATCTCAGTTTTCCCGGTTTCATTATGAAAACAAACACTGGAGAAATAATAGCATAGTTTCGACTCTTTGTCTTCAGCAGCTGCACGGAGCACATCTGCTGTGCAATGGGTCCTCCGTGCTGAAGCTACTGCTCAACATTCAGCCATCCCCAATGAAGCTTCTCAAGTTTTCAGAACTTTTATGCAGCTTGTCTTTTGGCCAGATCTACATAGTTGAAGGATGGCTTTAAAATGTTAACTCTAAAATGGCAGTAAAGAAAGCACTAACATCTCTCTATTCATAAGGCCGATGTGGTGGTTTGGGGGGCCCTCACAGTTTTCTTAAATATTTTTATAAATTTGCTTACAAACTACAGTATAAATAAAGTAAGGAATGAAGACCTATAGCCCTAAACCATGGAGTTAATTAGATGTTGATGTTTTGGTGGAACCTTTAAGTATTTTATAAGGTTTCCAGGGTATTAAGTATTTTACAAGGAATTATGTCATACTATTGATAAATATGTCTTTTCACTTAATGTATCAGAAATACTATGCTCTATATCATTAAATATTCTTTATTGTGGTAAAAAACACATAACATGACATTTACCATCTTGACCATTTTTATGTGTGCAGTTCAGTAATATTAAGTAAATTCAAATTGTAACAGATCTCTAGAAGTTTTTTGTCTTGTGAAACAAGAACTCTCTGCCTGTTAAACCCTGACTGCAGCCCCCCTCCCTTGCTGACCACATTTTTACTTCCTGTTTTCATGATTTTCACTACTTTATATGCTCCGTATGACTGGAATCATACAGTATTTGCTCTTTTGTGACTGCTTATTTTGCTTCATATGATGTCCTAAGTTTTATCAGTGTTGTAAAGTGCAATAGGATTTTTTAAGGTATATGCTACATTCCTTATTCATTCACCTGCCAATGTACATTGGGTTGCTTTTGCCTCTTGGCAATTGTGAATAATGCTACAAGGAACATGGATATGCAAATATCTTGAGATCCTGCTTTGCATTCCTAGAAATATAGAGGGAGGGGAAGTAGGTTTTTACAGTCATGTGTACATGAAACAGATCATTCTTGTATTATTGTTGTATTGTTTTTCCATATGAACAACTGTAAACCTCCTTTTGCCTCACCCTGTATGCAGAAATGGGATTGCTGAATCATAGAGGAGTTCTGTTAATTTTTTTGAGGAAACTGCATTGTTTTCCATACTGACCACGCCATTTTGCATTTTACCAACAGGGCACAAGGACTACAATTTCTTCACATTCTCCCGGACATTTGTTATTTTCTGCTTTTTTTTTTTTTTTTTTTTTTTTGGTGGTGGCAACCCTAATGGGTGTGAAGTGGCATTGTGGTTTTGATTCGTGTTGCTGCTATGATTAGTGCTGTTGAGCACCATTTCACATGCAAGTTGGCCACTTTTCTGTCTCCTTTGGAGAATTGTCTATTCAATTCTTTTTAAAAAATATATTTTATTGATTATACTATTACAGTTGTCCTATTTTTCCTCCCCTTTATTCCCCTCTGCCCTGTACCCCACCTCCCACCAGCATTCCCCACCCCTCTTAGTTCATGTCCATGGGTTGTACATGTAAGTTCTTTGGCTTTTCCATTTCCCATACTATTCTTAACCTCCCCCTGTCTATTTTGTAGCTACCATTTATGCTCCTGATTTCCTGTACCTTTCCCCCCAATCTCTCCCCTCTGCCTCCCCACTGATAACCCTCCATGTGATCTCTATTTCTATGAATCTGTTCCTGTTCTAGTTGTTTGCCTAGTTCATTTTTGTTTTTTGTAATCAGTTTATTTGGTATTTTGTTGTTGATTTGAAAGAGTTCCTTGTACATGCTGGCTATTAAACCCTTATTATGGTAGATACATGATTTGCAAATATTTTCTCCCATTCCATAGGTTGCCTTTTCACTCTGTTTCCTTTAAAGCTCACAAGCTTAAGTTCAATGTAATCTTATTTGTCTATTTTTGCTTTTGTTGCCTGTGCTTGGGGTTAATTCCAAGAAATCATTGCCAGATCCAATATCCTGAAGTTTTCCCCTGTGTTGTTTTTTTTAAAGGAATTTTATAGTTTTAGGTTTTGTTTAGATCTTTAATCCATTTCAAGTTAGTTTTAATCTATGGTGTAAGGTAAGGGTTCAACTTCATTCTTTTGTGAGTGACTATTCAATTTTCCCAGAACTATTTGTTGAAGACTGTCCTTCCCTCCCCCACCCCCCATGTGTAGTCTTGGTTCCCTTGTCAAAAATCACTTATCCAACTACATAAGGGTTTATTTCTGAGCTCTTGGTTCTGTTCCATTGGTCTATATATCTTTGTATACTACTACTACTACTACTACTACTACTACTACTACTACTACTACTACTGTATCTTGATTATTGTTGCTTTGTAGTATGTTTTAAAATCAGAAAGTATGAGGCCTCCAACTTTGCTCTACTCTTTCAAGATTGTTTTGGCTATATGGAGTCCCTTGAATTTTATTCGAATCTAAGATGACCTTTTCTTTCTATTTCTGCAAATAAAAATGTTGTTAATATATTAATAGGAATTGCATTGACTCTGTAGGTTGCTTTGGATAGTATGAACATTTTTTAACAATGTTCTTCTAATCCATGAGCATAGAATGTCTTCCTATTTATTTTATATCTTCAATCTCTTTAAGTAATATTTTATAGTTTTCATTAGTATTCTTTTACAATATAATTTGACAAACTGGCCTTTTCATAGATGGATACACCATAACTGATTTAAGTATGCACTCTATTCTAGGGATGTTTAGAAAATCTTTATTTTTTCACATTAAAAAAAAAAAGGATAGCAATATTTGTAGCTAAATCTTTGTTCATTCAATGACATTTCTTTTGGGTAATTTTATAGACACTAATGAAAGTATAAATTAATGATTATGATAGATATATCTTATAGGTGGTTTTATATTATAAATTGCTAAGCTCTACTTGCCAACTAAACTGTCTTAATGCAAAAGGAAAACTAAAGTGAGAAAATGCCACTTAGTACTTGAGTAGTTCTAAGGGAAAATTATTTTTAAAGGACTAATGAAAGTAGTTTCTACTCCCTTTAGGGAAGCTTAGGATCTGGTGCCAACACAAAATACATTTTTATTTTCATTAAATGAAAACTTGTGGATCAGAGTAGAAGGAATTAAAGAGAGTGTTAATGATGAAAAGATAAGCTAAAGCTGTCAAATCTTGGTGTTTGAGGAGATGAGAGAAGCATAGATGTACAAAATGTAAAAATATGGAGTTTAATAGTAGCCATACAAAAATAAAAGTAAAAGTTACAAATAAAGTAGCAAGTAATCTGTATAAATTCACAAAGCTTAAGAGATATACATTATTTAGCACAAAGTTTCACAGAACAAGAATCAAAGAAGTCTCATTCGAAGACAAAAGTGGGCAAAGCAAATAACAGGTGATTAAAAAAATAACTTGTCTTTGCTTTTGTATTTGTAATATATACTATTAGAAGTTTTGAGGAAATAATTTCTGGCGGTCTCTGTTTTCCCATAGGAGTATATGGAAAAGGTTAAGAGCAAATCTCATGTTTTGCAACAGAGCCTTATTTCCTATTATTTATGTGCTGTGTAGAGAAAAACTGGGCTGTACTCTTGAGGGTTATTGGGCACAACTCTATAGTCTGTATCTTCTAACACAAGCACTTTCTTAGAGAGCCCTGATAGTGTGGCTAGGTAGTGCCGAATCAGACAGCCACACGCACTGAGGGCCCTTAATCCTTACCTGAGCCTTGATTTCTCCTTCCCGTAGGCAGCATATTGTGAACAGATTCTGTTTGACATAATGGTGAGCACTGATAAATGTTTAAGCTGGAGTCTCTAGAAAACAAATGAGAGAATCTCATTAGACAGTTAAGATCCATGGAGGGTGGTGTGCAGGAATGAATAAAGAGACAACTGGTATCGTGACTGTCTGTTTTGATGACTACAAAACTCAATTGTGACCAAAGAAACATTATTCTTTCTTTCCCAGAGGTGGTGGTATGTTTCTTTTTCCAATTAACAAAATGCAAAAAAGGCATGTTAGAAACTTTTACTGATTTCAGAATCTGAGCTGCTACCATTTTAAAAAAGGAATAGCTTTAACAGAGGAAAAAGAAGTAACTATTTAATAAATGACACCTACCTCTTTCAGAAAGCACATGGTGGGATTTGGTGAGGTACAGCAGGACCCTACCATGGAGAGGTAGCTCTTGGTATAACTGACTAAAAGTGGCAGAGGAGCTTGTCCATAATTAGTGGAATATTCATACATAAATCTGGGGGGGGAAAGAGTATTGGTCAAAACATTTGTGGAAAACAAAATCTACTTTTTCATAAATATTTTGATGGAGACAGGATACATGTGAAATTAGTTTACAGTTTTAATATTTAAAAAGCACTAAAGATTTACAGAAAGCATTGTAAGATCAGTCACTTTCTTTTTCTTTTTTAGGATTTTATTTATTTTTAGAGAGGGGAAGGGAGGGAGAAAGAGAGGGAGAGAAACATCAGTGTGTGGTTGCTTCTCACACACCCCCTACTGGGGACCTGGCCCGCAACCCAGGCGTGTGCCCCAACTGGGAATCTAACTGGCAGCGACCCTTTAGTTCACAGGCCAGCACTCAATCCACCAAGCCAAACCAGCGAGGGCATCTTTCAATCAATATTTTTATTAAACAAATATAGTTTCTTTTCTAAATTTCCATGTTGATTGCTTGAGAGGAGAGGCCATTTGTCCCTTTATTCACTTAGTGTCTACTATGGCTCATAGTAGGTGCTTATTGATGTTGATTAATTAAGATGAATGAATGTAATTATGGGTTTACTTCTTATTATCTGTTTACTATTCTGGACAATTGCTATGTGTAGGTTTAGTTATTTATTGAAATCTTTTTTTAATTTTTAGGGGCATAAGCCTCCATGGACCGAAAAGAAACTCTAAAATCTTGGGTAGAATCCTCTGTGAAAATTTATAGGGATGGGCAAGCCATCCAATTTTTATAAAATTGTGACCTTGATTTTATTCTTTTAAAGCCCATTGAGTGCCATTGGTTTTGATTTTTTGTATATGTCTATTTTGATTTTTTGTATATGTTTTTTGTTAAAATTGATTTTCTACATGTTTGGTTATTTTTGTGATCTTCCAAGACTAATTTAGAGAATCTGTATATAGTCTGGCTTCTTATGAATGTAGTATGTTCACATATATAGTGTACCATGTGTCATATTCACAACTCTTTTTGGAGTGTGAAGAGAAAAGCTGTTTCGTGTGCTTTAGTGGAAATTAAGTATTAAAAATGTGCCTAGCAAAAAAATTCTATCAGGTGGATTATGCAAAGATCACTAGCTTAAGGAAAATCTCAATAGCTGCTGTCAAATATTTGAAAATCTGTCACGAGGACACAGGATCCAAGTAATTCTGCTTCAAACACCAGATAGGATGGATTGGGTGGGAGTTTGGGAAAGATGACTTTTGTCTCTGTCTGAGAAAGGAATTTACAATGTCTACCGGGACAGAGATGGGCTCTCTTGGATGGAAGTCAAGTTCTCCTTATTGGAAGTTGTCTAGGCTGCTGTAGAAGAGGTTTTTGTCTAGAGTAGGTGGTTAGATCAGATACATTCCTGGTATTTTATGCTTTAAAGTTGTACTTCTGATGAAAGCAACTTACTGGTCAGCAAATTCCTTGGGATCTTTCCTGAACGCCTCGCAGATTTCATCATTACTTGGCTCCACGTAGGTAGGAAATTCTTGTGGCTGGTGCTTCAGGGCGGCCATGCAGAGCTTCTTCTCGAGGCCCTCCTTGGTACAGCACTCCGCGGTCCCTGAGTGCACTGGGAATGGGGAGTCGTGCTCACAGGACCTAGCAGACAGTGCTGACGTCTAGAAAGAGAGAAGAAAAACAAGTAACCTCATTTATGTATATGCACATATACAAACATACATACAAGTTTCCAGGCTTGTAGTTCTCCATTCAGCATAACGTCTTCAGTCTTAAATTTTAAAATTCTCATTAATAACAAACTGTCCATGCCTAGTCTCCATGAGATGATTTGTCACTGTGGCAAGTTGTGTAATCATAGTAATGGGCGAGTACAGGGTCTTACTGATATTACTAAATGAATTTCCTCAGAGTAAGACAACAATGGAACCTTCGTTAATAAATGGACTGTGTTTGATTGCAGCTATTAAAAGCTTTATCCTCTAGTCCAGTGTTTCTGTACAGGGATATAAACATCTTCTGAGCATAAGGCAGGTCATTTCACAAAGCTTGATATGATCTCCCACCTGCTTTCTGCTGCAAATACCCCAAAGAGAATGCAGACCTTCCCCTGCCCTCCTCCCTTCCCTTTGTTACCTGAGCAGGCTCTTAACTGTTAACTGCTTTAGTCTTCTATATTAGTTTGCATTCTCTTAACCACTGGTTCTTGAGCCCACATTTGCATTAAAATCTCTCGTAGACTATATAAAAACAAAACATGGCTGGGCTGCACAACACAGAAATTCTGAAACAGTAGGTCAAAGATGAGGCCTTGGGATCTGATTTTTCCCTGAAGTTTATTTTCATGTGTAGCATGGGCTGACCACCGCTGGTACAATGTTATCTACTACCTCAACACTGATGCACTGGCATAGGGGGGCAGACTAAACCCATGGTTAAGAGGACCACCAAAGCAGTTGTAGCAACAAAATGTTCATTTTGGAAAGAATTTGGAATGAAAATGTAGTGGGGATGGCTGGGGTGGGTGGGAGTGGTGGGGGGAAAATAGAGACAACTGTACTGGAACAATTAAAAAAAATTAAAAAATGTAGAATAGAAATAATCATCATGGAAAAAATTATTTTGGGATTTACATGGGAAAAAGCACTTTGAACTTCCCATTTTATGTGTTTACATCTCTCATCCTCTCCCACAGCTACCATCACACTGTCAGAACTTAGAATTCTTAGGAACTCTTTTTTGATACTTCTGTCTCTTTCCAGTGAATCTCCTTTTTCATTGTGTTTCTTTCCCTATGAACTTTACTTGGTTTTTTTATTATCTCGTTTTTTTATTATCTCCTTTCAAGTAAGAAATTTACAAAGAAAAGCATGAACATATTTCAAAAAAGCTTTGGAAAAGCAGAAGAAAGAGGAAAGTAGTGAGCACAAAATGTCAATGCCAGTGCTGTTCTCATCTGTCTCTGCAAAACTGCGGCTTCTCTCTAATCAAGACATGGGTCCGCAGCCATGACCAGCGTGGCTCAGTGGGCATTTTGCTGGGCATTGTCCAGCAAACCAAAAGGTCACCAATTCGATTCCCCGTCAGGGCACAGGGCACATTCCTGGCTGGCAGGTGTGTTAACGCGGTTGGGAGTGTGTGGGGGCAACTGATCGATGTTCCTCTGGCACATTGATGTTTCTCTCCCTCTTTCTCCCTCCCTCCCATCTCTCTAAAAATAAATAAAATCTTAAAGACATGGGTTATCGAATGTATAAAATAAAAATGTGTTCTGTTATTCTCCTCATGGATGGTAGTTTGATGCTTGTTTATTTTAAGGTGATTCAGAAGGTCAGGGTGATTTATATATATATATTTTTAATGGACTTAGTGATCACAGAAAAAGATTATAAAGTTCTTAAAAAGCAGATAAGGGCCAGATAAAGCAATTAATGGTAAAAGTAATCATTGTATAAATTACAGACTAATGAGGTGTTTGGAGCATTCTTTCTGCAGGCCAACGGCTACAGGATTGAACAGGAGGACCTTTATCTGTAGGGGCTTTATCCAGATGCATCTCTGCGCCATCTGCAGCGAGCCTGAGGGCTACATTAGTAAACTGTGAGAATCAGGTTTGGTTTCGCCTTTTTTCAGCTACGGTCAGTATTTTGTACCCTGCCATTTCAGCATTTTAATTTCTGCACATATACTTCAGGGGAAAAAACCCAAACCCTGGTAGTTTATCTATGTAGGGCAACTTCCGAACATGAAATTAATTTGAGACTAACACGGAATTGCTCTGGATCGGTTAGTACCAGGCTTGGCATGACAAAGGTATCTGTAGACTTTAAGATAAACAGAATGTTAGAATTATTCTCTGAGTCAGTACATGGCCCAGTTTTCTCATTTTAACCCCTAGGACTAATGGGCAAAGTTGATTCATTATGCTAGAAAAATTCTGGCTTTTAGGGTAATACTCTTTATATTTCCCCCAAAATAGAGTATGTAGAATTGCTGTCCAGGATTTCCCTAAGATGTGGCATAAAGGCCTATCTTGGCTTCCTTCAGCAGGCCCCCATGCAGCTGGCCCGGCCATGTGGACCCACCCTGTTGTCGTAGCAGTCAGGGGCGGCCCCTTCGGCACAGCAGTCTTCTGTCAGGGACACAACTTCCTTCACGAGAAGACTGATCTGTTCAAAGGTGCCACTGGGAAATTTTCTGCTGTACTGGACCATTGCTCTGAGGGGGAAAATAAAGTCAATGTATTAATTACAATTTTTCCACATTTGCACATATTAAAATATAAAATCTGTTCAGGTTTTTAAAAGAATAGGGTACATATTTTGACTAATAAAAAGAATATGAGGTTGCCTTTTAATTTTTCTTCTGGGTAAATTGCTCTTGTAGAGCAATAGAAGTTGGATTGGAGGCTCCACTAAACCAGCCACAGGTTTCTTCCCTCGAGCCTCCCCAGGTGAACCTGTTCTGTACCTTGTTGCCTTTGTTTGCCAGTCCTGGCATGTAGTATTTGCATTTTAATTTGCCTTAAAAACCATGCTTACTTATCCTCTTTTAACTCATTGATAAACATACCAGTGACAAATTCTTAGACCATAGCAAGGTAGTTCAGCTGGAACCTTCGGCTGTCCTCCATTTGTCTGGCTTCTCTGCCTACATTGACAATGGGCTCTATCTTGTTAATCTTAGCACAACCCAGTTCAGCCCTTTATGGTGAATTGAAGTTACCTTACATGCAATTTCATTCAAGATTAAGTAACCAAGAGGGTGAGTGACTACCTTATACTTACAAAGATGTGAAGTCATCTTTTCCGAGACTGGCGAGTTCCTTGCAGACTTTATCCTTTTCATAATCCCGACCTAGAAACCAAAAAATAGAAAGTTTTGTATTTATTCCCTTTTCACGAATGTTGCATTAAATGCATATGTACAAAGGGGTCATTTACATGACCTGTATGTGGTGAAACTAGCTTTTTCTATAAGCAATCCAGCTTTTGGTGCCTTTCTAGCTGTGTTATAAAAAAGATTAGAATTTTTTGGCATGCTATGAATTTTAATGGAAATGGGGGGAATAGTGAACTAATACTGAAAGCAATTAACCATCTGCACCAACAACCATTGAGTCAGAACCTATTGATACGGCAATCATTCTTTTGAAGAAAGATATAAAGGTCCTATCTTTATAATAATGCTAAAATGGGACATTTTGTCCCTCCCTTCTTTATCTTGGTTTCACATGAGGTCTTCAAAGAAACAAGAATAAAAAATAAATGGAGAGTGAGTCTACATTCCAAAGTGAAGAACTAGCCCCACTAATGCAGGGCCTTAAGAGTGTGAGGGACTCTGTTGCCCACCTCCAGACTCTGTAAGGGAAAGCTAGGAATTCAGCTGGGGAAGAATATGAAAATTAGGCAAAATACTTTTTTGGAAGAGGTTCAAGGGTAGTGAAAGGGGCTTCAAGGAAACACTTAGAGATCTTGAGAGATGACCCTTGGAGTTTGGAGTACAATGAACAGGTGTCTGATTCAGACTAAAGGGACCAGGGCTGATTCAGTGCCCTGGGGCAAAAAGGAGAGGGCTGTGAGTGGGACGCTGTGCTATGGCTTGTGGACCTACTATAGATCATGCGGGAGAGCAGGCTGGCCTGGAGTTGTCTTAAATGCACTGTGCCCACCCCCACCCCTGACAAAGGACCTAGAGGGCAGTGGGCCACCTCTGTACAGAGGCAGGTAATTTGAAAACCAGATGGCCAAAGGAAAGCTTTAAGATGCCAGCTGGATGTGAGAGATCCCCAGAGATGGTGAAGAGATCTCCAAAGAAGCTACAAAGAAAATGTCAAGATTGAACGTCTCCTGCAGCCAGAGGAAACACTAGCTCACTGAGCACCCACTGGATTAATTTTTCCTGCCGCTTGCTTCTCCTTCTGTCTCTTCCTTCCCTGTGTTTCAGGCACCAAAAGCAGCCTGGAGAGTGGGAGGAAGGAGAAGAGGAGAGCGGGTAGAGAAAAAGAAAGTATGCATGTCTTCCTCTCACATCACAGGCAACAGGGCTGACGCAGGCCTGACAGATGGGGATAGTTTCAGGAACACACGAAGCTTTGACTCTTAAACTTAAGCAGATATTCTCATGACTGGTACGAGGTGGTTATTTTGAGGTTCAAAAGGACCAGAGGACCTATTATTTGAGAGTGAACAAAAAAATCATAGAACCTACTCTTCACTCCATTCAAGACACTGGGGGAGCTAGTTTGTTCACGAGGAGATGAGTTTTCCATCGTCCTGAGAACCGCTTGTTCAACACTTCTTACATGCACAGTGGAGTGGGCACAGGGAAGGCAGCCAGTGTCGTTCTTCCTTGATATGTCATTTATGTAAATAAGTCTAGGGAATTTTCCAACGCTTTATGATGCTCTACCTTTCAAAAACTGTAACAAGTACATAAAATGGCTCCATAGTTGTTGTGAGACAAGTGGTTTTAACTTTTAGTGACATACCTTCTTGGATTTAAACATTAGGAAATCCATTTCAGGTGATGGCGATTGCCATCATGCCCTTTAACACCCAAAATGTCGTTGCCTCCCAAACAGTTATGGTTCTGTGGGAGAGAGTCCTTACTTAAATGAGGGTAGAAAGTTTTGTTTTATGGTTTGGAGTGAAAGATGGTGGTTGGATACAGGCTAGAGAGGTTTTTCTGCTTTTCTTTTTAGAAAGATTCTCTGTGGGATTTGTCGGTGTACTGGCGAGGGGAAGCCGCTGCACCCTGTGTGTCTCGGGTGGATGACTCACAGTCTAGGACGAGGTGAGAAGTGCCGGAATTGAGGACAAAGTTGTTCTTTGGCAGCACTTTGTAATGAGGGGCCAACTCAAATGCCATCAGAATCACACAGAAGAGCCCATAGGCTCACATCTCACATTATCTCCGAAACCAGGACAAACCCAGTCGGATTGATAAAGCTGGTAGTCAGTGGAGTACAGAAAGCCCCTTGCAGCAAACCTGTTACGTCTGAGAACCGTTGAGTCTAGTACACTTCCTGGAATTTATTAACTAGTTTACAAGGTTGGATATTGTCACAGTTTCAAAAGGTCAAAATAAGGCAGAAAATTTCCGTTAATCATTGATGGTATCCTGAGGTACTGGAGATTAGGATAGAGAAGGGAAGGATTTCAGGCAGAGCTGTCCTCCTGGAATGAAGAGCTGTAACCTTAGGGTATCTACAGAGTTGTTTTATTGTGGCTCCTAAGAAAAATGGCTGGCAGGAAATTTGGCTCAACGGGAGAACTTTACTGTAGCCACGGCTAAATACTAACTGAAACGATGGACAGATTCTTGGAGAAGTGAATTTGTCACTGAAAATATTAAAATGAAGCTGAAATAACCACATATATGAAAGATTCCTGATTTTAGTACAAGATTTTATCCTCTTAATCTTTAAGATCATTTCCAAGGGATTACAAAATAATCCCTTTTAGAAATAGTAAGAAATAATACAGAAGCTCCTCCATCCCAACGCTTACTATGTTTACAAAAATAGCTCTAATAAGAATGTCTTTTTCTCTTTAATGCATGGGAGCTAACTTTTTTAAATAAAATCTCCCTGTAAAACTGCAGAGGTAATTTTTGATAATACTTTCTATTGTGAGTTCTCAATAACATTCAAAATGAGAGCCTATATTCAAATGGGGGCACCCTGATGAATATTTTGAGAAATAATCTGTTTCTAGCCTTTCAGGCTTAGATTTCTCACTTCAGCAAAAAAGTAGTTTTCATTCAGCACATCACAGGAATGTGTGAGTCCGTGTGAGTGGTATAAATGGCCAGTACTGATCATCCCTTGTTAAGTAGCTTTAATTAAATCAACCACTTGTGTTTGCACCGAAGTACATTAGAATTCACAGGTTATGTAGTGCTTTAGCTAGAATGCAAAATTACTAGAGAAAAATGGAAAACTAGATTGACTACATAAGACTTAAAATTGTTCTAAAGTAAAATTGTTTTTTACTGGATTATTCAGCCTTAGGCATGGCAGAGGCAAGGAGGAAGCCCAGAAGGGAGGCGCTGAGAAAATTCGGAATTAAAATATAAAAGGGTCAAACTACTTTTACAAAACAGACCTGCAGCTCCTGTACCATGTATCTTTCAGGTGGTCTACTCGAAGTATATTCCTGATTTTAATATTTTCATTTATTCATTTACCCAAAGAGAACATGTACAGCATAGAAGGCTGGGCAATATGTTAATTGTTTTCTCATCTTCAAAAAAAAAAAAAAAAGTTTCAGTTACAGTGTGATTATTGCAAATTGATTCCTCATTCCATGCAGTACTGCTTAATACATTTTTTGCACTCCTGTTGAGCCTTCTTTGATTCATATAATTAAATTCTATCTTGAGTGAATTGTAAATGACATAAGCTGTTCTTTAATGTGCTATGTGGTAACAAAGAGGGTTCACTGGACTTTGACATGGCCCCAGTAAATATTGGCATAATCTTAGTGACACTGGCGAAATCTTTTTCACACGGTGACTTCTTAGCACTAAATGTTTACAAATTCCATTAACAGAATTTTTGCTTTTTGCAATAACATGTCTCATTTCTATCTGTATTGTGCAACATTCTGGTAAGCCATGTCTAATTCTGGATTTTTCAAAAGAAATTTCATTTACTCCCAAACCTTTTGTGCTCCCTGTAACTTACCTCTTCCAACACAGCTGACAACATCATTCCTAGCATGCACCAGACATGTCTGAGAGACTTGCTCTGTGCTGGTCATGGGTTCAGTACTGAGTGTTCAAATGCAGAGCAAAATACCCACATCTCTGCCCTCACGGGATATGCAGTCTATTGGGCATAGACAATAAGATACTCACTGTCTTTGGTGCAAACTTTACTTTAAGAAGGTATTTTTAATGCTTTAACTATTGTTATCTTTCTCTGATACCAACTTGGTCCCCTGAAAAGCTGTGTACCAGGGGCAACTGATGGTCCCTGAATAACACTGAATTGAATACATCCTTATACAGAAAGCTAGAAATTTTCATAAGTGTTCCAGTTGTGTTCTGAAGAATCATAGGGTTTCAGAGCTCAGTGGGGCATTTTACATCTTTGCTATTTCATTTCTTTGGCATTTTTATTTCCAGTCTGCACTGACAGGTTCCTTTGTGTCAGAGAAGGGCAGTAATTTGTTTTTGCTTTTTAAAAAAATCTTTAAGAATCTGGTTTCCAGTGCTATTCAAACAGTCAGACTAGATATTGGTGATTTCAGAATAGTGATTTTATTTGAGAAATTAAATATTGCTGGGCTGGTTGAAGAACCTGACCTGGTTATTGGAGCTAAAGGTACCAATTATAAAGGTATCACTAGAAACATTGTCGATGAAGAAGTAGCAATCAAATCAACATTTATTCTATTTTCAGGCTTTTTCTTTTGGTTCATCTCCACTGATGTTTTTAATCATTATATGAAACAATCTGGTTTTTATATTGATGTTTTCAGATAAGTGTGCAATTTTCTGAGTTTGAATCTATGGGAATAAATTAAATTCTTTTGATACTAAATCTAGAGATCTACGTGGCATCTATAGATTAATCTAGAAGATATTAAGTACCTCTTAGTAGGTCATCAGTGGAACAAATGGGGCTTTTTTTCAGATCTTGACAATTTAAAAATAGTCAAAGGCATAGAGTAAACAGGTCCATTGCTCAGAAACTACAGTTGCAATAGTGGCCTGATAGCCACTCCAAACTAAAAGAAAAGGAAAAAATAACCCAAACTAATGGCTTTGGTTCATCATGGATAGTAGCCTACATAGATGATGCACTCCCTGAAGTCCTCCACGTATCTCGCTCCACCTCCCATTCCCTTCACAGGTGGGGCATTTTGTCATCTACAGATGCTTTTGCAGCGGTGAAAATAAGGGAGCAGGTTTCCCTCTCCACCTTTGGCGTGGGCGAGGGCCAAGTCCCCTGCGTCTGACTTGGAAACGTACGATGCATGGCAGGGCTTAGTTTTCAAAGCAATGTAAAGGTAAACAGTATGATGACAGTGCACATTTGGGTGCCAACAATTAGGCAGGTGCTCTTCCAGATATTTTACATATTATCTCAATCACAGAAATCCTATGAGACTTGTGGTTATTACAGTTCACTTTCAACATTTACTACGCATTTTTGTGAGTCACTTTAGGAACTTCATCTCTGTGTATAATTTGTTTCTGTGGAAAACTGTATTAACATCCAAATAATCAAAGAACATTAATGTTTTGAGCATATGTTATTTATGAGTTTGAGAATTACTCTATTAGAATTTAGTATTATTCTGTTTATGGTATTGAAGGATTCTTTGTTATTCCTGCCCTTCTGAAGTCTTAATTTATAATTACCATTCCTGGAAATGTTCATTCTTCCTCTTCATATTCCCCTTTTTCAAACAAGCTTGCAAGGATTGTCAAACTTTGCAGATAGAAAGGTGAGCAGGTTAGCTCACAGGCTCAGTCCAGTGCTTTGGCCTTTGTATAGACAGGGACATACACTGATTCATACTCACTAGGCATTTGCTAATAGAGCTAGGAAAGAAGGCCAGTACAAGTTGTTTCCTTTAAGCAGAATTGTGTTATTTTCTATGAAGATTCCTTTAGTGCAAAGATCATTTCTTTAGGTCCTGTGTACCTGCCACAATTCTGGACACACGTGAGTTTTCACAAACCAATTCATTAAGCATTTATTATGAAACCTGAACAAAGCGTTATTCAATAAGGACTTGAAAAAAGTCATATTTCCATATTGTACATATTTGAGCTGATATAAACAGGAAATAGTGAAGATTCTGCTTCACTGACTAGTTATGTGCTCTATCTCTTGATTGAAATAATTCAGACAGCATTGGACACGGATGATTTTTTTTATCAGTGTATACATCTCAATGGCTATTAAAACTGCATGATTTCCACTTATACAGCTAATCCAATGGCAAGGCTATATTTTTATATATATGTGTATATATATATTTATTACCGTCTCCATTATCATACATGTTTTGTGTCAAGATCTCTTGACCCATTTACTGCATTTTTAAAATCCAACAGGTTACCATAAATGGCCTTATGTTGTAAAAGGAAACTTACTTTTTAAATGTTAATTATTTTTTTCTCTTAATAAAACTATTTGAATAAACTTTTCCAAGGCCAAAATAATTCTATAGTTTTTAATTATACTGAAGTACTAACAAATATTTCTTCTTCCTTAATGAAATACAATTTTCTAACTACCCAATTTCATGAGAAGTTGACTCGTTATTGGATGCTGTCCAAGACACAAGGATGGAAAACACAAACGCCCTTAGGCTCCAGGAACTGTGTGCCTGAACATTTGCTCCGAGTGTAGAAGGAAAAGCCCAGTGCTGTTTCCACGGTCCTCGTCAGCAGGGGCAGTCACAATGCAAGCTCTAGGTCATTGTTGTCATGTGAAGGTTTGACTCAAGCCACATCTTCTCTGGAGAAGCTAGAAATCTGGTTTTTGTGTGAAATCTTTAGATTTTAAAATGTTGACAAGTGAAGTTAAACTTTGTGGACACTTTGCTGGCCCAAACTATGAAGACCAAAGAAAACACACGCAGGGGAGGCTATCATTTATCGTGATTTAGGAATGAGATGCTGCATCCAGGCCACCTGGATTTGGGTCCCTGCTGTTAGTGAGACCAAGGGCAAGGTGGTTATCCTCTCTGTTCCTCCCTGGTCTTATTTGTAAAACGGAGACCACCAGACCTGATAGGACTGTCGTGAGGATTAAATTGGTTGATCTATATGAAATGCTTAGAACAGTGCCCGCCCCCTCCACAGTAAATGGCAAATATTGGCCAGTTATTAGCTAAATCGAGTTGGTCTGTGACTGTAGTTGTACATGTGCATGAGACAAATCTGTTGACCATATAACAGAAACAAGTTACCATGCAAAAGAAAATGCTGAAGCCACCGACACTTAAGGAAGCTTGAGAGCAGGGGTAAGTATAAAACATCAAGAGCCATCATTGTCATACAGGAGACTGAAACAAAGCACTATGCAAGTTTAGAATGGAAGGAATTATTGAAGTGGACCATGGATGATGGCAGGATTTCAGCAGTGGTAAATGAATTATGAGAGGAATTTTAAGTTGGAAGGACGATGTGAAGATGTGCCTGGGGTTGGAAAATCCCAACTCATGTCTAGAGAATGAGTAGTCCAGTAAAGAAACTGGAGTATGGGACTTAGAAAGACTTGGCAGTTGAAGTTGCTCTTATTTTTTAAGGTAATGGGTTATCTGTTGAAATTTATTCATGTAGGGAAATGGCCAACTCATAGCTGTATCAAGTAAGAGTAATCTTGGAGTAAGATCAGTAGTACCTTCATAAGTCTGTTCTGTGAAACGTGTTAATCTGTATAGAATGCTTAGTATACTTCTGCCTAACATGGTAAACAATAAATATTAGCGACTCTTCAGTAAAATCCAGTGATAATATGGTATCAGATTTTATATATCCTCATGATATGTGTATGTGATTTCCTTCAGACCTCCTCTCTGGTGGTGGGCTAAATCATTTCAGTTCAGAGGAATTTGGGGGAGGAAATAAAAATAGAAAACTTCCAGGAAGCAGGGAAAGGAGCGAATATGTACCCTAATCATCTCCTGGCCAACAAAATGGCAGTCTATCAACTGGGACATGCCTTGACTCAATGCTCCTTTCCTTCAGGAAGTCCCCGCCAGTCACAGGACCCAGAAACACACTGTATTACATTTCTGTGGCTACTGTAATGAACGGCCACAAGTAAGCAGCTTAGACACAGATTTTAGTAACTTATGGTTCTATGGGATAGTCAGACATAGGTCTCAATTGGCTAAAATCAGTGTGTCAGCTGGGCTGCGCTCCTCCTGAAGGCTCTAGGGAAGAATTGTTTTGCTTGGCTTTTCCAGCTTCTAGGGGTTGCCCACACTTCCTGGCTCCAGGCCCCTTTCTTCCATCTTCTCAACCAACAACTGTGCCTTTCTCTGTGCCTTTGTTCACAGTTACATCTTTCTCTAACTGACCCTCTTTGCTTTCCTCTTTCACCTTCGGGACCCTTGTGATTACATTGCTCCCACCCAGATAATCCTGATTGTTTTTCTACTTTAAGGTCAGTTTATTAACAACCTTCATTCCATCTGTAACCTTAAGCACTTTTGCAATGTAACCTAACCTATTCACAGTTTCTGAACATTAAGATGTGGGCATTTTTGCAGGGCCCTCATTCTGCCTACTACACACTTATTAATATTTAAGCCAGAGGTCACACCCACCCCCAGGTGACTTCAAATAGTGGATTTGTATCAGGCAGCCTGACCCCTGAAATCCCACCAGCCAGCTGTACATGTGGAACCCTATCATTTCATTAATCTCACAGTAGTAATCCTGAGTTTTAAAAATGTAGTCAATTCATTTATGAGCTCCATTTATCACATGTCAAGTTGGGTTTTGTGTGGGTTTTTTTTGTATTTTAATAATATGAATTCGTTGGGCAAGGGATTAGGTTAGGAAGCCATGACAATAGCCAGGTAAAGGGGAAGAAGGGCCTGGATGAGGACAGTGTATGGAAATGTGAATGGAAACAGGTTTGAGAGGTGCTGTTCACAGGCCTGGAGATCCAGGGATATGTAAGAGGTAAAGGGGAGAGAGAGGGTACTGAGGAGGTTTCCACAGTAGGATGCTTTGTACAAGGCTGGTATCCTTTCCAAGGCTGAAATTTATAGAATGTGGAAATGATTGGATATGGAAAATAAAAATTAATTAAAAAATTCCAGAAGTCTCCACAGGATTGAACATAAATGATTCAGATATAATGGTGTCAGGGAAAAAAGGGAAGTCAGGAGACAGAGCCTGTTTTATGGGATAGCAATGAAGGGATGTTCAGACCAGTTATGGATGGCTCATAGCAGGCAGCATGAATTTCACTCCACTGCCCCTGCATTTGTGTTAGTGACTGGTTGTTTCTCTTACACTTAATCTTTACTGATGGATTTTATTTGAGGTTTCTAAAATAAAGGCAGCCACGCAATGACAACATTGTCTTTGTAAATCCAACTGATCAGCATAAAATTCTGGTTCATCCAAAATTATAAATTTTAATGTTACCTTATCACCAGCTGTTCATTTGTTTAGTGTAAGATGATGAGTGCTAAAAAAGAGAAATAAAGCATGGTAAGGGGATAGAGGAAAATGTGGAGTTGTAGGTGCTATTTGAGATAGATTAGTGAAGGAAGTCTTTGCAGCACATGAACTTGGAGCAGACCCCTGAAGGAAGTAAGGAAAGGGAGCTGTGTGGATAGTGGATATCCAGGAATCAGCGGTCTGAGAGGAGGGAGGAGCTAGTTCAAATCTCCGACGGGCAGAGCACACAGAGTGTGCGATAGTGTGGAGGCCAGTGTGGCTGGAGCGGGGTGACTGGGGGAAAATTGCAGAGAGAAGGGGAAGGACGGCAGTGGGCAAAATAAAGAAGTTAGGTGACTGCAGATACTGGGGGTGAGGGTAATCAATTCTTTTTAAGAATTTCCTCACCTCCGTCCTATCGAGATTAATTCTGTGGCCTTTTAAATTGTGTGCACACTTACCCCTATTCCGCACACACAATGGTGAGTGCATCCTGGCATTGCACCTCACAGCAGTGAAGTGTGCCTTTGCTGCTGATTTCCAGGGAGGTTAATGTTGCCTTTGATGGTGCAATTAACTACTGCTCTGGCTTCAGCTCTTTGTCCTTTCCCCTCTTGACTAAACCTCTTTTATTCTCTTACTCTGGCTTCTTTGTGAACCCGACCAGGCCACGCTCATTCCTAGCTCAGGACTTTTGAACCTGAGTTCCTTCGCTGGAAACTCACATTTAGATCTTTGCGTGGCTGTCTTCCTTTTGTCATGTAGTTCTCACATTCTATGTCACTCCTCAGTGACCATTGGGTAGGTGTTTGAGAAAGTTTATAAAGGTATTTGGGAAAATAGAGAGGATATCTATTTATCCTGAATTACTTCTCTCTGACATTCCTTCACCGCTGTATTCCTGAATCAAACTTAAGAACAACTTTATTTTTCAAGTGGTTACTGGGGAAGGAGGGGCAGGCAACTCATAGAAAAGAGAAAGGAGTGATTCAGTGGTGGCTTGAAGACTGGAAAAACGCACACGGTCCAGGGCTGTTTTGATGGGCACATGGAAGAAGGAAAAATATAGCTGACCCAGGAACCCAAACAAGAGTCTTGTGTGTGGTATTATGTTTAGTAAAAATATGTATGCTAAGAATGAAGTGCTTTAAAACAAATGAAAATGTTTATAGTAAATACACTGTTCTTGCCAACAGCTATTATAAACTGCAATGATTTACTTCCTGTCAGCATTATTTCCTTGCTAATTGCGTAGCTGTATCAGGGCCCGTTGTTGCTTGTTTTGGGGGACGAAGGGAAGATACGTTACAGGCTAGTGGTAGATTCATTGCAGTCCTGGGGAAAGAAGCCATGAGGAGGCAACTAACATTCACTGTCCTTTTTGTCTTTTAAGGGACAGATAACTGTCTTTTTTGTCTTTTGAGGGGGAAAGTGGGTGTTTTCTTATGACTCCATCCAGATTTGGCATATTTGGTGAGTCTCCTCCCCTCAGGTGGACTGAGTGGTTTGTGAACTGGGCCCCCCCAGTGCCGTTTGATAAGAGAGGACTGGCCTGACTGGAGCTGATGTTCATGCTGCTACAGCAGTGTCTGTTTTAGACAGAGGCTGTCCAAAGAATGCTTCCAGTGGGCATAGGCAATTTAGGGAAAAACCAATATTGCTGGGGACTCTGGGTTAAGCATGGTTTCTGCAGGTAGGACTTCTCAGAACCTTTAGGAAAACAGGTATTGAGTATGAACCAACCAAGAAGTAGTAATGTATGGCTTATTTCTTCAATGTGTTTGGCCATAGAAACTTTTTTCCTGGGTGAGACTTCAGTGAAATACACTTTAGAACAGATGTTTCAGACAGGCTGTGGGTGGTCAGTTGGCTCTCTGGAACTGTAGCAGGCAGAGAGAACTGCGGCTCTAACCAATCCCCCACCACCCAAGTTTCTCTCAACTCCTTTAATCCATATACTTTGTAACTTCCAGCCAGGAGGGCACACATCCAGCCTCCAGATATATCACTGACTTGGTATTTGGGTCCTACTCAGCTGTTACAGAATAGAGGACTGATGGATGAGGACCACTATCCCAAATATTGAATAATTGTTACTTATAAATGTATTTTATTTGCCCAGGAAATATTATCAGACCTATGGCACCTGGGCAACTTGAAGTTCATTGTAAACTCTAGACCTCCAAGCTAGCTAACTTATGGTTTTTAGTGTCCATTTCACCAGAGACAGAGGAGGCTGAAGGATGTCGAAAGAGAGGTCGCAGGGTACTCTGTTATCTTCACAGGACACTGTGACTCATTGAGGTGAAGGCACTAACACTTAGTGAGTCAGCAGTCCAAAACGGTAACTCAGGCCCCACATTCTAATGTCCACATGTAATTCCAGGACCTAGCTATTACCGTTCCTTCTGGTATTTTGAACATCCTGATTGAAACCTGCTTCAGTAGGATTTTTCGGGTTCAGAGCTACTCCAGGGAAACCCTTGGGCAAAAGACTAAGCTTTCAGGGTTTCATGGGGCTTGGCCTATTCATAAGTCCCATAAGGGACACAATTTATTTTACTTATTTATACCCCAATCTATCTCAGACTTTGTAGTCTTACATAAAGACCTATAGCTTACTTAAGAATCTATTAGTGAATGAGACAAAATTTTAAATAATTTGAATGACAAAAGATCAAGGAAAAGGAATGTAAAAAGGATAAGTTAGGAGTAACATTGTTCATGTCACACTTAATGCCCATAATTTCTGGGCTACCCACGTTCCACAGGCCAAACACCGTATTCATGTGAATATTAAGATATGACTTGGGTAAGACTGACGGCGCTAAATGAAAATTAATTTTGCAAAGCAGGATGGATGCATTTCCCCTTGGAAGCATTAAAGCATCATCCAGAGAAGAAAATTGAAACTGATTATAAAATTTCAGCTTGAGAACTTTCCATAAAGTTGCATTTTGCACATAATTTCAAGCTTGTAGCATTTAAAAAGATTTTTAAATGTTGCTAAAAGATGAAGACACTATTTGAAGAATAATCTTAATAAAAATATAGCTCAGATATCTTCATAATCATATTCATAGCTATTAAATTCGTTTAGGTGGGATGTTTCGGAAACTACAATACATTTTCAAATGCTACATGTAGAGGTTCCTGTAAGAGACTCAAATCTCAGTTGACCTCACACACCACTGAGACAGTATATTATGCCCTCGGTGGCAACAAGTATTAGGAATCTGAAAAAAATGCTCAGTGATGGATTGCAGCCTCCATTTGCATTATCTTCTAATAATTAAAAAAGTTCTAATTTCCAAACATTCTTCCCTGGACTTGGTTATTAAAAAAAAGCAGGGAAGGATGATTGACAAATTATATCATTTTTCTTTCTTTCACAAGGTTTTCTTGACTATTCCATTTGACTCCATAATCCCTCTTTGTCTCTTCTCTCCCAACATATTCACGGGTTATTCTGATTTTCACCTTTTGTATAACTTTTTCAAGTGGTGGCCGGAAATTAGGCTGTGTGAATGATCCCACCACCCGGAGTCTTACCTCTCTCGAGAGCACGCACAAACGCCACAGCGAGCAGGAGAACCAGGACCCTCTTCATTTTCCTGCTGGCAAGCCCTGCAGCACCCCTGTGGCCTGCAGGTCACCCAGAAAAACGGCAGCCAAAAGCAGCCGAGTCCCTTTTGCTAAGATTCCAGACGCTGAGCTAATCAATCATTAATCTCTACACAGAAGCAAGGGCGGTCATCCTTGGCCCACAGAGATAAAATAATACCAATCAAGGTAAATAGACACGCTGGGGAAAATGGGACAAATCGAGGAGATTTTAATCATTAACTTTGTCAGACTGCAAAAGAATCAGTGTACACATAGGTTATTTACCATCGCTGTTTTTTACAAAAAATTGTTTAATGTATTAGTGGGCACATTCCTCCCCCCTCTTTATTGGGTGGTGTGTCTCTTTGGACATTCCCTGCCTTTCTCATGTGTAAATGGAAACTTGGAGGTTATTTCTTTCTCTTTTTCTCTCTATCCCTCCTTTCTTCCCTCTCTCTCTGTTTAAACCTACTACAAATATGGATTACCTCAAAATATTGCAAACTAGGTGTTTTAAGTAATGAGGAAAAAAGTACAAAGCCATTTATCACAATTGTCCAAATCCATAATTTAACACTATAAAATTTATTGAAGATGATGGGATAGTACTTTATGTACTATATTACACTTTTTGAAGCTACTGACACATTTTTAACTCTTAAAGTCAGGCAAATAATAACTGGAGAGATTGAATGAATTGCCCCAAATTACAAAAGTTAATGGTGAATTTTGGACTTCTATGGCTAATTTAAAGTTCTATTAATAACATACAACTCGTTTATTTTGGGATACTATAACCTGAGTCCTCACAGTGGCCGTGTAGAATGTGGAATTCAGATCTCCAGTTACCAGGAGAGAGAACAAAGCCCCAGACAGATGCTGTGATGTGCCCAGAGAGGCACAGGTAAAATTCAATCATTTGTTGGAATCAGGTCAGCTCCTGGTCCTTGAGGGGTTGGTCCTCTTTTCAGGAAACACCGTATGGTAGGGATTGGGGAAACAGGCTCTAGAATCAAATCCCTATTCAGCTCTTATTGGTAACTTTGCAAAATTATTTTCTCTAAGTCTCATTTCTGTCACATGCAAAGTGGTGATAACTCTTAGTACCTTTGTCACAAGGTCGTTGTGAGTTTTATTAGGATAAACCGTGTACAGATTTACCATAACATCAAACACATGGTAACATGCATTGATGTTATCAATTAATCTTATTCCAGTTATTACCACTTTTTTCACTGGCTCTCCAAATTTGTATCGGAGAAGATCATCGAAACTAATGAGGCTTAGACAGTTCACAGAAAAATGATCTAGAATTCTATTATCAATTTAGTAACCGAGGATTAACTACATAGGCAGTTACATTTTTAGTCAGATCTTCCATTTATCTTGAAAATACCTGGGTGTTAGATTCAGAAAATACAGTCCGTTTAGTTGGAAAAGGGTAACTAAGCCAAGCCAAGCCATCTCTGTAAGGTCATAGGAACCCCGTCTGGTAAAGGAGGGTGTGCTAGAGGAAATAATGGGAAGATAGCTTTGCTGTTCAAAGGTCAGCTTCTGCCTATTACAAATCTTCTAGACTTTTCCTTTTGCTAACCTTAGTTTACTTTGCAAGTTAATTAACAAATATTTTAGTTCTACTATAAATTATTTGGAAACAAAGAACTCTAAACAAATGTCAGAGTTTAATTCTCTGGGAAACCCAGAATTCAGAGAATAACTGTTAACTTATAGTTTTATTTAAGGTAATACAGCATATGCACTTTTGTAGGGTTTTGCCTAACAGTTATCACCTGATGATTAATTCAAACATGCAGCTGTTTCCTGTGATTTTTGCTAAAGAGTTTAAGTCCAGCCTGTCTTTTCAAATTTTAAAAAAAATTATAACTTTATCTCTGCTTTTGCAACAATATCTACCATTTTTGTTTAATGATAAACTACATGTGGCAAGAATTGCAACATCCCTTTTAGGTGTCCTCTTGAGAAATCCCTACACTAGCTGCCAAATGCCTTCTCCTGGCTGAATTTATCTTTTTCTAACTGAAAATGGCACTCACCTGCTAGTCTGTAGCTAAATACATGCTACAGTCTTATTTATGTGACTCCTTAATCTTTCAAATGTTGTTTGCTTCCATTGATTCTGACACTGGAAAGATAAAATCATAACTGGCCTAAGTGAAAAGTCTTTGTTGTAATGACTACTCTGGTGAGTCAGATGAGGGAAAAACAGGTGAAAAAGACCAGCTCAAATCTTCTGACACTCCCTGATAGATGCAGTTGGCAGCAATTCAGAAATTCATTACAGAAATAGATTTGTAAAGAATTGTGAAATATTTAAGCTCTGGAATTTTACAGGCATTGTTTTGCCCATGAAAAAATGACTTGAAATGGTCTCCCTCTTCTTTGTCTGTCTTGTCATTGGCTTCAAAAGAAACTTAGGTTCTTTCCTAACCAAGAGAAAGTCTAGGCAAAATCATGACAGAAAGCCAGTGTTTAGTCCATTTCCCATCACGTTTTTCTCTTCCTGCCAAAGCTGCTTAGAAACTCTTGCAATGCAGCATTGCTATTCTGTGTGTAGTGTGTCTTTTTTCTCCGATTTTTCTCCGAGATTATCTCTTTACCTTTGGTTTTCAGTAGTTATCCTCTGTGCAGTGTTGTTCTTTTTATATGTGTCTTGATAAGGGTTCATGGAGCTTGAACGTGTAAATCAATGTTTTTCACCAGATTCGTAGTGTGCAGCTGTTGTTTTTGAAGGACCTTTCTGCGCCATTCTCCCTCCCCTTTCTTTGGGACGGTAATCACACATGCTGCCAACAGTGCACTCGACTAGTCCAGATTAGCCTGCATGTCTCTGAGGTTCTCTTCTGTCTCTGTAACCTTTGTTCTCCCTGTCATTCAGTTCGGATAACTGCTGTTCATGAATCTGAAGTTCATTACTCCTTAGTCGCCAATGTCATTCAATGAATTCAGCATTTTTCCGCTTTAGAATTTCTATTTGATATTTTTCATGGTTTCATGTTGCAGCTGAGATTCTGTTTATTCATTAAGAACATGTTTGCTTTGAATTCTTCAAATGTATTCTTTAAATCTTTCCCCATATTAATGAAAGCTTCTTCATAGTCTTTGTGTACTACATGTTATGTTTGGGCCCTCTCAGAGTCGGCTTTTATTGACTTATTTTTACCTGAATTATGGGTGATATTTTTGTCTTTTTCATATTTAGTAATTTTTTCACTATTCATTGGACAAGCAATGTGAAAAGCACTTGACAGTTTTATATGGTTTAATTTTCAATTTTTAAATTCCCTATTATATAACAAGTTGTTTTCACATTTTTTCTCATTCTTGATATCTCAGAGGTTAATTAGTACTATTAAGACATCATTTTGACTGAATTGAATTGATTGGATTGCTATCCCATTGCTACCCACGTCAGTGAAACCATTAGGAATACTAAAAATGTGGCTTAGATACAAAGAGATCTAATGAACTCGCTTTTAGGCCACACCTGTACTCCAGCTTGGTTGGGGATAACAAGAACTAGAAAAGTTGTTTTCTGGTAACAGAAATTTTCATTCTATTTCTAATCTAGTTTCTTATTTTTTTAATTCATTGTTCAGTTATAGTTGTCCCACCTTTTTGCCCATTGCTCATCCCTATCCCGTTCCCCCCACTCCCACAGTCACTCCCCCTCCCCGTTGTCCGTGCCGTGGGTCCTCTATCCGTGCTCCTTGGCTTGCCCTTCCCCTCCTTTCCCCCGTTACCCCCCTCCCCACTCTTCTCTGGTCACTGTCAGTTTGTCCTTATTGCCAAGTCTCTCATTCTATTTTCTAACCTAGTTTCTTTAAAAGTTGGAATCTGTGATTATTTATTAGGAAGTTCATTTCTGATTTTCACTTTAAATGTGGAGATTTTAAATAGGTTACTGCATAATAATCAATGATAATTGACAACTTTACATATTTCTTCCTCTTCTGCTTTATTCAAGTTACTGCCATGTGAATTCTATCTGAGGCTACACTCTGAAAAACGAGACCAATTAAATATAAAAGAATATAGTGCAATACAAACACTGGCTATTTCCTTTTTATATGTATTTTTCTCATTTTACTTCATATGTCTGGGACTCTGTTGCATTCCCACAGAGAAAATTTGGCATAAATTTATAGCTCTTAGAAAAAAGTCTCTTTGGCAATATGAATGGATACAGATGAATACTGATACCACCTACAATACATACACTTTAATATTGCTTTGCAGTTGATATTCACTTTCCTATACTTATTCATTTGCTCTGGATAGAAATTTATGTACTGGTAGGCAGAACATTATAAATTTACAAATACATAAGGAAGTTGAGGCTCAGAGGGTACCAGTGGTACATGAGATTCTTTAATGTTAGAATACAGAACCTGCCTCCAGGAGCAGAGCGTTTCCCACTGACCAGACTGGCCCAGAGCATGACCATTGGTACATAAGGTAGACACCTTTCTCCTGGTGGAGTGAGCAATCGTTTGAACCATAAGAGCATGAGCTTTGGTTATAGGTAAACATTTACATGCGAGCTTTACTACTTAACCTCGATTAATACAATGACACACTGAGTTTAATACTAACCATTTAAATGGAAAAATTTACTTAAAGCATCTAGCCAAGAAACAAACTTTGATTCAAAACACACACATAATATACCTTCTGTTTTGTGAGAGTAATTTCCATGGGGCAATTCTTGGCTGCTGAGAATGGAGGCTGCCAGATAAACACTTTTTTTCTTAATCTTTCAGAGGGGCAATTCTGAGATATATTTTATATGGCTCCACTGTGACTTCCTAGCATGACTGAACCTTACAGAGACAATCAGCTGGCTTACAAACCCCAGAACTGCCTTTCCCTCCCTCCCTGGGGTATGCTTCCCAGTCTCCTCCTGTTTCTAGGATTACTTTACAAAATAATGACTTATAGGCACACACTTGACTCGGGGTCTGCGTTTTGCGGGGAGGGCACTGCTGGCTAAGGCCAGGCCTGTTGAAGTGTGGGATGGCCACGCATGGAAGCACTGGAGGTCCCTTACGTGATTATTTCCGCTCTCTTTGTTCATCATGGTAATTTTGTAAACTTGTGTTGCTAATGAGGCCACCACAAGGAAGCCAGCTGCTGTGCAAGAGTGAAATTGAACTTCAGTCACGCCATGAACATCTTGGGGTTTGTTGGTGAAGTGTAATCTAGCCCATTCCGGCTAGTTATGGTTTAAATAATGGGTGAAACAGGGTGCAATATGAAGAAGGAGCATAATAGCACTGATATGTCTTCTCTGCACTCTCATTCTCACCTCTGGTAAAAAGAAATTGTTTCATTTTCCCTTTATCATGAGTTATTCCAAACATGTGAGGAGCAGAAAATCACCTAATTAAAATCCAGGTACATCTCATAAAATATGTGGACTTTTCCCTGATCACCTTCTCCTATCTCAGCATCACTTTTTTTTGTACCTGCCACTCCAGTGAATGTCTTTATATTTTATTCTAAATGAATAATTCATTACACAAGAATACTGTTTTGCATGCTTCTATACTTAAGTGTTGTCAACACTGTGGGCTACTTTTTGCAACAGACCTTTTCATCCCCAAAACCCAATGATGCTGAGATTTACTTAGGTCAATACTTGTAACTCTACTTCATTCATTTTCACAACTATGTAGCAATTACACAGATATGCCATATTTTATGTATCCATTCTTCTGTCAATAGACATTTAGGGTGTTTGAGAATTGAGCTGAAGGTCTGCGATCTTCTGCTCCCCAGGGAAAGTAAAGAGCTTTGTGGTGTATGCCCACTTAGGAGGATTAAACCTTTTAGCTCTGTGAGAACTGCTCAAGTGAATACTGGGCAGAGGCCAAACACTTAGAATCTGAGAGAGCAGGAAGTAAGGGAGAGAAGGGCCTGGCAGAACCATTAAAATTCTAAGTTAACTGGTTTCTGGGGTTTGGAAATGGATGTATGTTTTGGAAGAATGCTTGACCAAACATCAGAGATGCTCCTTTCTGCTTATTGTTTTCATAAGACATGGAGTATATTCTTTAAATGGTTAAAAACTCCTAAGAGCCATTGGTCCGGGGTGTTTGTAACAGTTTTGTTTTGTTTTGTTTTGTTTTTGAAGTTGAGCTCCTAGCCTCCCACAGACACTGGGAGACAGTGGCAATATCCTTCTTTCTTTTTTTCTTTTTGGCATTTTTTATTATTGTCCAAGTACAGTTTTCTCCATTTTCCCACCCCCATTTTCCTCCATCCCCCACCCCCACCTCCCACTCTTAATCCTTCCTCCTTTTGACTTTGTCCATGGATCCTTCATACATGTTCCTTGACGACCCTTCCTTTCCCCCATTATCACTCACCCTCTGTCCCACAGTTACTGTCCATTCTTTGTTTCAGTGTCTCTGGTTATATTTTGCTTGCTTGCTTGTTTTGTTGATTAGGTTCCACTTATAGGTGAGAGCGTACGGTATTTTTCTTTCACCGCCTGTTTATTTCACTTAGCATAATGCTCTCCAGTTCCATTCATGCTGTTGTGAAGGGCAGGAGCTCCTTCTTCCTGTCTGCTGCATAGAATTCCCTCGTGTAAATGTACCATAGTTTTTTGATCTACTCACTCACTGATGGGCACTCAGGTTGCCTCAAGCAGTTGGCTATTGCAAATTGTGCTGCTGTGAACTTTGGGGTACGTAGGTTCTTTTGAATTGGTGTTTCAAGATTCTTAGGGTATAATCCCAGCAATGAGATCATTGGATTGAAAGGCAGTTCCATCTTTAGTTTTTTGAGGAAATTCCACGCTGTTTTCCACAGTGGCTGCACCAGTCTGCATTCCCACCAACAGTGTACTAGGGTTCCCTTTTCTCCACATCCTCACCAGCACATGTTGTCTGTTGATTTGTTTATGATGGCCATTCTGACCAGTGTGAAGTGGTATCTCATTGTAGTTTTAATTTGTGTCTTTTGGATGGCTAGTGATGCTGAGCATTCTTTCATATGTCTCTGGGCCTCCCTTGGAGAAGTGTCTGTTCAGGTCCTTTGTCCATTTTTTAAATTGGATTGTTTATGTTCCTGGTATGGAGTATTGTGAGTTTATGTATTTTGGAAATCAAACCCTTGTCTGAGGTATCACTGGCAAATATATTTTCCTATATGGTTGGTTCCCTTTTCATTTTGCTGATATTTTCTTTAGCCATGCAGAAGCCTTTTATTTTGGTGAAGCCTCATTTGTTCTTTCCTTTATGTCCCTTGCTCTAGGGGACATATTGGTGAAAATATTGCTGCATGGAATATCTGAGATTTTCCTCCCTATATTCTCCTCTAGGTCTTTTATGGTGTAGTGACTTATAGTTAAGTCTTTTATCCATCTTGAGTTTATTTTTGTGCATGGTATAAGTTGTTGATTGAGTCTATTTTTTTTTTTTTGCATGTGGCTGTCCAGATCTCCTAATACCATTTGTTGCCGAGGCTATTTTTATGCCATTTCATGTTCCTGTCCCCTTTGTCAAATATTAACTGACTGTATTGACATGGGTGTATTACTGGGCTCTCTGTTCTGTTCCATTGGTTTATGTGTCTGTTCTTATGCCAGTACCACACTGTTTTGATTACAGTGGCCTTGTAATACAGTTTGATATCAGGTATTGTGATCCCTCCTACTTTGTTCTTTCTCACAATTGCTGCTGCAGCTATTCGGGATCATTTGTGGTTCCATATAAATTTCTGAAATGTTTGTTCTATATGTGTGAAATATGTCATGGGTACTTTAATAGGGATTGTGTTGAATCTATAAATTATTTTGGATAGTATGGACATTTCATAGGTTGGAAGAATTAACATCATCAAAATGTCCATACTACCCAACACAATTTATAGATTCAATGTAACAGTTCTGTTTTTATTTTCCATTCAAGATAGCATTCAATAATCATCCAGTACCACTTCCATTGGGTTCTCAGGGCTCTGTTTTATGGTCCCATTGTGTTAATTATTTTAATGATTTGCATATAAATGGACATTCCTATGCCCCTCCTCTAGTCTTGATGAAATATAAACTTATTTCTATTCTTTCATACTAACTTTGTGGACATAGCCTGGTCGGCATTCTCAATAAGTGACCAGTTTTCATGTATTATGTACACCTCAGTAGGCTTGACTTCTGTTACAACTTTTCTTTTTCTTGCCTGGGACATTGATAGGTGAACTTCATTTGTTTGATGATACATCTGAGACTAGAGCAAGCATGGAAATACTCCCATGACACAGTGCAAGATATAAAGACTAGAGACTACGTCATGTGTTTCCCCCTTTCTTTCTGATAAACTTACATAAATGATGTCCTGGGAGTGAAGGAATCCGATGACTTGCTAGAACCAGCGCTCTGTGTTTACCAAGGCCATGAGCTTATAGGGGAAGCCATTGGTCACATAATGAACGGCCAAGAAACCCTCACTTCCCACCCCCACAGTACTGTTCTGAGCACCTGGACCCCAAGGAATTTGTTGCTCTTTTTATGTCCAAGCTCAATATGAGTCAAGTAGAATAGTAATACCTATTGAACAGTGAGGAGGAGGAGGGGGAACAAATAGATTGTGGTCCTTAAAACAAGAAGAGCTAGAGAGGGTTGGCAGTAGATATTTTCCCCTCAAAACCTGAGAAATGTTCTCAGATTATATGGGACACGTGACGTGTGGGATTCAGCAATATGTTTCCACGCAGCACCCCAGGGAGGTAGCAGAACCTCAGGGCAAATCAAAAGCCTCTTACCAGGGGCCTGACTCCCCTAACTGGCAAGGATCATGACGCCCAACTTCCCAATGAAATGCAGTGTCCCCTGCTTTATAGTGACAACAGGGCTTTTCACGTGTGACTGATTAAAGGCTTTTGTTGAATGTTTGGAACAAATAAGACCTTGGAGCACTTATATAACCTTACAGAACCTCCCTCCATGCAAGGAAATTGAATTTCTTGCTGGTCAAGAGTGTGGAGATTCAGAATAGATTTAATTAGATTTAGAGAAATAAAGAGCTATTTCATCCCTTAATCTCTGAGAGCTAAGTAATAAATTTCATAGCTGCTATAGTTGGAAAGAATAAATATAATAAACATGCCAATGAAAAGCTGAATATGTACCCTGAAACTAATGGACATTATTCCACTAGACTCTAGCTAATCAATCAATTTGGCACAGCCTCTGATTACAGTGCCTAGCACACAGTAGATCAGATACTTAAAAAATTATCACCAAGTCCTGTCATTTCAACTTCCAAGATGGTCATTATATAGTGATGGCAATAGATAAACTTTACTGAGGTCTTCCCCTGTGCGAAGGATGCATCTAATCACTTCACATGCATTATTATCTCATTTGATTCTAACAGAAGTGTTATGAGGAAGAGAGCATTAATATCCCAGTCTTCCAGAAGGGAAAATTGAGGCTCAGAGAAACTTTCCCATCTCTAATTCATTCATTCTCCCTTTACCTTCTCTGCTACCACCTTAATCTGGGCCAAGTCATTTTTTTCTGATTACTGCAGCAGCCTCTTCATGGCTTCCTCTTGCCCACCTTCTTGTCATTTTCCATGGGACAGCCAGAGCAAATTTCTAGAAAGTACACTAGATTCTGCCCCTTTCCTTATTTTTAGGGACTTCCTTGCTTTTTTGTTACCGTGGTGGTCTGGACTCAATTTAGATCTCCAGTGTAAGTGTATAGTAATCTTGTACTATTTCTTCCCTTGCTTACTAATTTTTAGCTGAAATAGTCTTTTGATTCTGGAAACACTGCCCCAGGACCTTTGCACACACTATTGCTTCAGTTAAGCTCATTCTGCTTATTATTAGGCTCAGCAACAATTGACAGTTTATTCTAACTAACAGCAGCTTAAACTTGGTAGGATTCTACTCATTTCCTGTGAAATTTCTGTAGGCAGTCTGTGGCTCCACAGTGTCAGGGTGCAAGGTTTTTCTGTCCTGTTACTCTGCTGTGTGTGGCCTTCTTTCATAATCCAAGTTGGCATCATCCACATTCTTAGTGTCAAGATGAATAAAGGACCAGAGAAGAGGGTATGAATAGCCCAGAAAATTTCTCCAGAGATATCAGAAGAGAAATAACACAGTGTTATTATTAAATACTAAGCATTAAAGTGGAATGTGATATCATCATAGTCAGTCTGCTGAAGAGTTTACACACACACACAAAGAAATCTCACCCACTTATGTAGCCAACCAGGTAGAACCCATTGCATAGATGTTTTCAAGATAAATAATCAGCTCTCTAGGACGAGGACAGCACCATTTGTCACATGTAGTTTCTTCCAAATCCACTGGTTTTTGGTCCCTTCCTCTCCCCTTTCCTCCTTCCCTCACTTGCCATGGAAATTTCCCAAGTGCAGCTGAGCTGATAACACTCAGCTATAAAGGGAAACAGAAAATTGGTATTTATGTAGAGCAAATATGAAGGAAGAAGAAGAGCAAATGTAAGAAAAGAGTAAACAGTGTTGAGAAGAGACAGAAATGGAAATGTTGCTGTTGGGAAATATTCACGTGTGCTCATAGCTTGAAGAATTTATAAATGGCAGAGTAGTAAGACGACTGGCTGTGTCAGGGAACATTTAATGAAAAGTCTTTTTTTTTTTTCCAATCTTAAACTTAAGCCTCAAGGGATTTTTGAGAGGGCTTATTAAGATTGGGAAGAATGAGGGGAAAAAATTGCAGAATGTAGCATAACTGCTACATGAAGAGCTGAATGAGAATATTTATGTGTAGTCAGTGTAGAGATTGTCCACTTCAACTTCTGTCTTGACCACTTACGTTGTTTCTTATCGACTCTTGAAACCGTGTTGCAGGAGTCACTATGTTCGGCTTAGAACAAGAACTGAATTGAGGACCCAGGGAATCCAATTATTGAGTTTATGAGGTGGGAGAGGGGGGTACCCACACCAAAAATGTACTTACTTTTTGTACCATGTTACTTTTCTGTGAGCTTTTCAGGGCAAAGTTCAAGTAGCAAATACGACGCTGGTTCTTAATAATACTATTGGACAACGCTTCCTCCAGCCATCAACCTAGTTAGACGCGATAACGCCTGCTAGACGATATTGCTCTTTCTCTGCCTTATCCACCTTAGTTGTCCCAATAAATCGAGAACAGATTTCTCTTCTTAAAAATTCATCCTAAGGGGAGACATGGGGGAGGAAATGCAAGAAATTTAATGATATACCACTGTTTTAAGAAATCATTAGTTAGCTTCACCCTGGTAGTTCATCATACCTTGTATAGTAGATTTAGTTTTCTTGCAGCTTCTGTTTCAGGCCTCACTCACTGCAGAGCAGCCTTTAAGTTTAGGTGAGATTGGTCTCCAGTCTGGTAAACCCCCTTTGCCGCAGTTTAGAATAATCTCCTCCTTATAGTGAGTGTTTGAGGAAAAGGTATATGACCTAAGTTAAATTGATCTGAATAAGGCCTTATAAACCAGCCAGAGTAAGGCTATGGTGAGATGTTTCTAAGAGATGGCTTATGGATGACAGATGTGGGCGTATTTCAGCCTTTGTTGTCTTGAAGCTTATATTTGGTGATGAGCAGAGCAAAGAGGACAGAGAACATGGAATTGGAACCCCCTGATTTTGTTTTAAATATGCTTAAGCCTGCTAACTATTTTTAGATGTATGTGCTAATAAATCACACTCATTTAAACTGATTTGAGTTGAGATTTTGGATAACCGCAACAACAAAAAAATCTCTCTGATAAAATAGCTAGCATTTAGTGCGCTAGAACTTGTGCATAGAACTTGTGCAAAGTGTCAGTTGCTGTCATTTATTCACTTTGTAAAGGCTATTCTCCTTAAATCCTCTCTCTCCACTTCTGCAGATTTGCTTTACATTTACCCTTTCTTATAGATTCAATCTCCCATCCTCAGCTGTTGTTTATCCCAAAGACTGTCTCTCCCATTAAAAACAAAACACAACTTCCTTCGGTCAACATCTCATTGCTCATTGATTGTTACCTTCTACCTCTTTCCCCCAGCTGCATTACGATACAATTGATATATAACATTGTATTTGTTTTAGGTGCACAGTGTGATTCGGCAGAGAAGCGACCTTGCGGAATGATCACTATGCTTTTCATGGTGAAACCAAGTATAATAATCCAAGAAAGCATGCATTTTTGGATGTTGAGATTTATGAATTTACTAAGTATTTAATGTATACATCTAGAGATACGCCTCCTTAGTCCTTGCAGTTAAGCCAATGGCCTGCTGAAAAGAGGATCATTTTGGTTATTATGTATGCATTATATGTTATGTAAAAGAAACCCATTTGCAGAAAGTACAGTTGCAAAGATAGCTTGTAATTTGATGTGAAACATTAACTCACCACGAACAAGCCCGCAACCCAATGCCCTTTATCATGTTATCTTTGTTTTTGTTTATGTAGAGGTAACAAAAGTTAAGTATTTCTTAAAAATGATTTGATTTCAACCAAAAAGGCATTTCTCCTCAAAAGCAAAATTCAACAACAGATTTTCAAGTTGACTGATTATAAATTTACAAGTATGGAGATTTTAATAAAATTAAAATGAGAGAAAACTGCTGGGATAAAATATTATTCATGTCTCAGAAAGGGGTCGTTTGATTCCAAGAACATATTTTTGTTCTGAGTGTGGGAGGTATAGAGTATCATATCTACGTAATTAAAAAAAAATTGCCCTCTGATTAACCTTATATGTCAAAGGTAGTTGAGTCAAGAAGATAAGGCACAGGAAATAAGTTAAAATCCTTGAAAAATTAAAACAGGGTCATTTAGGAAACAATAGTCTGAGTTCAAAGAGTTGCATTTTGTAAGATATCCCTATGTCTTCTGAAGACTGACTTTTTGCCTAGATAAGGAATGGCAGAATGGCAGAGGTCCATTCACAAAAAGGAAATTAAAAACTTGAGACAAGGACGGCTAAGCAAAAAGGTGCTGTTTAGTTGTCACTACTATGAACAGTTATCTGATTAAACTACTATAAAACTAATTCGTTTCCTGTCCTGGTAATTGCTACAGCGTGTGCTTGTTTCCAGTCTACTGGCAAATGTTGCAAATGCCTAGTAATAAATAGCAGCTTGAGAAGTTATTTTCTTCTCAAGTGTCCTTCAAGTGACTATTAAGATAAGATGATAGAAGGAAGATGGCAACAGTCGTTTCATTGAACATTCAGTTATTAAAATGCTAATGAAGAAAACTTGATCTTTTAACAGATTCTTCACAGGATAGTTTTGTGTTAAGTTTGGCTAAAAGGAAGTCAATTTACTCCATTTAGGAGGTAACAGAAAGCACTCTGTTTTCTTTTTTTTAAGAAGAGAAAAAAGTGTGGGTTTAACTTGATTGCATTTATTTCACACATTTGATGGAAGATTTCATTTTTCACCTCTAAGCAGGCAGTATAAATAATTGAAGGGGTCACTGACATATGAGCAGGGAACATGATGGAGCAAACAGAGCTATTAAAATTTTTAGCATCTGTCCCAAATTTTGTCATCCAAACTACTAGAGAGGAAAGGTTTCTCCTTTACTTATCCTGGAGTACTCTAGACTGATTGAAATTCAGCAAAGCTTTGCGATAGAAGCACTGCCTAAAATCTCAACAGAATGAAGGTACTCAGCCTCAGGTGGAAGGAGCAGGTATTGAGAGAAAGAAATGATGTTCTAGATTTTTTTATAGCCACTTTCAAGATTTATTATTGCATTAGTGCAGATTTGCTTCCATTTCCTATGTTTTCCCAAACCTATACCTACTATAAAAATTCTTTTTAAAATGATGATCTTAAAGTTGTAAAAGACAAAACACACACTGTATAGTTAAGGATATAGGTTTATTCAACAACCGCAATAAAGAATATATTCATTAATGAGTAATGTTAAGGAGAAATTATACCAGATGACATTAAACAGGCAAGGTAGCCTTTTCCGAGAGAGACTGTGCAATAGGGCAGGGAGATTGAATTCAAGTTCATGAAAACAGATTTTTTAAGTGCTAGATAGAGTGAGCTAGTGGAGGACCTTAGAGTGAGTGTGATTAGACCAATTCTGTTTGCAAACTGGCACTTATCAAAGTGAGGCGTCTACCCTCTCACAGAGCTTGGGAGACTGGGGTGCTATCCTGAGGATTACATTTCAAAGGGATGGCCCTGGTACTTGAGAAAGACATTTTAGCTTAAAAACATGTCAAGAGTCTGGGGAAAGATTTACATCTCAAATGGGCACAGAAAGAGTTTATAATTGCAAGTTTCCTAAAGTAAATGCCCTAAGAAAAAGGAGGTCAGGGGCTGGTCCTCAGGAAGAAACTTGTTTAAATTTAGTTAAGTGGAAGGTGAAGGCCATTTTGATCAGGGAAGTGCCAAAGAAGAGAGAAAAGTTAGGGGTATATAAAACAAGAGACTCTCTGAGGGAGAGTGAAGGTGGGTCTTCACTGAGGCCCATCTCAGAATAGGTAAGGTCAATTCTCAGAATGCAAAAGGACGGAGGAATTTTTAAACCCTTGATTTCTAAACCATTCCATTCCAGGAGCACAGGATCAAGTTCAACATTGCCAAACCAATACAAGGCCCCCTTACATCAAAAAAAAAAAAAAAAAAAAAAAAGATGCAGTTACCTTTATTGGACTGTGCTCTCTAGGAACCTTTCAGCAGGATTTCAATCCTAGTGATAACCTCACTGACTAGCTTGTGACAGTCACTCCAATCTCGGCTGTTGCCAAAGCGTTCTGTTAATCAAAACAGCAGTTTTACTGTAAGGCACAAAGAAGTCTTCTGTTTATGGTATTTTCTTTACTTTTTAAAGGTTTCTTCCTTTTGTTTTTATTGGCTAGTTTTTGTTTATGATTCCCTGATTGTTCCTCAGAATATTAATCCCTGAAATTTGTACTGTGCTCTATGTAGTGCAGAGCTTTTGTTCATATTATCTCATTTGATAACTATGTCAGCGCCATGTGAAGTGATCAAGAGCAGGAAATCTGCAAACTTCTGGAAAGCAACAGAGAGAAAATAATTTGGGCTTTATGTGCCATAAGGCCTCTGTGACAGCTGTGCAATTCTGATCCTGTAGCTACAGGAGAATATGTAAATGAGTGTGTTTCAGTAAACTGTTATTCACTGACACTGAAGTTTGAATTGCATATTTTTCCGGAGTCATGGCATAGTATATTCTAAAGATTTTTTCCCAGCTATACTTAGTTTTGGGGCCATAGAGGAACAGGCAGCCAGCCAGATTTGGCCTCTGGATTATGGTTTGTTGATCATTAGCTTGGAGGGTGATATAATGCGAAGGTTGGAATCTTATTCTCTGCTAATTAGCAACACAGGAGTTCTGGTTAAATAATTTTTATTTTGATCTGCCATTTACACAATTTCATAGAAATAATAGTGTCTACTTCACAGTTCTTTTGGGAGAATGAGATTAGATGAGAGTAAATGAGATAAAATACAAAGTTTCTAGCACCAGTAGGCTCTCAAGTACTTGTACCTTACATATGTGTTACGGACGAGAAGGTAAGTGTAAGTTAGGATCACCTAACTGCCCAGGACCGTGGAGTTGTCAGGGGGAAAGCTGAGACGTTCAGTTCAACTCTAACTTTTGGTGGGCTCAACAAGCGGCCTTCTTGTCACATGGCAATTGCACGTGGTAGAATCGCGGGCCTTTCTCAGACGGAGCTTGTGCAGTTCACTTCTACTCTGTCCTCTTCATCACTCACTATTCTAATTCATGTAATATTCAAAATTAAAAGGTTATTTGTGTTTAATCCAAGTTACCAACCATAAAACCCAGAAATAGGGCTTGCTAATTGAACTACGATTCCCACTGGAGACCACCAGCTTTCTCTGGTGGAAAAGCGCATTAGTGTCACCATTTTTCTGCTCTTTGTTGTAAAATCCAGATTCTCCTCTGGATTTTAGAAGACAGCTGGCAGTGGAAAATTTGTGATGATTATACAATAGAGTATGAAATGGCATATACTGCATTTGAAAATGCTAGCTCAACCTTTCAGCACCCTTTCACAGTTGCACTAAAATGTGAATCAGTAATTGGTTACATCCACAATGCAACTAGCTGTCATATGGGGCTAAAACGTGCACTTTGGTGTTGAATATATTCTAGTTCCCACACACACGTTCAAGTCAGATGATTTGAAATGGTATTTTTGCTGAAATATATTTCTGGTGAATAAATATTCAGAGCTGAATAACAGTGGCAAAAAACTGAAACCGAGGGCAGTTGAACTACTCTTGTAAGAATGAAATGTTAGTAAAAATTCCAGTGACTTATTTTCTAAAATTTCCTCATTTTCCCCTCTCATTGGTCCAGACTGTGCTTCCTTGAGAGCTAGGATAACACTGGCTGAAGTACCAGAGATACCAGTCAACTGAATCTAGTTTTTAGAGGTAAGAAATTATATTCTTCCAATGGCAATCAACCCAAATTCAGGTAGGAATTCTAAAAGCCTCTTTCCCAAGGCATACATACTAATTTAGGCATCACATGGAAAATGTACTCTGGGGCCAGTGTTTGGGGAATTTGCCTTTAAATAAGGTTAAATATACATTCAAAACTTTTAATATTTTAGTATGTATTTGTGAATCTTTAAGGCAGAGGAGTCTTGAGTAGCATTTGCCTGTATGCAGGAGTCAATATTTGCAAGGGCCGTCCTCAGGACAGTGCAATGCTCGAGGCAAGTTTTAGAAGGTGGTAAGAGCATTCATGTCCCACTTTCTAGAATCTTTTGATAGAAAATTAAATAAACTTGTATTCATTCAAATAGACACACATGCACTATGTATGTGTGCACCAGAGGGAGGCAGCCCCATCAACTCTCACTTGGTTTATGGGACAGGCTGGGGTCCTTTGCAACACCAGCTGGGTGGTGCCATGGGCTTCTCTCTGGCTGTTCTGTGAGTCACGGATCATTTACATTAAATAGCACAGAATCTTGATGTCCCAGAGTCAAGAGTAATTTCCAAGTACAGTATATCCTAGGGCAGTGGGTTTCAAATATAAATCCAAACGTGTTATTTTCTTCAGTTGTAATTTGTTGTGAATTTTTATTTGTAGATAAGATGTGGTCAGTATTTCAAATATTTGAAATCCATTGAGACTTCAATGCCAAAGACACATTCAGTTTTCATAAATGTCACATGTGTTAGAAGAATACATGCTCTCCACCGAGATGTTCTATAAGTTATGATTTGCTAAAAATTCAGTGGGTTGTTCAAATCTTTGATTTTTGCTGTCTTCTTTACCTTTGTTCTATCATGAGAGAAATGGGTTAAAAATCTTCCATTCTGGTTGATTTGATGATTTCTTTTTACAGTCTTATTAATTTTTGCTTTATATTAATTTGAAGCTCTATACAGTGCATATAATTTAATAATTGTATCTTCCTGGTAAAATAAAGCTTTCATAAGCACTGAACATTTTACTTCTAAGAACGTTTAAAATCTTATTCACATATTAATGTAACATTAATGTTTTCCTGGTATATGTGTTTCCATTAATCTATTTCCAAATTTTCTGTGCTCTTATATCACATATAAACAGTATATTGCTGTTTCTTTTTAGCTGATATTACTTTCAACTGCCGAGTTTGATATGTAATTTACTGTGGTTTCCAGTAATTGTAATTTAATTTTACCTTATTTGAGTTTTCTATTTGACTTACATTTTTGTTTATGATGTGGAAATTTTGCAGTAGCTTATTGAGACATAATTGAAATACAATAAATGGAACATATATAAATGTATAAACCAGTAAGTGTTAGTACATATGTACCCATAAAGCCATAACCAAAATCAAAATTGTAAATATCTCTCGTCAAAGTTTCTATTCTTTTGTAATCCTTCCTTTCTGCTCCTTCTCCACATACAACCTACTGTTGTGATTTCTGCACCTATAAGTTAATAGGCATTTTTCAGAATTTCTATATACATGGAATTACAGAATATGTCTTTTCTATGGCTTTTTCCACTCAGCATTATTAATTTGTTATGCATCCATATTGCAAGTTTATTCCATTTCAGCATTTCGTTATAGGGATATACTGTGATTTATTCATTCATTTACAACAAATAAACGACAAATGTCCGTGTTGATGGACATTTGGGTTTGTTTTAAGTTTTATATTATTACAGATAAGGTTGCTGTAAATATTCTTGGTATGGATGTATGCTTACATTTTTCGTGAGCACATACCTAAAAGTCTAATGGTTGCATCAGATGGTAGATGTATGTGTAACTTTTCAAGACACTGCAAACTGCTTTACAAGGTGCTTGGACCGTCCTCCATTCCCACCAGCAGTGGGTGAGAGAGCTCTTGTTCTGTATCCTCACCCACATCTGTATGACTGATCCTTTTAAATTTGACACTCTAAAAGGGGCGTGGTGATATCTCATTGTGGATTTAAATTTCATTCCCCTGACGATGGAGGTTACGCATATTTTTATATGCTTATTTGACACATGTATCTTCTCTTTGGTAAAATGTCTGTTCAAATCTTTTGCCTAATGTATTGGAGTTGAGTTATATATTCTGGATACAAGTTTTTGTATCATGTATATTTTTAATATTTTCTTCTGGTTTGTGACTTGTCTTTTAATTCCCTTAATAGTGTCTTTTATAAAGCAGACATTTTTAATTTTGATGAGGTCCTATTTATCAAAGTTTTTTTTTCATAAATCATACTTTTGAAGTTGTTGCTAAGAAATTTTTGCCTAACTGAAGGTGACAGATTTTCTAGTTAAAAGTGACATAGAAGTTTTTAGTTTTCCTAGTTTTATTTAATTCTACAATTAGAGTGATTTTTTTTATATAGGCTGCCATAAGAATTGAAGTATTTTTGCACATGGTTCCAGAAGAGTTTGCTGAAAACACTATCCTTCTTCCACGCAGTTGCCTTTGCGCCGTTGTCAGAACCAACTGACTATATGCGTGAGGGCCTGTTTCCGCCTTCCCTACTGTGGTCCGTTTATTGTCTGTGCAGTCGGCAGTTTTACGTGGCCTTTTTTCCTGGTCCTCCAACTTTGTTCCTCTTCAAAGTTGTTTTGGTGATTCTGGACCCTTTGGATCTCTATTTTAATTTTAGAATTAGTTTGTAAATTTTTCAAAAAATTATACTGGGATTTTGATTGAGGTTGCAGAGAATTCATAAATCATTTTGGAAGAATTGATATTCTTTTTTTTTCAGGTAAATGGCTTTTTATTGCAGTTTTAGTATAAAAGTTTTCAAAAATTGTAGAGGTCTAAAATGAAATATTTGTTTTCGCCATAGCAGGTGGGCGCATTTAAGGAATTGATATTCTTAACTATATTGGGTCTATTAACCCATAAACATGAAATATCTCTTGATTTGTTTAGCCCTTCTGTAATATTTTAATTATGTTTTATCATTTTTTAGTATATTTTTCTTAGATTTATCCTTACTTAATCTTTTCATGCTATTAATGGAATTGCTATTTTAACTTCAATATCTGATTAATGTTAATACAGAGAATTTAAATAAATTTTAATAATATTAATCTTACATAGCTTGCAAATTTACTAAATTCCCTTATTCTAGTAACAATTTCAAAAATATATAGAATTTCTACATAGATAATCATGTTTCCTACAAATATAGTTTTACTTATTCCTTTCTATTGAAAACCTTTTATTTCTTTTTATTGCCTTTAGTGCTGGCTAAAACTTTTAGTACAATGTTGAACAGAAGTGATGAAAGGGAACATTCTGGCATTGTTCTAGGTCACAGAGAGAAAACATTGTCTTTTATCATGGAGCAAGTTTGTTGCTGGGTGTTTTTTTTTTGGTAGCTGTAGATGCTTTTTATCAGGCAGAACAAATTCTACTTCGGATTGGCTGAGGTTGTTGGGTGCGGGCAGAAATGGATGTTGGATTTGTCAAATGTTCTTCCACATCTATTGACATGAGTATGTTTTCCTTTTGTAGTGTGTTAATACAACGAATGCACCAATTGAAATTCTAAAGTCAAGCTAACTTTACATTTCTGGGATAAACCTGACTTGTTCAGATTTTGCATTCAATTTGTAAAATCGTGTTGTGCTTTTGCATTTACATTCATGAGGGATATTTTTCTATTGTTTTCTTGTGGTGTCTTTTTCTGGTCTCAGTGTAAATGTAAAACTGGCTTACAAAATGAGTTGGTAACTCTTTCCTCCTTTTCTATTTTCTAGAAGAGGCCGTAGAATTGCTAATCATTTTTTCCTTTAATGTTTGGTGGTGAGGCCCAGTGAAGATCTGTAGATTTTAAGAGCTCTCTCTGTGTGTGATTTTCTTTCTTGTCCTCTTTACAGTGAAGTCTAGCTGCTTTGATCTCCCCGTGTTGAGTTTAGATGACTATTAGATGGAGCCTAGATTTCAAGTTAGATAATTGGATTGAAACATAAAGATATTGTTAGCACGAGTAGCATATTTAAAACCACGGGGCAGCATGACATTACCAAAAGAGTTAGTCTTGGCAATGAACAGAGGACCAAGATGTTGAGCCCATGGGACTCCAACATTAGGAAGCTGGATATAAAGAGAAGCTAGAAGAGAAGACAGAGAAATGCAATTATTCTGGCTTCTTAATGTTTTCTGTACTTTACCATCATCTAAATATTCACACACGCACACCCCCCCTAGAATTTTTAGATCTCCTACAAAATACAGTGTTTCTTGACATGTAGCATATCACATTGCCAGCAATATGTCATCCTTCACGTTAATTTTTTACTTTTTTAGACTGAGTATTGTCTCTACGGTATATAGTAAATTAGTGGCATGTCCTATTTAAATCTATTTTCTTAAATTTCAGTTTTGCGTTTGGGCTACTCCTAGGGAAGTATAGTCCTGCTGTGATCTAAGGGTTACATCTACCTGTATCAGAATTACTTACAGTTGGTCGCTATGAGTGTGGAATACGGGGACCTATCTCAGACTTAGAAGTGAACCTGTGAATTGTCATTTTGATCAAGATCATCATTGATTCTTAGGTACCTGTCATCAGAGAACCGGTGCCTCATCCTGTCAGCGGTTCTGGACCCTCACTGTCCACTCTAATCCTCTGGAGGTTTTTAAAAAACACTGATGCCTGGGCCGTATGTATAGAGATTTTGATTTAATTGATTTGATTTAGGGCTTGGGCATTTGTATTTTAGGCCTTTCAAGTACTTCTGAACCACTGTGTCAAGGCAGAGTATGAGGATATGTAAACGACTGTTAAAGTATATAGCAGCCACCTGGAAGTTTTTCCAACAGGCAATGTAACTGCAAAGGCAACGAATGAGAGAGAACCTGGCTATTGTCATAGTGCAGGCAGGTTAGGTCAAATACAGAAAGTTAGACAGGTGTGAAACGATCAGAGCATCGTGTCAGTCAAAGTAATGTCAAGAATAAAGCTGAGGAAGAAATAGTTCAGGTAGTTGCAAAGGATTCTGCGTGTGGACTCAACCTGGAATGTCAGAGAGTCAAGAGTATTCGAAGTGAACAGAGAAGTATAACCGTATTTCTGATCTTAAGGTAGGGGTTTTACAGATCCTATATTGCAATATTTGCTGTGTGTATGGCTTAGGGCTCAGAGATTTGTCTTTATGCCAGAGAATGTCAAATGCTCGGTGCTCCCGATTAAAACAGTGGCAAATGTGTACAGATTTATGTCAATGAACACAGTTTTTTAATTCTGTGTTTTTAATTTTTAATTTTGTCTTTTTCCCCCTCTCTCTTTAATACTTTTCTTGGCTTTGATTATAATCCCTTTGGGTAGTAAAATTTTTAAAGCAGTTTTCAGGAAAGGATTTGATCCAGAAGAAGGCTTGTGTCTTTGAGGTTGTTTTCACTTTCATGGGCAACTTTTTAATCAAATATCTAATAGCTAAAGAATCAGGTATTTTAAGAGTATTAGATTTTTCCTTGGTGTCCCTGAAATCATACTCATCAGCATGTGCTATAGATAGTGTTTGTAGCTCCACAAACTTCATGGGGCTTTGGAGTTATTAGGTCAGTGGAGCGAAGCCCTCATGAGTGGGATTAATGACCTTAAAAGGATCACGAGAAAGTTTAGTTTTCTGTTCTTTGCCATGTGAGGACAGAGTGAGGAGTTGTCAGTATGTAACCTAGAAGAGCACTCTCAGTAGAACCTGTACCCTGATCTTGAACTTCAGCTTCTAGTACTATGAGAAGGTAAATTGTCATTGTTTGTAAGATACTTAGTCTGTGGTAATTTGTTATAGCAGCCCAAACAGATTAAGACAGCACACCTCTGCTTTAATTCCATGTATGACCATCTCTTTATTCACATGCTGTCTACACACACATGGCATATTTAGCTTTGTTGGGGTGTTCATTAGCTACACAGATAATGCCCACCTTTCTCTCAGTCTGGGCTTCTGCTTGCCTCTCCGGTAGTTTCACTGCTCACCTCTGAGCTCCACAGTCTGAGGTGTTGCTGCCTCAGGACAGAGCTCCCAAGTCTCACAGCCCTGATTGTCGTCATCCCGGGCTTTGATTGTGCCTTCTGTTTTGAACTGACTGTTGAGGTGCTCTTGTCTAAAGAGGTAAGCAGAAAAAAGGTTCAATTTCATTTTTTGAAGCCATCCGTTCTTGTACATAAATCAGCCCGATTGAGTTTAACCTTGCTGTGCAATGGCTTCATTGTCTTTGAAGCAATTGTGCTGCAGAAACTTATTCCAGATGATCTGGGCCTACCAGCTGGAAGGAACGTTAGCAAGTAGGCAGGTTTCATGAAATGCCTTCACAGAAATAGATGCAATGTATACAACTGCAAGCATTCCATGTTGTACATCATTTATGCAAGGACAATTTGAAAAAGAAGCCACCCATATGTAAAATACTGCCTTGTTTTCCAGGAAACAGAATATAGTAGTATCTTAGTTCTTTGTCCATAATATTTTTACCTATCAAAATAATCTATACGAATTTCAAAGATGAATGTGGCACTCGGTTATATTGTAGACACAAGCTTAGACTTTCATTTAAATGCTTCAAAGAGATAGGGCTAATCTTTTTTACTTCTGTATACTTCACTTTATTGATCTGCTTTTTTGTAATTTACATAGTATATATTCTTCAAAGTTTATTATTATTCTACTAGATAATACTATGACCTTTAAATTTTTTGAAAAAAAGAACATAAAGGAAAAGATGTTACCTACAATATTTTACTGTATTTGCTTCATTTATTCTCCTATGCAAATTTGTTTCTTTTAAAATATTGCTATTCACATCTGCAGGTTTGGTTACATCTCTTTATTTCTAAAAATTAATCTCTTTTAAGAATCAGTATGCCAGTTTGAGGAATAGGAGGTCTGTCTCCCTTCCCATTCATTCCCTACTCAATTTTTAAGAAAGTGCCTCCGAAAGCCATGCCTGAGTAGACAGTGCCCTAATTCCTGATCCATTCGCCACCACGTGTGGTACGTGGCCTCCTCCTGTTAGGCACTGTGTTTCCTTTAATTAATAGTCGTTAATAGTATGAAGATCTTGCTCATTGTATCTTGCTGACCCAGCTGCCAGGACAAACCACTGCAGTCTTTTTGAGGCATGTGACTCTCAGAAGTATTCTCTTCCTTCAGTGTTAGACATAGCGGAGCTGCCTTATGCAGGTTCTCAAGCTGCTACCTCAGAGCCGAGCCCTTCAGCACAACCATAATTTTTCCCTGTCAGGGGGCCAGCCTATCCAGAAATGTGGTACCTGCATTGGGTTTATGGTGGTTGAGCTGATCCCCAATCGCATTCCTATATTCAGTTCCTGGGATATTTGGAGGTCAGACAGCTTTCCTTTTCAGTCTCTGAAAGCAAATTGTTCATTTCGCTTCCCTCCTAGAGTGAAATTTTCTGAGATGGTCACCTGTGGGTTGTCAGGGGCAGACCCTTCCATAGCTACCTGGTAGTCTTCTTTTTAATTTTTTAAAAAACAGGGCATTATATTATATATTTTTAGGAACATGAAGTTTGAATGACTTTAAGGACTCAGGAAAAGCTTGTTTATTTACTGTGAGAAGAATGACAATCTGTTACAGTCTATTATCATTTGGGTGGCTCTCTTTAAATGTTCTCCCTAAAAGGGTGAAAAACAACGTGAAGTTTAACTTAAATGTTTATCTCCTTATTTTGAAATAATTGTAGAGACACATGCAGTCGTAAGGTATAATACAGAGATACTATGTAACTTTACTCCAATGGGAGCATCTTGTAAAACTATAGTACAATGTCACAATTGGTATATGAACATGAAGCCTTCCTCATGTTGCTCTTTTACACCCATACTCGTCTCTCCTACCCCACTCACTTCTTTCATAAAGAAGGTCATGTAAATGGAAACACACATCATATAACCTTTTGGGATTATTTTTTTATCACTGAGCATAACTGGAGATTCACCCAGTGTGTTGTATTAATAGTTCTTCGTGGCTGAGTTGTATTCTATGGTTTGGATTGTACCACATTTGGTTTAACCATTCACCCTTACCAATGGGAGGTTCTAAATTTTTTTCTCATGACGTTGGTTTGATAATTTTCTCTATTTTGTTTTCTCTGTTCTTTTTGATCTCTTACTAGGGGCATGTTGGATCTCTTTTATGGCTCTTCTGACTCATGGCTTTTCTCCTACAATTCTTTTATCTTGTTCTTTTTCCTTAACTTCGCACTTCTCTCTTAACTTTTTCAGACTTGTCTACTGATTTTTTAATTTCTATAATCTTTTCACTTTTCCACAATATTTTATAATTCCTTAAGGTTTTCATTTTAATTCAGTGCTATCGTCATGTGTGCAACACCTTCTGACTTCTCTGTGCGTATTAATTACAGCGTTTGTGTGTGATGGTTAATTTTATGTTCATCCTGACTGGGTTAGAGACGCCCGGACAGCCTGTAAGATGTTTCTGAGTGTTTCTACGCGGGACTTAACATAATAGATTGGCATCTAATTTAGCGAACTGTGTAAAGACCCACCCCACCACTGTGGGTGGGTGGGATCATCCAATCTGTTGAGGGCCCAAATGGAACAAAAGGACAAAGAAAGGGTGAATTCTCTCTCTTCTTGAGCTGGGATGTCCATTTTTTTGCTGCCTTCAAACATTGAAGGTCCTGAGGCCTGGGCCTTCAGACTCATACTGAATTATACCACCAGCAGCAAGCAAAATATAACCAGAAACATTGAAACTAAGAACAAACTGACAGTAACCACAGGGGAGGTGGGATGGGATAACAGGGGAAATGGGGGAAGGAGTTTCAGGAACATCTATAAAGGACACATGGACAAAGCCAAAGCGGGGTAGGATTGAGGGTGGGAGGTGGGGATGGATGGGGTGAAGGGGAGTGGTGGGGGAAAAATGGAGACAACTGTATTTGAACAACAATAAAAAAAGAAAAAAAAAAAACAATCAACCTAAACAATCAACTAAAGGCTAGCTGATGTGAAATACCGTAAGCAAGGATTGCATAAGAAGCTACATAAAGACTGGTAACAATAATGGACATGTGGAAAGGGGTAGCTCCTCCATGCAAATGTGGTAGCAGCAGAGAAGCTAGAAGGATATTGAAGCAGAGTAGCTGAAAGGAGGAGGTGAACCTCAGGAACCCTGGGCCCTTATATAGAGCTGCCCCCACATCTAAGCTGGAGAAAGCTGACTCTTTTACACAGATTGGTCCCTCCCACACACACTCAGGTCCAGTAGATGCAGACTTAAACACTGAACAGACTGGTAGCTACAGATAGGTAGCCCAAGGCTGGTTACATGCAATGTCTGTTACCTTTGCCTGAACCCCACCCAAATGGACCCAGAACCAACACAGCCTGTCATGGGCTACACAGTAACACACCTTGACCCAACGAGTGACACAACAGGCACACCCAAAGATGATTCCGGCAGGCACCAGATCTTGCTGGGAACAACCCTGCCGCAGGAAGCAGCCCCTGCACCATGCTTCAGACATGGTGATCAAGGTTGCCCCTTACAGTTTCCTAGCCTGAATGGTTAACTACACCGATGAAAGGGCCAACAGCATTCAAGACTCAACTACAATGGGGGGGCACCTAACCCACAAAAAACATTTCTGGGGTATGGAGCCAATGAGACCTCATAATAAAAAACAACAAATTTGTAAATCATAACAGTTCTACCTAACACAGAGACAAAATGGAGAGACAAAGATTCCCCAAATGAAAAAACAATAAAAAATTTCAGAAAAAAAGTTCAATGAAATTGAATCAACCAAAATATCAGATGTATAGTCAAACAATGGCTATAAGAATGCTCAGGAACCTTAGGGGAAGAATGGATGATCTCAGAACTCAAAGAGATAGTAAGCAATAAAAAGGATTACAAGACTCCCCCCACCCCCACAAAGGAATCAGTCAGAAATGAAGAATACAATATCTAAATAGAATAATACAGTAGAGGGAATCAATAGCAGATGAGATGAAGCAGAGGATCAAGTTAGCAAATTAGAGGACAAGATAACAGTAAACACCTGAAGAGAGAATGAAAAAGAAAAAAAGAGGAAAGAGGAGCACTGCATGGTGTGGCTCAGTAGTTTGAGTGCCAGCCTGTGAACCAAAAGGTCACTGGTTTGATTCTCAGTCAGGGCACATGCCCGGGTTGCAGGCAGGCCATGTCCCCAGCCAGGGGCATGTGAGAGGCAACCAATCGATGTATCTCTTGCACATTGATGTTTCTCTCTCTCTCTTTCTTCCTCCCTTCCCCTGTCTCTAAGAATAAATAAATAAAATTAAAAATTTATGAAGAAAAGAGGAAAGTGTAAGGGATCTGTGGAGCAACATCAAGTATAACAACATCTGCATCTTGGGGGTACTAGAAGGAGAAGAACGTGAACCAGGGATAGAAAGCCTGTTTGATGAAATGATTTTAAAACACTGAAAAGCTTTAAAGGGTATATAGTGAGTGACAAGCAAGATTGCATCTGATCCTCACTCCCCAGTTAGCAAGTTTTCCTCTCCAGAAACAAAGTTGCAGTTTCTTATTGATTGGTGTAATTTTTAATTATATAATAAGTCAAGCTCTTATAGCACAGTTCTAATTTTTAAACTGAATTCAAATGGAATGCAAAAAGAACATGGTCACCCCCTCAGTGTTAGGAAATGCTCAGTGAAATTACTGATGGTCATTAAACTAAAAAAGCATAAGCCCTTAGTTCTTAGTGGTGTGTCCTCATTACATGATTGATTATAGTTGTTAGTCATGTTTTATTTATAGGATTATCTACTGGACTTTATAAAGATATTTCTAGTTAATGTGTTAGAATGTTTTATTAATTTATAAAAAGACAAGAGCTTAAGGCTTGTTACTTTCACAATGAGTTATTTAAATGTTTCTAATAAGAAAAAGTATCTTATTCCCTTGATTCTTAAGGCAAGTAAGAGAACACTGAAGACAATAAAGTTCACTTCACCTTTTTTGTTCTTATGATTCTGTTTTATTTAGCAATCTTTGGTGGCAAGTAATGAACACTTAGATCAATATGGATTTATGCAGATGTGTAACTGAAAAGCCGAGTAGGCAAAGCACACTGTAGCTCAACAAGGTCTCCAAGGACCTATTGGTTTTTGAAAGATATCTGTTACTGTGATTTAGAGAAAATCAGTGCTGGATATTAAACAATATATGGTTTTGACAGGTTTATATGGAGTCTTTAACAGTTTTCACATTTAGACTCTAGTGGGCTAGACTGAGTATAATACAGAACTATTGAAATACTTTGGATAGGAGAGTTGTGGGTTCAAAGCTACTAAAATTCTGTTCTCTGCCCCTATTTTATAGTGACGATATGGGTTTAAATTTTAGTACTTATTGTGTAAATCTTTATATGCAAGAAGTGAGTTTTAAGTGTTTCCTATTGTTGGTATGATAACAAATGAGAGACTGGATGAAAAGTCCTTAACACAAAAAGAGGAGTCAGTAACTCTCATAACAACTGCTAGTGTCGCTGTCACTACCTCTATAGTTATTTTACTTTCACGGTTATGCCGCAGGACCTTATCGTCCACATTCTTCGTGTCATGTAGTCATTCTCTAGGTGATCTCCTTAATGAAGTCCAAGTTTATATCTTCTACTTAGAACTCTCTCCAGTGTGCTAGGCTTTCTTTTTTAGGCTCAAAGCCTTGCAGTTTTCTTTGATTTTTTTTTTTTTTCTGTTATACCCCATTCCAACCTACTGGCAGATTTTGTTGGTTCTACCTTCAAAATATATCCCAAATTAAATGGCTCCTCATTCCTCTACTGCTATCACCATGGAAAAGCTACCATCATCCTGTACCAGATTGATTGCCATAGACATCATTTCTCACGTCTCCCCTTTCATCTTTGCAACCCTATCGGTTATTCTCTATGCCTCTGCTCCAAACCTACAATAACTCCCCATCTCACTCGGAGTCTTTGTGGTCTCCTATGCCACCATCATTCCTCAGCTCATCCTTTATTCTCCTGGTTGCTCTTCTCACTTTACTATGACAACACCATTCTCCTTCCTGTTATTCAAGCTGAGCAAGTATGCATCCACTTAGGGGTTTTTCCACATACTCTTCCTTTTGCCTGGGACACTATTTTTCTGCCTTACTCTTCCATTTCATATAGTTATCTGCTAAGCTATCACCTTAACATAGTGGCCTTCATGTCTCTCTTCCTAAAATACCCCCCTTTTATTCATTGTTATCTATGATTCTGCTTTTGCTGTTTTCTTTATAACACTTAGCATTTGATAGATTACGTATTCATGTGTATATTTTTATGACTGGCTTTCCATACTACATGTAAGCTGTGTGAGAGAAAGGACTGTTTTATCTATTTCTGTTTAAGAAATATGTAGCAGCATGCCCTCTACACAGTAGATGCTCACAAAATGAATGTATACAAATACCTGGGGCCCATGTGTATCTCTGACCTTTGGTTTGTAGAGAGAGCTCAGTGGGCCTGCAAGAAGAGATGAGTCTATTTCTACCCACAGTTGTTTGGTTAAAATGAGAATTTGAAATTCTACTCAAGGATACTAGTGTAGGAACCATGGAGGCTATGCAAAGATATGCTCAGAACGCTGTCCCACTGTTCATTCCCAATAAAAGGGAGGTGGAAACGCGTGATGTTGTATAGCACAGGAAGAATAAAGCCAAAAAGACCACCTGGAATTGCATTTCTTTCTATTTTTAGGATCCTTCCCTTGTCAGGATGTAAAGATGTAGTTTTAACCTTTTCTTGAGTATCCTAATAAGATGTATATTTTCAAAACAACTTTTAATAGGACAAGGTTATACAGAAGTGGCCCCTCTATTTTGTGAACTGCTTACAGAAAGAAAAGCTTGCTTTTCTTTTTCCCAAAGTCATATATATTGAAAGTTTGTGTAATAAGTATTGCTATGGTTTGAATTTTTTTGTCTCCCACAAATTCATTTGTTGAAATCCTAACTTCTGATATGAGGCCTTTGGGAGGTGATGAGGTCTAGGGGACCCATGAATCCTCCTAACCAGTTAAAATAGTCAATATAGCTCAGTATAAATTAAAACAGCGCCTTCAAGGGTTAAATTCCTAATACGAGAACGAGTGAGAAGAAAAGGTGATTATCTCCAGGGCTTGTCTATTTAATAGTTCAATTTGTCCATAAATGTAAAACCAATGAATGGTACCTCAAAGATTATCAGAACCTTCATGCTGTGGTTGCATCTATTTGTCCTGCATACCCAATATTATTGAAATTACTGAATTATCCAATGAGCAACTGATAAGGACCTTGCAGTCATAGCTTTTGGCTAATAACTGGTCAGTGTCTGTTTCAACAGCCTCTCAGCTGCAGTTTACCTTTACCTTCACAGGAACATGCCTTTACTGGCTTTCCAAGGGGTATCTCAACAGTCTCACCATCACACACACTCTTTGGGGGCAGGATTTTAACCTTGTCCAGCTTTCTCCAGGAGCACAGGTATGGCATCACACTGTTAGTATTCAGGACATATAAACATTCAGAAAGGTGTCAACAAGAAGAAATGAATCATTGCCACTCATAAAGTACTAGGTCATGGCCACCTCAGTAAAATTTCTTGGCATTAGTCAAGTAATTAGTCAAAGGGCACTCCATTCCTGAGACTCTTAAAAAATAACTTTTGACCCTCTTGGTACCATACACATTAAATCACTCCAGCAACTTTTAGGACTTTTGGATTCTGGAGGGAACCAATTTTTCACTTATGAATTTCACTGAGGTCCAATTATGTTACTACTTACAAATTAGCCAGCCTCGAATGGGGCTCCCTACAACAAAAAGCTCTGGAATCTGTGCATATTGTAATACCACAGTGCCCTCCAAAAACTCCTGTTCTGCAGAGGTTTTAACAACATCCTTTTATGCCTCCTGGAACCTCTGTATCAACCACTAAGGCCAAAAGTTGCCCCTGAGCTTCCAGTACAGGAAAGACTCCTCCTCAACATTAGAGTTGAAATTGTTTTCTGCATAGTGAGCTTTCTGGGAAACAGCTATCACAGGCCCTGAGTCTATGACTCACTATACCCAGTTGCCTGTTATACCTTTGGTCATGGGACCAGCATCTCGCAAACTCAGAATAGCCACTAAAACAGAAATGTTGCCTGCAGGATACAGCAAGCCAGAGCCCTCAGTTTATCACATCTATAGGAGGAGTGATCTCCTTAGTCCTTAGACCCTTGCCAGATGTTAGGGCTGGAGGAGATCACCCCTTTTCCAGATCATGTGGGAAAGGTTATTTTGTATAATGATAATTATAGTGATTAAGAATAAATACTGTAGAGATTCAAGATGGTGGAAGATTAGGTAGAAGCTATGCTAACTTCATTCCAGAACCAAATTGGAATTAAAACTATATTTCAAAAAATAAACTGGAATAACCAACTGAAGACTAGCTGGAGAGAACCTTATAACCCAAGACTTACAGAAGAAGCCATATCAAGACTGGTAGGGAGTTTGAAGCAATGGGATGGCTGGCTGGGCACTCACAGGCAGTAACTGAAGTTCTGGAAGGATATCTGGCTGCAGGTACAGGGGGCAGGGGTTCCTAGTGAGAAGTATGGGGTCTAAATCCCAAGCTGGGCTCCCCAGCCCAGTGCACCAGAAGCAAGAAAGGCACCCACATATCATCTGCCTGTGAAAAGCAGCAGGGTTTCTTTTTCACCAGGGAGAGAGGGCTAGAGATGCAGCCATACTCTTAAAAGGGCCAATGCACAAAATTTCATTCACAGCCACTTACCCAGGTCTCAGGCAGAAAGAGGGAAGAGCAAACTTAAGCCATGTAAGGAGAGTCTGGGGTTGGTGGCTCTGGGGAGAGAGCAGAATGGTCAGCCATCAGGTTCCTGTGATGAGTCATTCCTTCATACTGTAGAAGCCATCCTTCTCAGGCAGAGGATTCCCCTACATGTAGCATCAGCCTGGAAGGAAAGCAATAGCTCCACCCTGTGGAACTGATGCCTTGCTGAGGAGTAGAGCTGGAGGCTTTTTCAGTGACTAAGCCTAATAGGCAGCCTATGGGTGGAGGCAGATCACTGGGTGCTTTGAGACATTTGCTGACCCACTCCCAGGCCCAGGCTTGGTGCTGGCAAAAGCCATCTGTGGTATGCAGCTTGGTCCTCCCCACATATACCCAGGCCCAGCAAAGGAAGCCACAAGCTGTGGATCAGTGATTGCTCCAAACAGGTTGCCCAGGACCAGTCACAAGATGTGACTCATATAGGTCTGCACCAGAGTCCTTCCAAAAAGGCCCAGCACAAATATACCTAGTGGCCAGCTTCAGATAATAACAAAGCAGGATCCAATAAGCTAAACCAGCATTTCATGGGGAGATCTCGGCAGGCATCAAACCCTGCTGAGGCAAATTTCGCTTCATGTGATCAGCGCCTGCACAGCACCTTGCACACTGTGTTGGACGTTAAGCTTCACAGTCAGCCAGCCTGAGGGTTGATTCCACATATGAATGGGCCAAGAATACTCAAGACTCAATGCAACAGGAACACCCACATAACACACACAAGGCACATTCCTAGAGCACTCAGATCAGGGAGACTGTGCCCTTGGATCCCAGAGTACACCTAATACATCCATAGTACTAAGGATGTAGTACATAGTACATAGTCACCCTACTAAGACTGGGAGTCATAGCATCTACCTAATACATAGAAATGAACACAAAGAGGCAGCCAAAATAGACAAAGACACTATCCCCAGATGAAAAAACAAGAGAATTTTCTACAAGAACAGCAAAATCATATGGAGACAGACAATATATTGTATCAATTGTAGAGTTCAAAGTAATGATTGTAAGGATGTAAAGCAGCACAAAAAAGGACTTAACCATAAAAAAGGACCAGTCAGAAATGAAGAATGTAATACCTGAGATAAAGAATACACTGGAAGAAATAAACAGTGGGTAGGATGAAGCAGAGGATCAAATCAGCAATTTGGAAGAAAAGGTAGAAAAAAACCCCACCCAATCAGAGAAGCAAAAAGAAAAGAATTATTAAAAATGGGGATAGTTTAAGGGACTTTTGAGGCAACATGAAGCATAACAACATCTGCATCAGAGGAGTACCTGAAGGAGAAGAGAGAGAGGAAGATTTTGAGAACCTATTTGAAGAAATAATGACTGAGGGGAAGATGGCAGCAAAGTAGGTGGTTGCTGAGCCAACTTGCTCATGCACCCAACTGGGATACTTAGCTGGTCTTCTGAACAGCAAAGTGACAGCTAACAGAATCTTAGCTGATATGAAGTTTGGAAGCCAAAGTGTGCAGAAGATGCTTCAAAATGAGCACATACCAGATAAGGTGGGAGTTGTGACTCCTAGTAAGCCTGCTGGAGGGGAGAGTCCAACAACAAAGAAGCCACCAACAAGCAAAGACTAAGTAAAACAAGAAAGCCCACACAGACAGAATGGCGACCCTAGAGCATTCAGACAGTGAGATCAAAGAGACTGTAACACTGAGTCCTACAGGACTCCTACAGCAGAAGTCCACCCTGTGAAGACAGGCAGGCAAAAAAGAGCATCCTGAGATGCAGATATAAACAAAAATAGCCACCTAAAATGGGGAGACAAGGAGAGAACCCCCAATCAAAAGGAATGCAAGATCCCCAGTAAAAGAGCTCAATGAAATTGAGGAGAGCAATCTATCAGACATAGGATTAAAAAAAATGGTTATAAGAATGCCCAAGAAAATCAGTGACAACTATAAGGAACTTAGTGGGTACTACAGGATACAGTGAAAACAGTCCTAGGAGGAAAAATCATAGCATTACAGGCCTGTCTCAAGAAATGAAAAAGAGCTGAAATAAACAATCTAACTTTAGACTTAAGGGAACTTGAAAAAGAGCTACAAACAAAGCCCAAAGTGAGTGGAAGGAAGGGAATAATAAAGTTCAGAGCAGAAATAAACACAATAGAGTCTTAAAAACAATACAAAATATTAGCGAAACCAAGAGCTGGTTCTTTGAAAAGGTAAACAACATTGATAAACCTTTAACCAGACTCATCAAGAAAAAAAAAAAGAGAGAGGATCCAAGTAAATAAAATCAGAAATGAAAGAGAAGTAACAACTGACACCAAGGAAATACAGCAGATTATAAGAAAATACGAACAACTATATGCCAACAAATTGAAAAATCTGGATGAAATGAATAAATTCCTAGAAACACACAGTTTTCAAAACCAAATCAGAAAAAATAGAGAATCTGAATTAGATGGATTACTACTAGTGAAACTGAAGCGGTAATCAAAAATCTCCCAACAAATATAAGCCCTGGACCAGATGGCTTCACAGGTGAATTTTACCAAATATTCAGTGAAAACTAAGACCTACCATTCTCAACCTATTCTGAAAAATTCAAGAGGAGGAAAGACTCTCAAACTCATTTTAAGAGGCCAGCATTATACTAATTCCAAAACCAGATAAAGACACTGCAAAGAAAATTATAGACCAATATCCTTGATGAATGTAGATGCTAAAATCCTCAACGTAATATTTGCAATCTGAATCTAGCAATACGTAAAAAGTTTATACACCATTATCAAGTGGAATTTTTTTCCCAAGGATGCAAGTTTGGTACAATATCCTCAAATCAATTAATATCATACACCACATAGACAAAATGAAGGATAAAAACAACATGATCCTATCTATAGTTGCAGAAAAAGCATTTGATAAAATCCAGCACCCATATGATAAAAATGCTCAGAAAGTAGGATAGAGAGAGCACAACTCAGCATAATAAAGGCCATCTGTGCCAAACCTATGGCCAACATAGTACTCAATGGGAAAAACTACAAGCATTCCCCTTGAGGTTGGGAACAAGATAGGATGTCCACTTTCATCACTCTTATTCAACATAGTACTGGAAGTCCTAGCCACAGTGTTCAGAAAAGAAGAAATAAAAATTATCCAAATAGGATAGGAACAAGTAAAACTGTCATTATTTGCAGATGACATGATATATAGGAAACCCTAAGGATTCCACTTAAAACTACTATCAGTTCTAACTGATAAGTGAAGGTAGCTAGCAGGATAGAAAATAAACATCTAGAATTGAGTTGCATTTTTATATAGCAATAATGAACTATCAGAAAGGGAAGCTAAGAAAACCATCCCATTCACAATTGCTTTAAAAAGAATAAAATATCTAGGAATAAATTTAACCAAGAATGTAAAAGACCTGTACTTGGAAAATTATAAGACACTAAAGAAAAATGTCGAAGAAGATACGAATAAGTGGAAGCATATACTGTGTTCATGGATAGGAAGAATTGACATCATTAAAATGTCCCTAATTTTAAATGTCCCAAAATTTAAATGCCCCATCATTAAAATACTGCCCAAAGCAATCTTCAGATTCAGCATAATTCTTGTCAAGATACCAATGGCATATTTCAAAGAACTAGAACAAATATTCCAAAATTGTATATAAAACCACAAAAGACCCCAAATAGCAACAGTGACCTGGTGGTAGAAGAGCAATGTTGGAGGAATCGCACTACCTAATATCGAACTATACTACAAGGCCATAGTATTCAGAACAGCATGGTACTTGCATAACAACAGACACATAGTCAATGGAATAGATAGAGAGCCCAGAAATAAACCCATGCCTTCATTGTCAATATTTGACAAAGGAGGTAAAAATGTACAATGCGCAAAAGCTTGTCTTTTCAATAAATAGTGTTGGGAAAAGTGGACAGATGTACAAAAAAAATGAAACTAGATCACTTTCTTAGACCACACACAAGAATAAACTCAAAATGGATTAAAGACTTAAATGTTTGACTTGAAACCATAACATCCTAGAAGAAAGCATAGACAGTGAAATCTCAAGCATTTCTCATAGCAATATTTTTTCTGATATTTGTCCTTGGTCAAGGGAAACAAAAGAAAAGATAAACAAACAGGACTACATCAAACTAAAAAGTTTTTGCACAGCATAGGAAACCATAAAATGATGACACAGCCTACTGAATGGCATAACATATTTGCCCATGATATATCTGATAAGGGGTTAACATTCAAAATTTATAAAGAAATTATAAAACACCACCAAAACCACAAAAAATCCAATTTAAAAAAAGGGCAAAGGACCAGAACACACACTTCTCCACAGAGGACATACAGATGGACTATAGACCTGAAAAGATTCTTAATCCTACTAAGCACCAGAGAGATGCAAACTAAAATGACAATGGGATATCACCTCATGACTGTCAGGTGGCTGTCATCAAGAAATCAGTAAACAGTAAGTGTTGGTAAAGATGTGGAGAAAGGGGAACTCTTTGTGCACTGTTGGTGGGTAGCTGATTGGTGCAGCCTATGTGGAAAGCAGTATGGAGTAACCTCCAAAAATTAAAAAAGGAACTGCCTTATGACCCAGTGATTCCTCTTCTGGGAATTTATCTTAAAAAAACAAACAGTAGTAACACTAATTTGAAGGGGTATATGCATCCCTGTGTTCATTGTAGTGTTATTTACATAGCCAAGATTGGGAAGCTTCCCTAGTGTCCATCAATAGATGAGTGGATAAAACAGCTATAGTACTTTTACACAATGGAATACTACTCAGTCTTTTAAAAAATGAAAATTTTACCTTTTGTGACAGCATGGATGGACCTGAAGAACATTATGCTAAGTGACATAACCAATCAGCAAAAGACAAATACCATATGATTTCACTCATGTGTAGAATCTAATGAACAACCTAAACTAACAAGCAAAATACAGACTCATAGATAGAGAGCAGGCTGATAGTGATTGGGCATGGGGGAAATGAGTGAGTTGGGGTGGAAGAGTGTATTGGGGAGATAAATGGTGATGGAGTAAAATAAAATTAAAAAAACGTATACATTCTGTTAGCTGAGGTGATTTCCCTGGAACATAGTCTTATTGGAATATCACCAACTTCTAAACATTAGGTACCCAATAATTCCTGGGGTTTAAGTGTATAGTATAGTGTAGAAGGCATTGTTTGGCCCCCATTCTTTAGGTTCTAGCGAAACTCAGTTGAAAATTTTAGTGAGACAGTATTCTGAACTATATCTGTCCAGGGGTACTTTGGTTACTGTAGTGTAAAACTTCAGGGAAGATGTTTATGGCACTATGTAAGCTACGAACAGAAAAAAAAAGTCTGTTTCACAGTAGCAAATCTTTCATTTTTGTTGTATGTAGGACCTTTAGAAAGAATGGATTCATCGCTTTTTGTGCTTTAACATGTTCAAAAGCATTAGACTACTTTATAGTTAAAGGGAAAATGGAACAGAAATCTTTAATCTCTTCCACCTGTGAAATAATTTTTTGTAAAGTTTTCCCTATGACTTTTATAGAGTCTTTCATATTTATTTGTCTGTTTCTTTAATCAGACTTATCTGTTCACTTCAGATTCTTTCCCATTTTTGTGGCTGTACTTGTTTTATGTCTAACTGCAGCCTTTCACATGAATCATCTTTCTTGGATTTATGTATCATTGCATATTTTAAAGAACTCTAGGAGCTTCCACTTGCTATTGATTTTTCTCATGGCTGATAAAACTATTTTAAATTCCTAGAATATGCAGACAGGTCATCTTTCTCATAAGGGTTATTATAATAGCATTTTTTTTTTTTTTGCCAAAACACTCTTTTTCTAGCTTAAGGCTTATATAACTTTGGTTGAATAGTTTCATCTCTTTTTTTAGCTAAATTAATTTCCTGTGGTGACTCTTAATAAGAGAATTGTGTTTTGCAATCTTGAAGCAAGGTTTAAATGAAAAAATAAAATTACAGTATTTCAGGCATCATTGATTTTTCTTCTCCTAAGCAATTTTAATTTTCAAACATAAAGAAGTTCTCATAAAACATGGACTTAATTTTTTTAACTTCAAAATAAGTTGTTTTGTGATATAGAATTTTGGAAACATTTATACTTAAAATAATGTGGGACAGGCACTTAGAATAACAAAATGTAATTTTGAAATGAAAATAAATTGTGTTATCTTTTGAAGATATGCAGAACTTTATATTTTAACATCTTTTATTCTAGATGGATAAGTGTATGATTTGAGAATTTCTCCAAAAATCTTATTTTATTTGAAAATCTCCCATATAATATTCCAATGATTTACTACATTAACATATGTGCTAAGCAAATTTTCTTACACATAACTAAAAGTAATTTCTCTGTCAGTGTTCTATTCTTAGTAAGTGAAATATTTGAAATCTTTGGGTATCAGGAATGTTTTATAGCTTTCAGATAAGCAGTTGGTAATATAATAAATCCTACATGTTCAAATAAACCATAGAATGAAGCTAAAAATTTCTAGAACTGCAACCTTTCTGCTCTACATAATCTTTGTGATTGTGATACCATCACTAACAAACTGATGTAAATATACTAGGGATTATGAATAGTATCCTTAAATCTCTGAGGCATTGCCTACTCTGGTTTGTGGGTTTTAAAGCCCAAGGCTCTTGGCCAATTTTCTATGTCCCCTTCTGCTTTGTAATTTAAACCATAGGGTCTTCTTTCCTTTATATTTTCCTTTTGACATATATTTTCTCTTTTAAAATGCCTGTTATCTCTCATCCTATACAAGGTGACACATGAACATTATAACATACTAGTTGTTCTTGGGAATTTTCCCACATAAGTAGAAGGGTCTTGAGGTCTTGTACCAAAAGGCACTGTATAAATGTATGTTGATTATAAGGGTAGAGATTAACTTATATTATACCACGTATAATGCACACCTTTTTGCCCAAGTTTCTGAAGGAAAAGTAAGGATGCACGTTATGCATGGGTAGTACCTGAAACATCTTGTATCTGTGCTTGTGTTTTGTAATTATTTGTTACATAAAATTCCTTGTACCATAATATGTTAAAAAATAAATGCTAAAATTCCTTTATAATACCAAAACAAGTATTTAAATATCAATAAATACATAATTGAATTAAAAACCAAAATGAAAGATTTTTTTTCTGAAAGTTGGGCCCTCTTAAAACATGGATGTGCATTATACACAGCAAAATACAGTAGTTTACAAAGGAAAGTTCCCTTTTTTACTGTTAATGCGGTAAACTGTATTTTCTTTCACACTATCTCATGTTCCTATCCCTTACTCTCACTATTTCTCCTCCATCTAACCTCAGATAAGTGCTCTTCTTTCTTCAGTCAGCTCACATTCCTTTTCCCCTCTTATAATATTCTCATTTCCTTTCCACCCTTATAAACTGTGGCTAGTTTGTCAAAATACCATGGTTATTGCTGTACTTTTCCAACAGAACTATTTGTTCACTATTTGTACTTTAAATCCCATAGGATAGTCTTCCCCATGTTACTCCATTTTGCCTTCCCCCTGTCCCTGATCAACTGAGTGAGGAATTTTATTTTAATTTTTTCCCCTCTCAAGCTGGCCTTTACTTCTTCCTCTTAGTTGTTTGCTTCCCCAAACCTCTCAAAATCATTTTTCTTTACTGTAGACATCTCAGTAAACCATATCTCAGGTCACTTTTCTCTTTTATACAATATTCTTATTCCCTTTCCACCTTTATTAAACTTTATTCAGCTGTTGTTGCCATCAACCCTGCTGTGGTTTTTCTGCAATTTTGCTGCCATTGGTCCATTACCTTTTCAATTTTTGTTCAAACCTCATGGTATACTCATCCCTTTTGTAACCCTATTTTTGCCATTGCCCTTCCATATTTACTTATATTTAAAATTTTGTTCTCTCCCTTTATTTGCCTCAGTTATATCCCTATTCTTATTAATTCTCCTACTTCTTTCCATTCAAAAACATTTTCCCCTTTTAGTCATATCATATACCCTTTCTCCTATAATATTCTTAGTCTTTCTTCACCTTTATTAATATTTGCTCAATTGTAGTTGAGATTGCTGATGTGGTAGGGGGGTTCTTTTTGCTGGTGTAGTTTGGTTATCTGGTAATACTGCTTGTTAACAAATACCTGTACAACAGTATATAAGATGAGGTGGGAGTTGTGACTACCAATAAGCTCACTGTAGGGGGAAAACCCACCACCAAAGAAACCACCAACAAGCAAAGCCCAAGTGCAATGAGAGCCCACACCAATGGAAGAAAGGGCATCCCTAGAGCATCTAGACAAATAGAGATCAAAGAGACTGCACCACTGACTCTGGTACCGTGAAGGTCTACCACACAAAGACAGGCAGGCAAAGCAGAGCATCCTGAGATGCAGAAACAAACAAAAACAGGCACCTAAAATAGGGAGACAAAGAAAGAACCCCCAATTAAAAGGAATGGACGAATCCACAGAAAAAGAGCTAAATGTAATTGAGGTAAGCAATATATGAGACAATGAATTAAAAAATGGTTATAAGGATCCTCAAGGAACTTAGTGACAACTACAAGGAACTGAGTGGGAACTACGACAACATGAAAAAGGAAATAGAAACTATAAATAAGTACCAAGAAGAAATGAATACAATATCTGAAATTAAAGAAAATACACTAGAAGGAATTACAAGCAAGCTGGATAAAGCAGAGGACCAAAGCAGCAAGCTGGAAGATAAGATAGGGAAAAAATACCCATAGAGACCAACAAAATGAAAAAAACTAAAAAAATATGAGGCTGGTTTAAGGGAACTTCAGGACAACATGAAATGTTCTCTAACAACAGTCACATCATAGGGATACCAAAAGGAGATGAAAAGGAGCAAGGGATAAAAAAACAGTTTGAAAAAAGAAAAACAGAAAACATTCCTAACTTGGAGAAGAAAAAAGCCATCCAAATTCAGGAAGCAGTGAGGGTCCCGATCAAGATGAACCCAAGGAGGCCTAATCTAAGACACATCATAATTAAAATGACAAATTTTAAAGGCAGAGAATCTTAAAGGCAGGAAGGGACAAACAGGCAGGAAGGGACAAACAGATGGTAACATACAAGGGTGTACAGATAAGGTTGGCACCTGATTTCTCAACAGAAACACTACAAGATAGAAGTGAATGGCAAGAAATATTCCAAGTAACAAAAAGCAAAGGCCTGCAACCAAGACTACTCTACCTAGTAAGGCTATCGTTTAAAATGGAAGGTAAAATAAGGAGTTTCCCAGACAGAAGAAGGTTAAAAGAGTACAACTCCACCAAGCCAGCATTGCAAAACATGAGAGAGAGACTGTGTTAAGACGATGAAGAAAAAGAATGAGAGAGAGGAAAACAAGTACAAGGGAAAATGGCAATGAATAAGCACTTATCAGTAGTAACCTTAAATGAAAATGCTTAAAATTAAATGCTCCAGTGAAAAGACATGGGGTAGCTGAATGGATAGGAAAACATGACATGCATATATGCGGTCTACAAAAGACCCACCTGAGAACAAAAGACCTACACAGACTGAAAGTAAAGGGTTGGGAAACATATTCCAAGCAAATGGACAGGAAAAAAAAAGCCAGGGTAACAATACTTATATCAGACAAAGTAGATTTCAAAACAAAGGCCATAAAGAGACAAAGAAGGTCACTTCATAATTTGTAGGGAAGAATCCATCAAGAAGCTATAAACATTGTAAACATAAAGGCACCCAACATAGGAGCGCCCAAATATATAAGAAAAATCTTGGGAGGCTTCAAGAAAGATATAGACAACAACATACTTGTAGCAGAGGATTTTAACAGCCCACTGTCAACAATGGGTAGATCTTCCAAACAACATGGATACTGTGGCACTAACTTATGCACTAGATCAAATGGACTTAACTTGTATGAACAGAACCTTTAATCCCAAAGAAGGAAAATATACATTATTTTCAAATGTACATGGAACATTTCCAAAGATAGACCACATGAAGGGCACAAAACAAGCCTTAAAATCAAATTTAAAATCATATCAAACATTTTCTCAGACTACATGTCTTGAAACTAGAAAGCAACCTTAAGGAAAAAAACTCAAAAACATTCAAACTCATGGAGACTGAATAGCATGTTATTAAATGATGAATGGGTTAATAATGAGATCAAGGAAGAAATCAAAAAGTTTCTGGAAACAAATGAAAATGAACTCACAACAACTCAAAACCTATGGAACAGAGCAAAGACAGTCCTGAGAACGACGTTCATAGTGATACAGGTCTACCTAAAAAAGACAAAAATATTTCAAATAAATGACCTAACCCTACATCTACAAAAACTAGAATAACAACAACAAAGAAAGCCCAGAGTGAGTAGAAGGAAGGAAATAATCAAGATCAGAGCAGAATTAAACAACATAGAGACTAAAAAGAACAATCCAAAGGATCAATAAATCCAGGAGCTGGTTCTTTGAAAAGATAAACAAAATCCACAAACTTTTAAGCAGACATATCAAGAAAAAAAGAGCAGGAACCCAAATAAATAAGAAATAAAAGAGGATAAATTACAACCCATGAGACAGAAATACAAAGGATCATAATAAATTACTATGAACAATTATATGCCAAGAAATTTGAAAACCTGGGTGAAATGGACAAATTTCTAGAAACATATAACCCTCCAAACCTGAGTCAAGAAGAAGCAGAAAGCCTGAACAGACCCATAACAGCTAATGAAATTGAAGCAGTCATCATCAAACTCCCAGCACCCAAAAGCCGTGGGCCTGGATGGCTTCACAGGAGAATTATGCCAAACATTTAGGGACGAGATAACCCTGACTCTTCAAACTATTCCAAAATTTCCAAGAAGTGGGAAGACTTCCAAACTCTTTATGAAGCCAGTATCATCCTAATTCTAAAACCAAATACACAACAAAGAAAGAAAACTACAGGCTAATATCCCTGATGAACATAGATGCTAAAACCCTCAACAAAATATTGGCAAACTGGATACAGCAATATATTAAAAACATCATGCACCATGATCAAATGGGATCCATCCCAGGGATGCATGGATGGTACAATATTTGCAAATCAATAAAAGAAATAAATCACATAAAAAAAGACAACAACCACATGATCATATCAATAGATACTGAAAAAGCATTTGATAAGGTACAGCACCCATTTATGATAAAAACACTCAGCAAAGTGGGAATAGGTGAGTGTACCTCAACATAATAAAGGCCACACATGAGACACCATCAGCCAACTTCATACTCAATGGGCAAAAACTGAAAGCATTCCCACTAAGATCAGGCACAACACAAGGGTGTCTGCTTTCAGCACTTCTATTCAACATAGTATTGGAATTTCTAGTCACAGTAATCAGACAAGAAAAAGAAATAAAACATCCAAATTGAAAAGGAGAAAGTAAATCTGTCACTGTTTGCAGATGACATGATAGTGTACATAGAAAACCCTATAGACTCCACCAAAAAACTTCTCAACCTAAGAAGTAAATTTGGCAGCAGGATACAAAGTCAATATTCAGAAATTGAAGGCATTTTGGTACACTAACAATAAAATATCAAAAGCAGAAAGTAGGGGGATAATCACATTTACTATAGCAACAACAACAAAAATAATACTTAGGAATAAATTTGACCAGGGAGGTGGAAGACCTGTACTCAGAAAACTACACAACACTAAAGAACGAAATTAAGGAAGACACAAATAAATGGAAGCATATACTGTGTTCATGGATTGGATAAATTAACATCATTAAAATTTCCATACCATCCAAAGCAATCTATAGAGTCAACACAATCCCTATCAAAATACCAATGACATAGGTCACAGATATAGAACAAATATTTCAAAAATTTATATGGAACCCCATAAATTACCCTGAATAGCCTCAGCATTTTGAGAAAGAAGAACAAAGTTGGAGGAATCACAACACCTGATATCAAACTATATTACAAGGCCTCTGTAATCAAAACAGTCTGGTACTAGCCTAAGGACTGACACACAGACCAATGAAATAGAACAGAGAGCCCCCAAATAAGCCTATATCTCAATTAATATTTGATAAAGGGGGCAGGAACATAAAATGGAGTAAATATAGCCTCTTTAATAAATTGTGCTGGGAGATCTGGACAGTTACATGCAAAAAAAAAAATGAAACTAGACCTCCAACTTACACCATTAAACAAAATAAACTCAAGATGGATAAATGTCTTAAATATAAGTCATGACACCATACGCGTCCTAGAAGAGAACATAGGGAGGAAAATTTCAGATATCCCACACAGCAATATTTTCACTGATGCATCCCCTAGGGCAAGGGATACAAAGGAAAGAAACAAATGGGACTATGTAAAATTAAAAAGCTTCTGCATGGGTAAAGAAAACATCAACAAAATGAAAAGGGAACCAACCACATGGGAAAACTTAATTGCCAGTGATACCTCAGATAAGGGTTTGATCTCCAAAATATATAAAGAACTCACACAACTCCACGAAGACAACCCAATTAAAAAATGGGGAAAGACTTCAACAGACACTTCTCCAAGGAGGACATACAGAGGGCCCAGAGACACATGAAAAATGCTCAACAGTAATAGCCATCAGAAAGATGCAAATTAAAACCACAATGAGATACCACTCCACACTGGTCAGAATGGCCATCATAAACAAATCAACCAACAACAAGGGCTGGTGCTGTTGTGGAGAAAGGGAACCCTAGTACACTATAGGTGGGAATGCAGACTGGTGCAACCACTGTGGAAAGCAGTATGGAATGTCCTCAAAAAACTAAAAATGGAACTGCCTTTTGATCCTGCAGTCCCACACTGGTATTATACTCTAAGAATCCTGAATCACCAATTCAAAAGTGCCTATACACACCCCATTGTTCATAGCTGTTCAATTTATAATGCCCAAGTGCTAGAAACAGCCTCAGTGCCCATCAGTAAAGGAGTGGATCAGAAAACTGTGGTACATTTACACAATAGAATACTATGTAGCAGAAAGAAAGAAGGAACTCCTACCTTTCGGAGACAGCATGGATGGAACTGGAGAACATTATGCTAAGTAAAATAAGCCAGGCAGTGAAAGACAAATACCATATGATCTTACTTATAAGTGCAACCTAATCAACAAGACAAACAAATGAGCAAAATGGAACCTAAGACATGGAAATAAAGAACAAACTGAAAGTGACAAGAGGGAGGGGCAGGGCTTAACAGGGGAAAGAAGGGGAAGGGTCAAGTCAAGGAACATGAGTAGAGGACTCATGGGCATGGACAACTGGGAGGGGGAGATTGACTGTGGGAGTGGTGTAGTGGAACAGGGCAGGGGAGAGCCACAGGGAAAAAGAGGGGATAACTGTAACTGAACAACAGTAAGAATACCAGGCCGGTAACATTGGAAAATATCAGGCTTTAGCTTTAGCTCCTTGCCCACACAGTGTGGCATTGGGTAAACTACTTTCTACTTTGAAAACTCATTGTAACTTAAACTCTGAGCTGACTCATTTAGGCCAATTCCTGGATCTACTTCTTAGTTGTTGGTGACCTTTGACAGATTTCTCCCTATGATTCAGGTTCCTCATTCATAATATGGGAAGAAACACCTATCCTATGTTGTTTTCCAGAAGATTAAATTGAACAACCTGTACTGTACCAAATACAATATACCTAATAAGGAGTACAGGCAGTGATAGTGGTGGTAGATGTTGCTGATGTTATTTTTATTAAAACATATGAGAGCTAATGTATTTAAAATGCCTAGCCTGTAGAGGTTAATTAGTTTATTTTTCTATATTGGCTGGGGATCTTCAACTTTTATCTTTTTTTCCTAAATAGCTGGTTCATGTCTTGCTAATTTAATAACATATCTTTTTAAAGGGAATAATGACTGTCCCATTTGGGCCACATGTCCACTTGAATAGGACATTTTTATTGATACTTTTAAAAATTTCAGTGTTGTCCAAATATAATTAGTGACTAGATGCACATAAAAGAATAATAGATTTCTACTTGATTATATTATTTGATTATAGTACTATTCAACTTTGTATAAACATAAAATTAGGCAGAAATCCCTTAAGTTTACATGATTCCAAAGTACTATTAAATAACAAAATGAACAATTTAAAACATATAAAGCTAATAAATTATAGTTTTAATTTAATTAGAAGGATGACACTATTTTGCTTGAACAAAATAGAGACTTGCTATGTACATATTCCTGACTACTATTGTATGGGTTCTTTTGAATTTAGCTTGTTTATCCTCCTTTGTGATGTGTGTTGATTTTATTTTTACTCCTTTCCTTTCATGTTAATTTTTTATATTATTTACTTTTGTGATATCATTTGATCTTCTAATAGGCAAAAATACATTGTTTGACTATTAAGTCACATGAACTTTTCATGAGGGGTAGGAAACTTTGTGAAAGAATATGAGAAAATCAGGACCCAACAAGATATGAGAGAAATTGTTTTGCTCCATGAAGACTTTATATCCAACAGTGGGTGTATAAATCAAGTTTGTGTGTGTGTGTGTGTTTATGTGTATATGTATATATTAAATTTATCTGCATATTCATTTGCTCATTCTGCCCATGCCTACTTCTTCAGACTCACTGAATGCTATCTGCTTTCTTTCTCTCTCTGTGTGCTGTCACTTACTTACTTCACTTACCTTTGATTGCTTAACAGTATACTTGTGCCATAGTGCCTCAGAACCCACTGTTTTCTCTGCCTATGATGCTTTTCTTCTGCTCTCAGTCTACTTGATTGTCATTCACCGCTTAAATATCAACTTAAAGTATACTTCTCCAGGGAACATTTCCCATATCTCCAGATCAGTTCATCTAAATATCTCATAGGATTCTATATGTTTAAATATATTATTGATCACAGTAATTAGATATTTGTGTGATGAATTGATTAATCTTTTTTGCTGAGACTGCTAAGTCTGAGTACACCGTATTTATAGTTCATGGTTCCTAGTGGGCACTCACATAGTCAGTGATTAAGTGAGTGAATGAATGACATATATTTAGTAGGTCAGGCTCTGTTGATGATGGCAATCCAGTGGGAATGTTACAGCTAATGGTGATGTGGTTCTTGCCCTTCCGAAGCCTACAGCTTGCAAGGCAAGACAAACATTAAAAAAGTCACATAAGAATCCATTTAGCCCTGGCTGATGTAGCTCAATGGATTGAGTGCGGGCCTGCAAACCAAAGGGTCACTGGTCTGATTCCCAGTCAGGGCACATGCCTGGGTTGTTGGCCACAACCCCAGTAGGGGGTATGTGAGAGGCAACCACATGTGGGTTTCTCTCCTTCTCTTTCTCCTTCCTTTCCTCTCTCTCTAAAAGTAAATAAATAAAATCTTTCAAGAAAGAATCCATGTATACGTATAATTGGGTAAGTACTGTAGATAAGTACAAGGTGTAATTAGAGAATATGTGAGTGATGTGAGTGTAATTAGAGAATATGTGAGTGATGACAGACAGAATACTTTTCTCAGGGTGTGAACTTTAAGCTAAAAGCATGCAAGTTAAGGTGGAATTAGCTAAGTGAAGGAGTGGCAGTGAGGGTTCTCAGTTATTCAGCATCTTCAACTTGAAAAAACAATGTGTGAGTATGTGTGTTGTCTGTTTCCATCTGTCCATTCATCCATCCATGTACCTACCCATCCATCCACACCTGTATCAAAGAGAAGGACAAATATGCAGACTATGAATTTATGCTACTTCTTGGGAACCACAATTTCACTTGGTATTTATGCTTCAATTAAATCTCTGGGGGGATGCCTGGTCTTACCTTAAATTCATGATCAGAAATATCAGTTAGGTCCTGAGGGAAGCCAGTAGTACTATGACTCTTCGCTGGTCAGCATATTCTCCCTCAATCCTACACAAGTATGTTTCATTGTCTCCTCTCCCCCTAAACCTGAAAAGCCTCCTTTTTCCCCTCATATTGGCAAATGAACATATTTCTTTTTTTGCAGAAAAATATGAAAAATGCAAAGAGAACATCCACATGTTCCCACCACAAAATCTAGAAACCTATGGCATCGGTACTTAGATCTTTGCTTTCTCCCTGTTACAGTAGGTAATGTCTGCAATCCTGCCCAAGTCCAACTACCCCATCTGTGCTCCAATCCCTATTCTCCTCAAAGATGTTGAGCCAGGCTTTTCTAACTCTTCTGCATCTTAAAAATTTCTATCTCCACTATATTGTTCCTGCTGCACGCAAAAATTATGTAGTTTCTCTTCTCTTCTTTTAAAAAAAATCTCTCTTGATCTACATCTTCCTTTAGCTTAAAGTTTTGAAAATGTGTGTGTATTGTCTGTGTCCACCCCTCTTCTCCTTTCAGCAATCCATTATTGTGTGCATCTACCTCAATCAGGCTTTCACATTCTCCTTTTGCCTAAAGGCTCTGATCAAGGCCATGGCTAATTTAAACGAGACAAAGATACTCATGTCCTTTTGTAAACCTTGTTTTTAATTTTTTAAAAATTTTCAATTAAAGTTTCCACTTAATATTATTTTGTATTAGTTTCAGGTGTACAGCATAGTGGTTAGATAATCATGTACTTGACAAAATGTTCCCCCTAATAGTTCTAGTACCCACCTGGCACCATACAGTTATGACAGTATTATTGACTACATTTCCTATGCTGTGCTTTATATCTCTATGACTTTTTGCAACTACAAATCTGTACTTCTCAATCCCTTTGTCTTTTTACCCAGTCCCCCAGCCCCCTCCCCTCTACCAGATGTCAGTCTGTTTTCTGTATCTATGAATCAGTTTTTATTTTGTTTATATCATTCTTTAGATTCCACATGTAAATGAAATCATATGGTATTTGTTTTTTTCTTACTGATTTACTTCATTTAGCATAATACCCTCTAGGCTCATCCAACATATTGCAAATGGTAATATTTCGTTCTTTTGTATGGTCAAGTAATTGTATATATGTACCACTACTTTTTTATCCACGTATCTACTGATGGGATGTTGGGCTTCCAAATCTTGGCTATTGTAAATGACACTACAGTGAACATAGGGGTGCATATATTCTTTCAAGTTAGTGTTTTGGGTTTCTTTGGATAAATCCCCAGAAGTGGAATCACTGGGTTATATGGAAAATCCATTTTTAATTTTTTGAGGAAACTCCATACTGTTTTCCACAGCAGCTGCACCAATCTGCATTCCCACTAACAGTACATGAGTGTTCCCTTTTCTCCACATCCTTGCCAAAACGTGCTTGTTGTTCTGTTGATGATAGTCCTCCTGTCAGGTGTGAGGTGATATCTCATTGTGGTTTTAATTTGTGTTTCTCTGATGATAAATATTCTCAGTTCTTTGATGAAGGAATCTAGCAGAATCAACAGATGTATCATATTTACTGATAAATACAGGAGGAGGAAATCTTGCAGCTAAAGAGAGCCCCATTTATATTTAATTTCCTGGAAATAGAGGTGTTATTTTAATATCATTACCATATAAAAATTAAAACAACAATAGAAGACTATAAAAGTTTTAGGTACTAAGTGTAATATTCCTTAGGACATTAGGAATAGTCTCTTTAGCAATACGTTGGCACACTTACTATATATTGTGTGTACATGATATTTCAAGGACAGCTTTATAATGTTAGAAAAAATGGAACAGAATTATACATTCATACATTCTTCACATTAAGACAGGCAAGTAAGAGGAATCCTTTTGTGGACGTTTTCAAGTTTTCTCCTTATAACTGGTTTTATGATATAGAATATTTCCTGCTTTCCTCCTGCTATGGAGGAAGATACAACATTCTCTCCTTATCTTTTTTGAAATTCTTTCACCATCATTTCAGAGGACTGCAATTTCAAAGGGAAGCTCTGCAATTGACATAGTGTGAACTAACTAAAAAAGCAGGCTTAAGAATCTTTAAATGTACAATATTGAAAAGTAAAGGGCAAAAGAGAATTTTAAAAAATTGAACAAGAAGGCATGTACTATAGTGATTTGCATTTACAGTCACTGATAAGCTTTAAATGTCAGCCTAAGGTCAATTGTCAGTCTTCCCCTGATCTGTAGGCACACTGCATCACACTGTTCTTAAAGCCTATTAACTTCAGGACACAATCTCTTACTTCCTCTTCTACTGCACTGGCCATTCCTTCTTTATCTCCTTGGTGGCTGGGTGTGATTTTCATCTCCCTGACTTCTAAAGATTGAGATGCCTTGGAGCTGTGCACACGACCTGGACTTTCCTCCCATTCAATCTACCTGTACTTCCCAGGTGACCTCACCCAGTTCCATGGCTTTAACACCAACCTCTCCCCTGAATATCAGATCCAGTCTATCCAGTTGCCTGTAAACCTCTCCGGTGGGTGGCTAAAGGACTTGTCGAATTTGAGAGATCTCAAATTACTAGTATCCTCACCACTCCAAACCAGCTCTTCCTTCTTGTCACTGGTTGCCATTTTCATATGTGGCAACTCTAGTCACCATTTTTCCTTGTCTCCTGTTTTTCTCTCATACCCTACATCTAACCCATGAGGAAGTTTTCACTCTACCATCTATGTATGTCCAGAAATTTATGTGGACACATAATCTCAGCATTTTCATTAAAACTCTCCTAACCAAAGGCATCTTTATTTTTTACTAGACTTTGGCTATATGGATAACTAATTTTTTTCTTATATCCTCATCTGCTTGGGTCTACCATCAAATTGTCTCTTCATAGTCTATTACCAAGATAATGGTTAAGTTGACCCTTATAAAATACAGGGTGGGACAAAAGTAGGTGTGCAGCTGGGAGTACATGAAATAGTTTATTCTTATATTGTTATTTATTACTTATTATATTGTTTTCCAACTTTAAACCTACTTTTGCCCTATCCTGTATAAGTCGGATTCTATCACTCCTCTGCTCAAAGCCTTTCAGTGGCTTCACATTTTGAGAATAAAATCCGAAATTCTAACTGTAGTGTATAATCCCTACATAAACTTTTTTCTGGATTCCAAGATGGCTACAAAGTACATGGAAACTGCATCCATTTGCTCCTGCCCCCAAACCATATTTATAGCTGAATTACAGAACAATCAACCTGAACAGCCAACTGAAACCTAGCTGATATGAAGCATTATAATGAAGGAATACAGAAGATGCTATATAGAGACTGGTAAGAGGGGCTGAGATGCAGAGGAGGAAAGCTCTTGCATGCAGGTGCAGTGGCAGCTGAGAAAGCAGATAGATACTGTAACTGAAGATTCCCTCCCCTTAGGAGCCATGGGTCTTAACTCCACTGGGCACCCCCAACCCACAGCAACAAGAACAGGTGGAGGAGTCTATGTAGCTTCTGGTGGTGGGAATCAGTGGGGATTCACCCTGCCTGGGAGACTCAGAGTGTACCCTCCCAGGATAGAGTACTTCTGTTGTGATAGCACCAGCCTGGAGAGTTCACGGTGTGGACTCTGACTGCTGGTAAGGCCATGCTGTCACATTCGGGTCTTGTGGAGGTGTCTGCTGGCTACATGCAGCAGTGACTTTAGGGGACCTATTTTCTGAGGAGGACTTAGAGCCCCAGACAGTAACTTAACTGAGTGGCTTGAGAAAGAACCTATCTTCCCCATCTCAAGCCACTTCTGCTGCTGAGTTCGGAGGTGCAGAGGAGCCAGACAAGGCTGGAACTTTCAGCCTGCCCTGCTGAGACCAAGACACATGGAGACATCAGAGTGCACCACAGGGTTTGGATTTTTGGCTTCATCCTGCTTGGTTTGGTGGTTAGCTGGGGAGTCACACACAACTGAGATTTTTAGATTGTGACTCCCGAAGAGCTTCTCTCTGGGAACCAGATGGGCAGTTGCTGAGCTACTTGGCTACATTGCAGGGAGGCAAATCCAGTCTCCATTGTCAGTTTAGCCAATGCTACCCTGGAAAGGGGAATAAGTGCTGCCCCCATCATTTAGGTGTGCAGGCACCCCTATAGAAAACTGTTTAGATCAGCTTTGTCAAATCCTGGAGACCCCTACTGCATGCAGTTCCATGGAAACAAGAGCAGCTGTGAATGGAGACTTACAAAGTGTGAGACCTCAAAGGCTATTGTCTGGGAATTAGAGAATTTAGCTCCCTCCTGCAGGCTGGGCCAGCATCAGTCCCAATGGGAGACTCTTTTGACTTATCCCCCTGAGCCCAGGGCAGCTGAACTTGCTGCTATAAAGGGGAAGGCTGGTTATACACAACCTGATCTACTGTGAGCCCATCTGGAAAAACAAGAGTTTGAGACTCTGGCACTGATTGAGGGGCCTGGCTTTGAAGCAGAGGCTACTCTCCCCTCACTGAGTGCCCTACAGACTGTGTAACCCACAAGTGGAGAATCCACTAGCCCTATCACAGCTAGCCTGGGCTCATCCTATAGTCTCTCCTCTGAAGGCTCAGGTGGAAGACTAGGCTACCTCAGGGGGAAGCAGAGTAGCTGAGAGGTGGAGGCAGACCTCAGGGAGCATCAGGCCTTTTACAGAGCTTCCCCCAGCTCTAAGTTGGAAGAAGCTGATGCTTTTACACAGATGGACCCTCACACACACAAGCAGGTCCAGTAGATGCAGAAAATACAGAACAGTGTGATAGCTATAGATAGGTAGACCAAGGCTGTTTATATATAACATCTGACAACCACCTGTATTTGAATCAGACACAAGTAGACCCAGAACCAACAAAACCAGTGGTGGGCTTCAGACCATACCAGAGCTTGACCCAACTAGCCACACACTGGTACACCCAAAGGAAGATTCCTACAGACACCATATTCTACTGGGAACAATGCTGCCTCAAGGGACAGCCCCTGCACAGCATCTCAAGCATGGTGATAGAGATTTTTCCTGACAGTCTCCAGGCATGACGGGTTAACTCTATCCACGAAAGGGCCAATAGCATTGTCAAGACTCAGTGACAATGGGGGAGGGAACAGAACCCACAAGAAACACTCCTAGAGCATGGAGTTCAGTTGATCTGGAAGATTGTGCCACTAACTCCAAGATACCTTCATCATAAGACTATCAAAACAAGTTTGGGAGACATAGCAGATATGCCTAACACAGACAGACAAAATAAGGAGGCAAAGAAAAAATATCCTACATGAAGGGACAAGAGAAAGCCCCAGAAAAAAAGATTTAAAAGAAGTAGATGAAATAGAAACAACCAAAATACCAGATGCAGAGTTTAAAATAATGGTTATAAGAATGCTCAAGGACCTTAGGGAAGAACAGATGATCTCAGTGAGCACCTAAACAAAGAGATAGTAAACATTAAAAAAGGACATAGGAACCATAAAAACGAACCAATCAGAAACAAAGAATACAATATTTGAAATGAAAAATTCACTAAAAGGAATCAACAACAGATTTGATAGAGGATCAAATCAGCAAATTAGACTAAAAGAGTACATGACAAAAAAAAAAAACTTAAAAGAGGGGAGTTCTAAGGGACCTCTGGGGACAATATTAAGCATAGCAACATCTGTATCATAAGGATACTAGGAGAATGGATGAAGTGGATGAGCAAGGGACAGAGAACCTGTTTGCAGAAATAATGGTGAAAAACTTCCCTAACCTGGTGAAGGAAAAAGTCACACAAGTTCAGAGAGTCCCAATAAAGATGAACCCAAAGACACCCACACCAAGACTCATCATAATTAAATTAGTAAAGGGTAAAGACACGGGGAGAATCTTAAAGGCAGCAAGAGAGGGACAGTTACCTACAACAGAGTTTCCATAAGGCTGTCAGCAGATTTCCCAACATAAATACTTCAGCAGATGGTGTTGGGAGATCTGGACAGCTACGTGCAAAAAAATGAAACTCGATCACCAACTTACGCCATACACGAAAATAAACTCAAGACGGATAAAAGACTTAAATATAAGTTGTAACACCATAAAAGTCCTTGAGGAAAACATTGGCAGGAAAATCTCAGACATTCCACGCAGCAACATCCTCACAGAAACATCCCCTAAAGCAAGGGACATAAAGGAAAGAATAAACAAATGGGACCTCATCAAAATAAAAAGCTGCTGCATGGCTAAAGAAAACAGCACCAAATTACAAAGAGAACCAACAGTATGGGAAAACATATTTGCCAATGATACCTCAGACAAGGGCCTGATCTCCAAAATATATAAAGAACTCACACGACTCCACTCCAGGAAGACAAACAACCCAGTTAAAAAATGGGCAAAGGACTTGAACAGACACTTCTCCAAGGAAGACATACAGAGGACCCAGAGACATATGAAAAGATGCTCAGCATCACTAGCCATCAGAGAGATGCAAATTAAAACCACAATGAGGTACCATCTCACACCAGTCAGAGTGGCCAACATAAACAAATCCACAAATAAATGTTGGAGAGGATGCGGAGAAAAGGGAACCCTCATGCACTGTTGGTGGGAATGCAGACTGGTGAGGCCACTGTGGAAAACAATATGGAATTTCCTCAGAAAACTAAAAATGGAACTGCCCTTTGACCCAGTAATTCCGCTGCTGGGATTATACCCTAAGAACACTGAAACACCAATCCAAAAGAACCTGTGCACCCCAATGTTCATAGCAGCACAATTTACAATAGCCAAGTACTGGAAGCAACCGAAGTGCCCATCAGCAAACGAGTGGATCCAAAAACTATGGTATATTTACACAATGGAATTCTACGCAGCAGAGAGAAAGAAGGAGCTTATACCCTTTGCAACAGCATGGATGAAACTGGAGAGCATTATGCTAAGTGAAATAAGCTAGGCGGTGAGGGACAAATACCATATGATCTCACCTTTAACTGGAACATAATCAATAGAAGAAAAAAGCAAACAAAATATAACCAGAGACATTGAAGTTAAGAACAATCTAACAATAGCCAGGGCAGGGGTGGGGGGGGACAGTGGGAAGAGGGGATTACAGGAACTACTATAAAGGACACATGGACAAAACCAAGGGGGAGGGTGGAGGTGGAGGAGAGAGGTGGGTTCAGCTGGGGTGGAGTGGAGGGATGGGGAGAAAAGGCATACAACTGTAATTGAATAATAATAAAAATTAAAAAAAAAATCCAAAGTGATGTAAAATAAGGAGGTACAATCAAGAATACTCAATGTAGCAAGGCTACTAATTAAAATTGGCAGCAAAATAAAGAGTTTCCCAGAACAAAAATTTTAAAAAAGGGTAAAGGAGTATATTACCACCAAACCAGTGTTGCAAGAAATGTTAAAGGTCCTGCTTTGAGAAGAACTACTACTGTATAGAGAGGAACATAGGCACAATGAAAAAAAGGCAATAAATAAATACCTATGTACAATAACCTTAAATGTAAATGGATTGAATGCTCCAGTAAAAAGACACAGGGTAACTGAACAGATAATAAAACTTGAGCCTTATATATGCTGTGTATAAAAACCCACCTCAGAACAAAAGATTTGCACAAGGTGAAAGTGAAGTGATAGAGGAAAATATTCCATTCGAATAGAAACAAACAGAAAGGCTGGGGAAGGAATACTTATATCTGACAAAATAGACTCCAAAACAAAGGCCATAACAAGAGACAAAGAAGGTCACTACATAATACTAAAGGGGTTAATACAACAAGAGGATATAACCCTTGTAAACATATATGCACCCCATATAGGAGCACCTAAATATATAAAGAAATCTTGGTGGATACTAGGGGAGAGATCTACAGTAATACAATAATGGAAGAGGATCTTAACACCTCACTTTCATCAATGGATACACATTCCAGATAAAAAAATCAGCAAGGAAACAGTGACCTTAAACAACACACTAGAATAAATTTAATTGGTATTTACAGAACATTTCATCCCAAAATGATAGAAGATACATTCTTCTCAAGTACACATGAAACATTGTCAAATACAACATGTTAGGACACAAAATAGGTCTTAACAAGTTCAAAAAAATTGAAATAATGTCAAGTATTTTCTTTGAAAAAATAGCATGAGACTAAAATCAACCTCAATGAAAAATTCAGAAACATTTAAATACAGGGCAGCTAAATAGCATGTTATTAAACAAAGAGTAAGTTATCAATAAGATCAAAGAAAAAAAAAGATTACCTGGAACAAATAAAAAATGAACACTCAACAAATTAAATCTATAGGACACAGTAGAAGTAGTCCTGAGAGGGAAGTTGATACCATTACAAGCCTACCTCAAAAATCAAGAAAAATCTCAGATAGGCAGTCTATCCCCGCATCTAAAAGAACCAAAAATACAACAGCAAAACCAGAGTAAGTAGAAGGAAGGAAATAGTCATGATCAGACTTGAATATGTCCCCTAGAGCAAGACATAAAGGAAAGAATAAACAAATGGGATCTCATCAAAATAAAAAGCTTCTGCACAGCTAAAGAAAACAGTATTAAAAAGGAGGAAACCAACTTCTTGGGAAGACATATTTGCAAATTATACCTCAGACAAGGGCTTGATCTCCAAAATATATAAAGAACTCACATGACTCCACTCCAGGAAGACAAAAAATCCAATTAAAAAATGAGGGAAAAACTTGGACACTTCTCCAAGGAGGACATACAGAGGGTCCAGAGACATATGAAAAGATTCTCAGCATCATTAGCCATCAGAGATGCAAATTAAAACCATAATGAGGTACCATTTCACACTGGTCAGAATGGACATCATAAACAAATGTTGGAGAGGATGCAGAGAAAAGGTAAACCTGGTACATTGTTGGTGGGAATGGAGACTGGTGCAGCCACTGTGGAAAACAGTATGGAATTTCCTCAGAAAACTAAAAATGGAACTGCCTTTTGACCCAGCAATTCCGCTGCTGGGATTATATCCTAAGAATTCTGAAACACTAATCCAAAAGAACCTATGTACCCCAATGTTCATAGCAGCACAATTCACAATAGCTAAGTGCTGGAAGGAACCTAAGTGCCCATCAGTAAATGAGTGGATCAAAAAACTATGGTACATTTACATAATGGAATACTATGCATCAGAAAGAAAGAAGGAGCTCCTACCCTTCACAACAGCATGGATAGCACTGGAGAGCATTATGCTAAGTGAAACAAGCCAAGTGGTGAAAGATAAATACCATATGATCTCACCTATAAGTGAAACCTAATCAACAAAACAAACAAGTGAGCAAAATATAACCAGAGACATTGAAATAAAGACCAATCTGATAGTAACCAGAGAGGAGGAGAGAGAGGGGTAATAGGGGATAATCAGGGAGCATTAAGGAACATGTATGAAGGACACATAGACATAGACAAATGGGGTGGGTTTGAGGGTAGGCGGTGGGGATGCATGGTGTGGGGGGTGAAATGGAGACAATTGTACTTGAACAAAAATTATTGGAAAATATTAAAAGAAATAAATGACATAGAGATTAAAAGAACAATTCAAATGATCAATAAATCCATGAGCCGGTTCTTTGAAAACATAAACAAAGTAGACAAGCCTTTAACCAGACTCATCAAGAGAAAAAGAGAGGACCCAAATAAATAAAATCACAAATGAAAGAGGAGAGATTACAACTAATACAACAGAAACAGGAAGGATTGTAAGAAATTACTATGAACAACTACCTGCCAAGAAATTTGAAAACCTGGGTGAAATGAACAAATATAATCTTCCAAAAGTGAATCAAGAAGAAGCAGAAAGCCTGAATAGACTGATAACAGCTAGTGAAATTGAAGCAGTAATCAAAAAACTCCCAGCACACAAAAGCCCTGTACCCAATGGTTTCACAGGAGAATTTTACAAAAACATTTAAGAAAGAGCTAACCCCTATCCTTCTCAAACTATTCCAAAAAATTCAAGAGGATGACAGACTCCCAAACTATTTTTGTGAGGCCAGAATCATCCTGATCCCCAAACAAGATAAAGTCACAACAAAGAAAGAAACTACAGGCCAATATCACTGATGAAATAGACTCTAAAATCCTTAACAAAATATTGACAAACCATGTCCTAAGTGGATGAGTGGATAAAAAAGCCCTGGTACATTTACACAATGGAATACTACCCAGCAATAAAAAAAGAAGGAACTGTTACTTTTGCAACAGCATGATGAATCTGGAGACTATTATGGTAAGTGAAATAAGCCAGTCAGTGAAAGACAAATATCGTATGATTTATTTCTATGTGGAATCTAATGAACAAGATAAAAACAGAAGCATAGATACATGGAACAGACTGACAGCTGTCAGAGGGGAGGATGAAGGGGTAGACTGGATGAAAGAAGGTGAAAGGATTAGCCAAAGAACATATATGCACCCATGGATACTGACTACAGTGTGGGGATTGCTTGAGAGAACTGTGTACTGGGTGGAGGTGGGCAAAAGGGAAAAAGTGGGGACCACTCTAATAGCATAAACAATAAAATATAATTTTAAAAAGTCAACAGAAAAAACCCTCAAAAATAAAGAGGAAGTCCTGACATTTGTGACAACATGGATGAACCTGGAGGACAACATACTAATTGAATTAATTCAGACACAGGAAAACAAATATCATATGATCTCACTTATATGTGAAATCTAAAAAAAAATTATAGTAACAAGAATAAGATGTTGTTTATCAGAGCCTGGGTGGGAAGACAATAATCACAGGTTACAAAATCTTATTTGTAAGATGTATGAGTTCTGGAGACATAATGTATAGCATGGTGACTCTAACACAGTTAATAATACTATATTGTATACTTGAAATTTACTAAGACAGTAGATCTTAACTGTTCTTACCACATACCAAAACACAAATGTCCACGACAGGTGATAAATATTTCAATTCTTTTATAGGAATCATTTTACAATGCATGCATATATCAAAATATCACATTAGGCCCAAATATATTTATTTTTCCAAAATAAATACATAACAGTTAAACAAAACCAAAACTTCTTCCCTATGCCATCCCTCTGCCTGCTCCCATCTCTCTGATCCTATTTTCTATTTATTTCTGCTTTGCTTGATCCCACTGATTTCTCACTCTACTTCCCACCTTTAAAAGAAAACAGGCCTTGTACAGCTATACCTCAAATTCTTCTCATTTGCTGTTTCCTGCCTGGAATGCTCCTAACCCAGGTATACTCCCTCACTTCATTCAGTTCCCCACTAAAATGTGACCTTATCTGAGATTTCTTTTCTCTGAACAGTATCTTTTAAAATAGTGACCACTGCCCTTATTCTGCAGTATTTTTCTGCTTAGAACTTCTCACCACCTGCCCTGGTGAGTGTGGTTCAGTTGGTTGGAGCATCATCCCATAGCTGAAAGATTACAGGTTTGATTCCCCCTTCTGGATGTGTACAGTTCCTGGTCCAGTTGTGTACAGGACTCAACCAATGGATGCTTCTTTCTTGCACTGATATTTCTGTCTCTCCTTTCCTCTCTCTCTAAATGCAATGAAAAAATTGTCCACAGGTGAGGATAAAAAAAAGAATATCTCTCCACCTGACATATTACTTACATATGTGTTTAGTTATTATTACTCTCTAGAGTAGAAATGTACGCTTCATTAGAGGAAAACTTTTGTCATTTTATTCACTACCATATTGCCAGCACCTTGAATGATAACTTTACCTGTATCAAGTGCTCAGAAAATGTTTGTTCAATGAATGGATCTTAAATATTACAAAGGCTCTTTGTTTTGGTTTTATTTATGAAGATTTTCACACATAAAACAAAATTCAAATACTTCTACATTAAGCACTTATGTTTTCTGCAACTGTGTTTATTTTAATCACACGTCCACATTCCTCTTTTTTTCTTTATCCATCTATTAACCCACCTTATTTTTACACATTTCAGTACAAACTAATGATCTCTGTATACTTCCCTTTAATTCAGCATGAAATTTATTAATTCGAGTTTAATGTTTACTTATAGTGGTTTTTGTTTTCCTGTAATATTTGTGTATAATTAAAAGTAGAAATCTGAAGTCTGCATTCCCTAAATTTTGACCTGTGTAACCTGAACTCCTATTAAGATACAGAATATTATCATTATTTCAGGAAGTTTTTTCATCCCATTCCCAGTCAATTTCCCATTCTCTACCCCATGGCAACCATTGTTCTGATTACTTTTCGCCACCATTATTACTTTCAGAATTTTAAGTAAAATGAATTACTCGGCTATAGTCTTTTCTGTAAGACTCAGCATAATGCTTTGAGTTCTTCACGTTTATGTACCAGTGTCCTTTCAGATCTTTTGCTTATTTTGTATTGTTAGTTTTCTTTGTATTATTATAATCCATGTACCAACCACTTAATCTCTCTTGCCAACAAGAAAAACTATTTTTTCTTTTTCAGAAAGTTTATGAATAAACAGTTTCTCATTCTCCTGGCACAAATTTACACTCTTAGAATAGAGGCATCATTTTATTTTCTATAGAAACACAACAAAGCAAGATGATTATTAAAAATGTATACATTGCCTTGGCCATGCTGGCTAAGTTGGTTGGTGTGTCGTCCTGTAAACCGAAAGGTTGCGATTTCAATGGTTGGTCAGGGCACGTATCTAGGTTGTGGGTTTGATCCTCCATTGGGGAAATATAGGAAGGGGGTGCACATACAGGAAGTGGGGAGGCAGCTGTTCAGTGTGTTCTCTGTCTTTCTAAAAGCAATGAAAAAATATCCTTGGGTGAGAATTTTAAAAATTTAATTTGTACATTTTATGGTGGGTGACTTGCTGAGAACATATCTGTCAGAGTTTATAAAATCATATGGAATATAATGAAAACATGTAACTAAGAATAGAGATCTCTGAAAATGATGCAGAACTACTTTGGATAAAAAAATGCACCTACATGGATATTTAGGCTAGGGGGGTTCCATCAGACAGCACTTCCTGGAGCTGCATTATGGCCATTAGAGACCCTACGTGCTGGGCCAAGGCCGCGTTCCTCCACTCCACTGTTTAAAAAAATGACATGGAATCCTAATACAAGTCTCATAAATCGAATAAAAATACTTGTTGACAACTGCAAAGGTTTTTGAAAAATGTCAAATATTAACTGCCTTGAAAAAAATGTTTCTATGTTTTGAGAAACGCCTGTTCTTCTGGCAACTTAGGCACATGCTTGGTTTACCTAATGGGTATTTAATACTGGCACTGCCTGATTCCAGAACTATTAAGGAAAATGGGAGACAAACCTACTAGGAGGTGTTTTAAAATTTTATTTTTAAAATAGTTCAACACTGGCAGTATGGCATAAGTTCTAATCTGTCCTGGAAGACGGCACCTTCCCTAATAGAGGCCTCACATTCAGTAAGTGGCTGGCTGGCATTTAGTCTAAAGAGCACATATACGGAGGCCAATCTATCCCCAGTTCACATCAAGCTTTTTGTTATTAGCAGTTGGTAGAAGTGGTTTTTGGTTGGTGGACTTCATAAGATACTCCGAGAGGTGGGATGTAAGAATCCCGTGAACTCAGTCACTTTCATAAATAATGCTGGTCCAGCTGCTAATTCAGGTTTTATGGATTCCTGCCTCTGCCAACATGGTTTATCAAAGTCTGTGTCTAGAGTATTGCCATAATAACCATGCATTTACCATGTAGGCAAGATTCTGCTGGAGCAACTAAAAGGACAGACATAGAGCTAAGCTTCATTATGGGGTATCTGTCGGTAATAAATGTATGTACATGAGGCATAATTTTGTCTGGGACTTGCCTTCATTGTAACCTTGTAGGGAGGCTACGAAGAAGTGACCTATAGCTGTTACTTACCTCTAAAGATGCACATTTAGTCCCCCCCAAAAAACAACAACAACAAAAAAAAACAATCTAAGGGTTATGTAACACTAAATTACCTTGAGTCAGTTTTGCTACATTAATTCTTTGATGCTGATGTTGATATATAATCCCTGATGTCTCTATCAAATATAACGTATTTTAATGTAGAGTTTAAGAGCACAGGAGACTTGGATTCAGGTCCCAGCTTTATCATTTACTAGTTGTTTATCTTTAAGCAAGTTATTTGACTTCTATTTGTTTCATTTTTTTTTATCAATACTAAAATAAGAACAATGGTAGTACCTACTAGAACTGGAGGTACTGGAGATTAAATAAGTTAATATTTGAAACCACTTCAGACAGTACTGTATAAGAATTTGTTAAATGCAAATATCTGTTATGATATTGGAGAGATGGAGTGAGAAATTATTTGTTCCAATGTATTAATTTTGAGATTTTTGGGAAACATTAAAATAGAATATGTGGGATTCCTATCTTAATTAAAGCTTTCATAGAATAGAATAGAAATACATTACTTAACCTTAACTAATGGTAGAAGATGTATACCTTTCAAATCACTGTGGTGCTCAGGATTCTACAGCCATAAGCTAAGAAAGTGAAACAATCTATAATAGCCTTAGGAAGCAGATTTCTACTTCCCTGACATTCAAAGGTTGTTTTCATTGCTGCTTGCAAGCAGAGAGAGAGACAGCAAATGGAGAGCCTGGAAGCAAATGTTTCTAGCTGGTTGTTAATTATCAACGGAAAGAAATGTATTAAATCTAACAGTTACAATATGAGTCCAAAATGAAATGTGATCTTCATGTCAAACAGATTGCTTAGATTGTACATATCTGTTAGCACTTTAGCTTGTATATAAAAAAAATTTCATCATACATACAGCTTACTAACGGACAAAGTTGAATATTTTTAAGGTTAAAATAACTGTAATAGCTATATAGAAATTTCATATAACAGCTTGGGAGATACCTCAGAATGATAAATATCTGTTCCCTTGTGGGGGGACTCTGCCTGCAGTGCCCCCTGGCTGCCACAGATGAAAATAAGTCTACCAAGACATGATCTGCTTGGGGAGGAAAGGTGGCTGATCTCTCAAAGGAGAAGGGCCAGGAGACTTTTCCTCAGTGGGCTTGTATTGGGTTTATTTGCATGGGAATACAGGGCATATACATAAAGCTCATCAATCATTAGGTAGTAATGATCAAAGAATAGATAACATTCAAATAACTATGAGGGCTTATTTACAGTCAGGGTCAGATAGTTAAAGGGCCATAAAACTTTGGGGAAACAAACTCATTTCATGCTTGGACCCTTATCATTTAAATTGAGGGTACTGGCAAAGCAGGTTTCACAGGATTTTATGCATTCTTTCTTAGGCCTGATCACCCCAGGGAACCTGCCCTTTCCAGCACAGGGCCACTCCCACCTCTGGCATTGTTTCAGGCTTAAGTCAGACAGGGGAAGTAAGGCAGCCAAGAGATTAGGAGACTTCTTGCAGACAGAATGAGGACTCAGGCTATGTCAAAGCCAAGAGGTGAGGGTCCATCACCCCCCGTTTTCTATAGCCCCTTGAGGCCTTCTGTGAGGGTCCCTTCATGACCATGCCTGCCTCAGATCATCCTTCCTTTGAGGAATCTTACCTGTTTTTGGCTAACCAGTCATCCAAACAGGGGCCAAACAGGGTGAAGTAAAAGGGGGCAGAGGCAGCGCGCCTACCAGGAAGATAAGCTCTGTCTCCTTGGTGGATTACGGTCCCAAGGTCTTTTTACTCAGCCTTAGCCATGAGGGGTTACGGTTTCTGAAACCAGGCAGGGAAGTTCTGAACAACAAAGGATTATAAGAAATTACTATGAACAATTATGTGCCAAGAACTTTGAAAACCAGTGTGAAATGGACAAATTTCTAGAAAAATCTTCTAAAGCTGAATCAAGAAGCAGCAGAAAGCCTGAATACATTGATAACAGCTAGTGAAATTGAAGTAGTAATCAAAAACTCCCAGCACACAAAAGCCAAAGAGCAGATAGTTTCACAGGAGAATTTTGCAAAACATTTAGGGAAGACCTAACCCCTATCCTTCTCAAACTATTCCAAAAAATCCAAGAAGAAGGAAGTCTCCCAAACTCTTTATGAGGCCAGCATCATCCTAAACCCAAAACCAAATAGACACAGCAAAGAAAGAAAACTACTGGTCAATATCACTGATGAACCTAGAGGCTAAACTCCTCAATAAAATATTGGCAAACCATATCCAGCATACATTGAAAAGGTCATTCACCATGATCAAGTGGGATTCATTCCAGGGATGCAAGAATGGTACAATATTCACAAATCAATAAACATAATACATCACATAAAGCAAAGGGAAGACAAAACTCACATGATCATATCAATAGATGCAGAAAAAGCATTTGATAAAGTACAGCACCCATTTATGATAAAAACACTCAGCAAAGTGGGAGTAGAGGGAGAACACCTCAACATAATAAAGGCCATATATGGGAAAACTGTAGCCAACATCATACTCAACGGGCAAAAACTTATTAAAGATTTCCCACAAACATCAGGTGCAAGACAAGGATGTCCACTTTTACCACTTCTACTTAACATAGTCATAGAAGTTCTAGCCACAGCAATCTGACAAGATAAAGACATAAAGGGAATCCAAATTGGAATGGGGGAAGAAAAACTGTCATTGTTTGCAGATGACATGATAGTATACACAGAAAACTGCATAGGACTTCTGGCCAAGATGGAGGTATAGGTAGGTTCACTTTGCCTCCTCACAAAGTGACCCAAAGAAGGACAACAACAAATTAAAAAACAAAACAAAACCAGAACTGCCAGAAAATCAAACTGTATGGAAGTCCAACAACCAAGGAGTTGAGAAGAAACATTCATCCAGACTGGTAGGAGGGGCAGAGACAGGCAGCTGGGGTGGAGAGGACTCGAGGCAAGGTGGTGGCTGGAGGACCGGGGCAGGTGAGGCAACAGCTGGCAGACTGGGCAAGGTGGGGGCTGGCAGAGCAGGTAGTCCCACATATGCATGCGGATAAACCATGCAGAACAACTGGGGAGGGAGACAGACCATGCAACCCAAGGTTCCAGTCCAGGGAAATAAAGCCTCAAAACCACTGACTGAAAAAACTTGTGGGGGATAAGACAGCATGAGGAACTTCCAGCCTCACGGGAGAATTCATTGGAGAGACCCACAGGTTCCTAGAATGTGCACAAAACCACCCCCAGGAATCAGCACCAGAAGGGCCCAATTTGCTTGTGGGTAGCAGAGGAAGTGACTGAAAGCCCACCAAGAGCTGAGCAAGTGGCTTTGTTCCCTTTCAGACTCCTCCCCCAATTTAGCACCATGATGAAGCGATATGGGTTGGCCTGCCCTGGTGAATACCTAAGGCTCTGCCCCTTACTATGTAACAGGTGCACCAAGATAAAAAAAAAAAAATGGCCCAAATGAAAGAACAGATCAAAGCTCTAGGAAAAAGACAACTAAGTATTGAAGCTTGAGCCAACCTATTAGGTTCAGAGTTCAAAACACTGTAATCAAGATGCTCACAGACATGGGTGACTATGGTTGCAAAATAGAATAAAAAGTGAAGGCTATGAAAAGTGAAATAAAGAAAAATGTACAGGGAACCAACAGTGATGGAAAGGAAATCAGGACTCAAATCAACGGTTTGGAGCAGAAGGAAGAAATAAACATTCAACCACAACAAAACGAAGAAACAAAAATTCAAAAAAAACAAGGAGAGGCTTAGGAATCTCCAGGACAACTTTAAATGTTCCAACATCTGAATCATAGGGGTGCTAAAGGAGAAGAGGAAGAGCAAGAAATTCAAAACTTATTTGAAAACATAATGAAGGAGAACTTCCCTAATCTGGCAAAAAGACTTCCACGAGATCCAGGAAGCTCAGAGAGTCCCAAAGAAGTTGGACCCAAGGAAGCACAGATGAAGGCACATCATAATTCCATTTGCCAAGATTAAAGATAAGGAGAGAATCTTAAAAGCAGCAATAGAAAAGGAGATAATTACCTACAAAAGAGTGTCCATAAGATTGTCAGCTGATTTCTCAAAAGAAACCTTGCAGGACAGGAGGGGCTGGGAAGAAGTATTCTAAGTCATGAAAGGCAAAGACCTACATCCAAGATTGCTCTATCCAGCAAAGCTATCATTTAGAATGGAAGGGAGGATAAAATGCTTCCCAGATAAGGTCAATTTAAAGGAGTTCATCATCACCAAACCCTCATTATATGAAATGTTAAAGTGACTTATCTAGGAAATAGAAGAAGATCAAAAATATGAACAGTAAAATGACAACAAACTCACAACTATCAATAACTGAACCTAAAAATACAAAAAAACAAACTAAGCAAACAATTAGAACAGGAACAGAATCACATAACTGGAGATCACATGGAGGGTTATCAGTAGGGAGAGGATAGGGGGAGAATAGCAGAAAAGCTACAGGAATAAGAAGCATAAATGGTAGGTACACAATAGATGGAGGTTAAGAATAGTATGGGAAATGGAGAAGCCAAAGAACTTGTATGTATGACCCATGGACATGAACTAAGGTGGGGGAATGATGGTGGGAGGGGGGTGTGGGGCAGAGGGGAATGAAGAGGAGAAAAAATGAGAACTCTAATAGCATAATCAATAAAATATATTTAAAAAATAAAAAATAAAAACCCAAAAATTTATTTCAAAAAAATAAAATAAAACCACATAGACTCCACCAAAAAACTACTCAACTTAATAAGTGAATTTGGCAAAACCACTTCACAGTGGTCAGAATGGCCATCATTAACAAATCAACAAACAACAAGTGCTGGCAATGTTGTGGAGAAAAGGGAACCCTAGTGCACTGTTGGTGGGAATGAAGACTGGAGTAGCCACTGTGGAAAACAGTGTGGAATTTCCTCAGAAAACTAAAAATGGAACTGCCTTTTGACTCAGCAATCCCACTGCTGGGATTATACTCTAAGAATCCTGAAACACCAATTCAAAAGTTCCTATGCACCCCAATGTTCATAGCACAATTTACAATAGCCAATTTACCAAAGAAGTGCTTGAGGCAACCTAAGTGCCCATTAGTAAATGAGTAGATGAGGAAACTGTGGTACATTTACATAATGGAATTCCATGCAGCAGAAAGAAAAAAGGAACTCCTACCCCTTGAGACAGCATGGAAGGATCTGGAGAACATTCTGCTAAGTAAAATAAGCCAGGCAGTGACAGACAAATACCATATGATCTCACCTATAAGTGGAACCTAATCAATATAACAAACAAGCAAGCAAAATATAACCAGAGACACTGAAATAAAGAACAAATTGACAGTAACCAGAGGGCAGGGCGGAGGGAGATAACATGGGAAAGAAGGGGAAGGGTCTTCAAGGAACATCTATAAAGGACCCATGGACAAAGCCAAAGGGGGAGGATAGGATTGAGGTTAGAAGTGGGCAGGGCATGGGATAGCAGTGGAGGGAAAATGGAGTCAACTCCACTTAAACAACATTAAAAAAAAAATTTTTTTTTTGGTCAATCTGCCTGGCCATTATTTATTTATTTAATTTTTAAATTAAATTTTTTAAAATTAATTTTTATTCAGTTACAATTGTGGGCATTTTCTCCCCATCCCTCCACCCCACCCCAGCCAGTCCCACTCCCTCCCCCACCTCTACCCTCCCCCTTGGATGGAACTGGAGAGCATTATGCTAAGTGAAATAAGCCAGGCGTGAGGGACAAATACCATATGATCTCACCTTTAACTGGAACATAATCAACAAAAGAAAAAAGCAAACAAAATATAACCAGAGACATTGAAATTAAGAACATTGTAACAATAGCCAGAGGGGAGTGGGGAGGGGACAGTGGGGAGAGGGGTCTATAGGAGCTACTATAAAGGACACAAGCATAAATTTTTTTTTTAAGTATTTCAAAAATTATGTTGTCTTCTGACTTCAAAATTTATTTTGAAACATTGTCTTTTGGGTACTTCTGTCAGTATTGAGTAAATTCTGAATCTTTCAGATTTTTCTTTTCCCAAATGTCAGGACATTTATATGATAGCATGACAATGAGAACAATTTCTCAGATTTAGGACCGAGCCCCCCTACTGTGCTCTTGGGGAGCCTGGTGTGCTACAGTACTTGGCTGGAGTGTCATTTTCCCACATGGTGATGATCACTTTCCTACTTTCATTTTTAGTTTTAAATTTTATTGAACAGAGGCAGCATTGTGTTTATTATATAAATTATTATTATTATTATTGGTGATAAACAGTGTACTCCCTCATGGAATTCCAAATGTGATATTTAAGTAAATCAAATTCTTTATTTTTCATAGCTGTAAAATATTATTTCTTCATATCTCATTACCTACAGAAATATTTATGGCATAGAAATGAGATTGCAAAGAAGAAATGAGGTTTTCTTTTTTACGATTGAATTTACTGAGAAACCTTAAAATGACACTTTCTAGGGAATCAATTTGATGAAAAATGAGTTAAAGTCTTACAGAACTATATACTCACAGAAAATGTGTTTTGAACATGTTATGAATAAAATAGTTGAATCAGTGTCACATAAAAATCTATGACATATAAATTGATTTACTTATTATCATTAAATTCTGCAGTCGGAGAAAGCAATAAAGCTGAAAGATTGATCATTTAATGTGAAGAGATAGTGACTTTAAGTGACCTTAGGGGGTGGGGTGATGTTGATTTTCTACAGTCTGTTTGTTATGACGTCTCTCAAATGTCTCCACAGAGGCTGCTTGTGAAGCAGGGAGGGAAAAGACATTCTGTAAACCAGCAAGCATGAATGCTACCCAGTAAGATCATTAATATTCAGTAAAGCTGCACCTCTAAAGAGATCTTCAGCAATCAATCGGCAAATGGATGTGGCTTAAAATTCGATTTTAAGGTCAGACTATTTCTATATTTTCATTTCAATATTTTAATAACAAGAAAACAATTATAGTAAACATAAGACTTTATTTAGTGGTCATTCTGTACCATCTAATATGCTAGGCTCTTTGTGTGAATTATCTCAATTACTCTAACAGCAGCCTTATGAAGTTGGTGCTGCTGTTATTGGCCAATTTACCAAAGAAGAAATTGGTGATGAAGATAACACTAGTAAAAGTGAGAACCAGTATTTATCTGACTCCAGCTCACATGCTCTTAATCACAACTACGTTTTTGTAATTGAGATTTTTGTGATAATTTCAGGCTTACATGCAATTTTAAGAAATATTACAGAGATCCCTTGTACATTTCCCCAATAGCAACATTTTGTAAAATTATAGTATAATATCACAATGAGGATATTGACATTAATACAAACTACCTATCTTACTCAGATTCACCCAGTTTTACTTACAGTTGTGTGTGCTTGTGCATCTGTGTTTATTTTAAGTTCTGTGCAATTTTGTCACCTCTGTAGGTTCACAGTCAAGATACTGAATAATTCTAACGCAAGTGTGTTGGTCATTTGGGGCTGCTATAACAAAAGTACCACAGCCTTACTGGTTTAAACAATGAACATTTATTTCTCACAGTTCTGGAGGTTGGGAAGTCCAAGATGGAGGTGCCAGCAGATTAACTGTCTGGTGAGAGCCTGCTGCTGGCTCAGACTGTATTCTGTGGTCCTCACAAGGCAGAGAGAGAGAGAGCGAGCTCTAAGCTTTTCATCCCCTGAGGGCACCAGTCCTGTCACGGGGCTTTGCATCCAAACCTAATTACCTCCCAAAGGCCTTGTCTCCCAACACTGTCATATGAGGGATTAGGCTTCAACATGTTAATTTTGGAGGGTGGGACACAAACATTTAGTCCATAGCAGTAAGGATCCTGTTGCCTGTTTATAAATACATGTTATTCTCTTAACCTCCCCTTTCCCTAAGCCCTAGCAACCACTAATATGCCATTTCTACAATTTTTTTATTTTCAAAAATGCTTTGTAAATGCAATCATACAGTATGTAATATTTTATACTTGACTTTTCCCACTCAGCACAATTCCCTGAATATTCATTCAGTCTGTGGAGTGTATCAAGAACTCTTTTAAAAAAAATTTTTAAAAGATTTTATTTATTTATTTTTAGAGAGAGGGGGAAGGAGAGCAAAAGAGGAGAGAAACATCAATGTGTGGTTGCCTCTTGAGCAATTCCCTACTGGGGACCTGGCCTGCAACCCAGGCATGTGCCCCGACTGGGAATCGAACCAGCGACCCTTTGGTTCGCAGGCTGGCACTCAATCCACACCAGCCAGGGCTAATTCTTTTTTTTTTTTTTTTTTTTAAACTTTCTGAGTGGTATTCCATGGTAATTAACCATTTACCCATTGAAGGAAACTGAATTGTTTACAGTTTTTGGCTACTACAGATAAAGCTAATATGCACATTTGTGTATGACTTTTTGTATGAACCTAAGTTTTCACTTACCTGGGTATGTAATTGCATGTTTAACTTTATAAGAAACTGCCAAACTGTATTCGAGAGTGGCTGTACTATTTTACATTTCTGCCAGAAATATGTGAGTGACTGAATTTCTTTGTATCTTTGGCAGCATTTGGTGTTGGTTGTCACCACTTCTAATTTCAGTCTGATATGTGTTTAGAGATATCTCACTGTAGTTTTAATTTGAATTTATTTGAATTTCCCTATTGGTTAATGATAGGCAACATCTTTTGAAGTGTCTATTTGCCTTCTACACATCCTCTTTAGTGAAATTTCTGTTTATTTCTTTTTCTAATTCTCTAATTAGGTAGTTTTCTTAATGTTGAATTTTGAGAGCTTTTAATATATACTTTAGATACGAGTCCTTTGTCAGATGTGTGGTTTGTAAATATTTTCATGTTTATATGAACTTCCACAAAGATTTTTTGTTGATGAGGTTCAATTTATCAATTTGTCCTTTAATGGGTTATACTTCTAGTGTCAAAGCTAAGAACTCCTTGCTTAGCATGAAATTCTAAAGATTTTCTCCTATGTCGTTTTCTAAGGTTTGTAGTTTATATTTCACATTTAGGTCTATACTCATTTTGAATTAACTATCGTATAGGTTGTGACATGGGTCAAGGTTTAGTTCATTTCTTTGCCTGTGGATATCTGATTGTTTCAGCACCATTTGTTCAAAAAGATAAATGCGTTTCAAAAATAATTGTTTTATAAATCTGTATTATTTTAGCTTCAAAAAGGTGATACAAACTGTCTTTGAAGTGGTGCAGGGCCTTCCTTTGCCTTCGTCAGAGTGAGGAAGTGTGCGGGGCCTCTGTGACAGGGACCTGCTGCAGTTGACGGAGTGGCCGGGTCATCACCTGTGATGCTCACACAGCTGCATCTCGTATTTCTAGCCCAGAGTAACTAAGATACCTCTTCCCCTGTGCTCATTTCTTTAGTTTTTTTCCTGTTCTTTTGGTAAATCTCTTCCCAGATACCTGTCAAGATGTGATTTTTCTCTGTTTGCTCTTAGATCAGAGAACATTCCACATAGCAGCTCTCTTGCTTTAATTATAGCATGTAGCTTTGTCTATTTTAAAGTATCGCACTTCTCTTTAGACAGAAGAAGTCATTTTGGGTACTATTTCCATGATCATAAAGTGTCATGGCAGCAGGAAATAAAGGGAAGGATCTCTTTTATAAGGTTTGAATAAGAAAATATCTCCCCAAATTTTATTTATAAATTCTCTACATGATTGCCTGCCTAACAAAAGCCTTTACCCATAAATGTTTTGGTTGAATTTTGTTAGTAAATGGATCGGTTAATTTTGAATCTTATTTGAAAGTATAAATAATTCAGTTCACACAGTTAGAATGTAAAACTCTCCTGGCAGTCGAGCAGATTTCAGTGACAAGAACTCTGTAATGCGTGAGGTATTTGCCCGTAGAACTGTCAAATCATAAGTAATTGCCGGTGTCTTTGAAACACATTGTAAACTTGCCTCTGTTAGGACTTTGGCCATGGGCCTAAATTAAAAGCACCTTTGTCTTGCTCATTTCTCCTGCCCAGATTACTTCCAATCAGAATCAGTCCTTCCTTGTTCTTTTTATCTTAGCCTTGTCTTGGTGAAATGCAGTCTCTGAAGCAGAAACAAACAGCCAAAAATTAAAGGCCAATCATTGGATTCAGTGACTTGTCCCTTAGAGCTGGCAAAGGCCCAGGCAATGTGCTTCAGGTCACTGTCCATTCTCTGTATCTAATCTGCCTCGATTATCACCAGTTATTGTCCTGTCTGATAGATGGGGGTTCTTTATCCAGAGAGGTTGGCCTGCATGTGGTTGTGCAGCAATCTTCAAAGCTGTCCTTTGTAGTGACAGTTTCTGTAAGCCCTTTTGCTATCCTCAGTCAGAAAGAAGGTGCTTGTCTTCATCAGACATGAAGGTCTCTGTGACAAGAACAGAAGTCCACTGCTCACCACAGGCATCTGTGGCAAAGTTGCCCTATGCTTTGAATCATGTATTTGAATCGTATATTTGTTCCGAAGAGTTTGGTCAAGGTAGTCTCAATTTCCACGTACTGTTGAACTCTTGGTCTCACCTTACGTTTCTCTCTGCCTTACAAGAGAGTGAGTTTATAGATTCAGTCTTGTAAGGATGTCTCAACAAGAATGTGTTGAGATGCTTTCCCTATTTATTGTAACATCAGTTCCTGATTCCACTTTTTATTCTCATCTTCACTATACTCTATAGTTGAAAACCTCCAATTATAGCCTATTTAGTTTCTGAAGGGTATCTTCTAACCTGTTATCATGTTTAATGGGATGTAATAACAGATGTAATAAGCTATAATAGTATCTGCTGTAAGAAACAGAGTTTAGGGGCTTTTTAAATGACACACAAATCCCAAAGGAATTAAAAGAAAAACAATAGATTTATAAAGGAAGTCAAATAAAACAGAACTATAATCCAGCATTGTAGATGTAAGCTCACTTTATTTTAAATATAACTTAGCAATGAGCAAAATGAGGCTGTGGAAATATTGCTTGTGGGTTATGTTTCAACAGTCGGCACAGTGAAAAGGATACACAGTATTCATCCTAAAACAATAGGCCCCTTCACCTTTAATAGACAAGGGGAGGGGCGAAGGCAGAAGGCAGAGCACGGGAAGGCAGACACAAAGCCAGCACTAGAGTCCTGGTTTCTGGCTCTGGAGCAGTTGTTCTTTCACACCGTATACCTTGTTCATCTGAATTTTAATTTTATGCAGTTTGATAGTTCTATTGGCTGACTGTATGTTGAAACTATATGTGAATATCCTAATCGTTGTATGCAGATGGCCTACAAGTCCACTATGGTTTGCATGGCTAAAAACAAAACAAAAAACAAACCACATTTCATTGTTTGGAAAATAGAAGAGAAGAAAGAGGAGGGGCAGGAAATGTGAGTCTGCCATTTCTTTTACCACTGAAATTTAGAATAAATTTTCCCATGTTATACACAAGAGTATAAGAACTTCTGAGACAGTAAAATATAGCTCCTAAGAATGACAGAACTAAATGGTATTTTCCTGCGTTAAAGATTACCCTGTTTATTTGCTAACTAAAATGCTTTAAGAAGAGGCATTTTAGTGTTAAAATATTGATGATTAAAAACCAACCCAAAGAGTCAAAAATAGATTTTTCAAGTTGTATTTGCTTCTTCCATCAAATAAACACAGGGCAAACTTCAAGAAAAAAATTACATATAAACTGCTGAATTAAATTTGCATACAGTCAGCAACCATTTGCACACAGTATATTATGTCTTGCCGACTTTTAAAAGCCCTTCATGTAGTAATAAAGCCCACAAGTAAGTTCCAGAGGCCTATAAAAAAGTAAGAACAGTAGCGGTCTCTTCTTGTTTAGGATTTGAGCTGATTCCTTTCTTGTATTTTGATTTTTTTGCTTGTATTCAGAAATTTTTATTCATAGCATATTTTGTAGGATTTCAGTCTCAATTCAGTTCATAAAATTAAAGTGAAGCTACAGCAAAAATGGCCAAATTGTCAGCAATTTGCAATTGAAAGACTTAAATATCCCAGGGTCATACTGAATTTCAATACTAGCTGACTTATTAAATCTCCTGAACAACTTGAGGATGGTTACATAAACTAAGGTATCTTTTTTCAGAACTGATGCAAAAAATAACTTTCAAACAGATCCCAGGGAAAGTGAGCTCTGTAACTAACTTGGAAAGCCTGAGCAAGCGCAGCTTCTGCTTGTGAAGTTTAATGTGTGACCTTAGCAAGGAGTTTAGCTTGTGTAAACTATAGTTTCTTAAACTTAAAATCAAAATAATTTATAGCTGGAAATAACATGTCTGAAAGCAGTTTCTAAATTATATTGGATAGAAATAATGGGAATTTGGAATTAGAATGCCTCGGATCAGACCCTGGCTTCTTCATATACTCATTAAAAAATTGGACTCTCTGAACCTCTGTTTCCCAACTTTATTTATTTTTACCTACAATAAATTTCTCAGGATTGCTCTTAAGTGTCAAGCAAATATCAGTTTCTTTTAAGTACTGAAGCTTATAAACACTACACAGATGCAAATAGATCCATGTCCTATAATAAACTTACTATGAACGCTTACATACTTCAGCACTTACTCAGTTGTTCAGAATACCCTCGATGTTCTTTAAATAAAATTTAGAGCCACTGTGCAAGTCAACCAGGAAAATTAATCTTATTACTTTATAGTTACACTTTGTAACAGGATTAAGCACTGATGAGGTAAGATCAAAATATTACATTCCTGCCACATAAGCTTCCCAAAGCTCATTCTGGGAATGAAGCTATAAGAGTATGATTACGTTTGAGCACGGGTGGTTCATTTAAAGTCATTTAGTCTCAAAATCCACTGAAGAAGGAACACATTTAATAAAGTATGTTTCTGATAGAGGCAGAGATGTATAAGAGTGCAATGGAGAGTAACTTACAAATGAATAAATAAATGCATCAGACATTATAAATAAAATTTATACTCTGACTATATGGTACCAATTCTAGAAGGGAAGTTGAATTTGAGAGTTAATTCAGGAATGCTATGATTGCTACCTTATATTTTATAGTTTAGGCACCTAGTGCTCAGAGAACTTAGAAAAATAACCTTACATTTCACAGCCAGTAAGTGCCCAAGCCAGGCTTCACATCAGTGCTTTTTCACCTCAACTTTCCTGCTGTTGACACATAGGCCCTACTGTTTGAGTAGATATATTGACTGGATCAGCTTACAAATAAAGTGGTCTGAAAATAGAACATATTGTTGAGCCAAATTTTATTATTCCAGTTGAAATACATTCAGCCATGCCCTGACATAGATGTTAAAGGAGAAAAACCTCATTTACATGCCAGTTTTCAAGCCTGTCTAACTTTATACCTGGACTTGAGAAGAGAAGAGAAGCAGCAAATGTTGTCAGGATGTACCAGGTAAACCACATTTGTATACACTGCTTGGAGAAGCAGCCAAAATTCCTATTAGGATCCTACGGGAGTCAATAAGCTTACTTCTTAATAAGGTTAAGAAAATTCTTGAGATCTTAGTTTCCCGTTTCCTCCTGAGCTCATCATGACTATGTTTTCGAGAGACAGTTTCATAATAATGGACTAAGAGCATGAAGGAAGAGATGCTTTCTTTTGATCAAAATACAAATTGCTACATTAGAGAGCAACAATTCATGTTTGTGGATGACTAGAAATATTTCATATTAGAGTAATTGATTATTTTATGATATTCTCCTTTACTACTCACAGTATAAACTTTTTTTAATTTATTTTAATTTATTTTTATTTTTGCTTTTTTTTTATTGTATTTTTTCCATTGCTATTCAGTCCTCTTATACCTCCCTCCCCCTGGCATCACCACACCGTTGTTCATGTCCATGAGTCCTTTTTCCTTTTTGCTGAGTCACTCCACCCCTGAAACTCCCCTCCCCTCCTTAGCTGCTGTCCTACTCTCTAACTATGAGTCTGTCTCTGTTTTCCTTCTTAGTTTAATTTGTTCATTAGATTCCACATATAGTTAAATCATATGGTATTTGTCTTTCTTTTGCTGACTTACTTCACTTAGTGTAATGTTCTCCAGGTCCATCCATGCTGTCACAAAGGGTGAAATTTTCTTCTTTTTTATGGCCAAGTAGCATTCCATTGTGTAAATGTCACATAGTTGTTTTATCCATTCATCTACACAGTTTAAATTTTTTAGATGCACCCAATTTCTTATAAAAAGTGCCATTGATTTTTAAAAATTTAAGTATAAAATAAGGCTCTCATGTGGAAGGATGATATTAAAATGATAACCATAAATGTTCTATTTGAACAGTAAATTTAGTTCTTCCAGCTGTCAGAACAAGAGAAGAAATGCAATACATTTTTAAGATTCTCATCATGGAGAAGAAATACTAACACATATACAATGTATTCTCCTCTTCGGAATAAAATACATAACACTGATCACTCATAGTAAAGATATCAGCTGCATGTGACTTTTCTATTCACCACTGTCCATATTTACTTCATGTGCTGTTATTTATTTTTGGTTTGAGCAATGAATAATAGGGACAATGAAAGGTGACTACCATGGCTGCCAAGAGCTTCAGTGACCACTAATATGCCTACAAATCCCAGCTTTATATCTTCTCTTCAGGTATGTTCCTCTTATTATATTCTTTAACATGATGAGTGAAACTCTGATCTCCAGATGTGTAAAACAAAAACCTTGAAAAAATCCTTATCTCCTTTGCCGTCACTCCTCCATCTCTCCTATGGTCAGTCAGTAGGACCTTGCATTGGTGCTATCGCCTTAACATGTCTTGTATTTCTGAGTTTTCTCTGTATACATACCTCTTGGCACATATTTCAGTGTGTTAGTTCTAATCATCATCTCTCTTACTATGTCACTCCAATAATGTCTAGATGATTTTCTTCCCTCCAGTTTTGCTTTACTTCATTCAATTCTATTTCATTGCATTTATTATTGGACTTTTCTCTTTATCAATAATACCATCATCTCTTTACTCACAATACCAATTACTTCAACTATACCCCATCCTTTTGCTTGAAGTCTTTCCTAGAGCCCACTGAATTTCTGTTCTAATTTGGACATTGCTTCTTAGAATTGCTACACAACTCTTATTCTAGTACATAATTCTTTTCAATGAGAATTCATGGTTTCATGCCTGTTTCTGGTAGTCTACATATTTTTTTCTTTTTATATATTTTTAGAAAAGTCTGCTTTCAAGAAAATTCTTCAGAAGGGTAAAACTGGTAGCAGAAGGGTAAACTTTGAGTCTTAGCATATTTTTATTATGCTTTTACATGTACAATTTTATGTGCAAAATAGTTTTCCTTCAGAATTAAAGATATTGCATCCTTATCTTCCAACATACAGTGCTTGGATGAGAAGAATGTGATGTCTGCATGTGTCTCATTCCTTTGTAGATAACCTTTCATATTTTTTCCTACCTCCAAGAAGACATTAAGATCTCAGTATAATTGACATTGTAGAATTTCAGTGAAATGAATAAGAACAAACACAAAAATCTGCCTATAGACATATTTTTCATAAATTGGGGAAATAGGACTCACATACTCCAAGGATGCACACCAACAGAACATGAAATTTCAAATAAGGCAATTGGATAAATTTTGTGTTCAACAGATACACACTTAAATATGAAAGTATTGTTAATTAACTAGTTAAATGAGCATGTAAAAAATTTGAGTATCAACTTCCCAAGATGGTAGCAGATTATGTGGAAGCTACACTAACTTTCTGCCAGGACTAAGTTAGAATTACAACTAAATTATCAAACAATCATCCTGAATAACCAACATAAGACTAGTTGGAGAGAAGCCTTATAACCAAGGACTTATAGGAGAGGCCGTATCAACTCTGGTAGAAAGTGTAGATGTGCAAGGGGGCTGGCTGGACACTCATGGACAACAGCTGAAGTTTTGGAGGGATAACTCGGCTGCAAGACATTGTCACTAACAAGTATGGGGCCTAATCACCAAGCCAGGCTTCCCAGCCTAGAGCACAGAAGCAGGAAAAGTTCACACATGACATGGACCGTGAAAAGCAGCAAGGTTTCTGCCACAAAGGAGATACAGCTAGAGACACAGCCACTCTCTTAAAAGGCCAACACACAAACGTTTGTTTGCAACCATTCACCCTGGGCTCCTGCAGATGGAGGGAAGAGCAGACTAGAGCCATTCAAAGAGAGTCTGGGGTTGGTGGCTCTGGGGTGAGATCTAAAGAATCAGCTGCCGGGATCTGTGTGCTGAGTCATTCCCCCCATAATGCAGAAACTATCTTTCTCAAGAAAAGCACTCCCTTATAAGTTCTTTGGCTTCTACATTTCCTACACTATTTTTACCCTCCCCCTGTCTATTTTCCACCTATCATCTATGCTACTTATTCTCTGTACCTTTACCCCCCTCTCCCCCTACCACTCCCTTATTGACAACCCTCATGTTCTAGTTGTTTGCCTAGTTTGCTCTCGTTTTTGTTTTATGTGTGGTCGTTAATAACTGTGAGTTTGCTGTCATTTTTACTGTTCCTATTTTTGATTGGACATGAACTATGGGGGGGATGTGGGAGGGAGGGGGGTGGGCAGGATGGAGTGGAGTGGAGGGGGAAATGGGACAACTGTAATAGCATAATCAATAAATATATTTAAAAAAATAAAAAAATAAAAAATAAAAAAGAGGGAGAAATTGCCACTTACAACCCCAAAAAAAAAAAAAAAAAAAAAAAGAAAAGCACTCCCCTCCATGTGGCGTCAGCCTAGGGGGAAGCAATAGCTCCACCCACTTGAATCCTGCTCGTGCCTTCCCTTTGGAGCTTATACCTTACAGCTGGAGGATCTTTCAGTGACTAAGCCTAACAAGCAGCTTGTAGGTAAACACAAATCTCTGGGTGACTTGAGATTTTTGCTACCTGCCCTTGGGCATGGTATGGGTAAAAGCCAGACTTGGTGTGCAGCTTGGTCCTTTCTGCACAGACCCAGGCCCAGCAGAGGGAGCCACAAACTGTGATTCACCAATAGCTCCAAACAGGTTGCCCAGTGCCAGTCACAGGCAGTGTCTCACACAGATCTACATCAGAGTCCCTCCAAAGAGGCCCAGAACCAATACACACAGTGGCCAGCTTTAGACAACAATAGAGCAGGATCCAATAAGCTAAACCAGCAGCATTTCTACAGGGAGATCTCAGTGGCATCAAATATTGCTGAAGCAAATTTCACTCCATGTGATCAGCACCTGCAAAGCAGCTTGCACACTGTGTTGGAGGTTGAGCCTTAACATCAACCAGCCTAAGAGTTGATCCCATGAACAAATGGGCCAATGGCAATAGTGACTCAATTAAAACAGGAGGTCCCACATAACACGCACAAGCTCAGGTGAACAGGGTCATTGCACCACTGGGTTCCACAGTGCAACTACTATTTAAGGCCACCCTCCCAAGACTGGGAGTCATAACAGATCTACCAAATATACAGAAACAAACATAAAGAGGTAGACAAAATGGGGAGACAGAAACAGGCTCCAAATGAAAGAACAAGAGAATTCTCTAGCAGAAGATCTAAATGAAGTGGATGCAAGCAATGTATAAGATATAGAGTTCAAAGTAATGGTTATAAGGATGTTCAATAGCATGACAAAGGACATACAACCCATAAAAAAGGACCATGCAGAAATGAAGAATACACTACCTGAAATAAAGAATACACTGGAAGAAATAAACAATAGATTGGATGAAGCAGTGGATCAAATCAGCAATTTGAAAGACAAGGTATAAAAAGACACCCAATTAGAGCAGCAAAAGGAGAAAAGAATTTTTAAAAATGAGGATGGTTTAAGGGACCTTTAGGACAATATGAAGCATAAAAACATCCACATCATAGGGTACCAGAAGAAGAGAGAGAGAGCACAAAGGGTTAAGGACCTTTTTGAAGAAATAATGACAGACAACTTCCATAACCTGGTGAAAGAAAAAGACATGTAGGTCTACGTAGCCCAGAGAGTCCAAACACACTGGACCCAAAGAAGCACACAGTAAGACACATCATAATTAAAATGGCAAATGCTGAGGGGAGAAGGAGTATAAGGCCATTAAATGGTAATGGGAAGAAATACAATGAAGATTAAATAAAAATAACTGGGAAAAATAAATAAATTGGCAAATGTTAAGACAAAGAAAGGATCTTAAAAGCTTCAATATAAAGGTAGTTACATACAACAGAGCTCCCATAAGTCTGTCAGTTGATTCCTCAACAGAAACATTTCAAGGTGATGAAAGGCAAGGACCTACAAGTAAGACTACTTTATCCAGCAAGGCTATTATTTAAAATTGAAGGAGAAAAAAAGAGCTTCCCACACAAGAAACTGCTAAGGGGGTTTGTTACCACTGAACTAGTATTACAAAAAATGTTAAAGGGCCTTATAAGGAGGGAGGAGGAGTAATATGGAGGAAGAGGAGGAGGAAGGGGAAAAAGAAGAAGGAGGATGGGGAGGAGGAGAAGTGCAAGAAGAAGGGAAGAAAGAAGAAGAGGAAGTGAGGAGCAAGAAGGAGGAGGAGGATGAAATAGGAGGAGGATGAAGCAGGAGGAGAAGAAACAAGAAAAGAGGGAAGAAGAGGAGGAAGAGAAAGAAGAAATAGGAAGGAGGAGGAGGAAGGAAGAAGACAAACATGGAGGGGGAAGAAGAAATAACAGGAGGAGAAAGAGGAAGAGGAGGAAGAAGAAAAAGCTGATGGAGGAAAAAAGGAGGCAAAGGATAAAAGGAAGAAGGAGGAGGAAGGAGAAGGAAGAGGAATAAGGAGGTGGGAAGAAGAAGGAGGAGGAGGGATGAGGAGGAGGAAGAAAGAGAAAAAGAAAAAAGAGGAACAAGAAAATGGTAATAAGCACATACCTATTGATAATCACTTTAAATGTAGATGGCTTAAAAGCTCTAATCAAAAGACATAGGGTAGCTGAATGGATAAGCAAACATGACCCATCTATATGCTGTCTTCAAGAGACCAACCACAGAATGAAACACACAGACTATAAGAAAATGATTGCAAAATGATAGTTCATGCAACAGGATAAAATAAGGTAGCAAAACTTCTGACAAAATAGACTTTAAGACCAAGACTATAGTAAAGGACAAAGAAGGACACCACATAATGATAAAGGGAGCAATCCAATAAGAGGGTATAACCCTTGTAAACATTTATGCATCTGACATAGGTGCACATAAATACTGTAAAGCAAATCTTGATGGACATAAAGGGAGAGATTGACAGTAATACAATCATGGTAGGGGGTTTTAACACCCCATTGTCATCAACGAATAGGTTTTCCAGACAAAGAAATCAACAAGGAGATGGCAGCCTAGTGACACACTAGGTCAAATGGGTTTAATTGATATATTCAGGGCATTTCATGGCAAAGTAACAGACTATATATTCTGTTAAATTGTACATGAAATATTTTCCAGGATAGACCACATGTTAGGACACAAAACAAGTCTCAATTAATTTAAGAAGATTAAAATCATATCAAGCATCTTCTCTGACTATAATGCTATCAAACTAGAAATCAAATCAATCACAAGAAGAAAACTTAAAAACACAGAAGGACATGGAAGCTAAATAACATGTCTCTAAACAAGAAATTAGTTAACAGTGAGATCAAGAAAGAAATCAAAAGATACCTTGAACAAGTGAAAATGAGAACACAGAACACAGGGAATGTATAGGACACAGGGAAAGAAGTCCTAAGTGGAAAATTCATAGCATTATAGGCCAGTCTCAGGAAACAAGAATAAGCTCAAATGAACTAATCTAATTTTATACTTAAAGGAAGTTAAAAAACAAGAAGGCCCAAAGTGAGTAGAAGGAAGGAAATAATCAAGATCAGAGCAGAATTAAATGACAGAGAATAAAAGGACAATTCAAATGATCAATAAATCGAGGAGCTGTTTCTTTGAAAAGGTAAACAAAATCAATAAGCCTTTTACCACACTCATCAAGAAAAAAAAGGACCCAAATAAATAAAATCACAAATGAAAGAAATTCCCATCAATACCACAAAATACAAAAGATTGTAAGGAATTACTATGAACAACTATATGCCAAGAAATTTGAAAACCTAGGTGAAATGGACAAATACAATCTTACAAAACTGAATCAAGAAGAAGCATAAAGCCTGAATATACTGATAACAGCTAGTAAAATTGAAGCAGTCATCAAAAAACTCACAGCACACAAAAGCCCTGGACTGGATGGTTTCACAGGAGAATTTTACAAAACATTTAAGAAAGAGCTAACCCCTGTCCTTCTCAAACTGTTCCCAAAAATCTAAGAAGAGAGATGACCCCTGAACTCTTTAGGAGGCCAGCACGATCCTAATCCCCAAACCAAATAAAGGCACAACAAAGAAAGAAAACTACAGGTCAATATCACTGATAAACACAGACACTAAACTCCTCAACAAAATATTAGCAAAACACATCCAGCAATACATTAAAAAGACCATAAACCATGATCAAGTGGGATTCATCCCAGGGATACAAGGATGGTACAATATTCACAAATCAATAAACATAATCACATTAAAAAAGAAAGACAAAATTGCATGATCATATCAATAGATGCAGAAAAAGCATTTGCTAAAGTACAGCACCATTTATGATAAAAACACTCAGCAAAGTGGAAGTAGAGGGAGCATACCTCAGCATAATAAAGGCCATGTATGAGAAACCTACAGCCAACATCATACTCAATGGGCAAAAACTAAAAGATTTCCCACAAAGATCAGGAACAAGACAAGGATGTCCGTTTCTACCATTTCTATTCAACATAGTATTGGAAGTTCTAACCACAGCGATCAGACAAGAAAAATGAAAGGCATCCAAATTATACAGGTGGAAGTAAAATTGTCATTGTTTGCCAATGACATGACAGTGTATATAGAAAATCCTATAGACTCCACCAAAAAACTATTCCACCTAATAAGTGAAATTGGCAAAACAGCAGGATACAAAGTCAATATTCAGAAATCAAAGGCATTTTTGTACACCAACAATGACATATCAGAAACAGAAATCAGGAAAAAAAATCCCTTTTGATATAGCGACAAGAAAAATAAAGTAGTAAAAGTACCTAGGAATAAATCTAACCAAGGAGATAAAAGACCTGTACTCAGAAAACTACACAGTACTGAAGAAAGAAATTAAGGAAAATACAAATAAATGGAAGCATGTACCATGTTCCTGAATTGGAAGAATTAACATCATCAATATGTCCATATTACCCAGAACATTTTATAGACTCAATGCAATTCCTACTAAAATACCTATGACATATTTCACAGATATTGAACAAACATTTCAAAAATGTATATGGAACCAGAATTGACCCTGAATAGTCACAGCAATTTTGAGAAGAAAGTAGGAATTAAAGAAGACCAAAAACTATGAACAGAAAAATGACAACAAACTCACAACTATCAACAAATGAACCAAAAAAAAAAGAAAAAGAAAAACAATAAAAACTAAGCAAACAACTAGAACAGGAACAGAACCAGAGACATGGATGTTACGTGGAGGGTTTTCAGTGGGGAGTGGGAGGGGAGGAATGGGGGAAAAGGTACAGGGAAGAAGAATCATAATTTACAGGCATAAAATAGATGGGAAGAGGTAAAAAATGGTATAGGAAACAGCGAATTCAAAGAACTTATATGTACAACCCATGGACATGAACTAAGGGGGGAGGAATGCTGGAGGGTTGGGGAGTGCAGGGCAGTGGGGGATAAAGGAGGAAAAATTGGGAAAACTGTAATAGCATAATCAATAAAATATACTTAAAAAAGAAGAACAAAGGGGAATCAGACTACCTAATATTAAATTATGCTACATGGTCATAGTAATCACAACCACATGGTACTGGAATAAGTACGAACATATAATCAATGGAACAAAATAGAAATCCCAGAAATTAACCTATACCTTATTGTCAATATTAGTCAAAGGAAGCAAAAACATGCAATGGGCTAAATATAGTCTAGTCAATAAATGATGTTGGGAAAATGGGACAAATAATGTGTAAAAAATGAAATTATGCCACCTTCTTAGACCACACATAAGAATAAACTCAAAATGGATTGAAGACATTAACATTAGACTCAAAACCGTAAAAATCCTGGAGGAAAACATAAGCAGTAAAATATCGACATTTCCCATAGCAATATATTTTTTTGATATATCTCCTTGGACAAGGGAAACAAAAGAAAAAATAAACAAATGGGACTACATTAAACTAAAAAGTTTTTGCACAGCAAAGGAAACCATCCACAAAATGAAAAGACAACCCACTGAATGGGAGAACAATTCTCCAGTACATCTGAAAAGGGGTTAATATCCAAAATTTATAAAGAACTTATGAATCTCAACAGCAAATATCAAGCAATCCAATTACAAATTGAACAAAAGGCCTGAATGGACACTTCCAAGAGGACAACAGAGCATATAGATGGCCAATAGACATGTGCAAAGATGCTCAATGTCATTAATCCTAAGAGAAATGCAACTTAAAACCACAATGAGATATTGCCCCATGCCTGTTAGAATGACTATAATAAATAAATCATCAAACAAGTGCTGGTGAGGATGTGGAGAAAGCGGGACCCTTCTGCACTACTGGTGGGAATGCAGCCACTGTGGAAAGCAAAATTCAGTTTTTCTATTTTTTCTTTTGCTACCTGTTTCTTTGGTGTCATATTTGAGAAATTATTACCATATTCAATGTTGTGATGCTTCTGTTTCATGTTTTCTTTTAAGAGTTTTATTGTTTTAGGTGTTATGTTTAGGTTCTTGGTTAATTTTGAGTTAATTATTGTATATGGTATAATGAAGGTCCAACTTTATTCTTTTGCATGTGGATATCCAGTTTCATAGCACCCTTTGTTTAAAATCCTGTCCTTTCCCCATGGAATGGTCTTGGTGCCCTTGTTGAAAATCATTTGACAATATATGTGAAGATTTATTTCTGGGTTCTCTATTCTGTTCCATTGGTCTGTATGTCTTTTGTGTTATGCCAATACCATGCTATTTAACTATTGTAGATTTGTAGTAAGATTTGAAATCAGGAGGTGTTGTTCCTCTAGATTTGTTTTTCATTTTCAAGATTATTTTGGCTATTCAGGGTCCCTTGAGATTCCATATAAATTTTAGGATGAGATTTTCTGTTCTGCAAAAAAAAAAAAAAAAAAAGAGTCATTGGGATTCAGATGGGAATTGTATTGAATCTGCAGATCACTTTGGTGGTACTGACATTTTAATGATATTACACATGATATTGTAAATGAAACTGTTTTTGTAGTTTCTTTTTCAGATTGTTCATTGTGTATAGGAATACAACTGATTTTTGTGTGTTGATTTTGTGTCCTGCTACTTTACTGAATTCATTTATAATTCTAATCTTTTTTTTTTGTGGAATCTTAGGGTTTTCCACATATAAGATATTATCTACAAAGATAATCACTCTTCTTCCTTTTCAGTTAGGATGACTTTTATTTCTTTTTCTTGCCTGATTGCTCTGGCTAGAACTTGCCAGAGTTGAACAGAAGGGCCCAAGTAGGCATTTTTACCTTGTTCCTCACTGGCGTTTGCTGTGGGTTTCTCATACATGGCTTTTATGATATTGATGTAGTTTTCTCCTATTTGTAATCTTGTGTTTTTTCATCATGAAAGGGTGTGGAGTTTTGCCAAATGCTTTTTCTTTCCACTTTTGTTTATCTAAAAGTATCTTTTTTAAACCATCATTTTGGAAGAATATTTTCTCTAGTTTTAGAATTCAAGTTGGCAGATAATTTCTGTCAACACTTTAATAATGTCATTCCATTGTTTCTGTCTTCGATCATGTCTCTTAACAGTTTATCAAACTTATTGATGCCTTTTGAAGGTATCTTGGGGATTTAAAAAATATTTTTACATTAGTAGAGGAAATACAGCAGTATAAAAGGAATAATAAGTTCAAGGAAGAGGCTGACATACTTAAGAAACAGAACAGGGTTGCATGCACAATGAGAGAAGAAAAGTGGTTAAAAGGAACATGGAGAAGTAGGCAGGGAGTACAGTGTGCACTTGGTAAGGGGCTTGAGTTTTATTTAAGTTCATGGATGGCAGTACTATGACCTAATGTACATTTTGAGAATATCATACATGCTATTGCATGGAGATTGAGGGGGTGAATATAAGACAAGGGGAAAAGCGATGTAAGAATCTGAGAAATGTGTTGCCCCAGTCTAAGACAATGTCATTGGGGATAAAAGTGTGGAAAAATTAGAGTATATTTTAATATTAGAATTGACAGACCTTACTGATATACATGGGCATAGTGGTGTGACAAAGAGACGGATTATGGTTGACTTCTGGGTTTCGACTTGAGCAACCAGTGAATGATGCTGCAATTTAATGTGGAAGATGGGAAGGAGCAGGGTTATGAGCAAAGTGGAGATCAATGGTTCCCTCTGTAACATATTAATGTTTAAATGATTCTTCAGAAGTCAAGTGGAGATATTAAGAATAATTAATCTTGTGCTTTGGGTGGAAATTAAGCCCAGAGTGAAAAATAATCTAAAATATAGCATGCCCACTGCTCTGCCTAGTGGAAGAAAGAGAAGCAGTATCCTTCCTTACTCATTGGGGAGCCAGTTCCCATTTTTTAAATGTTGCATTAAGAAAAAGTCTTTTAAAGAAAATCATACAAGTGAAACAGGTGCAGATTAAGAGGTACAAAATTCCAGTTATAAAATAAATAAGTCACCAGGATGTGAAGTACAGCATAGAGAATACAGTCAATTATATTGTAGTAACTTTGTACGGTGACAGATGGTAACTAGACTTACCATGGTGATCATTTCATAATGCATAAAATACCAAATCATTACATCACACCGAAAACTAATACTTATGTCTATGATTCAATTAAAAAAGATTATTTTATTTAGCTTTTCCATTTTGGGGGGTACTGGGCAGGCATCAAAGATTAAGCAAATACTACTAGGTAACTTAAAAATCTGAGAAGACCTTTTTTAAAAAATATTTTATTTATTTATTTTTAGACAGAGGGGAAGGAAAGGAGAAAGAGAGGAAGAGAAACATCAATGTATGGTTGCCACTCACGTACCCCCTACTGAAAACCTGGCCTGCCACCCAGGTATGTGCCCTGGACTGGAAATTGAACCTGTGGCCCTTTGGTTTGCAGGCCTGCGCTCAATCCACTGAGCTACACCAGCCAGGGCAAAAACCTGAGGAGACTTTTAAATCACTGTTTTATCATCTTATTCCCACCTTGATTCAATTTCTACTTGTTTCTGAAATGGTACATAGATAATGAGTTTTCTTTTTTCCAGATGTTGATATAACTGAACAAGTAAACATTTTATGAGGTAGAAGATTAATTCTTAGTAACAGAGGAGAAAAAATACATTTAAGAGACATGTTACTTAGGAAGTTAAATTAATCTTATGAATAATTTTGGATGATTGTCTATCAAAATTATAGATCAAATTTTATGAGGGGAAAAATGTTCATATTACATGTGTTTGGTGGGAAAATAGCCATAAGTGTGATGACGTGACATTAGTTCACCCAACCAGCTCTGCCCACATGGGTAATCCATCCACAAGGTGTCAGTGATGACCACTCAATAAATTCAACTTCTGATTTATGATGGATTGGTCTGACCACCTTATCAGTTGTTTGACAGATTTAATCCCTTATTCTTTCCAATTAGAGACTTAGTTAAGGCCTCCTGGTTTGGTTAACTCCTTATTTGTCTTTAAAATATTTTAGTACATTAAAAAAAAGATTTGAAAACTGTTTTTAGACATGTATGCCATTCATAGTGATTCTTTCCTATGGAAAGTTTTGTGTGATTGATGATTTTGTGAGTCAGATGACAGACTTTGTTATCTCTTGCAATGCAATTCTTGGTGTAGTTATAGGCATGACAAGTTATAAGCTTCAGTTAAGATTTTAGACTGTGTTTGCAGATTAGTGTTTGCAGTTAGATAGCAGAAGGTCAGGACTCTGATGAGAGATACGTAGACAAAATTGCATACTGTTATTGTCAGTGAAAGGTAATGAAATAAAATGATTACATTTCTCAAGTGATTTACTCTTTTATATGCCCTGTATTAATAAAAATCAAATAATGTATTGGTAAAATAAAAATAGTTTCTTATAAAATAATTTGCAGGATGTTAAGTAAAACTATGTAGAAGTACCCTGGGTTCTGGGACATAGCCTAGGATAGCATTTCTTTCCAATGAAGATTTTAAATTCGAGCACACTGAGCTGAGTTTGAATACCTTCCTAGCCCTTTCCCAGCTGTGCAAACCTGAGAAAGTTCATTAACTTCTCTTAGGTTAAAACAAAGATAATAATGAATTCTCCCCAGATTACTGTATTAGAAGCAAAATATATAATGTATCAGGTACTATGGTAGACATATCCAGTAAAGGCATCTAATATTATCTCAAATGGATATTCTGGACTGAAGTTAATATTTATAATTCATTTTTATTAGGCATTTTATTTTATGAGTAACAAAAACACTCAGTAAATATTGCATTTTAGTATGGGGTTCCCACTGCTATACAGGAGTTAGAGCCAAAAAAATTATTTGAATAGTCTCTTAGGAAATGCCTCTTCAATTATTAATAAATGTATACATTTATCCTGCAGCACCAGCTCTGTTTAACAAAAGTGGCCCACTAGGCTCTTGTATTCCACTCCATATTCATATCCTTCAATATTATATCTTTGCAAAATACATTTATTACTTTCCTTCCCATATCACCTCAACTGGCTTGTAGAAATGCTTTTATTTTTTCTTATAAAATATTTTTATCACAATAAATATGCCTGTAGGAATGTGTTGAGCCTGTAAATATCACCTGTTACGAGTGTATTTTTGTGCAAGTTCAAGAATCTCAGATATAATACATAAAGTGACAAGGCTTTCTCAAATACCAGATAACACATACTAATCTATATGTTACTAAGAAACTGAAACATAAAAAAATGATTCGTGTTAACATAAATAATCCTTTTCTCCTATAACCTTATTTTAAGGACAAATAAATCTTTGTACATAAGACTACTTCATGATTGAAGGTGACAACAATCTCAATAATCAGAACTCATCTATAATTCTTACAGGGGAATAAACTAAAACACTGAAAGAAATACTGGGTTGATTTAAATGAAATCTTTAGTCCATTATCATGCTATGTTACCAATGAGAGAAATTTTTCTGTGTTTTTTTTTTTCTTTCTCTTTGGCTGCATTGTAACAAAGTCAAAAAGACTATTTGTAGAAGGGATGCCTGCTATTCATATATCATTAATGATGGTTACTAGTTAATTCCAGTTTAGGAACGTGTCTTAGAAGACCAACATGGCTGAGCTGCGAAATGCACAAGGTCGGAGCGTAGTGAGACTTTCTTAGGAAGCGTGCTACATTGTTTTGAAGTGGTCAGCCACGCAGGAAACACTGGTTATCTTTTGTGACGTAGGAGGCATTACCAATTTTGTAGCATGTATAGGACTTTTGGAAATGTCAGTTATGATCTCGTAGCAAATGCTACTAATTTATCTCCTGCATTGTCAAGACCACACTCAGGGATGATTTTGTAGGTTACTTATCTCTTCCTGAGTTGGTTTAATCCATGTTTTCCTGCTTCCAGACGTGTGTTAGGCATACCATGTATTTATTTGCTGGAATGGTTTCTTTACATTTTATTTAAAATTAAGAGTTTAGTTAAATAACTGATGTTACTTATGGCCCCATAACTACAAGATGATGTATTTCTTTAGAAGTTTAAAAATGTATCAGTTGGTGTTCTTTTGAATAAACTTAAGAAAGACTAGAAGTTGAATATAAAAAAATGATAGATGTAAATGAGTATATTTTTCATAATTAACTGAAATTAAATTATATTATTTAAATTAAAATTGAATTGGTTTGGATATGGCTCTGCATAAATGCAGGTGAGAATGGACCAAATTTTGACAAAATTTTCAGGTGATTTCTAGTTGACTCTGTGATTCCATGCTTGAATATTTCTTATAACTCTCTGCATAGAACTCTGCTAGGTAAATAGTAACATAAATATCATTATTAAAAAATATATTACTCACCAGATATGCACTCAGTGCTTTGCATGTGACTTTCTATTTTGAGGCTCTTCCAGCAACTATTACTATTGCACTTTGTAACAGTGTTTGGGGCCTGAGGTCTATACATTCTTTCCCAAGTTCTTAATTTCCTTTTGTGAGAAAAACCTTGCCAAAAACTAGCTTCAAGTTTTGGTTTTCTTATTGGAAAGTTTTGCTTTTCTTTCCACTATAGATCACCATATGTGATTTTTACTAGTCTGTATATTTACTCATTTACTAATCTTTTGTTTACTAGTTTCCTAGTCTGTTGCTGTTATACACATACACACACACACACATATAAATTTCAGCTTGAAGAATGCTCAATAAGCAAGACTGTGCTTGACACTGGTTCTCATACTTTAATGTGCCTGAGTCACCTGGTGGGCTGGCTTAAATCCCTTTGAGATTTTCTGACTGAGCAGGTATGAGGCGAAACTGCATTTTCTCAAGGCAATGCTGATGCTGCCAGCCTGGGTTCCATATTTTGAGAATCTCTGTCTTTTGAATATGTAAATGAGGAATGGTTATGACATCCTTCAGCATTGTTAATTTTATCTCAGTGAGATTTTTTTGTAACACAAAGTTATAATTATGCATAACTTAAAACAATTAGGGACTTCAGTGTTATAAGCACTCAACATGTATTAGCTCATCTGTTCCTCATTATAACACAGCGGTAGGTACCATATGGGTATATGTGAAGAAAGGGGCACAGAGAGACTAAGTAACTTGTGTAAAGTCATACTAACAATGGAGTCAGGGGTCAAACTCAGGCAGTCTGACTCCAGAAACCATATTCTTAACCCCTATGCTCTACTAAATCCCTACATGTAGCACAGGAATTAATCACAGCAGAGGAGCTGACACAAGGCCGAGAACCTGTGTTATGCTTCTTCATGTCTGATCTTAGCACAGTGCTTGGCAAAGAGTGGATCCTGCCTGAATCCGCTCCTCACGAATGGGGCATTGCTGTCACATGTTCTATTAAATAAACATGCTAGGACTAACTGGAAAAAAGTCTCAAGGCCCTTTCTGCTCTTTCCTGGGAAAAATGCTGTTTTTAATCATCAGTTAGTCATTCAGAGATGCCACATAAAAGGTTTCCATATTTATGACTCTGGAAACCAGCCGCTGGGAAGCAGCACTAATGAAAAAGCTAAGCTTGAAGAAACTGTGCACTCGGTAGTGTTGCCTCTTGGTCTATTTCTGCTTTTCTGAGACATTGCCTAGAAAATGGTTCCTGAGTGTTAAATATAAAGAGGATTTACTGAATTTTAAGATATTTTGACATTCACATTCATATATTATGGAATATGTGCTTTTATTCAACTCAAAGATTCTTTGAAGAATATTAAGATTCATGAATTGAAAATTTGATTTTTTTATTCTCAACAAAAGTGCAAATTGGAATAAAATTGGGATCTTTGATGAAATCCATGGATAGACAATGGTAAAGGGAAACCTCTTCCTTAAATTACTGAGGTTTATAGAACACTCTGAGATCCTTAAGAAGATCAGGGAAATAAATACTAATATGTGGCCAAAATTTAAGAAAAATATTTCGGTATTGAATAAAGCAGAAAAACATAGGCTAGCTAATTTCTATATATTTTCAAATGTAAATTTTTATAGCTTACTGAGCAAAAATTAAGTATATGGAATATAAGAAGGGAAATACATGTGATTTTGTCGATTCTGGAGGATTAGAATGGATATACAATGTTGAAATAATGTGGAAAACTCATCCTTTTATGTTTAGTTCCTCCCCACTTACATGTAAGTATTTGTTCCCCTGTTTCTCTTTCCTGAACTGTGGTGACTCTGAAATGTGACTGATGAGAGACACTTCCAGAGACTCCCGTGGGGTTCAGTCCAAAGCTACCCTCTGTGAGACTGCTGGCCAAGTCTGTCTTTTCCCTGTGTAAGTCCTCCCTTCTTCACCAGTATGTCCCTGGATGCATCTCAACACATATGACTCACAAAAATCCTGTACGAAGGGTCGGTCCTTATACTACGACAAGTGGATTGCAAGCTCTTCTTTAGAATGAGCTGATTGGAATTTAGCAGGAAACTTGGCACCGAGCCCCTCCCCCATTCCCTATTGTGGAATTCTGAGCTGGCTCTAGGCGAATAATACACCATAGCATCCAAGGATCCAGAAGTCTAATGTGCAGTGGTATATTCTGTTCCAAAATGTTCACAAAAGTGTTATCTCTAATAACACTTTAAAATTTTTATTCTTCCATGTTCCCATTTTGTATTACATCTCAGCTGAGAAACTAGAAATTTATCCAACTTTGGTCATAAGCAATCACATTATAAACAGGAGACTAAACATACTGATCTCTGCAAAGTAGTGCACACACGAAATCCTTATAGGCGTTAATCTGCGGACAGCTCAAAAGAACAAGCAAAAAGGAGCATACCCTAGATGAGATTAAGCAAAACTAAGAAAAATGCTGAGTCTTCATCTCTTAGAAATTGGCCTCTGCCAAAAAGTACATGCTTTAACCCTGGCTGGTGTGGCTCAGTGGATTGAGCACTGGCCTGCAAACCAAAGGGTTGCTGGTTTTATTCCCAGTCAGGGCATATGCCTGGGTTGCGGGTCAGGTCCCCAGTGGGGGCATGTGAGAGGCAACCACACACTGATGTTTCTCTCCCTCTCTTTCTCCTTCCCTTCCCCTCTCTCTAAAAATAAATAAAAAAATCTTTTAAGAAAAATTACATGCTTTAGAATTAAAAGTGAAAAATCTACATAACTAAAATAGTGGATGATAGTTTGGTTGTTGACACAATCAAAGCAGATGAATTTTATGCTGAAAATATAAGAAGGAAAGCAAAATAACAAATGATAAGCAATCAAAAGGAAAGCAACCAGGAATACAATGTAATACATAATATAAAAAATGAATACTGAAATGACCAACAAACCCAAAATCAAATTTCATAAACAGCAGTAGTATTTTATGTACTACATGGATACACCAGTTTCTCTCTGGAGGGATTTATGTGTTCGGAATAACTAAAGGCAGTCTTAAAAAAATATGAAATCAGGTTTAAATTCATCCTTTTCTCACTTGCTGCTCTTCCTGGCAGGCGGAAGCAGAAAACACAAAATGTCTGTGGGTAATGTTTTGAAAAATCTATGATCTCTCAAGAAATATGTAAACACAATGTCTTCAGAAGATATTTTCCAACTTTACTGAGATATTGTTGACATATAACACACATAACAAGTGCACATGATTTGACACATATGTATATTTTGAAGTGATAATCACAATAAGGTTAGTTAACACCTCTATCCTCTCACATAATTATTATTTATTATTTAAAGTCTACCCTCAACAACTTTCAAGTACACAACACAGGGTGTTTATCACAGTCACCATGCTGTACGTGAGGTCCCCAGGACACGTTCCTCTGCTAGGTGGAGGCTTGTACCTTTTGACCATCTCCTTGCTGTCCTCTCCCCCCAGCAGTCACATTCTAGTCTCTTTTTATGAATTCAGCTTTTTTAAGATTCCACTTCTAAGTGAGACCACACAGCATTTGCCTTTATCTGACTTATCTCACTTAGCATAATGCACTCAAGGTCCACTCATGCTGTTGTGAAAAGCAGAATTTCCTTCTCTCTTATGGCCAAATAACATTCTACTCACATGTGTGTATAACAAAAATATGATATGTATATATACACATATCATGTTCTTGTTATCCATTCAGCCATTGACGGACACTATGGCTGTTTCCATGTCTTGCCTATTATAAATAATCTGCAATAAACATGAAGGAGCAGATAGCTCTTTGAGATAGTGATTTTATTTCTCAGAGGCATTTAAATATTAATTTTCATAGTAACTATACAAGCTGCAGAATTTCCTCCTTTCAGTTCATATTTTCTTTTACTTAAAGTGACAGAAAAATTGTTCTTAGGAAATTCTGGCTTTATGTCTTATGATATGTTTTATCTTTTGGGTTAAATCATGAAAGACAAACATGCTATAGTAATCGGGAATAAAGGCTGGAACCAGACTACCAATTGCTGCCGCTAAACTTCTCTGTGCCTTCATCTCCTGATCTGCACTGTTAAAAAATAATAGTAATTACTATGTAAGAGTTTGTGAGGTTTGAATGAGCTGATAAATATCAAGTGCTTTGGACAGCACCCAGCATGTAGTGAGCAGTTGGTAAAAGTACTGTTATATTAGCAGTTATCCACTGGCAGAAACAGCCTTTTTTCAACATTTTTTCCAGTTTGAAGCCTCATTTGCCTTCTCTAAAAAAAAAAAAGAAATAAAATATTTCTTCCTTCTTCAGCATAGAACCATGGTGATATTATTTCTATACATGACGTCGCTATACTTTTTTCACCTTGAAATACTAGCATCTGTCTTGTCTCAGGCATTGTGCTGCCTACTTTATATTCTTTGTTACTAATTCTTTATTACTAGTTGTGTAAGGTGATTATAAACATATTTGTTTTACTGATAAGGAGACTGAGATTCAAAGAGCTTGCCTAAATACTAAAATGTACACATTTAATACATACCAGAAGCAAAATTGAAGCAAAGTTTGTGTGATTACAAAGCCCATGTTCTTTCTTCTGCACTGTTTTGTACAATGGAAAGAATGGAGGAGTTGGTGTTGGATGGGAATCAGCCTTGCTTGAGGACGATCTGTGGTTTTTGACTGAAGAGCATGGTGGGACTCTGTATTTAGCTTCTCAGACCTTTCATTTTCATGACATCATTTTGACCTGAAACTTTCAGGTGCAAAGCAATATTCTAAAACTACATTGACTGGAAGATATGTTTCTAAATTCCCTTGCCCAAGATTAAAAAACAAAACCAATCGTGATTACTAATGTGATTGATACCCCTCTGTTGAGTTCATCACGGGGCCCTCACAATTTCCACTCTACTCTGAGCATTTGTGTTCAAGTTGCCAATATTTTATTGATACCAATCCATGTGACTTCTTTTTTTTCATATACACATTCCAAGTTCATTTTTTAAAACTCTGTATTTGATGAGAAATGTGTGAAACTCTTCACATTACATAAACCTCCTCATCATGACCATGTCACGACAGGATGTACAGCATTTCTTTGAAACAGTGTTGTTGTTGTTTTACCAATAGGATTTTAAGATTGGATGGGTACATCTATTGGAAAATTTAACATTATAAAAAATAATTGTTATTTTTGAAAGAAAGTCATTTTATATTCCTCTAAAAATTTCTGTAAAAGGTAAGGCAAAGACAGTTTTTGGTTGAATTTCTACCGGAACTAACAAAAGCTAAAAAGAGTCAAGAAATATTAGTCGTCTTAGATAGCCACGAAGGTCAGTATCCTATGTTTATGGTTCCCTTTTCTATCAGCTTTTTCTTTAGCTTACAGTTTATATTCAATTGTATTTTATACTAGTTTCAGGTATATAGCACAGTGGTTTGACAATCACATATCCACAGAGTGGCCCCCCTGATATTTCCAGTACCCACCTGGCACCACACATAGTTATTACAACAATGTTGACTCTAATCTCTCTGCTGTGCTTTATATCCCTGTGACTGTTTTATGACTACCAGTTTGTACTTCTCCATCCCTTCACCTTTTCCACCACCCACTAAGCCCCCTCCCCTGTGGCAACTATCAACCTAATCACGGCATTCATGAGCCTGTTTCTATTTTGTCTCTTTGTTTATTTTGTTCATTAGATTCCACATATAAGTAAAATCATATGACATTTGTTTTCTTCTGACTGACTTACTTTACTTATTATAGTATAGTACCCTCTAGGTCCATCCATGCTGTTGCAAACGGTAAGATTTCATTCTTTTTATGGCCGGGTAATATTCCATTGTATATATATACCGCATGTTTTTTATATACTTATGTATTGATGGGCATTTGGGCTCCTTCCATACTTGGCTATTATAAATAACATGGTAATGAACATAGAGGTGCATGTATTCTTTTAAATTAGTGTTTTGTGTTTCTTCAGATATGTACTCAAAAGTGGCTTATTAAACATGGGCAGATCACCTTATGCTATTTATCTCTTGTTTAAAGGAAACCCAGAACATACTTACATAAAACACATAGAATTTCTTATCAATTTCCCACTTAGAAGATAATATGAAAGAATTACTTCTTCTAGGGGAATATTTATTTAGAAATCTTAAGATGAGAAACAGCTGTGATTTAAAAATAATGAGAAGTAAAACAGAATTAGATCATTTTGATGCTTGCTATTTTATTTCATCTACTTAGAGTTTCTATTATGAATGTTAGCTGAATTTTATCCAATGCTTTCTGGTACCTCTGTTATACAAATCTTATTTTCCTTCTTTAACTTGATGATATAAATAAATTACAGTTGTTCTTTTCAAGGTTTAATAATTTGATTTTGTTTTATTATTTAGTTATAACTGTTAATAAAATATTTATAGCGGTTGTTACCTTCTAATATATTAAATAATTTACTTTTTAAAAATTTAAACTCCCCTGGATAGAGGTTTTTGTTCATCACTGTATCCTTAAGCCCTAAAATAATGCTGGACACACACTAGGCCCATATGATGCATTTGAAACATAAGGAATTTTACTCTTCATGAAATTCAGTTAGAATAATCTCTTTTTTCTGACAAGATAGGGAACTAAATTACGTCTTGAAATTTGTGTTTTGGTATGCTACCTTAGACTTTGGGCACTGACACATCTGTGGTAGAATTTAGATCTTGTTTTGGTATGGTAATTTATGGAGGTAGTTTAGGAAGGTTTTAAAGTATATTATTTTAGGTGATATTTAGGTATAAAACATCAAAGATGTTTTACAACGAAAGATGTAAAAGATGTTAAAACAACATCTTTGAAATCTGAAGTGTTTGGCATCACATATTCATTGCAAAAACTTTTCTATAGAAGACCACATGCCCTGGTTTGCCCAGGACTTTCCCACTGCCTGCCTGCTTTTCTGTTGTAAGTATTAATATAATCTCCTTTAACTCTCACCATTGTGCTAGTTCAGATGACAAATTATATAGTCACTTGGGGAGTAATTCAAAAGCTCCCAAAATTCAAGTTCTAAAATAAGTATCAATTTAGATCTTTTTGCTACTATTTATCCTCACAACAGTGATGGGTGTGCAGTTTGTGCCCTTTTCTTTCCTCCATGTGGTAAGATAGGAAGAGCTTGAGTTTATACTCTGCAGGTGAACTAACTGGAGTCTCCACAAAAGACTCCACATTCTGAACACCCCCCAAAGCCTGTATTATATGTTTTCTGGTGCTGCTGTCATACTCTGTGCATTTGCATTTGTGTATGGATACATGTTTTTATTAGAATGCAAGCTCTTTCTGGAGTTTGGTGTCCTCCACTGTAGACCACTAAGTGCCTATCCAAGTGCTTGTAAAGAGTTGTTTCAAACTGAAGTCAGGTTATTGATTTAAAAAAAATCAGCTGGATGACTTATCTATTTTAGTGTCAAGTAAATAGTTTGAATGCTTTCTCACTAACCTATAACTTTATGCTTAAGTCTTAGTTTAAATATAACTTCCTCTGGGAAGCATTGTCTGATTTCTCAAAATTCCTCTTATACTTTCACATTACTGTGATTTCCTGGTAAGTTATCTATATCCCCTAATAACTTGTCAATGCCACCATAGTCTGTGGCTCTCGTGCCAAGCACAGGGTATTGTAGATAGCAGTGGATTGAATGGAGTGATGATTTATGTTTCCATGTCAGGATTTTTAGTGCAATTTTGACCTCTGCAGAGAGGTCTTAGTAAACTCACTTTGGATGTCCAGTACAGGTTTTAATGTGAAAGAGAACCAGAGAGACCGGCAAGAACAATGGTCCATCTGTTAGCCGATGTACCAGTGGAACGGATCTCCAAGGTGGCTTGGAGGAATAAGCCTCTAGACCAACACACACGTCCATCGCCTGAGTGTCACTGATGCTTTATCCCTGTGAACATCGGGAAGGCTATATCTGCATCTCTGTGGCTTTCCTTTGCCACAAATCTATTCTAAGAAGATGAGATGAGAAAAATACCTATCTCTTATATGTGAGGAATGGTTAAGGCCTGCTCCCAAACAAAGCCACCTGCTCATAATGGTACAAAATCTCATCTTTTATGTCCCGTGGGTTTCTTCACAGCGCCTTTGTGCATTCTGATCATTTTCTTTAGATTTTTGATTTTCTTTACCTCACTCTGCTACCCATTATATTCCTACTCATCTTTCAAGACCCTGATGAATTTTTTTCCTTTGGAGTCTCCCTAAGTCCTCCATCAAGTTTGGACTCTTGTTACTGTTCTCCTCTAGTTCTTCTGTTCACATACCTTATAGTATTCACTATATTGTAACTCATTTTTTAGTTTTTTTTTGGGGGGGGCTTCTCTAATTACATTGTGAAATTATTTAAGTCAGCCACAGATAGTGGATCCCTGGTAATCTCAAGCAGGCTGCTGAAGACCATAGTGAGACACCACTGGACATCACCAGAGGTGGATCCAGAAAGAAAAAAAAAAACAAAAAACAGTGCACCTGCACAACAGCATAAAAGACATGGTGGGCAGAATGACTAGGTCAGCCAGCTGGAAGGAAGAACCCACCAAAGATAACAACAATTAAACCCCAATTACAGCCAGAGAGCCAACATAAACACCATAAAGGGCACCCTAACAGCATCAAATTCAGGAGATTACAGAGACTGCACCACTAAATAAAACAGGTGCCCTACCATAGAAGTTCATGCCATAAAGACAGGGAGTCAAAGCAGATCAACTTAAGAAGCAGAAACAAACAAACAAGAAGAGTCTCCCCTAAAATATGGAGACAAAGAAACAATCCTCAGGAAATCAAAAGGAAAGGAGAAATCCCCAGAAGGAGGGACAAATAATATAGAGGCAAGTAAACTACCACACATTGAATTCAACATAATGGTTATAAGGAAGGTCAATGACTCAGTGAGAACTACAACTATAGGGAAGCTACAAGGAACTTACTGCAAACTACATCAACATGGAAAAAGACACAGAACTATCAATAATAGCCAGGAGGAAGTGAAGAATACAATTTCTGAATTGAAGAACACAGGAGAAGGAAATAAAAGCAGGCCAGATGATGCGGAGAATCAAATCAACAAGCTGGAGGACGAGGTAGAAAAAAAATCCCAGACAGAGTAACAAAACAAAAAGGTCTTAGAAAGAATGAAGAGGCTTTAAGGGGGCTATAGGACAACATGAAACTTAATAACATCCATATAATAGGAATACCAGAAGGAGAAGAAGAGGAGCAAGGCATAGAAAACCTGTTTGAAAAATTAATGTCAAAAAATTTCCCTAAATTGATGATAGAGGAATCATACAAGTCCAGGAAGCAGAGAAGGTCCCAATCAAGATGAATCCAAAGAGGACCACTCCAATACACATAAAAAATTGGCAAAATTTAAAGATGGATAATATTAAAGGCAGCAAGGGACAGATAGGAATAAAGAGATAAAAGAGAGCATAAAAGGGATAAAAGGGAGCATAAAAGGGAGCTCTGATAAGGCTAGTAGCTGACTTCTCAACAGAAACACTACAAGCTACAAGGGAATGGCAAGAAAGATTCCAAGTAATTAAAAGCAAAGGCCTGAAACCAAGACTTTTTTTCTATCCAGCAAGGCTCATGTTTAAATTGGAAGGTGAAATAAAGAGTTTCTAAGACAAAAGAAGGCTAAAAGAATACACCTCCACCAAACAAGCATTGCAAGATGTGCTCAAGAGACTGCTTTAAGAAGATGAAGGAAAAGAGTGAGAGACAGAGGAACACAGGTACAAAAGGAAAAATGGCAATGAATAAGTACCTATCAATAATAACCATAATTGTAAATGGATAAAGCTCCAATCAAAAGATACAGGGTAGCTGAATGGATAAGAAAACATGACCTGAACATATGCTACCTACACAGACGGAATGTGAAGGGGTGAAAAAATATTCCAAGCAAATGGACAGGAAAAAAAGCCATGGTAGCAATATTTATATGAGATAAAATAGACTTCAAAACAAAGTCCATAAAAAGACACACAGAAGGACACTTCATAATACTCAAGGGAAGAATCCATCAAGAAGACATAAACATTGTAAACATATATGCACCCAAATACAAAAGCAAAATCTTTTAGGACTTCAAGAAAGATGTAGACAGTAATACACTTATATGAGGGGATTTTAACACCCACAGTCAACACCGGATAGATCCTCCAAACAAAATACAACAAGGATATTATGGCACTCAATGCTGCACTAGATCAAATGAACTTAACTGATATATACAGAACTTTTCATCCCAAAGAATCAAATACGCATTCTTTTCAAACACACATGGAATATATTCAATGATAGAACAAATGATAGCCTGTAAAACAAGCATCAGCAAATTCAAGAAAATTGAAATCACATCAAACATTTTCTCAGACCACAATGGCAAGAAACTAGAAACCAACCTCAAGGAAAAATAACCCTCAAAAACATTCAAATTCATAGAGACTGAATAGCAGGCTATTAAATAATGAATGGGTTAACAATGTAATCAAGGAAAAAATAAAAAAATTTCTGGAAAGAAATGAAAATGAACAGAAAACTGTCTAAAACCTATGGGACACCAAGAAGGCAGTCCTGGGAGGGAACTTCATAGCAATACATGCCTATATAAAAAAGATGGAAACACTTCAAATAAACAACCTAACCCTATATCTACAAAAACTGGAAGAAAACAAACAAAGCCCAGAGCAAGTAAAGTAAGGAAATAATCAAGATTAGAACAGAATTAAATGACATAGAGAATAAAAGAACAATTCAAAGGATCATTAAATCCAAGAGTTGGTTCTTTGAAAAGATGAACAAAATCAACAAGACTTTAATCAGACTCATAAAGAAAACAAGAGAAAGGAACCAAATAAATCACAAATGAAAGAATTTACAATCGATGCCACAGAAATACAAAGGATTGTAAGAAATTACTAAGAAAAACTATATGCCAAGACATTTGAAAGCCTGGGTGAAATGGACAAATTTCTAGAAACGTATAATCTTCCAAAATTGAATCAAGAAGAAGCAGGGAGTATGAATAGACCAATAACCACTAGTGATATTGAAGCAGTAATCACAAAACTCCGAGTACACAAAAGCCCTGGGCTGGAAGGTTTCACTGAAGAATTTTACAAAATATTTAAGAAAGAGCTAACCTCTGTTCTTCTCAGACAATTCTAAAAAATCAAAGAAGAGGGAAGACTCCCAAACCCTTTTTATGAGGCCAGCATCATCCTAATCCCCAAACCAGGTAAAGACACAACAAAGAAAGAAAACTAGGGGTTAATATTACTAGTGAACATAGACACTAAAATCCTCAACAAAATATTTGCAAACCACATCTAGCAATACATCAAAAAGATCATACACCATGATCAAGTGGGATTCATCTCAGGGATGCAAAGATGGTACAATATTCACAAATCAATAAACATAATACATCACATAAACAAAAGGAAGGGCAAAAATCACATAATCATATCAATAGATGTGGAAAAAGTATTTGATAAGGTACAGCACCCATTTATGATAAAAACGGCAAAGTGAAAGTAGAAGGAGCATACCTCAACATAATAAAGACCATGTATGAGACACCTACAGCTAACATCATACTCAACGTTCAAAAACTAAACTTTCCCACTAAGATCAGAAACAGGACAAGGATGTCTGCTTTTACCACTTGTATTCAACATAGCATTGGAAGTCCTAACCACAGCAATGAGACAAGAAGAAGAAATAAAAGACATTCAAATTGGAAAGGAGGAAGTAAAACTGTCATTGTTTGCAGATGACATGATAGTGTACATAGAAATCCCTAAAGACTCCAACAAAAAATTATTCAACCTAATGAGTGAAACTGGAAAAACAGCAGAATAAGAAGTCAATATTCAGTAATTGAGCACATTATTGTACACCAACAATGAAATATCAGAAACAGAAATCAGGAAAAAAAATCCCATTTGATAATAGCAACAAGAAAAATAAGGTACCTAGGAATAAATCTAACCAAGGAGGTGAAAGACTTGTGTTCAGAAAACTATACAACACTGAAGAAAGAAATTAAGGAAGACACAAATAAATGGAAGCATACACCGTGTTCATGGATGGGAGGAATCAACATCATTAAAATATCCATATACTCAAGGCAATTTATAGATTCACCATATTCCCTATTAAAATACTGGTGACATATTTCACATATTCAGAACAAATTTTTCAAAATTTATATAGAACCGAAAACAATGTGAAATAGCTGCAGTAATTTTGAGAAAGAAGAGCAATGTAGGAGGGATTACAATACCTGATATCAAACTGTATTACAAGGCCACTGTAATCAAAACAGTCTGGTCCTGGCATAAGAACAGACACATAGATCAATGGAACAGAATTGAGAGTTCAGAAATCAACCTATGTCTCTATGTTTTATTAATATTTGACAAAGGTGGCAGGCACATAAAATGGTATAAAAATTGCCTCTTCAACAAATGGTGTTGGGAGATCTGGAATAGTACGTGCAAAAAAATGAAACTAGACCACCAACTTACACCATACACCAGAATAAACTCAAAATAGATAAAAGACTTAAATATAAGTCGTGACACTATAAAAGTCCTAGATGAGAACACAGTCAGGAATATCTCAGATATCCCACGCAGCAATATATTTTTGCTGATACATCCTGTAGGGAAAGGGACATAAAGGAAAGAATAAACAAATGGGACCTTATCAAAATAAAAACTTCTTAATGGCTAAGGAAAACATCAGCAATATAAAAAGGAAACCATACATATGGGAAAATATATTTACTAATGATACCTTGTACAAGGGTCTGATCTCCAAAATATATAAAGAACCCACATAACTCCACACCAGAAAGAGAAACAATCCAATTTAAAAATGGGCAAAGGACCTGAACAAACTGTTCTCCAAGGAGGACATACAGAGGTCCCAGAGACATATGAAAGGATCCTCAGCATCACTGGCCATCAGAAAGGTGCAAATTAAAACCACAATGAGATCCACTTCAGACTGGTCAGAATGACCATCATAAAGAAATCAACAAACAACAAGCGCTGGTGAGGTTGTGGAGAAAAGGGAACCCAAGTTCATTGTTGGTGGGAATGCAGAATGGTGCAGCCACTGTGGAAAATAGTATGGAATTTCCTCAAAAATCTAGAAATGGAACTGCCCTTTCACCCGGCAATTTGACTGGTGGGGTTATACTCTAAGAATCTTTAAACACCAATTTGAAAGACCCTATGCACCCCAATGTTCATAGCATCATTATTTACAATAGCCAAGTGATGGAAACAGCCTAAGTGCCCATCAGGAAATGAGTGGATCAAAAAACTGTGGTACATTTACACGATGGTATACTACACAGCAGAAAGAAAGAAGGAATTTCCACCCTTTGTGACAGCATGGATGAAACTGGAGAGTATTATGCTAAGTGAATTAAGCCAAGTGGTGAAGGATAAATACCATATAACCTCACCTATAAGTGGAACCTAATGAACACAAAAAACAAACAAAATAGGACCAGAGGTCTAGAAACTAGGAACAGAATGACAAGGACAGAAGGGAACAGGGAGGGGTATAAGGAAAGAAAGAAGGGGAAGGGCCTAGTTAAAGAACAAGTATAAATGGCCCATGGACATGGACAACAGGATGGGGATTGACTGTGAGGGTGGGGTTTGGTCAGGGCAGAGGAGAACAACTGGAGAAATTAGGACAACTATAATAGAAGAACAATTAAAAACGAACATGGGAAAAATAAAGCTTTAACATCAGATTTTTTAAATAGTAAAATTTTGAGGGAATTTGTGGTATAAATACTGACTGCTGCATTCAGTAAATGTAAAATTAATCAAATTAACTTGATTCTTGTCTTATTTCTCAATAAATGTTCCACTTCCTTTTACTGGGACACTTGGAACTGCTTTAGTAGAATAGCTTTGTGACCCCAGAATTGGACTTCTGAAACTCGCATCACTTACCTTCAAGTTGTTGCTTTGAAATATCTACAGGTAGCCTTTATGTAGGATGAATGCTTAATTGTTTCAAATATTATTCATTAACTGTTAACTGAGCAGAATTCAAGGCAAAGCAATGTAAAGATGAATATGGATATACCATTGGTTCTGAGGAGCTCATGATCTAGTGAAAAGGAGAAATATACCAGAAATTTATAATTTAGTGATCTAGGCACTTGTACAGAGGATAAGGTGACTCCCATGATTTTGGAGAACATTTGGCTGCTTATTTCCACTCATCTCTCCAGATCCACAACTACAGAAATTGTAACCCAATTTCTTCTCCTATTATTACACTGTGTCAGTTCAAATTCTCAGTCTGTCACTTACTATTATGATCTTGTACAGCATCTTAATCCTCAGTCTTAGTTTCCTCTATTATTATATAGTAAAGTTTCTTTAATAAATACACATGATCTTTTTCTTGCTGTGATATATATATATATTACTATTAATTGAAATATTGTATTTGAAACACTTAGCATATTTCTTAAGAAACAGCAATTCTCAACAATTTAAATTTTTTCTAACCCTCTAATATTTATTTTTTCACTTCCAGGATTCAAGAGAAAACTTTAGATTGATTATATGCTCTCAACATGATTTGCATCGGACACTCTGTGATCACTCTCCCCTTTTTTTCAGTCCACTCCATGCTGCCATGAGTAACTCCTGGGCAGGAAATGTGGCTTTATTCATTTTTGCAGTCACAGAGCCTAGCACTGTGTCCAACACAAGTGCTCATTAATTTGTTCAGGTATTGGATGGTCCTCAAATTCTATTTATTGTTTAAATAGGCATGAAAACTGAGGAAGGTTGTGGATGCATCATGCTCTAAGCAGTATAAAATTTGTACGATTTCAATTTTTGATTCTTCTAATTATAGTTTCCAGACAAACTGATGCAGAGAATTGCCATCATGTCAGAGTCAGTGTTGGCACACAGTGGCCAGATAAGCTCTCATCTGATCTGATTTAATCAAGAGAAAAGTTATCTGATCCTGGGAGCTTTCAAGTGATGAAGTGATATAAAACAAAAATCAATTTTATTTCCAGAAACAGGTCAAGGAGAGGAAAAACACATTTCAGAGTGCCAAAAGTAGTAAGAGAGACAGTAATAATGGATTTGTGATCAAAATCAATAGCATAATATTTCTTGAGAAACACTAAATCACTTTTGAACATTCTATGTAAGAACCAGTCTTCCCTGATCAGTAGTGGATTTTATGTTCTTTCTATATGCAAACAAAGTGGCAGCCATATTCATAATTTTGCTTAAGTGTGCCTTAAAATATGTTTATAAATATTTGCAATCACTTAATAAATGTGGTTAAAATAGAAAAATGTTTGTGGACATCCTGATTCACCAGAGATTGACTAAAAAAAAGACAATAAAAACTTAATACTGTTACAGTGCTCCCCTACAAAGCTAATGCCATACATTGGAAACCATGTTCTCTAAAAACGAAGTGGAAACTTATAGGACACCACTGTGCGTGGCGTGGGCCCAGCTCCCGCTCGGAAAGGCCAGTGGAAAGCGAGGTCTGGCACACAGGACCCATGCCCACAGGTGGGTTCTCCCATGCGGAATCAGGCCTGCATTGTACCTAGGCCACTTTGAGGCTTACTTTTTGCTAAAACTCCCTCACTCTGAATTGAGGCAGCAAACGTTTACTGCATATCTTTAAAGTAACTTCCTAAAATCTATGCTAAACCTTCCAAAGACAAGTATAACCAGTTCAACCACTTTTCCCTTTACATTTGCAAATATCCTTCTTTTTTGATCATGTATTTAGCAACATCCTCTCCTTTGTTTTCTGTAAAAGGTAACCACCTAAAGTGAACCTGTGCATATTAAATGAGGACCATCCTCAATGTAAAGTGCCCAGAAAAGAAATAAAAGCCTGTCAAGGCAAGGGTCAGGGAGCTCTCCCCTTGAGAGAGTGCATGTGCCATCCCTTTTCCTCCACAGGACTTGATAGTCCATGTGAACTTGTCTCATCTCAGCCACGATGTCACTGACACTGCAGGCCGGTGTCCTTATCAGCTGGCGCCCTAACAGGGACCCAAGGCTATGAGCCTCTGTTGTGGACAACACACCAACTTGGTTGGAGTGTACGCATCAGCTCAGGTAAGGGTAGACGACACCAGCTGCTTTTCTGGAAGGTCATAGGGTGTATTGGATTTCAGAGGAAAAGGGTTTTCTTCCAAGGTCGCCCTCTCTTGTGACTGCTTTACACCTGTACCCTCTTTAGTAAGCAGGAACCTTGCTCTCTCTCCCAAGCATCTGCCGCAATCTCGTGGGCACGGGGTGAGTAGTTAAAAGCCACAAGGGTGCTCGCGGATAGAAGACACCTGTGAGAATTAGCTGGATGTGGACTGGGACAGAACACTAGGTTTCTCGCCAGTTGCAAGCAAAAGTCCACGCAATGAGAGGCACACTGTAAAAAACATTCACGAGCCCATCCCTGTGGCACAACCCCCAAATAGATCTAGGCTTGGGAGAAAGAGCAAAGGCTTTCCCTTTAATCAGCTTTAAAAACAGCAACTAGTTACAGGGACATTTTAAAATCACCTCAGCATTTTTTTTCTTTTAAGCTGCCTCTTGTGGTCCTTTTGATTTTGCCTTTTCCTTCCATCCACCTGCATAAGGAAAAGGGGATAGTGAATGAGTGTTTCGGTTTTAACCGGACTCTGAAGATCACTTTCCAGGAGAATTTAGTATTAGTCACAGGTGTTCTATGAGAGCTTTTGACGTTTGCCAAGCTCTGAAGACAAAAGGCACTTCCTACCCTCGGCCCCAGAAATCGGGTGTTCCCACATGAGTCAGAACCTTAAGAGGGTGTCTGGGATCAGTTCCCGATACATGCAGGGGCCTTATAGGGACCTCCAAAACTGCTTAATCTAACTTCTGGCTCATCCAGGAAGCACCACATAAAGGTTGGTCACCTAGCTCTACAAGCCCCCCCTCACAGTCCTAAACGCTAGGGGAGACCCCAAAACCCATAAGCGGGGTTAGGATACTTGGAAAGACCAGTACCACTCTCCCTGGCTGTCTTTCACTAAAGCATATTTCAACCCACCACACTATATCCCTCAATAGCTAACTAGTTAGGGTTCAGCATGGGTGGCAGAATCTGAAAAGACAACAGTCAAAAGTAAAAAGGAGCCCTTTAATAGCAAGAATGGGCTCTGATTTGTCTAAAGAACAGGAAGTTTCCCCGAGGGTGTTATAACAGCTCCTCTGGGGAGTAGGTTGCAAGGTGAAGGAACAGCATCTCATTCAGCTTTTACAAACTATAAAGGAATACTACCCTGCTTTTCCTGATGAGGGAACCTCAGATGTAAAGGTTTGGGAAGATGTAGGTGGTAGGTTAAGATCTTTACAGGACAGTGATGTTTCTATGGGAACTTAAAACTTAGTAACTTGGGGGCCAGTCAGGACTGCTCTCCTGCCCATATGGGCTAGGAGACTGGAACTAGTCACAAAGGAGGATAAAGAGTCTAGTTCAGAGGAGGAAGTCATATGTAATATAGTGGAAGAACCAGCTATGAAAGTTCTGCCTACAGCCCCACTGGAGGACCTGCCTTGTAGCCGTGGCTCCTTACTTCAACCCTGGGGGTGTTCCTCCTCGCAGGATGACTCACCACCGAGAGAGCCAGAAAATTTACAGATATCCTGTTAGAGCCAGGCGATGGTGCCCCTGGCAGGCAGCAGAGTCTGGGGATGTAGATGCCCTTTCAGCCTTCCACATTATAGTCAAGGGTCAAGGAAATGTCCGTGAGTCCCTTCCTTTTCCCCTTTACAAGGATCTAAAAAGGAGCATTAGAGAAAATGGGCTTCAGTCTCATTATACTAATGGGCTATTTCAAGCCATCATGGACAGCTATAGAATGGCCCCTTGTGACTGGATTGCTGTGGCCAGAACAGTCTTAACCCCAGCTCAGTTCACAGTCTGGCATTTGGAATACTCTCAGTGAGCTGGCCACCAAGAGGCCGAGAATGAACAAATGAATAATCCTGTCACGCTCCCTATGTTGCTCAGGTCTGGTGATTTTACCACCGCTGTAGATCAGGCTAGGCTTGATCCTCATGCTTTTAGTCAAAGTGCTCAAATTTCTCTCAGAGCCATGAAGGCTGTGTCTGATTCTCAGGCCAGGGAGATTTCTTCTTTACCAATATCTATCAGGGTGCTTTGAAGGCATATATTGATTTTATTGATTGCCTCCAAGAAGCTATTGAAAAGCAAATACATAATGATAGAGCAGCCAAATCTCTTTTGTGGCAGCTAGCTTATGAAAATGCCAACGAAGACTGTAGGACCATTATAGGACCCCTGCGAACTACCACCGAAGACATCAGTAAGTTTATCAAGGCTTGCCAAGATGTCGGCACAGAGCAGCATAAGGCTTCTCTCTTAGCTGCTGCAATTAAGGGAGATCCCAGATGTTACAATTGTGGAAAACCAGGTCACCTCCACAAGGACTGTTTGTCCACACTGGAAGGGGGAAAGGTAATGACAAGCTTCACCCTAAAGGATTGTCCACACTGTGGCAAGGGCAGACATTGGGCAAAGGAATGCTGCTCTAAATTTGACAAAAATGGCCAACCTTTTCAGGGAAACTTCTGAAGGGGCACCTGCTCCAGCACCCCCAACCTCAATCAGAGCTTTCAGAACAGCAATCAATATCAGGGAATGCAGGGAAATGCAGTTTCCGACCTTTGTGCAGCCACCCTCGGAAGTGCAGGGCTGGACTTGGTCACCACCAATGAGCTCACCTTAAAGGAACAGGATCAAGTAATTATGGCTCCCACTGGTGTCTGGGGACCTTTACCCCCAGGAACAGTTGGTTTAATCTTAGGGAGATCCAGTATTGCTACCAAAGGCATTTTTGTTCAGCCAGGGGTCATTGACTCAGACTATCAGAGGAAATTTAAATCATGCTTAAAGCTTCTGGCTATCATTATTCCTGCCCAAACATGCATTGCCCAGCTGCTCCTACTCCCCTACATAATCTCAAAGACTCAAAATACAGTGAGGGGAGAGGAAGGCTTCAGTAGTACAGACAATCAGTTTTTCGGGCAGAATCAGTTAAATTAAATAAACCAATATTACAAATAAAGATAAAGGATAAGACCTTTCATGGCCTCATAGTTACAGGAGCAGACATATCCATTATCTCAAATCAGTTTTGGCCACCAGAGTGGCCTCTAACAGGCAGCAGAACATCTGTGACAGGTCTTGGAGGAGTTTCTCAACCACAAGTCAGTGTATGGTCTCATAAATGTTACGGACCAGAAGGATAGGTAGGGAGAATTCAACCATATATCGTGCCTATGCCCCTTAATATTTGGGGCCATGATCTCCTCAGTCAGTGGGGGAGGCAAATCTCTCTGCCGCATTTTCCCCAGTGGCCACTGCTCTTATAACTCCCCTATTGCTTACCTGGTTCTCCAATATGCCAGTATGGGTTGATCAGTGGCCTCTTTAAGGAGAGCAACTTGGACAGACCTGCCTTTCAGTTAAACAACAATTAGAAGCAGGTCATATTGAACCCTCTAACAGCCCCTGGAATATGCCTATTTTTGTTGTACCAAAGAAATCTTGCAAATGGAGGCTTATTCATGATCTAAGAAAAATCAATGAAACGCTCCAACCTATGGGCCCCCTACAGCTGGGAGTCCCCAATCCAGCTTGCATTCCAAAGGATTGGCCACGTTTAGTTATTGACCTGAAGGGTTGTTTCTTTACAATCCCTTTAGCAGAAAAGGATTGGGAGTGTTTTGCATTTTCCCTCCCGGACATTAACAATTCTCAACCTTTACAGTGGTTTCAATGGGGAGTTTTGCCTCAGGGAATGTTTAACAGCCCAACTATCTGCCAGCATTTCTTCATACAGCTATTCAGCAGGTAAGAGATCAGTTTCCTAATTCAATTATCTTTCATTATATGGATGACATGCTGATCACAGCTCCTTCACAAATTATTTTAGCAAAAACTGCTTCCTTTCTTAAAAATTTTGTAGCCTCTGCTGGGCTAGTAATTGCTCCAGAAAATATCCATCAATCAGAACCTTGGAAATATTTAGGCTATATCCTTTTTAATAGGACAATCTGGCCTCAAGTCCTTCAAATTAATCCATCCAAGGATTTAACTCTTAATGGAAATATTTAGGCTATATCCTTTTTAATAGGACAATCTGGCCTCAAGTCCTTCAAATTAATCCATCCAAGGATTTAACTCTTAATTGCCCCCAACAGTTTCTGGGAGCAATCAACTGGGTGCGACCCAGCCTTGGAATACCTACCCAACAATTAACTCATTTATTTAATGCCCTTAAAGGGGACCCAGATCTTAATTCCCCCAGAAAACTGTCCTCCAAGGCCCTATAAGAATTAAATATATTAAATCAACATATTCAGCAGCAAAAACTAACTAGAATTAATTCACAGTCTCCTGTCCAGCCTTTCTGTTTCCTAACCTTAAGCACCCCAGTGAGTCTTATAGGACAGCTATCACCCCACTTACCTATGATAGTCTGTTTCATCAACCACAACATACTATTACCACCTATATAACTGCATTGTGCCATCTTATTATAAAAGGACGTGAGTGAACACAGCAGTTATTTGGATATGATCCTGCCTTTATTCATGTCCCCTTAACTCAAGTTTATTTACAACAATTGGCAGCTCAATCTTTAGAATTTCAGTGTGCCATAGCTGATTTCATAGGAGGACTAGAAATTAACCTGCCCTCAGATAAAATGCTTTAAAACATTTCATTCCTTCAAACAAGGCTAGCAGAAGAGGTCCACCCAATGCCAATAACTGGGGCGAGAACTGTTTCTTGACAGGTCTGGAAAAACTGGACAGGCTGTTATTACCTGGCAAGAGGACAAAAACTGGAGAAGTTTTGTATCCTCAGGACATTCCTCTACTTAAAGGGCTGAGCTTTTCGCTGTGATCATGGCCCAAAGACAATGGCCCCATGACAATAGCCCCAGGAACCTTTGAATACAGTCTGTGACTCAGGGTATACTGTTTATACTATTCTGCATCTAGATCAGGCATTAATTAAGACTTCTATTGACTCCAATCTACTTAACCTATTTTTGGCCCTACAGTCCCTCCTTGACAAGTGAGAACACCCCCTCTTCGTTACTCATATTCGATCCCATTCAGGCTTGCCTGGCCCCCTGGTGGATGGTGACAGTAAAGCAGATACCTTAGTCAGTGTCTTACGGCCTTCCAGCAAGCAACAGCTTCTCATCAGTTTTTTCATCAAAATAGCCAGGCACTCCGAAAACAATTTGACATTCTTTGCTCCCAAGCTAAGCAAATTATTAAAGAATGTCCTGGTTGCCAAGCCCTTAGCAAGGCACCCCCATCTACAGGAGTCAATCCTTGAGGACTAAGTTCTCAAATAATTTGGCAAACAGATTTCACTCATTATGCTCCCTTTGGAAAATTCAAATACATTCATATTTCTATTGATACTTACTCTGGTGCCCTACATGCATCTGCTTTAACAGGAGAATCTGCTAAAAGTATACAAGCCCATTAGCTTGAGGCCTTTAATCAGTTAGGATGGCCTCAAGAAATTAAAACTGATAATGGCCCTGGATACCTTGCCCATTCTACTCATGTTTTTCTTCAGCATTGGAATATCCAACATAAAACAGGAATACCTTACAATCCACATAACTGGTCAGGCAATTGTATAACGGGCTTATCATACTTTTAAAAATCTTCTTAAAAAACAAAAAAGGGGGAGTCATGAGTCCTCCCCCCAAAATTTGATTGTTAGTCATGTTTACATATAATTTTCTAAATTGTGATGAATCACTCCGTACTCCAATTGAGAAACATTTTCAGAAGAAAGAGCCAAAGTCATCTTATCCTCAGGTTTTATATAGAAATCCTCTGGGAGATGGCTCTTGGCAGGGCCCTGTAGATCTCTTAACATGGGGAAGAGGGTATGCATGTGTTTCCATTCCTACAGGTCCTGTCTGGCTACCAGCCAAAAGAATAAATCCTTATCATGAGCGAAATAGACACCAAGCTCCACTACCTGGAGACAAGAACCGATTGACTAACAGACCAGATGGCCCAGCTGACCCTGAACAACCAGAAGGAACACGGACACCCACACCATCACTCACAGGCCTGGGTCTGCCAACGGAGGAGGATGGGGCCGGCCCCAATGACAGGAGCTGAGGCTCAGGAGCCTCCTGCAGAGGGCAACAAACCCTTAGTGCCCCATAATGTTCCCTTTAGTCATGTCCCCACCACATGGGGGGACATGAAGGCTCTTAATGCTTGAGCAAAGGTCTTACTGAATAAAAAGTGTTCCAGACCCTCCACGATAATCTAAAATGGCTAAACCCTAAAAACTGGTTCAATGGACTGAATTTACAAGTTTGGGTCATGGCAGCCCTTGGATGCCTCCTTGTCTTAATCCTTATTTATGCTTTACGATGTATATGGAGGTTGTTTGCTCTAGCTTGCATTCAGGAGCAGCAAATAGTAGGTTTCACAGGCTTAACAACTACAATTGCATTCACAAACAAAAAAGGGGAGATGTTGGGAACTGCCCTGCCTGGTTTCAGAAACTAATCCCCCATGGCTAAGGCTGAGTGAGAGACCTTGGGACCCTAAGCCACTGAGGAGATGAAGCTTATCTCCCTTGCAGGAGTATGGCCTCTGGCCCCTTTACTTCACCCTTCCTGGCCCCCAGTACATCATCTGTTAGCCAATGATGGGTAAGATTCCTCAAGGAAGGGATGACCTAAAACAAGCATGATCATGAGGGGACCCTCAGGAAAGGACTTGGGGGACTATAGGAAAAGGGGGTGATGGACCCTTGCCCCTTGGCTTTGACATAGCCTGAGTCCTCATTCTTTCTGTAAGAAGTCTCCTAATCTCTTGGCTGCCTTACTCCCCCTACTCAACCTAAGCCTGAAACAATGCTGGAGGTAGGTATGGCCCTGTGCTGGAAAGGGCGGGTTCCCTGGGGAGATCAGGGCTAAGAAAGAATTCGTAAAATCCTGTGAAACCTGCTTTGCTAATACCCTCAATTTAAATGATAAGGGTCCAAGCCTAAAATGAGCTTGTTTCCCCAAAGTTTTATGGCCCTTTAGCCATCTGATCCTGACTCAAAATAAGCCCTCAGAGTTCTTTGAATGTTATCTATTGTTTGATCATTACTGCCTGACAATGACTGATGGGCTTAATCTGAGAATGTGGGTCTTTGGAACCACTGGTTGCTTACTGATTATAATAATGCCCTGTGTACTTTGATGCATTTGCCAGTTATTTTCCCAGGGTCATGTGAGAGACCAGCAAGTAGCAATCTTTGTGAGATCTATAGTGGTCCTAACTAAAAACAAGGGGGGAAATATAGGAGACCGTTCTGTGTGGCGTGGGTCCAGCTCCCACTCGGAAAGGCCAGTGGAAAGCGAGGTCTGGCACACAGGACCCATGCCCACAGGTGGGTTCTCCCATGTGGAATCAGGCCTGCATTGTACCTAGGCCACTTTGAGGCTTGCTTTTTGCTAAAACTCCCTCACTCTGAATTGAGGCAACAAACGTTTACTGCATATCTTTAAAGTAACTTCCTAAAATCTATGCTAAACCTTCCAAAGACAAGTATAACCAGTTCAACCACTTTTCCCTTTACATTTGCAAATATCCTTCTTTTTTGATCATGTATTTAGCAACATCCTCTCCTTTGTTTTCTGTAAAAGGTAACCACCTAAAGTGAACCTGTGCATATTAAATGAGGACCATCCTCAATGTAAAGTGCCCAGAAAAGAAATAAAAGCCTGTCAAGGCAAGGGTCAGGGAGCTCTCCCCTTGAGAGAGTGCATGTGCCATCCCTTTTCCTCCACAGGACTTGATAGTCCATGTGAATTTGTCTCATCTCAGCCACAACATCATGGACACTGCAGGCCGATGTCCGTGTCAGAAACTTCTAAGTTGTCCTCTTTCATTAAATATTATCAGATTGAAAAACAAAGTATATCTTCTTTAACGGAAGCCACCAAGAATGATTTGCAGTCTATTAATAACAATGATCATTTTTGTTAGTAATGTGTAGGTATAATTTATTGAGTACTTAGTCTAATCTAGGCACAACAATAACTGATATATATTTTATCTTAATATGTTCCAATCAGTGAAGCAAATTAGCTATTTCCCACCTTACAGCCTTCAAGAGGTTAAGTAACTTTTTCTAATTTGTAGATTATATGTTCAGAGAACTTGCATCCAAATCTGTTTGGCATAGCCATGAAGGCTGTAGGTAGGAAAGTCCATGTACCTCCAAACAATATTACAAATTCTAGGCTCAAAAGTAAACTAAAAATTCTCTCTCATTTTATATGCAGACATACACACATACTCCACAAAATAAAAATTAAAGGAATTTTAGAGGCTAGGATCTGTCTTATTGACTGATTTAACTGGCTTTATCTCCAGCTTGTTTTGCCAAAAAGTTAGATTGATATTTGGAAATTTTTCAGGGGTGCTGAATTCAATGTTAAGGCAAAGTTGAGTAAACCTAGATGGGTTTGGGAGAGACAGATTTATATTTAAAATTAAAAAGTATATAATTTTCTATAAAATAAGTATATAATGTTCTCATATTTCAGAACAATACTATTCTTAGGAGGTTTATCTGTTGCAGTTGTCACAATCTCCAGTCATCTCTCTGAATGTGCATTTCAGTCAGTGAAAGTCCCCATTATTCATAGCTCAGTCAGTAATTAAAGGATCAATCTGTAAATCTTAATTTTAATGTGTCTATAATTACTCATTAATCAGCAATTAGTAGATAACATCCAATTTACATTCAAATGTAAAATATCTCAATACATTTTTAGTTATTCTGTTTTTGCTATAATTACATTTATAATGCTTTCTCTTGAGCACATATCAATAAAATTCAATTATAAATGCCTTCTGTGTACTTGAAATAGAGCAAAATACTTTATTTGAATAATTTTATCTGTAATGGTAAATTAAATTTAATTGAAAGTGAATTTTTATTATTTACCTGGACCACTGATGGCTTTTTAATCTGTGCTTGTGGGTTTCCTTCACTTTGCAAGGCACCCCAGTGGTTAGAAATGATTAAAGGATAATGAAAGGGTAAAAATGTGTAAGTATGAAGAAAAACTGAACACTTGATTTTACTGTTAATTTTGTTTTACTCCTTTTGTGTTTTAACTTTACCCATGTTTAAAAACTAATGTATTACTAATTTTTTAAAAAACACAGATTAAAATATAACAAATAATTATTGATAATAAAATGCTATTAAGATGTCACTTTTCTTTTAATCCTACATTAATATTAATTGGCAAAAATATTACTTTTCCTAATCTCCACTTTTTTTCCTAAAACAAGTATACTCTTTTGAAATAATAAGTGCTGTTCATTGTTCATCAAATAATTTTGTTTCTTCACACTTCTGAGCATGTGAGAGTATTTCACTTTCTATCTTTAGTCACATGAGGTCATGTGTGAAAAAATTCTAAATAATTACATGTAAATGGAAGTGATATATACCATTATAGAGTCAGGTCATTTATTTGTAAGTGGTTGGCCCTCCAGAGAGTTCCCTCCCAAAGCAACAAACAGTAGCATTCGGAATAAAGACTGTTCGTTTGGTTTGAGTCTGTAACTAATTAAGATGAACAGAGCTCATCCTAATCAGCTAGGGACATATACCATGACCAAGAAATAAACCTTGGTTATTTTAAGCCATTAGGATTTATAGGTTTGTTCCCATAGTAAATTTTAATGACTAAAATGCATCCCGATACTCATTTGTTGCCAAAAACTTGAACTTATCCATATGAATGAAGGTAATTTGAAAAATAACAGAAGAGAATGTGGTGAAAGACTAGATGGAAGCTACACTAAACGCCTCCCAGGACCAAACTGAAATTAGAACTAAATTATAGAAAAATCATCCTGAATAAGCAACTGAAGACTAGTTGAAGAGAAGCCTCATAACAAAGGGCTTACAGAAGAAGCCACATTGAGACTGGTGGGAAGTGTGCAGGCACAAGAGGTCTGGACGGTCTCCCATGGGTGGCAGCTGAAGTTCTGAAGGCATATGTCAGGTGCAGGGATTCCCCCTGAGAAGTGTGGGGTCTAAAACTGAAGCCTGGCCCCACCAGCTTAGGCCACCAGAACTGGGAAAGGCACTCACAAAACGTGGCTGAGAAACACAGCAGTGATTTTCTCATCATGGAGAGATGGCTAGAGATGCAGTGACCCCCTTACAGGGCCAACACACAAAATTCCATTTGCCAATTTGCATCCATTTGCAAGTGAATATTCCAACAAGAGCTTATAACCTTACTAAGAATATATGCACCCAACATAGGAACATCTAAATATGAAAAGCAAATCTTGATGGACATAAAGTGAGAGCTTGATAGAAATACAGTCATACACCACATTGACTTCGGTGGATAAATCTTCCACATAGAAAGTCAATAAGGAGACAATAGCCTTAAATTGCACACTAGATCAAACAAGATTTAATTTATATAGTTAGAACATTCACCCCAAAAGCAGCAGAATAAATTCTTTTCATGTGCACATGGAACTTTTTCTAGAATAGTCCACATGTTAGGACACAAGCAAGTCTCAACATATTTAAGATATTGAAATCGTATCAGGTATCTTCTGTGACTAATGGTATGAAACTAGAAATCAATCATTAGAAGAAAACTGAAAAACACAAAGACAAGGAAGCTAAATAATATGCTGCTAAATATGGATGGCTTAACGAGACTAAAGAAGAAATCAAAAGATAACTTAAAACATGAAAATAAGAACATAATATCCCCAAATCTGGGACACAGGGAAGGCAGTCCTAAGAGGGAAATTCATAGCATTACAGGCCTGCCTCAAGAAATAAGAATGAGAAGATTAGAAGATGGTGGTGAGGTAGGTAGGATCTTAACCCACTTGCTCGTGCATGGAACTGGGACACCTAGCTGATCTTCTGAGGAACAGAGTGAACAGCAAATGGAATCCCAGTTTATGTGAAGCTTGGAAGTCAAAGATTGCAGAGGACATTAAAAAATGGATAGTAAGGAAATTTTGTAGGTGGACAGGAAAGTTGCCCAGCCTTGTGCCTGAGACCATGGCATGGTGGCTGTGGTCCTGGTCCCTGCTGCTGTAGTAGTTCTGGAGGAGAGCTGGGTCAGCAATTCTAACTTCGCAGCTCCCCCCTCTCCTAAAGCAGGGAAACCAGTCCTGCCTAGGAGAGAACTGGATTCTTGAAGTCATTGGGGAGATAAAGATGCAGTGGGAGATACACAGCAGGGGGCATTCCCCAACATGGACTGTGGTCACTGGCTCAACAATACCAGAGAAATCAGGGAGCAGGGAGACATCTGGAGATGGGAGAAAAGTTGGGCCACGATTGACCATGATACAGACAGTATTGGGACTGGTCAGAGAGTTGGGCTGTATGAAACACCTGCGCTTATTAAGAACAGCAGTCCACAACAAAGGGAAACTCACTAAAAAAAAAATGGTGTGCAGCTGTGGTGCAAGGGCATCTCCCATGCAGTAGCTGAAGAGGGAGGAGGAGGGGCACCTCATGGACAGATCAGAGGAGGGCAGCAAGGGCTCGGAGAGTTAGCAGTCCCCAGAGACACTTAATAGGGGAACTGAACTGCCAGGAAGGGACATTGAGAGTGCACAGCACCTAGGCCAGCAAAGAGGGAGGGTGAGGGGCGTGGGTTGCTCCTAATTAGTGCACCACATAGGTGGCACAATGTGGTGAATTAAAGGCTCCGGCCTGGCACCTATGGACAGAGGGAGCTGTGCAGCACTCAGAAGGCTTGGGCTGGAGGCTGTGCACCTGTCAATATTGCAGCCCCGTCCTAGCCCCCATCCTAGCCCCCATTCTCATGAAACCACAGGAAAGGAGAAAACCAAAGCTCAGCCTCCGCCTACCTGCAGCAGCCAGGAAGACCAGCAGAACTGGTTTGGCAGGTTTAAAGTCACCAGGAGGCTTCCCCACCCTCACCAGCCCCCAAATGAAACACAATAAGACCTGGAGCTGTGAAAGGCAGAGAACCAAAGAACCAAAGACAGAACCAGAAAGAGGTCAGAAGGCTAATGCCAACTGGGAAACAGACAAATTTCACTTTGCTAATTACACACTACAGAACTTGCATTTTATTGTTTTATTTGTATTATTTTTTCATTATTTTTGTTTATTTTTAATTTTTGTTCTGTTTATTTTTCTTTTTTTGTTGCATTGTTTGGTTTTCTTTGTTCTCCCTTTCACATCATATTTTAATTTTTCTTTTCTCACTTCACTCATAATCCAATAGCACACTACTCTTGGTCTTTTGCTATTCCTTTTATTCAGATCTTGTCAAATTATTGTTGTCCCTGTATTGTAAATAATTGTTCCAAATTATTGTAAATACTACACAGCACGCCTCCCTGATCTTGGCCCATTTCACTATCTTCCTTAGCTTTATTACTGTTGTGGTTAGCTTTATTCTGTCGTACACTACACATAGTTTCTATCCCTTACTCTCACTCTATCTCACCATCTAACCTCACACAAATGCTCTGTTTTCTGGATTCAGTTCACATTCTTTCTCTCCTCTATTAAGAGTCTTATCTCTTTTTCACCTTTCGTTAAAAGTGACAAGTTGGATGAAACATCAGTTATCGCTGTACTTCTCCAAAGGATCTCCTATCTGTTCTCTACTTGTTGGTACTTTAAATGCCACAGACTACTCTCCTGCTGTCATAATCCATTTTGTCTTTGCCCTGCCACTGATCACATACAGGATAAGGTGGGAGTTTTGAACACTGGTGAACCCACTGGAGGAAACCAACAAAGGAAACACCAACAGGTAAAACCCAGGTACAACAAGAGAGCCCACACAAACAGAAGAAAGAGCAACCCTAGATTATGCAGACAAGAAGCTCAAAGAGACCACACCATTGAGTCCCACAGAACTCCTACCACAGAAGACGGCTAGCAAATCAGAGCATCAAGAAACACAGAAACAAACAAAAAGAATAACCTAAAATGGGGAGACAAAGAAGAAACCTGCAAACAAAACAAATGGAAAACTCCACACTAAAAGAGCTAAATGAAGGGGAAGCAAGCAAACTATCAGATAAAGAATTCAAAATAATGGTTGTAAGGATGCTCAAGGAACTCACAGACAACTATAGGAAACTGAGTGAGAACTACAACAGTATGAAAAAGGGAATAGAAACTATAAACAAGATCCAGGAAGAAAGAAAGAATACAATTTCTGGAATAAAAAACACACTGGAAGGAATTACAAGCAGGCTGGCTGAAGCAGAGGACAACTGAATTAGCTGCAAGACAAGGTAGAAAGAAACACCCAGGTAGAGCAGCTACATGAAAAAGGACTCAAAAAATATAAACATCCAAGACAACATGAAATGCAACAACATTTGAATCATAGAAATCAGAAGGAGAAGGAAAGGAGCAAGGGACAGGAACCCTGTTTGAAAAAATAATCACAGAAAAGCTTCTGAACCTGGAGAGGGGAAAAACCATGCAAGTTCAGGAAGCACAGAGGATCCCAATCAAGATGAACCCAAAGAGGCCTACTCCAAGACACATCGTAATTAAAATGCCAAGTTTTAAAGACAAAGAATCTTGAAAGCAGAAAGGGAGAAACCAGAAGTAACATACCAGGGAGCTCCGATAAGGCTAGCAGCTGATTTCTCAACAGACACACTTCAGGCCAGGAGAGAATGGCAAAAAATATTCCAAGTAATAAAAGCAAAGGCCTGCAACCAAGACTACTCTACCCAGCAAGACTCTCAATTAAAATGGAAGGTGAAATAAGGAGTTTCCCAGACAAAAGAAGACTGAAAGAATACACCTCCACCAAACTAGCAGTACAAGATATGCTAAAGGGACTGCTTTAAGAAGAGAAAGGAAAAAAGTGAGAGAGAGAAGAACACAGGTACAAAGGGGAAAAAATGAATACTGTATTTTTCAGACTATAAGATGCACTTTGATAGAAAATGGGAGTGCATCTTATAGTCCGAATGTAGCTTACCTGGCTCGCTACAGGATTTCTGCTTTAAAGGATGTTATCAAATATTTTGCCACATTTTTTGCTTCAAATTTTTTTATCCTATTTTCCTCCTCTAAAACCTAGGTGTGTCTTATGGTCCAAAAATACAGCAAATACCTATCAATAATGACCTTAAATGTTAATGGATTAAATGACCTAATCAAAACACATAGGGTAGCTGAATAGATAAGAAAATATGACCTGCACATATGCTGCCTACAAGAGACCCACCCCAGCAAATAAGACCTACACAGATTGAAAGTGAAGGGTTGGAAAAAAATACTCCAAGCAAATGGGCAGGAAAAAAAAAGGGCAGCAATATTTATATCAGAGAAAATACACATCAAAACAAAAGCCATAAAAAGAGACACTGAAGGTCTTGATTTCCAAAATGTATAAAGAACTCATACAACTCCACACCAGGAAGACAAACAATCCCATTTAAAAATGGACAAAAGGCCTGAACAGACACTTCTCCAAGGAGGACATAAAGAGGGCCCAGAGATATATGAAAGAATGCTCAATATCACTAGCCATCACAGAGATGCAAATTAAAACCACAATGAGATATCACTTCACACTGGTGAGAATGGCCATCATAAACAAATCAACAAACAATAAGTACTGGTAAGGCTGTGGAGAAAAGGGAACCCTAGTACACTATTAGTGGGAATGTAGACTGGTGCAACCACTGTGGAAAATAGTATGGAATTTCCTCAGACAACTAAAAGTGGAACTGCCTTTTGACCCAGCAATTCCACTGCTGGGATTATACCCCAAGAATCCTGAAATACCAGTCCAAAAGAACCTATGCACCCCAATGTTTATAGCAGCTCAATTTACAATAGCCAAGCGCTGGAAGCAATCTAACTGCTCATCAGTAAATGAATAGATCAAAAAACTATGGTACTTTTACACAATGGAATTCTATGCAGAAGAAGGAAAAAAGGAGCTCCTACTCTTTGCCATAGCATGGATGGAACTGAAGAGCATTATGCTAAGTGAAATAAACCAGGGAGTGAAAGACAAATAACGTATGATCTGACCTGTAAGTGGGACCTAATCAACAAAACAAACAAGCAAGGAAAATATAACCAGAGACATTGAAATAAAGAATAAACTGACAGTAACCAGAGGGAGGGGGGAGGATAATAGGAGATAATAGGGGTAGGGCCATCAAGGGCATATATAAAGGACACATGGACAAAGCCAAGACGCATAGTTTCAAGAGTGGGAGGCAGGGAGGGGTGGGGGTGTGGTGGGGTGAAAAAGGAGACAACTGTACTTGAACAACAATAAAAAAAGAAACAAGAATGATCTCAAATACACAACCTAACTTTACATGTAAAGAAACTTTAAAAAGAGCAACAAAGCCTAAAGTGAGTAGAAGGAAGGAAGTAATAAAGATCAGAGGAGATATAAACAAAATATAGTCTAAAAAATACAAAAGATCAATAAATCCAAGAGCTTATTTTTGAAAAGAAAAACAAGATTGGGAAACCATTAACCAGAGTCATCAAGAAAAAAGAAAGAGGACCCAAAGAAATGAAAGAGGAGAAGTAAAAATTGACACCCAGGAAATACAAAGGATTGTAAGAAAATATTACAAAAAACTATATGTCAACAAATTGGACAATCTGGATGAAATATATTGGGGGTTTTCCAGGTACTTGTTCTGTTGATTTCTAATTTAATTCTGTTGTGCTTAAGAACATTACTTTTTTATCAGTACTTTGAAATTTGTTGAAAATTATTTTATGGGTTAGAATATGGTTTATGTTAGTCAATGATTTGTGTATGCCTAGTTGAAAATAATGTGTGTTCTGCTGTGATTGGATGGAGTATTCTATAATTACCAATTAATTCAGGCTGATTGATGGTATTGTTCAGGAAAATAAGATGAGAATTCCATTGTCATTCATATGTTTGTTTCTCTGTAAATAATGTTTTTCCCCTTTGGCTGCTTTTGAGATTTTCAAATTGTCACTCTTTTCCAGCAATTTATAATGTGCTTCAATGTGATTTTCTTTATGCTTATTTTGCTAATGTTTGATTGACAATTTTTGACCTGAGTTTATTCTTTTCAGAAATTTGAAACACTTTTGATAGTTATTTCTTTAAATATTTATCTTGTCCTTGTACTTTGTCTTCTCCTGGAACTCCACTTATATGTATATTGTTCTGTTTCACATGGTGAAATGTACCACCGAGCCTCATTCATTTTCTCTTTTTCTTGTGCTGCCTTTGGGACTGTTTGTATTGCTTTGCAATCAAGTTCAGTGATACTTTATTTTTTATTTCCTAATATGTCATTTATCCCATATAATGTATTACTTTTTAAAAGTTATATTTTATTGATTATGCTACCATAGTTGTCCTGTTTTTTCTCCCTTTGCCCCCCTCCACCCAGCACCCCCTACTCCCTCAGGCAACCCCCCCCACCATTGCTCACGTCCATGGGTCATGTGTATAACAATGTATTTCTTATTTCAGATATTTTTCATTTCTTGAAGTTCCATTTGTCTTTGTTAATATTTTTCCTTATTATGTTCATATTCCCTCACTTTCCTAAAATATGGAGTATATTAATAACAGATATTTAATGTCCTTTTTGTTATTTTTCTTTATTTTGTTCAACATAAAGGATAAATAATTCAAAAATTAATATAGACATGAAGGTCAAGTGTTCTACCAATGATTTCTTACATTGTGATTTTGATTCGCATTTCTTAGGTGGTAAGTGACATAAACATCTTTTCAGATACCTGTTGGCTATTCGTATGTCTTCTTTGTAGAAATATCTCTTTAAGCCCTTTGTCCATTTTTAATTGGGTTATTAGTTTGTTTTCTTTTACTATTGTAGAATTTCCCTATATATTTTTGAATATTAACCCCTTATAAGGTATGTGGTTTGGAAATATTTTCTCCTTTTCTGTAGCCTCTGTTTACTCCGATGTGCAGAGCTTTTTAATTTGATGTAGTTCCACCTGTGAATTTTTGCTCTTGTCTGCCAGGCTTTTGGTGTCATATTCAAGAAATCATTGCCAAGATGAATGTCATGAAAATTTTTCCTAATGTCTTCTTCTGGAAGGTTTATAGTTTCAAGTCCATTTCGAGCTGACATTTGTGTAGGTCATGTAGGGTCCAGTTTCATTCTTCTGCATGTGAATATTCAGTTTTCCCAGAACCATTTGTTAAAGAGACAATTCTTTTTTCCTTGTATCTCCCTGGCACCCTTGTTAAAGATCAGTTAGCCACATATGTGTATATAATTTCTGAGCTCCCTATTCTGTTATGTTTGTCTATATGTCTGCTTTATGCCAATACCCTAATGTTTTAATTACTGTAGTTTGTAATGTTTTGAAATCAGAAAGTGTGAGTCCTCCAGCTTTGTTCTTTCTCAGATCATTTTGGCTATTCAGAGTCCTTTGTGGTTCCATATAAATTTCAGGATCATTTCTGTAAATATGCCATTGGGATTTTGATAAAGATTGCATTGAATCTATAAATTGGTTTGGGATGTATGGAATTTAAATAGTCTTCCAGTGGATTTTGAATGCCATTTCATTCATTTCTGTCTCTAATTTCTTTTATCAACATTTTAAACTGTTGACTGCACTAGTCTTTCACCTCTTTGGTTAAATTTATTCCTAAATATTTTATTCTTGCTGGTGCTATTATAAATGGAATTATTTTCTTAGTGTCCTTTTGGATTGTTTGTTATTAGTCTATAGAAATACAACTGATTCTTCAACATTGATTTCCTGTTCTGCCACTTTAATGAATTTGCTTATTATTAGTTCTAATATTTTTTACTTTTTCCTCTCCAGTTTAGATGAATTTTATCTTTTACTTGCCTAATTTGATGTTCCTTTGACGTACATGTATGTAATCATTTTTTCCTAAAACTTTGTTTTTGTATTTTACAAAGGTATTGATCTTGAGAGATGAAAATTTAAACAAAGAAACAAGTCTTTCACAATAGAAAGTTTAAGATATACTTACCTACATCTAGGTAAGTAAATTAATGTGGAACTAATAATCTTAATTTGAAATCAATTAAAAATATTTTTATATTATGTATTTTTGGAAAAGTTGTATTGCTCTAGCATTACATCATATTCTTGAAATATTCTCAAATCCCATTTTGTGAGAGCACTTAATCAAAATAAAGCTTCTTTTATCTAAATAGATGTTGAGGTTTGTAAAAGTTCTGATGACATGGCCAATATTTTATATTTACTCTTATTTAACTTTACAATAGTAATTATAATATTGAAGACATAGCACTGTGATTAAAGAAGGAAACTAAAATGAATCTAACATCACAAAGTATCCTTTTCATAATAATTTTTATTCAATTTGTTTAAACTAAAAAAAGCAGTTCAAAATAGTTTCCTGAAGAACATAATTACATTGTCTTGAGTTTAGGGAAGATTTTTCTTCTTCATTTTTGAATTTCTGATATGAAGACACACACCATGGTTAACATTTAAAAAAAGTCTCTGTTGATGTTTAAAAAAAAGTCTCCAGACACTTGGCAGAGGAGCCCATTGTCACGTAGTTGTCATTGCCTCTGTAATGTGGACCAGTTGTCATCTTAGTAATTAAATTCCTGTTGTATTTTTAACATGTGGACCTATAATTCTTACTCGAAATGTTTTTAAAATTATTCTCTAATGCAGAGTAATGAAAAATTATGTACAAAAAGATTGCTTGTCACAGGAAGTGCAATAAATTATGAAGAAAGCATTTCAAAAGTTATTCAGAGGATTGTTTGGAACTTGAAAGACTTCTGATTAATATACAAGCTCTATTTAGATAGACTTGAAAACATCATCATAAAAGACAGAATTGTGAAAGTTTTGTTGTGTAGAGGCAGCCATGTAGCATGGAGAGATACAGTGAAAAGTAAGACTGAAGATGTGGAATTAGACAAGATTCCGTAGTAAGCCTTGAGTGCCAGTCTAACCAGTTGGGGCTCTCTTACTTAGACAAAGGGAATGAAACAGTTAGGGTGCTGGCAGAAAAGAATGGCGTACTCCAAAGGATAATGAGAAGAATTTAATGAGTGGGCAACTAACAAATGTGTGCACCAGGTTTAGGAAAACCTAAAAGGTATAATGAAGTCAGAAATAACCCAGAGCTAACAACTATGGGAACCTGTTTTCACCCTGAGTCTTAAAGGGCAGGGAGAGAGAATTTTGAAGTGTCACTGTAGCACTAGCTGTAGAAGAGAGCTACCCGAAAGGCTGTGTTTTCACTACAGCAATGTAGCAACTAACAGTCCACCACCCAGTAGGACAAGGGCCAGAGAACAGACGCCCCAGCCTCAATCCCCTTCTGACCTGTGATCCTTTGCCAATACCCTCTGTGGGCTAATCTCAACAGGATGCCCATTGTACACAGTTCATGCTTAGTCCAGGGGTTTAGCCCAAGTAAGGAAGGCTAGACAGAAGATCTGGAGAATCAGACAATGCCTAGATCAGTGAGCCACTGAGGGCTCTTGAGAAGGGTACCCTATATGCTCTTACCTGTAACAGAAGAAAGTGAGTGGCAGGATATGAAAAGCAGAGAACAATTAGGAAGCTTTGCCCAAAGGCAGGTAAGGAAAGAGAAGGACTTTTCTCTAGTGACATTTTGATAGAACTTTGAAAATTTCCATTTTACTACCAAAATAATTGTGCCAAAACTAAAATTTCTGGAAATTCATATGTCTGCAGGGCTCTTATACAATTTTCTACTTCCCATGATTCATTTTCCCAATCAGAAGATAGCATTCTCTCATAAATTTATTCCTCATATGGCTTCAGTCAATTCTTTATAAATTTTGAATATATATAATGATAATCTAGGTCTCTAACAATGGATATGGAAATTTCAGCTTAGGTTTTATATATGAAATAGAAAGTTTGTAGAATTATGTCAATACCTCCCAGGCATACCTTTGAAAATGAAATGGACTTATCCAAATGGACAGGTAATAGTAACCGATGATTCAGATCAGACAATTTTGTGTTGGAAAGTAAAAAAATCACATAATGAAGAGGAGTGGCTGGCTGTACTCTCATTGGTGTTTTCAAGATTTCTAAACTGAATTTTTAAGATCGCTTTCCATACTCGCCCATTATTGATGAAGGTGTGATCCATTTAGAAGTCCCCTTTACTGGCAGACACCCTGTCATCTGTTAAAGAATAATGGGATTTGAATGAGGCCAACAGTCAGTTGTGGGGAATGGAAGGGTCTCAGAAGTTCCTTGTTAATGTTCTTTTCAAATGTGTTCATTGGTCTTTTTTAAAAATTTGTTTTTATAGTTTATTCTGTTATAGTTTTTTCCTGCCTTTTCTCCCTTTCCCTGACACCACCCTGTCGCACCCCTCCCCTCCCTGAATCAATCCCCATATTGTCTTCTGTCCGTGGGTTGTCTTTGCTCTTTCTTGATCTAGTCTATGACAATCCATTTCTTTCAGATGTTCAGGCCACGTGGAGTTCACTCCTTCCCTCATAAATCCAATCCCCCAGCAAATCCTATGAATTCTACCTCCAGAATATCCAGAATCTGACCATTTCTCACCACTTCCACACTACCAGCTTGGTTCTAGCTACCATCCTATCTCCTAGGTGGAGACTGCCCCGTAGCCTATTCCTAGCTCAGCAGCCGGGGTATAACATGTGTCAAACGATGTCTGACTCAAAGCCTTTTAATGGCTCATAACGTTCCATAGGTTTGGGCCTCCACTCTGAGTTAATCTTCTATTATTCTCTCCTTGTTCATTCCATTAAAGCCTCATTGGCCTAGCTGTTCCCTCTTTAAGATATTTATACAGACCTAGAGTACTTTCTTCACACCTATCCACCTGGCTGGCTCCCTCATCTCTTGAAATTCTTCACTCATTCATAGTGATCTCAGCATGGTTTTCTTTGACTATCGGTTAAGAATTGTATCTTCCTTTCTTTGCTTTGACTTTTCCATAGCATTTATCACCATCTAACATAATATGTATTTCCTATTTTGTTTGTGTATTGGCTTATTATCTGTTTCCCCAATTAGAATGTAAGCTGTGAGAGCAAGGATTTTTGTCAATTTTCTTCCCTCTTTTATCTCCCAGAATTTAAAACAGCTCCTGTGAGGTAGTTGGCACTCAAAACAAAACAAGTGAAAAAAAACCCCAAACTTTGTTGAATGTATTCAATGAATATAAAATATAAAACAGGTGTGTTTATTTTGGGGCATTCTGAAATATTTATAAGTAAATAGAAAAATGTTAAAAGCAAACACATGTATAGGTATGATATACCTTCTGTATCTTCCTTCTTTCCTCCCTCCCTCCCTCTCCCTCTTCCTTCCTCCCATCTTTCCTTTCTTCCATTCTTCTACTTACCTACCTGCCTATAGATCTACCTGATGCCCATGGTGTAACTGGAGGAGGAGGAGACTGAAGATACACACCAACCTCTGGATAGCACCTAAATGTGTGGGGGCTCTGCCCACAGGGCCCCCCTGGCTGCCACGAATGAAAATAAGTCTACCAAGACATGATCTGCTTGGAGAGGAAATGTGGCCAATCTCTCAAAGGAGAAGGGCCGGGAGCCTGTTCCTCAGTGGGCTTTTATTGAGTTTATTTGCATAGGAATACAGGGTATATACATAAAGCTCATCAATCATTGTCAGGCAGTAATGATCAAACAATAGATAACATTCAAAGAACTCTGAGGGCTTATTTTGGGTCAGGGTCAGATAGCTAAAGGGCCATAAAACTTTGGGGAAACAAACTCATTTCATGCTTGGCCTCTTATCATTTAAATTGAGGGTATTAGCAAAGCAGGTTTCACAGGATTTTATGTATTCTTTCTCAGGCCTGATCTCCCCAGGGAACCTGCCCTTTCCAGCACAGGGCTGTACCACCCTCAGTCATTGTTTCAGGCTTAAGTCAGGCAGGGAAAGTAAGGCAGCCAAGAGATTAGGAGACTTCTTGCAGAAAGAGTGAGGACTCAGGTTATGTCAAAGCTGAGGGGCGAGGGCCCATCACCCCCTTTTTCTATAGCCCCCTAAGTCCTTCTGTGAGGGTCCCTTCGTGACCATGCCTGTCTTAGGTTGTCCCTCCTTTGAGGAATCTTACCTGTCATTGGCTAACCAGTCATCTGCCTGGGGCTAAGCAGGGTGAGGTAAAAGGGGGCAGAGGCGGTGCCCCTACAAGGAAAATAAGCTTTGTCTCCTAAGTGGCTTATGGTCCCAAGGTCTTTTTACTCAGCCTTAGCCATGAGGGGTTATAGTTTCTGAAACCAGGCAGGGCCATTCCCAACATCTAAACCCTGTACTCTGTTGACTGAGCACCAGGCCACAGACAGTGATAATGCAGCTTGGCAGAATATTGATTGTTTTTTTTTTTTTTAATGTGCCCTGTCCTTAACTCTGACTTTAAAAAAGAGGCTGACTGTCTTTGAGCTATGACTCACTAGACCTTTTATGAATGTAAATGCCTCTGGTTGATTAATCAAGTCCTTAACCTTTGATCTGATGAATCTACTGACACTATGACCCTAATGTATATTTTTATAACTCATTAAACTATGGATACATAATCTTTGCCATCATTTTTATTAAATATTACAATATAAATACTAACTATATGATTTTCCATAGTCTCACCTTGCAAAGTTTCCTGTATGTATAGGTTTTTTTCCCATTAAATGTCTGAGGTGTTTAGTAATAAATATTGTAACTATAAATACAGTTTTGTGTTGTCTTTGTCTTCTCTACAAAATATAGTTGGAAACAAGATTCATTTTTTTCCCCAAGAGATATCTGACTACTACCAAAACTTTTTCATGTTACTTTTTAAAAAATTAACTACAAGTTTATTTACATTTATGGTTTTCTTCCTTTCACCATATAGTACTATAATTAGCTTTCAAATTTATTAGTATGTTTTCAATGCCATATAATTATTTTTTTTCCCTCAATTTCTCTGGAACACAATCTGACAGGAAAATACTCTGAATTTTTAATATTTATTGCTATTGATCTCTTGGGTCTATGAATGTATACTATCTGGGCTGTTTCTTTAATAATAGTTTTAAATTTATAACAATATTGTAAAGACGGTACCACTGTTCCCATATAGCCCACATCCATTTCCTGCTATTAACATTTTACATAAGGATGGTGCATTTGTCATAAATAATCAATATCAATACACTACTATTAATTGAAGTCCATAGTCTATTCATATTTCCTAATTTTTTACCTAATATCCTTTACTGCTGTCTAGGTACCCCATCCAGAATACCACATTACATTTAGTTGTCATCAGGCCCTTCGTGGCTGTGACAATTTCTCAACCTTCTCTTGTTTTTGAGAACTTTGAGGAGTAATAGGTATTTTTATAGACTGTCACTCCATTGTGATTTGTCCGATTACAATGAAGTGGGTTTGGAGAGGAAAATAACAGAAGTAAAATGCTATTTTCATCACATCATATCCAGGGTACTATGATCTCACTATGACTTATCACTGTTGATGTTGGCCTTGATCACTTGGCAGCGGAGTGCTTTTCAGGTGTGTCCACTATAAAGGTACTGTCCCCCAACCCCTTTTCATACTGTATTCTTTGGAAGGAAGTCAATATATTCAGCCCACACTTAAGGAGCAGGGAGTTATGATCCACCTCCTAGAGGATGAAGTATGTACATACATCATTTATAATTCTTCTGCATAGGAGATTTGCCTTTTCTTCCTCACTATTTATATATTTATGCAATCATTTATATCAGTGTGGATTCAGATATTTATTTTCTGTTATGAATGAATATTTATGTTCCTCAAGTTTCCCAGCTTTGGATATTAGCGGCTCTTTGACTTAGTTCCTGTATTCTTTTGACATATACCAACATTGGGTGTGATTTTAGCATTCCCTTACTTTCCAATACTAGGCTCATCTTATATATTTTCCACCTCAGTACTAGAATCAGACATTTCTAAAAGAAACCTGGGTTATTTTTTTAATTGAAGAATGGCCTTAGAAGCCAAGATCTGATCACTATTCACTTAGGTGTTGTTGCTTCTAGTCCCTCTCAGCTGCAGAGCAAAGAAATGTACGCATGATACTCATTGTATGTATGTGTGTATATATATATATATACATACACACTCAAATATTTCTATATATAATCATCTATATCTGTAGTATATTATGTTAAATATAAGTTCATACTGAGGTCTCCAACATTAATACTATATTTGTCTTTGCTTTTTATGCCTATGTCTTCCTTGCATGAGTCCTCTGCACAGGGTGCACAAACAATAATTATAAGATAAATACATGAATATCTTCTTCATTCTCTTTTTACTTCTGGGCTCCTTTGTTTATTCCTCTTCTTCAACTTAGATTTGGTGTTCTCTAAAATTACTTTTTGCACAGAATAAATTGATATATGACACTTGTTTGTGTGAAAGTACTTGTGTGGTCTGAGGATGTACCCAGCTGTCTCCCATGAAATCTCCTGCTGCAAACATTTTCATCCTTAATTGAGAGGCCTTTTAGGTCTGGCTTTCCCTCTTTTATAATTTACTATCCACAGCCTTCCACTTCTTTCAGGTTAGGGGAATCTATCTAAAATTTGAACATAATGGTAGCTTGGGTTTCATGCATCAAACTTCAAATATTTGATCTAAATCTTAATGTTCTCTTTATTCCACTGAGAGAATAGGCTTTTGGAAAAATTCAGAAAGATGTGAACACCATTTTCACTCCAATATATCCATGCTCAAAAGCAGTAGACCTAGAATAGCCTAATAATAAAACAAGCAAAAGTGCAATGTAGGTAAAAAAAAAAATAATGGAAACTTACTGCCACTACATACCATTTTGTTCTAAACCATAAATTCTAATATTACTAGATCTCTTCTGCCCATCCTGGGCTTTTGTTTCTCATGCATGCTTTCCGAGTTTGGACATAGAGCAATTCTGTCACGAAACAACCTCTCTTGACTCTCCCACTGCAAAGCATTTCTCACTGTTGCCATTTACACTCTCATTCCTGTACTTAAAAGACTTTTGTGTTTTTCCATTGTTTCCAGCAATGATCCTGGCCAATTACTTGTGCCATCTTTCCCCCCTGCCTGCTCTATGTAAGCTACGCAGTATTACACAAAATGCTTCACAATCTGAAAACTAGCCCTATGCATTCCTGGCTCTGTGCTTTTCCTTCTACACCTCCTTTCACCTGGTGTTAATTTAATAGTCATTCCTTTGACTGTGACTTTTCTTTCTGGTAGTTTAGAAGATTTTATAACTGATGTGCTGTATTTCACTATGTTTATTTGTGGATTTTTTTGTTTTACACTAAATTTAACCTCTAAATCTGAGGACTCTTGGGGTTTCTAAATCAGCCCCAATAAATAGCCAATCTCTACCTCACATGGGTTTTAAACACATTCTTAAAGTAAAAATAGAGGCCAAAATGTTATTTCATTACAGGTAAAGGCCAGGTTGGAGGAGGTTAATTTTAGATTAGTTAATCTAGTGTGTGTAACTAGTTATTGAACTCAAGAACTGGCAGCATTTACTCCTTCAGGCCCAGACAGGAGGGCATACCTACACGGAAAGTCCCTGCCTGGTAAGGCAGCCGAGAGCCGCTGCTGACTTGCGGGCATGCCTGTGATTTTCCTCAAATACGATCAGTGGATAATTCACTCGTCTTAGAGTGAGTAAAGGAACAGAGAGGACGGAGATATTATTCTATTAATTTTATCTGGGAGAGAGGAAACATTCCTATTTCTCCTTCTAAAAAAAAAAAAGCAAAAAAAAAAAAAAACCCTTCCTACCTCCATTTCCAGAAAAATCTCACTCTATTAGACTTACTCATATATTGCTTCCTTTTATTTACTACGTCTGGAATGTTAGATGTATGTTAGAACCTTTCAATTTCTTCTGTCTCTCTATATATATACATCTCAATTTTTAGATTAATCTATATTTCCTCTGCAGTACATTTGGACAGTACATAAAAATGAAGGAAAACTAAATAATATAGACTTTAGTCAATAATAATGTATCGATATTGGTTCATAATTATAACATATTTACCATACAGATGTAAGTATTGGTGTGGGATATAGTGGGACTTTCTGTACTATCCTCATTTATTTTTTGTAAATCTAAAACTATTCTACAAATGGAGTTTATAAAAAACATTGAAGTCTATCTTCTCATGCAGTTCACTCTTCTCCTGCTTAAACTCTGTTTTAGATGTGTTATTTACATTTTCCAATAGACCATTGCTGATGACATTTATATTTATAACTTGGCATGTCTGATGCAATCCCGCTCATGTGGATGGTCTGGCCACACGCTGACTTGATGTTCTATGGTCAGAGTATCAATCTCTAATAAGACCAATATCATGCCAGGATTTCTTTCCCAAAAGGCACTTAGTTCACTCCGCAGACGGAGTAGCCTTATGATAGAACACTTCAGAACCTTCGGGCCTGAGTTGTGATTCTCCCTTTGGGGCTCCCCATGAACTCAACATTGTATGTCTTAACATCACAGCCACATCTGACACCATAGATTCTGCCCTATTGTATGGCCCTGGTGGAAGGGCTTCTTGTTGCACACTTTGAATCTGCCACAGCGCTTTTTTTCTTCCCCAAGTTCTATTCAAGTGGCAGCTCCTAGTGTCACATGTATATGAGGTGTGCAGTCTATTGCCTCTACTTAGTCTTTTGCCTTTCCTAACCAATCAGCTTGATGTTATTGACGTTATGGTTCGAGGTGATGTTCTGCAGTATATCCAGGTGGTCCAGATATCTTTGGAATATGTTATGCAGAAGGACAAAGGTTTAACTTATTGCTGGGCAAAACTGTAAATGAATATTGTTACCCACATCATATAAATAGTAACTATTTTTGGTCCTGTTAACTTGGACAGAAGAGACTGCGTTTTCGGAATCAGTGGTCGCATACCACGTCATTGGAGCCTTACTGTTCTAGCACTGATACCATGTCTAGACTACTACTTCACTGGCCTTGCCATACCGTGTATTTATTTTCCATCTTATTTTCTTCAGGGACCATTTTCTGTAGGCACCGGATGGTCAATTTAAGTGGAGAGGGGAATATATCATTGGAATTCACGTACTTGTCAGTTGGACTAAATACCCACATTTGGTTCATGGCTTGTGAGGTAACAGTCATCATACTAGGAAATTGAAAGTGGAAGCCTCTGAAAATAGGCTTCCCCTTTCGCAGCCAATATAGAAATTAAAAAAAAAAAACCCACTACATCCCTGGAGAGATGACAGAAATTAAATATCTAAGAGATATACAGGGTGGTGTCTGTCATATCTCACCCTTTTTTAAGGGTTAAATCTTGCAGCCCCTATCATCCAATGTTAAAAACCTGTTGTTTTATTCATATTCAGGGAGTCAAGTCCCAGACATCCCCTTGTGGCCTGAAGTGGAATTGCTTTTTCAGTCCGTTCTGGTTCTGGGGAGGTGTTCTCCACGTGGAATTTTGTTCAACCATCTAAAACAGAAGGCCTGGAGTTGCTGGTTACAGTTACAGATGACTGAGATTTATATAACACTGGGCAAAACTACAATCTTGCAATTTAACAAGTTTATGAGCTGATTCTTAAACACTCAAGTTGGAAAAGCCTGTACCTCCCTCAGTTTACCTGAAACCTCACTGCACTTCAGAATGTCTTGGGGATCCATAAAGTTCATTTATATATGGGAACATAGTGTATACATGGGAATTTATACTTTGGAATATAGTAATCATTTAAAGATATTTCTTGAGTGAAATAATGTATGAATGATTATACCTGTAAGACTAAGGGAATTTCAGTTATTTTTAAAGTAACTCAGCAAATATATTCATATTTCATGAGACAATTACATTTTTAGGGGATATACATTGAATATTTGCTGGATATTGCTATTATATTATTCTGTGATAGTACTCATTAAGTGAAGAAAAATATATATAAACTTGGAAATTCTAAATATCTGTCAGCTTACTTCTGCTGTTTAGCTTAGTACCTGAATTGACCCAAGCTGTACTTGAATTCCCAAATTCACTTGTTTTCCAACATAGTATTGCCCTGCTCAAGGATGCTTTAGATTATTCTCTAGATTCTTCATAGAAGTCTATTTTCTCTAGTTATTTCTTCATAAAGATAAATGAGGTTCTTTGCTAACATGGCCCCTGTGACAAAGCCCTTGTGGCAGAACCCTCTGTTTTCACCTTTCTTTGTATTCTTAGAGCGGCTGTCCTCCGAATCACGTGACTTAGCACTGGCTACTGCCCTGTCACAGTTTCTTTTTCACATTGTTTACAAGGCTTTCGTTCATCCAAGCCTGTAAACTCTTTGAAAGAGGGAATCATGGCTTCTTTCTCACTCCCTGCACCCTCTAGGCCTAGGAAAGGGCTCAGTGGAGTAGGTGCTCAATAAACACACAAATAACTTTTTAAAAACCGTATTCAAAAGTCTACAAGGCATTTTCGGGATGTCTGTCTTCTTAACAGTAATTATTTCCCCCTGGAATATCTGAGAAATTAGAAAAGCTATTTCTCCATCTGTAATATAAGCCCACTTTATTACTGTGGAAGATAAAAATAATATTTTTGTTTTGTGTAGATATCAGGATGGGTATTACGTGGTAATATTCTTTCAAAATAATAACTTCACTAAAATATTATTGAGTTTAATTAAAGGAAAAATTTTCTGGTTGTCTTAGAAGCTCACTTGAGATAATCATTATCCTAAGCTTGAAAAATATCCACTTTATTTTAAGGTGACAGTGTTAATATATTTGGTTGCACTCTAGTGGTTCCCTTGGGCTGAGAACATGTTGAACATTTGAAAACATTTTAGCTTTCTAACTTATAAACAAATAAAAATGTTCAATCCCCTAAGGAGATACTTTATTTCTGAAGTTTCACGAACCTCTTTCTGTTTTTTCCTCAGGGCCAAAAGTGCTTAAGTGGCTAGTGTTATATAATCTCTAAAGTGGAGAAATTACTAAAGAGATTCAAATTGATTATTTACCCAGTCATTACACACACACACACAAACACACACACACAGGTTTCAACACTCAGCTCATTGTTGAAAGTAAATGTATGGACCTCGGTCTCTGGGAGCTTACAATTCATAAGAAATGAGAGACATGTCATAAATAATATCTAAACTAGGAATTTAAGTCACATGTTACTGTACAAAAAGTCTAGTCATATGGAGGCAGGGAGATTATTTCTAGCTTTATTTATCACTGAAGATGTATTGGAAGAGGTGGTTGGCTCTTGGGAACTGGCTAAAATATCCAAAATTGTAGAGAAAAAAAAAAACTCCTTCAGAGACTGAACTGAGCATCAGGGGAGATACTTTAATGGTATTTAACTGACAACAAATTGTAGTTGTTAACAGGACTGTTATGTTAAACAAGGAGAGCAACAACTGGAATAGAAATGATTTGGATTAGAAAGCACAATTAGAATTAAAATTCTTAATTGAATGGTTATAGCTGTTGACAGAAGGTAGAGTTATAGCACCAGATTCAGCCTTGAATATCTGAGAATATGTACCTTCAACAGAAGTTCATAATCATGGAAAGACCTATAACTAAGAAAAACGAGTGCAAATATACCAAATTTCGGCAGGGAGAACTTCTTAGAGGTAGTAGTAAGGGAAAAGCAAATTGAGAGTTCTCAGGTGAAGATGAAGAAATCAAAAAGGGTTTAGATCAGAAAATTTAGTCTTATTGGTAAGACTTAACAATTTAAGAACTCTGGCAAACTAAACAATGTCCTGGAATTCCAGGATTGGATTTTTTTTGCTTTTATATGAAGGCAGATCATTTTGTGGTAGATGAAGCAGGTCTAATATCTGTTACTGAGGATGGCAGGGCACAGACTACTAGGTGGATGTTTACCAGAAGCAATTTCTACTTAAGGAATTTTCTCTTATAAGAATTGTCAAAAATGCAATGAACTGAATGGGAAACCTAGCAATTGTCTCATTCCCCTAAGCTTTCAAACAGAGGTTATAAATCACATAATGTTAGAGCATCATCAAGCTATTGAACTATTTTTTATCAATAATTTGTCAATAATGTATCAGGAAATTTAAATTAGATAGGCCTGTTATATTTTAGCATATATAAGATAAAACTGTTTATTTTGTATATCAAAGTAATTCTCTAAGAGGTCATTCCTGAAATAAACATAAATACAAATTTACATATGCACATAAAATGGAATAAGAAAACAGCTATTTGCAAATTAGATTTATATAAGAAAGTGAAGGTTCCTATTCTCTTAATAGCCAAAGCCTGAAATTTTATTTATTCTTTAGACTGATTAGAAAAGAATGAGATTTTATTTATTATACTATTACATAGATTTCAAAAGGCTTTTTTTAAAACATTTTTTTATTGTTGTTCAAGTACAGGTAGAATTCTGCCTTTTCCCCCACCCCTCCCCACCACCCCAACTCTCCCTACATCCCTCCCCTGTTTCCCCCCCCCCCCTTGTTATTATCCTTGTGTCCTTTATAATTGTTCCTGCAAACCCTTCACCCTTTTCCCTTATACTCCCTTCTCCACTCCCCTCTGGTCACTGTTGGCCTGTTCTCAATTTCAATGACTTTGGTTATATTTTGCTTGCTTGTTCATTTTGTTGATTAGGTTCCTATTAAAGGTGAGATCATATGGTATTTGTCTTTCACTGCCTGGCTTATTTCCCTCAGCATAATGCTCTCCAGTTCCATCCATTCTGTTGCAAAGGGTAGGAGCTCCTTCTTTCTTACTGCTGCGTAGTATTCCATTGTGTAAATGTACCATAGTTTTTTGATCCATTCACTTACTGATGGGCAGCTAGGTTGATTCCAGCACTTGGCTATTGTGAATTGTGCTGCTATGAACATTGGCGTGCATAAGTTCTTTTGGATTGGTGTTTCAGGGTTCTTAGGCTATAATCCTAGCAGTGGAATTGCTGGGTCAAAAGGCAGTTCTGTTTTTAGTTTTCTGAGGAAATTCCATACTGTTTTCCATAGTGGCTGCACAAGTCTGCAATCCCACCAACAGTGCACTAGGGTTCCCTTTTCTCCACAACCTCACCAGCACGTGTTGTTTGTTGATTTGTTTATGATGGCCATTCCACCAGTATGAAGTGGTATCTCATTGTGGTTTTAATTTGCATCTCTCTGATAACTAGTGATACTGAGTGATACATATGATACCTTTCATATGTCTCTGGACCCTCTGTATGTCCTCCTTGGAGAAGTATCTGTTCAGGTCCTTTGCCCATCAAAAGACTTTTAAACGATCAATTAAAATGTATATATTCATTTGGGTAGTAATCTTGTTTTCAAAATGGCAAAACCACATGTATAAAAGGAAAGGCAAGGAGAAGTTTAGCTTGTGGGTCAATTGCTGTGTGATATCACTATGACAACAGAGTATTTGCTTATCACAGTCACAATCTGGAATTACTTAGCTTGAAAAATGCAGATGTTCACTACTGTATGGCAAATGAGCAAGGATATGTAATGAATTCCTGAGCCAGTACATTGTTTAGTCATCTTCCACTATTTTTTTTTTACATTTTATTTAAATTTTTGAGAGAGGGGAAAGGAGGGAAAAAGAGAGGGAGAGAAACATTGATATGTGAGGGATACATCACGATACATCAATCAGTTGACTCTTGCACACCTCTGGCTAAGGACCTGGTCTGAAACCCAGGCATGTGCCCTTGACTGAGAATCAAATAGGTGACCCTTTGGGTGGCAGGCTGGTGCTCACTCTACTGAGCCACACCAGCCAGGGCTACTTCCATTATTTCTGATTAAAGAACATAAGTTATGGTTTAATGATTCTGCCTAAAATATTCACATAAACACTCTTCCTATCAACTCTACCCTCTGCTCCCTGGTACCATGACAACCATGTTGCATTTATAGTGGGTGATTTTAAGCATGTGCTAATGAAGGGATCATGAGAATAAATGAGAAAGTCTTCTCTGTTCAGCCTTAGCAGATATCTAGAGTCCATGCCCAGTGAACTTATACTGAGTATAGGGAAGTATCACACCAAGAGGCTAAGTTTGCATTAGAAATTTAACAGATGTAGAGGAAAAAAACATCTCTCTTATACTCTTCTGTAAAAAAAAATACAGCATCTGCATTATTGATGTTTAGACATCTCAGTATTTGGGATGGCTTTCCCCCCCATTTCTTTTCCACTTCCCATTGAGTTCTGAACTTCTGGCAGCCTGTCGTGATACTGAGAGTGCGCTCCCCAGCCACAGAGTCTTTGTTGGCTCCTGTGAACATCTCGTGTCTCCTGACATCCTGGCACAATGGAATCCTGATGCTGTGCAATGGCCTACTTAGACCTGTGAAACCTGCTCCCCTGAGCAGATTTCCTCCCCACTCCCATTATTTCTCCCAGTTGGAGATCTTTGCAAACTTCCCCAGACTTCTGAACTACAGCTACATGGAGGAGTCTGAAGCCTTAGGTACCTGCTGAGTACTACTAACTCTACAATATTCTCCTCACAAATCGTTTTTTTTGGGGGGGGTGGGCAGTGCTTTTATATTCCAGCTCTTGAGCTGCATTTCTTTATGGTATACATTTTCTGCACTGATTTGCTCAAGTGTCTTTGTTTCCTTCTGCAACTGTTCCCTCATTACTTGTTGGAAGGCCCAGTTGATATGCTTCTTAAGTTGATTAATTTTTTTCTAACATCTTTAAGGAAACTGGTATTTTCCAGAATTTAGTGTGTTTTCCTTGTTTTTTTTTCTTGTAAAATCTCCCATAGTTAATGATGCTACAAATCAACATATCCCATAATTCATGTATATGAATTATAAATATATATATTTATACATATAAATATATATATATATTTTTCTAGGATAGAGGGCTATTTGTGTCTTTTTGTATCAGTTTAGGGCTATTAGTGATGATACAAATATTCTTACATATTTTTTTCATGCACATTTTTGTTGGTTATACACCTAGAATGAAGTTGCTGGGTTAAGTATACAGAGATTTTATCTTTTGTAGACATTGCTCAAGGGCTTAGTAAATTTGTTTCACAAGCTCATACTTCCTCCTAGGCATGTATGAGAGTTACAGTACTAAATGGACGGTATCGAGCGGAGGGGTATCATAATCCGCTTTCAGAGCTCCACTGTGGCTCCTCAGCGGGGGATGAGTTAAGTGGGTACAAAGGTGGAAGCAGGGAGAGGGGTTAGGAAACAAATGTCATCATCTGGGCTTTGACCAGAGGGGCAGCAGTGGAGATGGAGATGAGGAGAAGGGGATTCTGGACACGTTTTAAAGGCACAGTCAATAGGGCTTGCTGGAAGATTGGATATGGGTATAAATCAAATATCTAAGGTTGAATCTAACAATTTTGTGTCATCAACTACCTAACAGTGATGAAAAACAAGGATGAGATTGCAGGCATCGGTATGATCAGATGTTCTGCTTAGGACCTATGTGGGGTGCCTATTTGATATTAAGGGGAGATGTAAGCTCATTTTATATGAATCTAGAGTTCATGGAAGAGAACTAGACTAGAAGTACAAATTCCATTCACAGTGACTATTTTACTTTAAAAATGTATCTAATAATACTTCGAGAATGTTATACTGACATTGTCTTCCCCTCACAAATATGCCTGATGTTTTGTAACCACTTGTTACAACTGCCTCAGTTTCTGAAGGATGATTCCCCCACGAACCATCACTATAACCCTATTTGTGACTTTAAGAGGGTACTTTCCACTGTGTTTTTGAATCTTAATGCTTTTGGGAGAGCTGTTCCAGTCTGCTGCTTTCAGAGATTTTCTTCCTTTTCCTCTGTTAGATTTATTTAATTCTCAAATTTATTACTGATGTAGAAATAAGAGGAAATATTTTCCTTCTCTAAAAGGTTTGTTAAGACTGTTTTTGTCCTGCATTTCCTCTTTCCTGTTATATTTGCCTATCAGGTATCTTCTAGCATTCCATACCCTCATTGCCATAGGCCTAATCTGTTCCCTAAAATTTTAACCTTTCGCCTAAAGATTTCACTTCCTCCTTATTTTGATTTTAAGTTTCTTATTCTCTTGTTCTAGTAGTAAAACAGAAGCAGGTTTTTAAAAAACCATCAAAGAGAAGACATTTCAAGCAAGGCTTTATAAACTGCATTCTTAATCTTTTTACTTAAAAGGAAATGACAGATTATTTTCAGAAGAAGGGACTTCATTCTTTCTTGTTAGTTTATTGATAAAACCCATCAACTCACTGGGCAGGGCCAGTGATGGATTGCAGAATCCCAGAGCCATGGTCAGAAATTTCACAATTAGCAGATCAAGAGGCAGTCTGAAGTCACACGGTAGGCAATGGCCCTTAAATCTCTGGAATCTGTCTGACTAAATGTGCTATTGTCCCCATCTTTGGACCAGAATATACTCTCCGAGAATTCACAGAGATGGAATGTGGGCAGGCTCCCTGCACCTCCTGCCAAGGCCTGGCTGTCACAGCCCGTGTACTGTACTGAGGCTCACCTTTGCCAAAATTGACCTACAGTTTCCTGAAGACCAGCATGTTCAGTTGTGACCCTGGAGAAACAGTTGTTGGTGGGCTATCTAAAGCTGCCTGGTCAGGACCCAAAAGAAAAAAGCCAGGGCCACCCCAGGAGAGACAATAAGCCTTGCAAACAGCTAACATAAAAATGTCCCACCTATTAAATTGCCATCAAAACATCAGGGCCCTACCAGGAGTCCCAATCTGTTATTTTTCTCCTCAAATGCCATTTCTTTTCTGTCTATTAATTTTACTGGTCAAAACAGCAGGTGTTGGGCCTTGAGGAGGCCAAATAAGCAAACCTTTTTCTACAGGAATTCTGAACAATTTGAGAAAATAGGATGTAGAGTAAGATAGATCAGAAATGAAATTTCCCTTTTATTACTGAATGACTAGCTTGGCATATGGTGCTTAGGTATGCTGACAGATATAATAGCTTCCTCCTCTTGCATCCCCAAATTGGATGTACAGACCTCACGCAAGTTTAGAAATTCGTAGTCTTCCTAGAGGGGCAGGGATGGAGTCGCAGGTCCTCAGGGAGGCTTTTGGTGAGAACCTGACTCCCAAGAGGACAAGAAGGGAACCATGTGAGCAGTTCAAAGTCACCAATGAAACAGACTATCCGTTTTGGGGGAAATGGGTACCATAGCGTCGCTCAAAAGCTCAAGGATGTAGAAGTATCCCCTGCTCTTTGAAAGTTCACTTTATGCCATTTCACTTTTATGAAAAGACCTACATTAGTATCTGTTTTTTTTCTAACTGATAGAAATCCAAAGAAGATTTCTGATTTTACAGAAAAAAGGTGAGAAGCAAAATTCGCATCCAGTGTGTTCTGCAGTGAACCGTTCTGGAGACAGCACGCACTTGCCAGTGAATGCGTTACACACGCATTGCTGCACCCTACGTAGGCTGTGTGTTTACCACATCGCTCTTGTTTTTGCCATCTCCTGGTGTTATGTTAGGTTTTTATGTGTTATTTGGTAAGATTGGGTAGATTATTTTGGGGGGTCTGGAAATGCTCTGAATTTTTTCCCATATGAATTAACTGATTATTCCTTAGCTTGATGACATTTCATCTTACCAAGGTTTCACAGGGACGCTCTACTTTTAGATACTGGGGGAAACCTGTATGGGAAAATTTTTGTACATGGCAGCTAGAGGAGTAAGAATCTAATCTTCCCTCCCCTGCGGTGTCACGTGGAGGGAAATGGCACGGCCTGCACAGGATTCAGCTTTTAGAGTGCCCACTCTGAATGCAGCATGACAGTGTGCTGGAGGCAGAGACACCCGTTAGCAGGCTATTTCTGTGCACCATAAAAAATGCAACAGTCATTTCCCAACATCCTGGGAATGCAGATCAAAGGAATGGGCACGAATATCTGGGAGGAAGGATCAACAGGGTCATAGAGGATGTAAGAGAGATGAAGAAGTGGGGGTGTCTGCACGCTGCTTGCTGGTACCACAGGAGATAGAAACATCCTCCACTCAGGAAATAGAGGAGGAATTGCCATTTCTGGGTGAAAATCATAGCTCAAATTTGGACATACCACACTTGGGATTCTGTGGGACACCCAAAGGGAGATGATTATGGGGCTGCTAGCTCTAACCATAATATGATATATTAGGAGAGAATATGATACTTCCCAAAAACATGTCCTTGAGATTTATTATAATTAAGATAGAAATGGAAGCTTTTGGAATTATGAATTCTGTCAGGAGGGCAGAAAATAACCATCTGGGGAAGAGATAAATGAAAGGGGCAAGCTGGGGAAAAGGAGCCCAAGAAGGAGCTTGAGAGGGGGCATGAAAGTCGAGGGTAGGAGGGTGCCAGAGGAAGAGGGTCTGTTTCAAGGAGAGGAATGCTTTTGATACAACAAATGAAATAAGGCTGGCAATATTCCCTGGGTGTAGTAATGGGCTGGGCGGGGTGCAGGAGGGTCCTCAGGATGGTGTCAGGAACCAGACCTGTGTTGTGCAGGTGAGGTGGGGAGAGACAGAGGGACATGAGGTTGCGAGTGACTCATGAAGAGAATAAAGACTTCTTTTTAAGAAATGATGGCACAAAGAAGAAAGAAATATCGTGGCTAGAAAAAATATTTTTCCCCCTTATTTTTCACAAAATTGTTGTTGGTAAAATTGAAATAATAATACTAATTGAGTACAATGTTTGAAATATAAATGCACTAATGAAAAGAGTAGGAGTTTTTGAGGGGATAATAACATTTTGCTTAATTGATACTCAAAATTAGTATTCCCTATCTTCAAAATCAGGTGCAAAAATTCACCTGGTAGTGCTGGTCTGCAGTTTCATCTTTGGAAATGCCTTTCATATAGATAAATATTACCAAATAATGATCTCAGTCTGTGAACATACAATTTTAATTGAAAATATTCATCATTGGGAAGGCAGCATTTAAGAATTCTATTAGCTTTTTTTCTTGATATGTGCCTTTGAGTGTATTACTACAATACAGATCAGTCATTTACAGTTGAAGTTTAGATGAAAGATTTTCAATTGTACATTTAAATGGATTTTTAAATAATATTTATTTTTTATGTATTTCTTTATTTTAACCATTATTTTTGGGGGGGGTAGTTAGATTCACAGCAAAGCTGAGTGGGAAGTAAGAGAGTTCCCATGTCCCTCCTGCTCTCATACAAGCACTGCCCACCCCCTGCTATCAACAGCTCACAGCAGAGTTGTGCGTATGTTATAATCGGTAATCAGTGAACTTACATGGACACATTACTGTACCCAAAGTCTATAGTTCACTTTAGGGCTCTACATTAGTGTTGTACATTCTGTGGATTTGGACAAATAATTAATGGCCTGTGCCCATCATTATAGTAGCATACAGAATAATTTCACTGCCCTAAACATTCTCTCTGCCCTGTCAGTTCATCCTTTCCTCCCACCAAGTCCCTGGCAACCACTGATCTCTCTGCTCTCTCCATGGCCTCGCCTTTTCCAGAACGCTACGCACAGTCCGTAATCTTCTCAGGCTGGCTTCTTTCACTCCGTAACAAGCATCTGAGTTTCCTCCATGTCTTTTCGTGGTTGATGGTTCATTTCTTTTTAGTGCTGAATAATAATCCATTATCTGCATGTAAGTTTGTTTACCCATTTACCTTCGTCTTTGTTGCTTCCAAGTTTTGACAGTTGCAAATAAAGCTGTTATAAACACTTATGTGCAGGGTTTTGTGCGGATATAAGTTTTCAAATCTTTTGTGTAAATACTAAGGAGCACATTTAGTGGATCATATGTTAAGAGTATGTTTAGTTTTGTAAGAAAGTGTCAAGCTATCTGCCAAAGTGGCTGTACCGTTTTGACATTACTATCAGCAACGAATAGGAATTCCTGTTGCTCCCTGTTCTTGCCAGTATTTGGTGTCAGTGTTTTGGATTTTGGCCATTTTAATAGGTGTGTAGTGGTATCTTGTTGCTTTAATTTATAGTTCTCTAATTATATATGATGTGGAGCATCTTGTCATATGCTTTTTTTTTTTTTGTCTCTGTACCTTCTTTGGTGAGATGCCATTTCAGGTCTTTTGCTTTGCTTTTAATTAGGTTGTTTTCTTGCTGTTGAGATTTAAGAGTGCTTTGTAAATTTTGGATAACAGTCCTTTATCAGACAGGATTTTTGCAAATATTTTCCCTTGTCTGTGGTTTGTCTTCTCATTCTCTTGACATTATCTTTCACAAAACAGGTTTTCTTTTTACAATATTAACGAAGTCCAGTTTATCAATTATTTCTTTCACAAATTGTGCCTTTGCTATTGTGTTTTAAATGTTGTTACCATACCTAAGCTCTTCTAGATTTTTCTCCTAGGTTATTTTCTAGAAGCTTTCTAGTTTTGAATTTTACATTGATTCATTTTGAGTTAAATTTTGTGGAGGCTATGAAGGTATGTTTAGATAACTTTTTTAAATAGCAAAAGCAATTTAATGAAGTACAAAAAATGTAAATCAACTACATGCTATTCTTTAACCTGGAATCAGGGTCACGAGTTTAACAGTAATAGATTTATGACTCATTAGGACCAAAAGACATTGTAATTTTAAAAGGAACATGATATTCAGGTGACAGTTTAAAAGGCATTAATTACTGTGTTCAGCCTTGTATTTCATCAGTCTTTAAAAGGGCAGGAAAAATATTTGTAAGAATGTGACTTGGTCCATTTTTCTTATTTGTAACAAGTTTTCTTTTTAATTTTTAAAATTTTTAATATTTTTTCAATTACAGTTTACATTTAATATTATTTTGTATTAGTGTCAGACATACTGCATAGTGGTTAGACAATTATATATTTTACCAAGAGTTTCACCTGATATTTCCTGTGCCCACTGGTACCATACAGAGGTATTACAAAATTATTGACTATATTCCCTATACTGTCTAGATAATTTATTTATTTTTGCATGTAGTTCTAGCACCATTTGCTAAACAGCCTGTCTTCCTCCATTCTCTTGCCTTTGTCCCTTTCCAAAGCTGAATGGACTGTATGTATGTGGGTCTATTTCTGGGCTTTCTGTTCTGCTCCACGGATGCATTTGTTCCTCCACTGATACTGCGCTGTTTGGATTACTCTAGTTGTGTAGAATTTCTTGAAGTTGGGTAGTTTCAGTCCTCCAATTTTGTTTTTTCTTTCTATATTGCTTTGGGAAAGAATTTTTAAACACAGGAAAGTGTAGGACATTCTTAAATAATGAGGAGAACTTATCAATATACAGATTCAGGTTGAGCAGAGAGGGAAAAACTTCATTTAAAACCTCCAAAGTCTTTTTGTCAAAAGAAAATGGACACCAGTATGCATTTCTGGTTAATATTCCTCTCCATTAAGTTAAACCTATTTATTTGAGTTTAGTGTTATATTATAAATTTAATATTTTTAACATTGATTCTAAGAAAGTTTATAAAGGAGATATCTAATATATGTTAAAATACTATAGTTTAAGTATATACTCTCTAATTTCTCTATACCTAATTTAATGAAAAAATAAAACTAAAAATTATTAGCAAAAATAAATTCCATCTTGGTCATACTCTTACTATAATTCATAGCCTTGTTACTATATTCCTCCTACTATCAAGGGTAAAATCAACGATCAAATTTTCCATGACTTGATATATATAGGGAAAGAAATGACAAAGAGGGAATCCAATAAAAATTCCCTCCTCCATTTCCAGGAGGAGGTAGAGAGAATGCTAGAAATATTTACCTTAGAGCCTCACAAATAAGGAAATACAAAATGGTCAAGATACAGGTGTAGATAAACACGGCTCACATCATCACACAACCACTCTGAGATTACAACTAAACTACAAAGCAAAGATTATTGAGAACCCTCAGAAATGTAGTTGAATGGAAATCCAACAACCATGGAGCTGAAGAAACCACATCAATCCAGAAGGGTAGGAGATGTGGAGACGTGGAAGGGCAGGTCCCACACCATGTGTGGTGAATAAAAATTCAGGAGGGATATCTCAGGAGGGAGGGGTTCCAGTCACACACCAGGCCCCCCAGCCCAGGGTACAGGTGCCAGGAATATAAACTCCTATGACTTCTGGCTGTAAAAACCAGTGGGATTGGAGTCAGTGAAAAAATCTACTGGACTCCCTGGCGGTTCCTTTTAAAGGGCCTACCCCGAACTCTGCAGAGGCACTCCCTCTGCACTCTAGTACCACTGCCGTAGCAGTGTGAAAGGCACCAGTGTCATACAGGGAGGAACTGAAGTCTCTGGTATCATGGAAAGTGCTGCAGGATAACCCTCCCAGCCAGAAGGACAGACAGAGGCCATTGTGCCTTTTCTGAGCCTTCTCCCCACAGAGCCACAGATCCAGCAAGCGGGAGCTGGTACTGAGACCCCATCAACCTGGCTTACTCTGTTTTCCATGCCCTGGCGATTTACCTGAGGCTCTGTCCCACCCAACTTACTAGCTGACCCCAGCTCCATACCTCTGGCTAAGCGGCTCCAGGCCTCCAACCAGCAGCACCCAGTTTGGCTCTGCCTGAGAAACTCCAAGCCTAGATCAAGGAGAAGCCAGCAGAAAAATGCTTTGCAGCTCACAAAGGGTGGCCCCGGGTGGAACACAGGTGGTGGCTAACCCTGACCTGCATCACCTGGAAAACCCCAGAGCTTGCACACACAGTGGACAGCTACAGACCATGTCAGAGCACTACCAGCCTGCTCTGGCACAGCTGGTCCTCCATGGAGGGCAGAGGTAGGTGGTGAATGGCCACAGCCAGTCCTTGCAGCTGACTGGCCTGAGTAAATCCCTCCCATAGACCTGCCAACAGGAACCAAGGCTCAACTACAAAAGGAGGGTGTACTCAGCCCACTTTTGGGCACACTTTGAGTACCCAGCTTGGGTGATAGGAGAGGCTGTGCCACTGGACCCTGCAGGACACCTACTACATTAGGCCATACTACCAAGACATGGACTCAAAGCAGCTCTACCTAATACATAGAAACAAACACAGGGAGGCCGCCAAAATGAGGAGACAGAGAAACACGGCCCAAATGAAAGAACAGATCAAAACTCCAGAGTAAGAACTAAACAAAATGGAGATAAGCAACCTATCAGATGCATAATTCAAAACACTGGTTATAAGGATGCTCAAGGAACTCAGTGATTACTTCAATGGCATAAAAAAAAAAAGCCAGGCAGAAATGAAGGTTATACTAATGGAAATGAACAATTTATAGGTAATCAACAGTAAAGTGGATGAAGCTGAGAATCCAATCAATGATTTGGAACATAGGGAAGCATAAAACAACCATGCAGAACAGGAAGAAGAAAAAAAAATCCAAAAAAATGAGGATTGTATAAACAGCTTCTGTGACAACTTCAAGAGGTCCAACATTTGTATCGTGGGGGTGCCAAAAGGAGAAGAGAAAAAATCAAGAAATTGGGAATATATCTGAAAAAATAGTGAAAAACTTCCCTAATTTGGTGAAGGAAATAGACGTGCAATTACAGGAAGCACAGAGAGTCCCAAACAAGATGGATGAACAGAGGCCCACTCCAAGACACATCGTAATTAAAATGCCAAAAGTTAAAGATAAAGAGAGACTCTTAAAAACAGCAAGAGAAAAGCAGTTAGTTACCTATAGGGGAGTTCCCATCAGACTGTCAACTGATTTCTCAAAAGAAACTTTGTAGGCTAGAAGGATTGGCAAGAAATATTCAAGTCACGTAAAGCAGGGACCTACAGCCAAGATTGCTCTACCCAGCAAAGATATCATTTAGGATCGAAGGGCTTATACAGATCTTCCCAGGCAAGAAAAAGTGAAGAGTTCATCATCACCAAACCATAATTATATGAAATGTTAAAGAGACTTATTTTAAAAGAAGGTTAAAACTATGAATAATAAAAAGGCAATAAACACATGCCTGTCAACAATTGAATCTTTAAAAAAATCCCTAGGCAAACAAGAACAGTCAGAATCATGGATATGGTGAGCATTTTAATGGTTACAAGGTAGGAGGGGCATTTGGGGGAAAGGAGGAAGAGGTGAAGGGATTAAGAAGTATGAACAAGTAGTTACAGAATAGCTATGGGGATGTAAAGTACACCAGAGGAAATGGAGTAGCCAAAGAACTTATTATACGCATGACCCATGGGCATGAACAAAGTTGGGGGGATTGCCTGAGGGGAGTGGGGATGCTGGGAGGGAGGCAGTGGGAAAAGTTGGGACAACTGTAACAGCACAATCAATAAAATATTTTTTAAAAAGAAATACAAAATCTATACTTTTCTCATTTCCTTCCTGTGTTAGTATTGTCAGTGAAAAGGGTAACCTCATGTCAGAAAGAGTAAGAATCATTCACAGTGTTTTAAAAAATAATATGATAAAAAGAAAACCTTATGTAGGATATATAAAACAGGTATAAATATACATTTGATTATTTAATTTGGATATTAAGTATCATTTGTATATATAATGAGATATATTATAGTAGCGATGTATGTCTGTTAAAGAATGAGGTTCCAGGAAATGAAAGTTGTGTAATTCTGCTTCTTGCCCTAAATCGAAACACCACACACACACACGCTATATAATGACTAATAAGCCACTGTGAGGTTGACTCAATTGAAATTTTTGTAACTATTTTCAGAAGCATAAAGAGCCCAGAATAGCAGAAAAAGATTAATATCATAAAATTACAAACCCATTCAACGACATGGTACCTTTTCAGGCAGAAAGAATCATTAATCTTCTACGTCTTCTTCTCTACAAAGATAATAAATAATTTTAAATTATATTAATATTACAGTAATAATACAGTAATATTAAGCAATAGTTAGCAATTGTTTGGGTTCTTTATTCTTTTATTTAAAAAGTAAAAGCAGACTTTCAAATATTGATATTATACTATGGCTATTCTCATTAGTAATATTAGTTTTAAATGTTCTGCCTTGTTAGTCATCAAGTTTGCTAATTGCTACTGATATTAATATATCCTGCTACAGCCATCAAAGTCACTGTTGCTGTGAAGTTATTAGTGAATTCCACATCTGTTGCTAGTAGCACAGCATAAAAAGACACACATGCCTGTGTGAGGAATTGTGAAGAAGAGCATGAACGTTCAGTGGGTGCTTACTAGGAGTCAAGCACCATGCTGCATATTCTTTCATGCCACCTAGGTTGTCTCATTTAATTATTCCACATCGCTTTGGACCTTAGCATAATTTGCCCCCATTTTATAGATGAATAAACTGAGGTTCAGATAATTTAACTATCAGAGTCACTCAACAAACATTTGAAGCACACTCTTTTGAGTTAAACATATAAATATACTCTTTATTTCACTGTGGCTAAATTAAGGATGTTAATTATTTTGTCATAAATGACCCTTGCTTACTTTCACACAGTAAAGGCAATGCAAATATTAATAGAGAGTTAATCATTTTCTTCTTGAAGTCTTTGTACTCACATTAATTCAATTTCTATTAATGATTTAGGGTATTTTTTTTTTTGAGAAGAAAACTTTAGATTATTTTTCACCCAAGTGAAAAGTTGGCTTTATGCAGTTTTTAGGAAAAGATTTATTGTGCTTGGACCTGAACTATGCTTAGGTTTTCTTCTGTGCTTAATTTCCCTAAAGTAGTATAATGTTAAATTGCTGCTAAAATAAAGCATTTTGCTGCTGTAAGCAGAGTTTTTTAAGATTCCCATTGCTGACAGATAACTTTTCGCTGAACTATCCCACAGAAAATGGAAAAAAGGATGAGAAGATATTTACTGTGATGAAAACTCAAAGTTAACTTCTAGAGAAAATAAATCTTTGAAGAGGCTACTCTTTTTTTTTTTCACAGTTAGGGATTTATTTTTAAATGAATTGAAAGAGTTAACAGAAAATTGACATGGCATTTAGTACATGCATTAAATTAAATAATTAGAGCTTTTGGTGGCCAATTTAAATCAATTCACGTGGATGCTGACATCTACTCTAGTTTTTCCTAAATGATTCTGAAATAGTGATATATGGGATACTGTTGATACACAATAGGCTGAGAAAAAAATGTCTTAGAGTCAAAAGGAATTAGGTAGTTTTCTGTCTTGGTGAGATATTTGGTACCATGTCAGATGATTTCCTGGCCAGTTAAGACGAAAATGTAACCTCCCTCCAGTATCACCGTACCCTCACAGAAGACTGACGATAAGGCGGTTTGGCCAGCTCTGAGAGGATTAGGAAGTGGAGGAGCACAAAGAGCAGTGTTCGCAGTGATGCTGTGATTCGGAAGAGAGAGGTGTCAGCTGCTCATCTCCCTTTATGGTGATGTGGCTTCCCCTGCAGCACGTGTCGGCGGTCACAACTCTTCCATCTACCTGAAAATTCAGTCTCACACGGCGATGGAATAAGGTTACATCTGAGTTCCTATACCTGCTTCCAGGAGCACTGCCCACCTGAGCCGGGGTCCATGAGGCTGGTTTAGAGCAGCGACTGTGTTGTCTCCATCAGCCGTGAAGTTGATGTATAACCTAGCTAAATTCACTGAGATATTTGGGGCCTGGCTGCACAGTCTGCTGCCCTCCTTGATAAACTCCTTCGACGTCAGTAGATGGGCATTTCGTTGCTCACTAGACGAGCACACTGCACGCTGGTGAGGTTTATAAAATCGATATTGTTCATTTCGAAAATAGTCTCTGAAAGACAACATTGTAAATCCCTTTTGGGCATCTGTTCTCCTTTGTCCTCATGGCTAATTGCCATGCTTGGCACATAGTGTGAACAAATGTTTCTTGAATTAATAAGTGAATGAATGAATAGGTGACATAATTTAAACAATAGAAAATAACTGGATAGAAAAGGAGAAAAATTGCTAATTCCAAGACCAGTGATGCATTAAAACAAAGTCACCTGCTTGTTAGCTTATAGCTAACAAAAAAAGGGAATTAATGTAACTTTTACAGAATAAAAAAGGCAAAAGAATGAAATCTTTCCATGTATGACAGCACGGATGGACCTAGAGGGTACTATGCTAAGTGAAATAAGTCAGACAGAGAAGACAGATACCATATGATTTCACTTGAATGTGGAATCTAAAGAACGAAATAAATGAACCAGCAGAACAAACAGATTCACAGATACAGAAAACTGATAGTTGCCAGATGGGAGGAGCATTGGGAGACTGGGTGAAAAAGGTAAAGGTAAGAAGTGCAAATCGGTAGTTACAAAATAATCACGGGAATACAAAGTACACCATGAGGAAAGCAGGAATATTGTAATAACTAAGTATAAGGGGCAGGCACCCCAAATGGAATTGTTTATTAAAAAATTATATTTATTCTCACACGTTTAAACTTCAGTTACCTTCAAGGTACTCTCCATTTGATGCAATATACCTATCGAGACATTTTTTCTACTGCTCAAAACAGTTTTTGAACTTGTCAATTTTAATGCCTTTTAGTGCTTCTGCCATTTTTTGTTTCACTTCTTCCACATCAGCAAAACATTTCCCTTTGAGGACTTTTTTCATCCAGGGAAACAAAAATAAAAAGTCACTGTGGGCGAGATTGGGTGAATAGGGAGGATGGGACATGGGTGTCAAGCCATTTTTGGTCAAAAACTGTGGAATGCTCAGTGCAGTGTGGGCAGGTGCGCTCATAAATCACCTGTCATTAAATCTGAAAACAAGTTGAGAGAGTCTTCCAGAAAATTTCACTGAAGCTGAACACTGACTCTCACAACACCACCCGCTGGTACACTGATACAGACAGGTTCCTAGAACACTCACCTAGCCAGAGAAACCTGTACTACAAGGGGCCACCTACCAGAAGATAATTCCTTTTCTGGGGGTCTCCCCCTCGCACAGTGCCAGGTGGGTACTGAAAATATTGGAGGGAACACTTTTTAAACTGTATGATTATCTGACTACTATGCTGTACACCTGAAACTAAAGTAATATTGAAAGTAAAGTGTAATTGAAAAAAAATACAAAAAAAAGAAAAGAACAATGTTATATAGCATGTATAGACAGAAGTAAATGATGGTACTCTATTTTAAAAGACAGGTTATTGCTACCAAACTTTTTCATTAAACCTTCACATCTACAAAGAAATTGAAAGAGTAATACAAAGAATATTGTTAGCCAACAATTTTACCGTGTATTTTGGACTATAAGATGCACTCCCCCCCCCAAATTTGGGAGGAAAATGAGGGTGGGCCTTATAGTCCGAATGTAGGGAACCCCGCTCACTGGGGGGAGGGGGGCAGCGGCGGAGCAGGGTGTTTTTCCTTATTTTCCTCCTCTAGAACCTGGGTGCGTCTTATGGTCCCATGTGCCTTATAGTTCAAAAAATACGGTAACTTCTCTGGTTGAAAGTCTTTACAAAAGAAAGGGTATATTAGGCCATTGCTGGGGTGGTGGGGAAAAGAGGTCTTGGTGCGCGGAGTCTAAACCACCAGCAGCAGGCTAGGTAGGAGAGACAAGCGTATCCGTAGCCCTGGATTTTGCAAGCATTTTTATGCATCAGGTAGGAGGGAGGAAGACGTCACCCGTTCTGGAAGGATTACGTTAGCTATAGACAAGAGGATAAAGAAAGGGACGCAGGGCTGGTTCTGGGGTAAGTGCAGCCAGAGTCCGCAAGGAAGAAGTGTTAGGTTGCTAATGTGGATTGGCTGTGGGCGACAGATTGGGAAGTTCATGCGGAAATAAGAAGCCAGGTTTCTGTGGTCAGGATGGCAGAGGCTCCTGGGTGCCCTAATCACAGTAATAGCCACCTAGAGGTGAATCCTAAATTCCATCAGATATGCACTTATATGAGCAGTCTCGGCAGAGCTGGCCCACAGCCATGGGAATTTTAATTTAGAACATCTCAGAGTTTTTTCTTGTCAATATTCACAGATGCTTCACATAAATTCACTCACAGTTTACCAGTTTTGCTACATTCTTGTACTCTGTCTCTTTTTCTCTCTATGCCCTTCCCCCCTTGCCACACACATATCTTACTTAAATATTCCCAATTTTGCAAGACATATATTTTAATAGTTATTTAATCATCATCCATTTCTTTGTTCATTTGTTTTAGATAATAAGATGCATAAACTCTGACCAAAGTTTTTGTAGAGATTTTAGGTATTATATGGCTTTAGTCTCCTGTAATACTTAACAGTAGAAAAGCCCCACTCAGCTTCTGGGATTTTTTAATGGTATTTAGTGTTTAAAAAAAAAAAACTAGGCTAGCTTCCTTTAAAATGTACTATATACTGGATTGGCCTGATAACTCCTCAACATTAGGTTAAGTCTAGACATTTCTGACAAGGACACTATGTTACTGACATTGTTCACTTCCTCATGTGACCAATAAGAAATACACAATGCAAGACTGTTACACTACTGTGATGCTAAGATTGGTAATGGTGGTTAAACGGAAGAAAATACAATTTATAAATTTCTAGTTACTTACTTTGTACTGTGTAATCATACCAAGTAAAGGCATTCCTAAAAGAATGATAAATACAGAATATATTATTTGGTTTCCTGATTTCATTGAGAAGTATGTAAATTTAGAACTAATTCATTTTTAATCTCAATATTAGCTATTATAGCTTTGGCACATTAAACTAATTTCTTTTGAATGCATAAGTTACACTAAAAATCATAGAAAGATGACTTTCAATGAAAAAGATAAAGAATATTTACAATTAAGATAAATTTGGTTGCAAAATTACATCTTTAGTGATAAAGTAAAATTACCAATTATTCTGCTTATAGGCATGAATAGGACAGTGTGGTTACCCTTTATAGTTCATTACATAAACTAAACTGCTGAAACTGCTGTTTTCATGTGTGTATTTCATGTATTACCATTTTAAATGAGACTGAATCAACAACCATTCTCATTATTTGATAACCAGGAGGAAATCACAATGCTAAAAATCTTCTAATGAATTATCATAACTGGATTTGAAAACAACATAATATTCTAGAGGTTTTGAGAACTTTCATGGAAACTTACTATCAGTAATCAACTAACAAAATAAAATGCTATTATCTACTTCCATTTGTAAAACTACCTCTTCCCTGCTGTTAGTCAGAAATATAAGCATTTGTAACTAAATAGAACACTCTTGAAATGCTATTCTATCGTCAGAAAATAGATTGTCAGGAGTATTTTGGCATAAGAACTAAGTTATGGGTAGGAGAGGTAATTTTTTTTAATGAATCACTCCCTGAGTCATGGCTTGAGAAATTTTTTTCTGAGTTCTTTCTTCTGTAGTTGATAATATAAAAAATCCATTGCTTGTCTACTTCTGAGGCATACATAAAAATAACTATATGTCTTCCTCATTTGTGTTTACACAGTGAAGAAACTATTTTGAAATATTTAATTATTTTATCCATTCATTTATTGCACAACTATTTACCTAATAGCTACCAACTGCTGGGTTATAGTTGAATGTGCATGAAGAAGACATCATATCCTATGGCGCTTCCATTGTCATGAGACAAGTGATAAACAGATATTTATAGAGTAAGACATCAAATAGAACAGTTATGTTGAAAATAAAGTGGGGATAAAGAGTGAATGATGGAAAATGAGGGGCCTTTTTACAGGGTGATCAGGGAAGACTTCTCCGCTAATGGCACTTTAGCAGAGACCCATGAAGTCAGACAGTAAACCACGAATTCATTTGGGGGAAGAGCATTCAGGGCAGATGGGAGAGCGTGCAAAAAAGCTTTGAAAGGGGAGATTAGAGTATTCACAGAAAATCCAAGAGGCCAGGGTCCTAGTGCAGAATGAACCAAGATAGTAGGGCATATGTAATCAGGGCAGCTTAATCACAAATTGGGGTTTTAATCAGGCGCACAGGAAACCCATCACAGTCATTCTCAACCAGAGCCAATTTTGCTCCCAGGAGACATGTATGTGATCTGGAGAAATTTCCACTTATCACAACTAGGAGCTTGCTGTCGCTGGGGATGCTGTCAAACATCCTAAAATGCTGCCAAACGTCCTACAATGGTTGAACGACAAAGAGCCAGCCAGTGCAGAATGGCACTAGTGCTGAGGCAGAGAAATCCTGAGGAGCAGAGAGCAAAGAGTTCTCTCAGTTGCTCTGTGGAAATGGAGGTGCAGGCGGAACTAAATGAAAGCAGGATAGCTGGTTAGGAGGTTATTTCAGGATAATGGCTCAGACTACTGGGAATAAGAAGAACAAGAGGCAAAGGGGAAATGCGATCAGACAATTCTTTAAACATGTAATCAACCAACTCCAAATCAAAGAAATGGAAATCTTAATAAGATATTATTTATCACTCAGAGGCAATGGTTAATTTGTCCCAGGATGTTCCCCGAAGCTTGGCTTTCTGGAAGGAGTCAATCTTCACCTGCTCCTGCAAAGTTCCAGGGACAAATAGGCGTGGTTCAGTGCTTAAGGCAATCAGTCCTTATCAACCCCAGGAACTGGACCCTAGTCCTACACACTAAGGCAGGGGCTGGTACTTGCCCAGCCAAGGAGACTGGTGTGGCCAGTTCTCCCACCAGCTTGCTCTGATAGCAAGGCTCTACCCTAGACACATGAGTACAACGAGAAGAAGCAGAGTAGGGCTGGAGCTAAGGTTCTGACATATTGTAGTGGTACTATATCCCAGTCCCTGACCCCACCAGAGAAGGGGTTGGTGCTTCCCCTGATCATGGAGTTAAGGGCCACATAGTCCATGGGTCAGGGGATCCCTCACTGAGTTGATGTTCTTTCTATTCTGCCAGATTGTTGCCCACTGCCCCAGACTGCAAAGAGGCCAAGTGGGAGGAGGAGGGGTGACTTACAGTTACTATTACTTCTGTATCAGCAAGTTTTTCTTATGAAAGCAGAACCAGCAGATGCAGATATATGAGGTCTTTCTGGAAAAAGTGCAACCATTGTTAATATAATGAGATGGTTTGGGTTATACTGATGTAACCTGACAGCCAAGGAGAGTGGACTGGAATTCACATGCGTGAACAATGACGATTTCACTGTATCAGTCAGTGGGGGTGGTAGATACCATTGAGTGAGCATGTGTACTGTGTGGTCTGAGTGAGTAGAGCAACAAATCTACACCAAATTTTGTGTGAAGCTTGAACATTACTCCGCAGAAGCTATTTGGATGATTCAGGAGGCCATAGTTACAGGCAACTGGTGATTGGCAGCTTCATCACAACATGCCTGCTCATGCATCATGTCTTGTGCAGAGTTTTTGGCGAAATATCAAATCACCCAGGTAACTCAGCCCCTCTACAGTCCAGATTTGGTGCTCCGTGACTTTTGGCTTTTCCTAAAACTAAAATCACCTTTGAAAGGGAAGAGATTTCATACCATTGATGAGATTCAGGAAATATGATGGGGCAGCTGATGGCGACTGGGAAAACTGTGTGAGGTCCCAAGGTGCTTACTTTGAAGGGGACTGAGGTGCATTGTCCTATGTACAATGTTTCTTGTATCTTGTATCTTCTTCAATAAATGTCTATTGTTCATATTACATGGCTGGATACCTTCTGGACAGATCTCATATGTGCTGAGAGACCATTTGTCTTCATTTGTGTTCAAATATTGACACAGATGAGTATTTACAAATATACTCACAAATATTAGTGAGTATATGAGGATATAAGCACTCTCATACATGCCTAACTATACATTCTAGGAACTTTCTAGGGTGAAATCTGATCATAGTTTCTAAAATCATGGTAATACTTTGATCTAGTAATTCAACTTATAATAATTAGATGAACATAAAAAGATGTATATATAATCATACATTATAGTGTGATTGGTATAGTGTAATTGGTATAGTGTAACATACTATTGGTATAGTGAAAATTGGCCAAAAAACCTCATTAAACCTAATCAATAAGAAATTGTGTCAATAATCTCTAATATAGCAATAAAACAATTTCATTGGGTATAGTATTTTTGTGTGTAAAATTATATATATATGTATATGGCAGTATGGGTGGTGTGATTTCTTAGTATATCTGTGGGCATAAATATAAACACATGTGCATTATATATTCCACAAAATATTTATTAATAATGATTTTCTCTGGAGGATGGGAGTAAGGGGGGTTTTATTTTCTAAATTATAATCTTTTGTAACTAGTTTGAATTTCTTACAATAATCATACTGTATTTTAATACAAGACCATACATAGTAAATTCAAATGTAGGAAATCATATTTTTTATGTGTTCTATAATTTTACTTTTTTAATAATGTTATTTTAGTAAATTCCATAAAGAAGTTGGAAAGTAGGAGAATAAATACATCTCAGTCTTCCCGCTGCTGTTATAATAGATTTTCTGAGACTTAATTTTCACACACAGTTGCCTCTGACATTTCAAAACAATATTTTAAAGATGAAAATAAAATGAATGTGAAGTACAAAAATGTTGTCATTGAGTAGCATTATATTTAAAAGAAAACTTGCCTTTCTTGTAAGAAAAGGTGCTGCATTACTGGCTATATAATACTATGCGGCGTCATTCAATTCCTCACTTTTCCCTAAAAGGAATGTATTCAAAGATTGGGTAGAAAGCACACGCCTGTGGAGAAATTTCTTATCTTGTTCGTGCTAAAAATAAGAACTACTCCTGACACCACCCAGCAGGCAGTCCCCTGCTGGAATGCAGGTACCATTTCCCAGAGCCCCGCATCGGACAAGGCAAAACCAGGTTGCTAGGTGATCATGTCTGAACACAGACAGAAACAGAAATACTGTCCAAACCACAAAAATGGTCAACATTTTCTTAGGTTTAACAGTCAATTGTGAGTGGCTGTCCCTTCTTTATCAGTTAAGTCTTTAGCTTCATTTCATTTTTCCTACTTTCTAGATAAGATTTATTAAAATACCCCATCATATGGAACTGGAGAGCATTATGCTAAGTGAAACAAGCCAGACGGTAAGGGACAAATACCATATGATCTCACCTTTAACTGGAACTTAATTAACAAAAGAAAAAAGCAAGCAAAATATAACCTGAGACATTGAAATTAAGAACAATCTGACAGTAACCAGAGGGGAGGTGGGAGGAGATAATGGGGGGAAAGGGGGAAAGGTTTTCAGGAACAATTGTAAAGGACATGTGGACAAAACCAAAGTGGCATGGAAGCAAGGGAAGGAGGAGGGTTTGGCTGGGGTGGAGTTGGGGGGGAGTAGTGGGGAGTAAAAACAGACAACTGTAATTGAACAACAATAAAATAATTCAAAAAATACCCAACCATAGAATTATTCTTCACTTCGTGACGGCATCCAAGCCCGAGCAAAGCCCTGTTGTTTTAAACCTTCCTCTAAATCACCTAGCACAAAACCAGATGCTGAAAGAAGTCTTTCTCACACTTTCACTAAGCTGCCCCATGGTTCACCCTGAGCCGATTTGTCTTCACTCAACAGCAGTACAAGCATGCGTCCCTGGGGGTGGTTGCCGGGAGGACATTGACAATGCACTGGTTTTCAACTGGATACATTTGTCTCTATGCTCCTTCTGGCTCTAAGGTTTTCTCTTTACATAGTCATAATGAAAATGTTAACTTAAACCATTCTTCAATAGCTGGTTGTAGTATTTTCTGGTGCTTCATATCTCCATGCCTTGACATCAAATAGCTGTGTAATACTGAACAAATTATTTGATCTCTTAAACTTCAATTCTTTGCACTGTAAAATCTGGAGAATAATGCTTTTCTGGGAGAAGTTGGTAAGGATTAAATGAGATATAGAAAATATTTAGCACTATTCTGGTTATATAGTAAGTGCTCAGTAAGTAGCACTTGAATGGGCTGTTATTGTTGCTGGTTTCTTTTCTTATTATTGTAATTATATTCAGTTCTTTCTACAAACCATTTTTTCTGTGACTTATCTGGATACATGGATTTATTTATTTATTTATTTTTAATTACTTTATTGTTGTTCAATTACAGTTGTCTGCATTTCTCCCCACCCCTCCCCCCGACCCCAGCCAAACCCACCTCCCTCCCTTGCTTCGGATTTATATTCTCTCCTATACTTAAACTGACTGATTTCTGCTTTATACATCAATGTTTTTTAAAAATGAACTTCTACTTTAGTGTTGCAGCTTAATATGCTTTAGGTCTATTATACTTACCCTTCAGACATATTATTTTAAATGATCTCAGTTTCATAATTTTCATAACCAATTAGTATGTACAACATTTTCAGGTTTTGCATTTTTCTTTTATATTTAAGAATGTAACAGTACCCTGAATATTCCAGAAAAGAATGAAACACTGATACTTCGGGAGGGTTATTTTGAGCTCAGTCCCAATTCTACATGGTTGACTATTTTGCCTGTAGCTCACTGTGATTTCTTCATTGATTCCCTCAGTTGCTTAGGCTATAAAACCTATGCATTTTCCCTAATTCCTTTCTTTCACCCACTAGCAGTAAATTCCTTCAAGTATATCACGACCTGATAATCTGGCTTCATCTCCCTGTGAACCACCGTAGGTCCAATTACGTCCTTCTCTAACGCAGACTATCACAAATGTCTCCAGTTGACTTTTCTGTTTCCAGTATTTGGCCTCCCACCGTATATTTTCTACCCAGTAGATGGGATAAAGTTTAAGACCATAAATCATAATCATTTCACTTCCTGGCTTTCCAATGGTCCTTCAGTAAACCTAAAATAAAATGCAAACTCCTTAAAATGATCTACATGATCTAGCCCTGTCTCCTCTAACTTGTTTTATGATCTTCTTTTTGAAATCCTTATTGCCTTCTCTTTTGATCATTGTTAGTAAGTCCTCTCTTCAGGAAATTCGTTCCTACCACCCATCTAAAATATCCCTCCCCCTAGTCATTTTCAAACACCTTATTCTGTTCTTTTTTCCCCATAGCATCTATCATTACCTGATGTTACATCATTTGTTTGTTTCCTTGGCTATTTCTACCCTTACACTAGAATGTAAAATGTGTGTGGGGGGTGTGGGGGTGGGGCAAGAACAGAAGTCAAAACTGTCACTGAGCATAGTTGGTACTTAATAAAAAATATTCTAACTAAATGAGATGCTTTCCATGTTAAAGGTTTTTGTTCTGATTATATTATTTTTCTTGTGCAAAAGTGCAAAATGAACTTTGCTCAGTTTGTTTCACTTTCTCTGTTTTGCTGATGTTACTTATTTAGAGTCAATTAGTGTTTCCAAGTCCAAAAACAAAATTGTAAATAATCCTGATGTAATATAAACTCATGCAATGTATCACTTGTTCTCAATGCGCTCATATTATTAAATCTTTACATATCATTAAATTTTACATATACAAAAAAGCATCAGTCACTCTACATTTTAGTTAATACATAAACAGATGTAGAAATATGGAAATATTTTGGGTGCAAAGTTAAAAAGGCAAATATTTAACAATAAATTAAAGAAATTCATAATAAAACATAATACTTTCGCCTGCTATTAATTTACCAATCTACTTGTTATTAGAGGAGAACATATGAATGGGAATTTGTTTTTTTGCATCTTATGTTGAGTATAGTCTTTATTGCTCTCATACAGATGATTGAAAAATAACATTTAAAAACATGTAGGACGTTCAGGAAGACTAATAGCAGGTTTAGAATACCAACCAACCTCCCTCCCCTCCTCACCTCGTCAAATCCAGAGGATGATGTAAACCATCAAGGAGAAAAATCTAGGCATGAAGGTGGCTGGGGATATTAATGTTGAAACCATCAATTCCAACAAAGAAAAGTCTGAAGCAATTAAAGTTATTTAAAAACAAATAAAACAGTAACAAACAAAATCAGCATTTTTTCAGTCAAATCCTTTTATTTTCTCTCTGACAGGTAATAATTAGACATTACCTACATTATTTTCTTTACAGTGATATTTCTCTCCGTAATGGTGATGTGTTTTGAATTTATAGCAGAGATTTGAGACCTGCAAACTCCTCACTCCATCCCAGTTCTAGGAGGGGCAGAGAAAAAGATGCTCCTCTACTGAAAGTATCCTAGTTCTGGCCCGGTTACTGCTTCTCCCTCTGTGGGTACCCTGCTTCCCTCTTTATGCAGCATGATTGATCATGATAGATTTGAAATTCATCTTGTTCTTTCTTATTTTGAGCATAAAGAGGCCACCTTCATCTATTCTCTAGCAAAGCTCTTACAAAATGACAAACATGAAAAAGAATGATCACAATGTAAGCCACAAAACCAAGGAATAAATTAATTCAGGTGGAAAACAACAGTATGACCTTGCTGATTTGTGTTGTCCAAACAGCAGTTTCGCAGATCCATCTGTGCACAAAAAAAGGATGTGTTATCAGCTAGAAATTGGCCTAAGAGCCCCACGCCCCATTAGTTTGCTAAGGCAGGTTTGTCCAGAGTTCTTTGGTGTAGGGGATACTGGAAGTGAAGAGAATTAATGCTTACGTAGTAGTGTTACTTTCCATGAACTATCTGGGGTCATTAAAGGCAAATGTTACCTCTCCATTGTTCAACATTAAGGTCTGTTAATGGTGGAATAGACTCACTGCAATGAGGGAAAACTATCGAGGGGGAGGTCTTGAGGCCAAGCTAGCCTAAGGAAAAGATGGGATTGGTGCACTTGAAAGCAATTTGCAGGTTTCAATCAATAGTCAAAGGATGGATGATCGAAGGAGTGCAGCACAAATAACCACTGACAGGAAGTCATATATGTGAGGACATTTCTCTAATTCAAGTCCTCCATTCTATTGCAAAGCAAGGTGCCTGAAATGCAACCTGATAATGAAGTTGAGTCCACCCACTAGATTGGTGGAAAACAAAGATGAAAAGATATAGCTGCATTGTAAACTTGAAGAAGAAAACAATCTGGGTAGAGTTACAGCTGATTACTGGGACGGCCCTGTGAACACATACGAAAAAGTCAAAAACACTAAAATGCTCTGATTGTCTTCATACCTTCAGGCTACTTGGATGACTGAATGGATAATGGAAATATTATTAATCAGGCCTTGAGCTTAAATGCTAATATTTACATTACTTTTTAAACTTGGATTTGCGCTTCAATGACCTGCCTTGATTCTTTATGACAAATAGCAGTGCTAGAGAAACCTGTTCTCATTCAAAGATGAGTACGAGGGAAAGACAAAGCAAGGGACAAATGAAGGAAGCAATGAAGGAAATTAAGAACGTGGTACCTGTGCAAAAGTTCTGTGGATCAACAAAAAGGAAATTGGCAAAGCATTCAAAAAACTTTTTTAAAGAGCATTCTTTTGAATATCACATACTTAACAGGATTTTTATAAACATAGTTACATTTTAATTCAATTCTAGAATTATAGGATAGTATCACAAGGACTTTTTTGTTTATATATCATAACAACATTGTCATAACAAATAAAATTTTGTGTCTTTTATTCTTTTTTCACATTTAAAAATGGGAAATTTTACCAATGTGTGTATAAGATTAAAATTTTTTTAATTTACATATAATGAGACAAATCTATGTAAATATTTTATTAAAATTCTATTTTAAACATTTAGCAGAACTTGAGTAGTACTCTCAACTGTGGTTACTGTGGTCAGACTTGAAATAGTTATTTCTTGGCACAGGTGGCAGTCCCAAGAGTAGGTTCACACTGCAATAACTTATTAAGCTGTATACTGGTGATTCGTAGACTTTTCTACATAGATGCTATCTTTCTATAGGCAATTATTTTTCAAAAAGTTTTAAGTAATTTTCTATTGCATCGGTTCTTTGCTTTTTTTTTTCTATAAAAATTTACATAATTTGGGCAATCAGCTAGGCATGCCAGGTACCCTAGGTAGCCTTGGAAACAAAAAGACACACAAAACAACACATCATGATGTGTGTGTGTGTCTGAGTAACAACTTCTCTCTACAGCAAGCCCTGACTCATCTGTCTTACAAATACAGATAATGGTAGCTCATTACTGACTATCAACAGTACACACTAGTAAACTCTACAGTGAAAATACCACTCTAAATTCAGATCCATCCTCGAAGACCATGAAAGGGAACACCTTCAGAGCAAATCTTGCAGAAGAAGATAAACTAGAGTGAGCAGTACTATTTTTTGTTGTCCTTAAAACAAGTCATCTATTGAAAATGACTAGTTATAAAAACTTGTATTAAAAAATATTTGGAATGAAATAACATCACCAGAAATTCCTTTAGGATTTGATGAAGAGACATTAACAGTGATTTGCATAGCCATTTATGTTACTTAATGAATAGATTTGGAATTAAAATTAGATTTATTTAATCCATTAAATATCATCTGTTTCTATTCCAATTGAAGCTGGAGCTCATTGCTTAGATATTTATCATAAATAGTAACAGTGAAAGTTCTTGGTCACTGGGTGATACAAGACATTTTTATCCTTTTGATTTTGTCTGTGCCTTAAGTACAAACAGACCTATTTATTATCACGTGGGAAATCTGACAGGGTTTGATCACCCTGTCAAACTTAACACTTTTCCCCAAGTATTATTTATATTATATCATATAGATGTACTTTTTTCCTTTTTATTGATGAAAATATTTTATTTTTAATTATATTTTATTAATTATGCTATTACAGTTGTCCTGATTTTTCCTCCTTCTCCCCCTCTGCCACCCTCCACCCAGTGCCCCCTATGCCCTCAGGCAAACCCCCCACCATTGTGCATGTCCATGGGTCATGCGTATAAGTTCTTTGGTTACTCCACTTCCTATGTTGTAGTTTACATTCCCATGGCTATTTTGTAACTACCTATTTGTACTTCTTAATCCCTTCACCTCTTCACTCATTCTTTCCTATCCCCCTCATCTAGCAACCATCTGGTAACTAACTGCTTTTCTCTTGCTGCTTTTAAGAGTCTCTGTCTTTAACTTTGGGCATTTTAATTATGATGTGCCTTGGAGTGGGCTTCTATGCATCTATCTTGTTTGGGACCCTCTGTGCTTCCTGTAATTGCATGTCTATTTCCTTCACCAAATTAGGGAAGTTTTCTTTCATTATTTTTCAGATATATTTCCAATTTCTTGCTCTTTCTCTTCTCCTTCTGGCACCCCCATGATGTGAATGTTGGACCTCTTGAAGTTGTCCCAAAGGCTGTTTATATGATCCTCATTTTTTTTATTCTTTTTTCTTCTTGTTGTTCTGCATGGTTGATTTTTGCTTCCCTATGTTCCAAATCATTGTATGATTCTCAGCTTCATCTACTTTACTGATTACCTGTAAATTGTTCATTTCCATCAGTATAACCTTCATTTCTGCCTGTTTTTTTTTATGCCATTGAAGTAATCACTGAGTTCCTTGAGCATCCTTATAACCAGTATTTTGAATTCTGCATCTGATAGGTTGCTTATCTCCATTTTGTTTAGTTCTTACTCTGGAGTTTTGATCTGTTCTTTCATTTGGGCCATGTTTCTCTGTCTCCTCATTTTGGCAGCCTCCCTGTGTTTGTTTCTATGTATTAGGTAGAGCTGCTTTGACTCCATGTCTTGGTAGTGTGGCCTAATGTAGTAAATGTCCTAGAGGGCCCAATGGCACAGCCTCTCCTATCACCCAAGGTGGGTACTCAAAGTGTGCCCATCATGTGGGCTGAATACACCCTCCTTTTGTAGTTGAGCCTTGGTTGCTGATGGGAGGGATTTACTCAGGCCAGTCAGCTCCAAGGACTGGCTATGACCACTGGCCACCAACCTCCACTGTCCATGGAGGATCAGCTGTGCAGGGGCAGGGTGGTGGTGCTCCGACATGGTCTGTAGCTCTCCACTGGTGGTATTGGCCCTGGGTTTTGCTGGGTGGTACAGGCCAAGGTCAGCGCCCAGTTGTATTTTGCCCAGGGCACCCTGCCTAAACTGTATAATAATCTGAGATGGCTGCTACTTGTGCTGGGGTTGGAGAGTCCCAGGCAAAGCCCAGCTGTGAATCTAATCTAGCTGCAGCTAGGGTTCACTGAAGCCAGCTGTTGCTTGTTTGATAGGATTTAGGAGCTATATCCAGCCATTGTTATGGAAAAGCAGATTGGGTGGGCCTGTAAATTGGGTGGGACAGAGCCTCTGTGGATCTCCAAGGTGGATCAAACTGTGTTAGCCAGGTTGATGGACTCTCAGATATGTCACCAGCTGGCTGGCTCTGTGGGGGGAACATTTAGCAAAGGGACAATGGCCTCTACTCACCTTAATGCCAAATACCTCAATTTCTTCCTGTATATCACTCGTGTTTTTTAAGTTGCTACCCTGGTGCTAGAGATCAGAGGGAATGAATCTGAGTATGTGAGTCTGTGTGGGGGTTCTTTAAGAGGAACTGCTTGGGGGTCCAGAAGTTTCTTCCACTGGCTCAATCCCTGATGGGTTTTGCAGCCAGAAGTTGTGGGGACTTATCTGCCCAGCACTGGAATCCTGAGCTGGAGGGCCTGGTGTGGGCTGGGACTCCTCGCTCCCAAGATATCCCTCCTGAGTTTTTATACATGTGGGTGAGGGAATAGTTCATTCCTTGTCTGTGCCCCTCCTACCAGTCTGAAAGGATGGATGTGGTTTCCTTAATTCCATAGTTGTCAGACTTCCATTCAGCTCTATTTCTGACATTCCTGATGTTTGTTTTATATTTTAGTTGTAATTTTCATGTGGTTGTGCAAGGAGGCAACCCATGTTTGTTTATGCTGCCATTTTGACTGGAAGTCCTAGATGTATTTTTTTTAGTCTTAGCTCTTCAATTACTTTTGTTCCTCTAAATTTGACTCATTTATTTCTGCATTCACAATTTTTCCAATTTGTACTCTTCTTTTTGTTTTTTTAAACTCTGCCTTAAGGGAAAACAGTTTCCACTTTTAGGCTTTCTAAGCAATAGCCATTGATTTGTATGCAAAAGTAAAAAGCAAACCAAATATTCATCATCAGTAGCTTCAAAGTACTTTGTAGGCAATATAATATTTATTTATTTATTTAATTTTTAGAATAGTTTCAGGTTCACAGCAATTCTGAGCAGAAAGTACCAAGTTCCTATATGCTCCCTGAACCCCACATGAACAGCATGCCCACCATCGACATTGTGCATCAGAGTGGTACAAATGCTATAGTCAGTGAACCAACACGGCCCCCTCATTATTGCAGTACACTATTCTCAACTGAAAAGGTCCTGTGCATTTCAATGTTGCTCTGTTTCTTCAGGCAGCTTAAATATTGTTGATTGAGAGAGAATGCTATACAGTTTCAGAATCTCTGAAAACACCTCTGGTTCAGTGAGGCACAGGATTCCAAACACTACCAGCTGTAAGTTTTAAAGCACTAATCATATCACACTGGTCAACAAAACAGAACTTTGTAAAATAATAAAATTTTCCTTATGCATTCCATTTTGTTTTTATTTATATCTTATTTGCATAGTACTCTGTTTACACAGCAGTGTTACCTCATCTGTTAAGCATTTGTACATTATTGTACTGTAAAATGATCTCCATAATCAGAACCCTGAAACTCGCCGGCACCCTAAGTAATCAAAGACAGACCAAATATAATCAGTCTGCTGTACTTTCAAGTCCAGAGGAGTGTAGATTTTTTTAAAGCATTAGATATTGGTTTAAACAAGGCAAAACAACAGTGGCAGCAGCAACAACAAAATAATCACTGTCCTGGTTGCCATTATTTATGCAGAAATTGCAATGAACTATTTCAAACTTTCTCGGTACTTTTATGTTCAAAATTACAACTTTATTGCATAATTTTTCCCTTTATACTTTATTTCATTTGAATTTTTGTTTACAAAATAATAGATTATAGCCTACAGAGATTAGAGGCTTTAAGATATGAAGTAAAACTTAATTATTGAGTAGGCTGATGGACTAAGGGTTCACCTAAAGGCAATATGCCTTTATCATTTCCTAAATCTGAAGTGGTTGCAACTTTTACTTTACCTCACTAATTCAAAAATAAATTGGCTGCGTGGGTTTTAAATAAATACAGAGAGTTTGAGAGCACACTGTAGTTAATATAAATACCCAAATCAGAGGAAGCATCCTCTCCCAGTGAAGATGACATGGCACATGGGAGAAGATTGGTAACAACGCAGCCCAGGACAGTGCAGATCAGGAAGCTGAACAGGGCCTTAGCCTCATCTGCGAGAGTCAATGCTAACTGGTCAGGAAGGGCTGGAAGTTAATCACCAGGCAATTTTGGTTTAAATGCTACTTTATTGTCTCTATGTTTACGATTGTGTTGCCTATTGTCAGTTCAGGGATAAGTTTCACATAGCAGGGCCTAAGGCTAGGATGAAAGTGCTATGCCTCATTATGGACTTCGCAAACCCAAAGCAGCAAAATAGGAAAAAGTGAAAAAATGGGCAAAGAAAAATGAGAAGCATTAGGGAGTGATATTTGACTATGCTGGCAGCCACTTTACTAAGAGCTAAAACGAGACATGACATATTTCTTGGAGGTGAAACGTGCTTGGCCTGGGAGACTTTTTTCAATGGCTGCAAGGCAAAAACACACATCAAAGCAGTCCATGGAAGAGAGAGGATCGATCTGCCTAGCTCCCTCCTGACTACCACTACCTTTAATTTCTGGGTTTCATTTCATCATTTGGTTCCTTCTATGGTTGTTTGGAACACCGGATCTCAATCCCTGTGGTACCATGTGTCAATCAATCCCAGAAGTAGTGGCAGGAATTAGAAACTCGAGTCAGCCTGACTGTACTAGAGAGCACGGGAAAGGACCCCACGCCCCCCAGGTAAGAGATTGGTTGGCCCTAGACAGCAGAGACCCCATCATGGCTTTGGTTGCGAGTAAAGGCAACTGAGTCAGAGAGAAACAGTGGAGGGTTGAGGGCACAGGTGGCAAACACAAGGCCCGCGGGCTGAATCTGGCTCTCCACCTTGTTTTATCCGGCCCAGCACCTTGTTTCTACCCAGTGGCAGTGCCAAGCTCTCACTTAACTGTTAAGAAGTAGTTACATTTATACAGTCCTAAAATTACATCCGGCCCTTTGAAGGCAATGGTGAGGCTGATGTGGTCCCTGGTGAAGATGAGTTTGACACCCCTGGTTTAGGGAATTTGAGGAGGTGGGTAAGACTTATATAGATGGAAATAAAAAACATAGGGAACACTTTAGTTTGGTTAATTTGTAGAGGGTTTATTGCCAGTGGGATTTATTTAAAAATCTTATTCTGTAAAGGTGTGGTTGAGTGGTAGAGGGACCAAAGACTAAAGGTAAGTTACTCAGAGACAGTAACAACGAAGCTGCCACCACCCAGCCTGAAGGGACATGGGAAGGAGCTGTTAATCGAATCTGGAAGAAGATGATCTTGGAGACAGAACACCTTGAGAGGAGAAATGACCTTAATTAAAGCACACAGGCACACAAGGCAGCCCCATATCTCCATATTCTCTCCTGCTGGAGCTCCCTGGGAGCTGGATCCAAGCAGAAGCCAGAGAACTAGGGAGTCCTCTGATGCAGCCCACAAGATTCAGCTTCCCCTTCTCCAGGGCACAGAGCAGGTGGAAAAGGGTGGAAAGTAGACAGAAAGGAACAAATAAAAGCTATCTGAAATGACTTGTTAATAAACAGAACTTGCTATTTTGTAACATGAAATTATCAAAATGAAATTTCCAAGTAAAAGAATTCTTCAGGCTTTTTACAACCCATGGCACCTCCTCCTTTTAAACTTCCCTGCTAGTCCAGTGGTTCTCAAGTTTTACTGAGTGTCAGAATCACTTAGAGGGCTGGTTACAGCATAGGCAGTGATGGGGAGCAGATTAGGGGGTAGGCTGTACATGCAGAGACCCAGTTTCTGATGGAGTAGGTCTGGGGTGGGCCCAAGAATTTTCTTTCTTAATTAGTCCCAGGTGATCCCATTGCTGCTCGTTTGGATCCACACTTTGAGAACTACTGCACTTGCCTGTCATAAAAGCAAGCCTCAAATGCCCACACATATTGTTTGAAACAACTACTCAGATTTCTCTTTGGCCTTCCGGCATTTCTTGCCTGCTGCTCCCCGCTCCCTCCCCAACCACACACACACCCCTCCTGCCTACACACAGAGTTTGGATCCCTGTTTATTTTTGCTTGAGATGGTTGTGAATCCACGGCCTTCTTGAACTCACCGACTTTAATCCCTGCTTCCTGTCTTTTTTGTCTAGTCATTGACCTTGAATACATTTGGATTTTCACTTTCCTATACTGTTTCTGGTTTAGTTCCACTGCTAAGGCTCTGCATCTCCTCTTCTTTAAGATAATGGCCCCGTTTTCCTCTTTTCAAGTGGGTTCCAGTTCCCAAACTTTCTAAACCCCATTGTGCTCACTCCCTTCTGCAGCATCCATTCAGAGCTTTTTTTCTCACCTCTGGGACAAGAAGTTGCCAGTAACTGAACAGTGTGGACCCTGATCACAACCAGCAGATGCAATCACAACACTAGGGTACAAAATGAGAAGACAAACATGTAACACACACTCCACGTAATGCAGGTTGAAAGGATTGTTTCTAAGACTGGGTGTTTTACATGGTGTGTGAACAGTTTGCTTACTTGTTTTATCAGGCAGGTTAAGCTGGAAGCAGTATGTAGGAGGGAGGGGAAAATGAAGAGACCAAAGGCTCTTTAGAAGTTTAAAAAAGAGAAATATCTTCCAGCTAGAATGTTTAATGTGTCTATAGTTTGTGTGATGACATTCTTTTTGGAAATCGGGGATAACAGGGAGAAAAAGTCATTACTTTGTGTACTAAGAAGATGAAGTTTTCCACTGGGAAAGATATTAGCCTACATAACAATCTTGCCGATTGCTAATGTTGGAGGGATGAGGCTCTCACCACCAGTGAGCAGTTTGAAGGTTCCTGTTCTGCTTTTCCTCTCCCAGCTCCAGCTGCAGAGCATGTACCTCTGCTACTGTGTGTGCCCTTCCGCTACTCTCACGCATGCGAGTTTGGCCCTTGCTGTCCTGGGTGTGAGAGCATAGTGCGTTGACCGTCTTTACATTTTCTGATACGTAGCCGTTCTGCTTAAACCACGTTGTTCAACAGGCCACGGCATGTTCAAAGTCATGATGATGTCCCTGGTGGCCCTGGAATTAGTTCTGAAAGTGGAGTGTTAAGAGTCAGCATCTTGTCCTCATTGCTGTATTTATAGCCTCCTGGGGGGTGAGGGTGAAGCGGACCCTAAAATTTGTGTTTCAGCTCATAGATGCTTAACACAACAATCTTTGAATTAAAAAAAAATTCTAGCATGCCATTCAATTATTGGTTGGATTGAAAGTCATCTGCCCATTTTTGTATATTTTAAAACTTAATTTGATATTAGTGTTGATTTTGCTTTAACTGTGGTTTCTTAGAATTAAATTTATCTTCCATTTTCTTGGGCATACAGAATTCCTGCTATTAATAGAACTCCAACAAAGGTTTTCTAACAGGAAATCTGTAAAAGGAAGATGTCATCAAACACTGCAGGAAGGAACTTCGTCTAACTATCACATCTTGTTTTAGATGTGGTGGATCACGTTGTAACTCACTGGGTCTCTCACTTGAAAGCTTGACCTAGGCAGTCCACAGATAGTAGTGCTGTTTCTCAATCCTGTCAAAATTAAAAATTTGAGAAAACTGGAACATCTGGTCACTCCCAAAACTTCAGGTGTCTGATTCTTTCGGAAGTGCCCCACCCATCAAAATCACTGACACTCCTTGTTTTTCAAAATGCTGCTTAATCCCAGTCATGCAATATGTTTGGCCATAATGGAAAATTCATAATATTCAACTGGTGTCTGATTGCTAAGAGTTAGTCTACTTTTCCCCATTTCAATAAAATAGCAAAAAAGCAGGGATTTTTCAAAACCTTTGTTTCATGATGATCATATTAAGTTAACATATCTTTTGACACTTGTTTTACATGAAATGAAAAGGCAATTTTGAGTAAAAGTAATTTGAGAAATGTTACAGTTGGTTTAAGAAGAGAAAACATATAAAGTAAAACTGATTAAGGAGAGACACGTGAATTCTGAATAATAAGAGTGAAACAATCCTTTTATGTTCCAAAAATGAGAGAAGCAAGAGAGTAAAAATGAAAGATTATTAAACATTAATTAAAGTCCCTAGAAGCAAATACATATGGACTTATTCTCTTTTAGAGCAGAAAAAAGGATTATAGAATGTTTAAATAGACTGTCTTCTTACTTTTAGTATAAAATGTAAAAGATTGGATTGAAGAAAACATTGGAGCATTTATTATATGCCTCTTGACGCTCAGACCCATTTTTGCCCTTTCTCCCCTCCGTTCTCTATCACAGATAACTACATTCCCCTGGCTTCCATGCCCCCTGGCCTCTCATTGGTTTAGTCACTGGGAGGTACTGGCAGAGGTACTTGTTGGGTATCTTGTAGAATGTCCCTCTGTAGGTATTTGTCTGATGTTTTTCTCCAGATTAGACTGGATATTGAAGAGGAAGACTGCAAGGATAAAATGCCATTTGTACCATCTCATATCGAGGGTGCATGTTGTCAGCATGATTGGTCACTATTGATGTTGACCTTTGTCACCTGGCTGAAGTATTTGTCAGTTTTCTCCATTATAAAGTTGCTCTTGCCCTGTCCCCTTTCATACTGTGGTCTTTGGAGGGAAGGCACTATGTGCCATTCCAATTAAGGAGTGCGGTGCTCTGTTGCTTTAAAGCCTATAATATTGGCAGTCCATAGGATTAAAGGAAGTGCTACTGCTTGTGCAAGGGGGTGGCCAGCCTCAGTCTGCTCTAGAGAACAATTTGTGCCCTTCCTGGTGGTGAGCTATTTCTCCAATTTAATGTAAATGAATTACAGTATGTGTGCGGCTTATACCGCTATCCCTTTGCACCAAAAGCAGTTATTGCTTTCTCTAATTCAAATTTTAAAAAATCATAAATAAGCAAAAGTTGTCACTATTTTCCTGCAAATTAGGGATAGTCATTACATGACACAGCATAAAAATGGGATATCAGAGTCATGCAATGTTTAAAACCTCAGATTTCTCTTTCCTGGAAAGGAACTACAAGAATAATTAAGTATTCATATGATAGAATTTGTCCCATGTTCCTCATACACATAGGTGATTAAAAACCCTCAATAGTACAAATATAACAGGCTCAGATCAAACAGCTGTGTCAGATCCATTGATACTGGATACAGATCCAATAATACTGGAATTAAAACCTAAAATTACACAGTTTAGTCTTCTAAAATTAGGGAGAAGGGTGGGATGGTCTTGAGCTTCTTAGCTGTTATAAAGACTGTCAGTTAAAGCAGGCATAACACGATGCCACCACAGTGAATGTGCCATCATTAGTTTGGGGAATAAAGAGCTTTCAGTCAGACGAATTATTCATAGTGCTTTAGAAACACTTTTTTATTCTCATTCAATTGCAGTTGTCCCCTTTTTTCCCCTGCCCTGCCCCGCCCCCCTCCTACATTCAGTCCTCACTGCCCCCAACCCCTGCCCATTGTCCTTGTCCACCGGTCCTTTATACAAATGTTTTGAATGCAATAACCCTTTGGGGGTATATTTTGTACCTGTTAATGGAGTCTAACAATCTTAGTTGCCAGGTGCACTAGAGAGTAGCATAGTAATGAAATGTTGATGTAAAGTAAAAATACCTCCTGTTAAATTTTGCATGTTACAATGCTGGGCATTGAGTCCTCATTCAACAAATACCTACTGAGCAGGTATAACAGGCTGGACATAGGTGTGGCAGTGCTATTCAAGACACCAGTCCTTCGTGAGACAAAACAGAGACCGAGGCACAGTTACCTTCGTCAAGAAAGGCTTGCTTATATTTTGGGTACCCTGTTGTATTTCCTTAAATATTTATGGCATATATTTTTACATTGGGTTTCCAATAATTATAATATAAGAAGTGCTTGAGAATCTAATTGTCTGAAAGTTGTTTCTTCCAAGTCTCATTTGGTGATTCCAGCCTCATGTTTACTACAATCTTAAACTGTGAGATTTGTTTGGCGGATCTTCATCTAGGGAATTCTGCAAAGCCTGGTTTTATAGAGACATTTGTTTTCCCTTCTTTCTTGAACTCAACATTGCTGTTGATCTGAGATCTCATCAATTAATTCATTAGTTTATATGTATAGAACCAACCAGAAAGTGCAAGTTCAAATATTAGAACTGTCCAAAGGATACAATTATGGTTTAATTTCTGAAGGGAATTATTACTCTCTTCAGAGCACAGGCTTAGACAGACAGCTTTCCCTGACTTCTGCTAATGCTTATTTTTCCTTGACTCTCCCCTCAACTTTTATGTTAAAGATACAACGTTTTATAACTTTAGGGTCCTGGCTTCAGTCATGTTCAGTTCCAACTTATGCGCATGGTTCTATATCCACATCTTTCATTCTCTTTGTGTTCATTAAAATACAAGGACCAGCACTGGTGAAGGCTCTTGGGAGACTTGAGGCCCCAGCTATGCTACTCTGCCATCTTCCCCATTTTTGACCCCCGTGACTTCCCTGTTCTCTTGTGCTCTCACATAGGCATTTCAAATCATTTTTACTCTACTGTATTCATCATTAATGATCTTTTTCAGTGGGAGAGTAGTTTTAGAATACCCAATTCACAGCACTCCTCCAAAGGGAAACTCACATATGCTTTCCTCTGATTTTCCTCTTTTACATCTTGAAGAATACGAAGGAGACAAGAGGTGTCCTTGCTTTGTAAGTACTGCACGCTAGCCGCTTGCTTCGTGTCATTGCTTTAAATCATATTCTTCTCATTTGATGAGTGTTGATGCTCACTAATTTTTTAACTGTTGGGTGATAATGAACAGATGCTTTCACAGGATATATTATGCTTTAAAGCATAAGTAAGCATTTCACATCCCCAGTACATGCATTAGGACACTGGGTCAAAGGGTCCGTTGCCAGCCTTTTTTTCTAACTCCCATGTTTAATTTTCTTTGGTGTCATTATTTCATCTAAATTACCTTTGCATAGTTCAAGAATCAACACTTTGAGAGAAATTTTTTATTGTTTATAGCAATTATATTCTTTTCTGCTCAAATAAAAGACACGTTGTGCCCATTTGACAACCTGATTATTGGATAGTAATTGTGCATTAAAAAGTTATCAAGTTCCCCCCCCAATTGGGATATTCAAGACCATTAAGTTATTCAGAGGATATTCCTCTTGGGGGGAACAACTTTATCCGAGCAGAGGCTCTTTTGAAATAACTCAAAATTTTAAACATTATAACAAATAAATTAAGGCAAATGGTATAGTGATGAAAATATAACCAGTATGAATTGTGTGTATATAGGTTGATCGATAGATTTTAGTAAATACTGCTGTAATAGTCCACTGAAATTCAATATTAAGATGTAAATTATTGCCTGGTGTAGCAGACTCTTTTGCTGCCCCCAAGAGAAAGCAACATACATTTCTGTGAAAGACAGGCTTACAGACTGCACAGCTGTTTGGCCCTTCATTTTGCAGTGGCAATGTAGTCATGTAACAGCAGGAACAGCCGTCTGAAAAGTACAGTACTTTGGGACAGGCTCAGCGGATCTCTGTTGTTTTAGACAGAATAGTAAAACTTCTTTGTTTCATCTCAAATTGAGAATATTTACATTTATCTAATTCTTTAGAACTTGAGAGAATTGATTTGTTATTGAGAAAAGAAAACCTTAGAGCATAAATAGATTGATAAACTAATATTCTATTTTGCTGTCCTATGTAGTCAACATGGACCAATGTGTTATTTTTAAAATAATTTTAGTCCTTATATTTCACTAAAAATGTAAAAATAATGAATACATCCAATAAGTGGTAAATTCTTCAAATTTAGATATAGAATACATTTTTTTCTACTCAAAAGGCATTCATAGTTGGAGTGGAGCCATCGTTCATAGAACATCTTGATATCTCAATTTGTTACTGAGTCAGTCAGAATAATATTTCTAAATGAATTTTCCAGGGGCACCCTATACAAAATTATATATAAGTTAGTTATTAATAAATCACTTCTCTAAATAACATATTAAAACCATAACTTAATTATAACTGCATTAAAATTTCTTAATTTCTATTCTTATAGTGCATAACTATTCTTAGAAACATGAAAAAAGAGAAATATTAGATAATTGTTTTTTAAGTCTTTTAAAAAGTCCAGATTTCTTCATTTGCATATTATTGGGAACTCTTCATGGATATACCAAGTAACACTAAACATAAACACATCTTCTTTAATTATAAAAAATTAAATTATGACAGTACATATAATCAATCCATCTTTTACAAATGATAACATTTTCCAAGTCTCCTGAGAAATTTGAATTTTGGTGATTAGTAGGAAAATAAGAAAGCAAAAGTTCAGAAATAAAACACTTATTTTGAACAAAACCCAGATCTGTTACCTATCTTGCACTGTGATTTTTTAAGTTATCTAGTTGATTCAAATATCTCTTGCTTCAATACATTTTAAAAGAGGAATGTAGAGATATATTTATCATCCAGCTCTCTGGCAGTCCACTAAGAAGATGAATGGGGTACTGTTTACACTGTAATGACAACCATTTCATCTAAATGAAAGTAGCCCAAATTGTATTTTTCTCAGAGCTGGGTGGTGAAGAGCATCATTCATTGTTAAGTGTATAACTTATTTTTCTCTTAGATGCTAAGTAAAGGGAGATACAATTTTGGGAGAGAGAAAGGAAACTTGTGACTAATATCTACCTTGTGACTAAAGCCAATTACGATCAATCAGAAAATTAATACCTAATGTTTGAGCTTCTAATGTACCAGACATCATTATACATTAAACATACTAATTTATTTAATGGTCACAAATACTGGTATTCCCATAGTACAGATAAGGACACCAAATAACAGAGAAATAACATGACCATTATCCACAAAAGTAATACTTACGGAATTAAGACTCAAATTTGGGTAGTCTTGCTCCAGAGTTACGATGCCCTTAACTATGATGCTCAATTGTTTTTATAACAAATGTCACTTTTATCAATATAACCATGTGCTGATGACTTATATCCGTCTCACCTGTCCTGATGTTTTAAAGCATTTATTTGCTCAATCAATGTGCACAACACCTACTTTATGGTCAATAGCCATTCTAAATGCTAAGGTTTCAAAGGTGATTAAATCAGGACCCGTGTAATGAAGGAAGAACACAGGTGGATGCATAAGAACATGGGTTTGTTTGTTTCCACTGCATTCAACACACAGCTTTAGGGGAATGAGGAATAAAGTTTTGGACTCATTTGTTTGGCTACCTCACTCCATCATGGAGGCCTTATCCCTCCCATGTCATGCTGGCTGTGTTGTTGAGCCCCAAACATAGAGCACCTTCTAAGGTTTATGACAAGCAACTGAAAAAGCCCCTCCCATTGCTTCTGTGTGCAGTTGTGCAGGCTGCTACAGTACAGGGTGGCCCTGGTCGTGCTGAGTCCAGTTCTCCCTGCTTTCTCACACAGCCTGTGTTGCTCTCATATAGCCAAGTGAAGAACTGTTTCCACACTTCCCTCAGAGTTCCCTAGCTTCCTGCTTTGCTCATGCTGTTTCCTTTATCTAAAGTACCTAATCCTCTCTATTCCCATCTCCACATGTCCAAATGGTACTTATTCTTTGAGACCTAGCACAAATGCCATATCCTTGATGCTTCCGTCTGTGATAATCTTTTCTCTTTTCTAGTTACATGTTTACCTTGTGCTTTGCTCCTCCATAACATCTGAAAAGGAAGTTTTCCTGAGTTTAGAAATAGTGTTTTATGTATTCATCTAAATAAGCCTACCCACTTTCCCCCACTCCTCCAAAGTACTATCACATGACGACTTTACTAATGGTAGAGAGTCAACAAATATTAGGTTGAATGAATGAAAAGAGACTTTTAGAAAGACAAGGAGATAGGCTAATTTGGAGAGCAAAGTAGACAGTTTTCTTCCCAGGGCTGCTAGGGAGCTAGGTAACTAGATTGAATTGGGAGTTAGATTCACAGGCTCTTAGAACTTGAAGAACAGTAGTTGACGCCCTTCGTACTACATATAAACCCCCTGAAACTCCTGAGGAACTGAACTGACCAAACTGAGCCAAAGTCTAGGACTCCTGATTTCCATTCTGGTGTCGTAGTTAATTAACGAACATTTTATTTTTTAACTTTACAAACACTATTATAGAATGATAGATTTTATACTTTAGATGTTCATGTAGACATTATCCATAAAAATTCATTTTTACAGAGAAATATCCCCATTTACCCCAAATATTATATATAATCTATTTCACTTATTATTCTATACCCTTTTCTCCATGTTGATACATAATTCAAGCTTTTTTCATTGAATTCCATTGAATTTATATTCCAGATTGCTTCTGATTTTCCACTGTGTAGTTAATACAAAGAAATAACTTTGTTTGTAGTGTTTATTTCTTTTGAAATATTTCTGATGGATATATTTCCAGGAATTAGTTTATTAAGTCTAAGTGTATAAACATCTTTTATTGTCATTTATGTGTATTGTCAAACTGTTTTTTTCAAAAGGATTGTGTTAAATATGCTACTTTCATAACAACCTGACAAGTACATATTCTTGCTATTTAAGTGGGACAATTGTACTTGAATGTTGTCTTAATATGCATTTTTCTGATTATTAGCAAGTCCTTTTCTTTACTTGTTCTAATTGTGTGAATTTATCTCTCCTTTGCCTTTAGTTTTTTCTTAACATAAATATAAGTGTTATCATAGATTCAAATTTTTAAAAAATCAATTTGGGGATTTTTACCCATCAAAAACATACTTTGTAGCCCTGGCTGGTGTACCTCAGTGGATTGAGTGTGGGCCTGTGAACCAAAAGGTTGCTGGTTTGATTCCCAGTTAGGGCACATGCCTGGGATGCAGGCCAGGTCCCCAGTGGGGGTTGCTTGAGAGGCAACCACACACTGATGTTTCTCTCCCTCTCTTTCTCCTTCCCTTCCCCTCTCTCTAAAAATAAATAAATAAACTTAAAAAAACCCCTATCATATAAAAAACAATTGAATCAGAAAATATTGGGTCAAAAATACCACAATTATGATTATGTTCTTTCCTACCTGCTTTCCCTTATATTACCTTCCCACTAGTCACTTGGTTCATTTCTTTTTCTTTCTAGGGGCCAGATTCTTTTTATTTTTACAGTTGTGCCTTCTTGGACCTGTTCCCCCAAGCTGCCATGTGGTCAGCAATGTTTGATCCTTCCTCTGTATCACAATATATCAGTCTATTCTCATATTGTGTAAGAAATATTTCCGAAGGTGGGGTACAGGGGTGAGCTATCCTTGGTGGAATACATGATAATTTTAAATGGCATGTAGACAAACTGTTTTAAAATTTAATTCTTATTTTTCTTTTTAATGTGTATTAATATGCACCATCTATTTATATCTAGTTACACTGACTTTATACTTATGTGAAGAATATACCAAGTGATATATAATGATATATGAATATGTATATACTTTTTTAAAAGATGAACTTCCATTCCTGTCACATGTAAAAGAAGTCAAAGGTAGACAAGTAAGAACTAGAAAGGAAGTTTTCCAGAGCAGTCAAGGGTTCAGGTTCCTTTGGCCCTGCTTTCTCTGCCCTTCTCAGAATGTGGCTTCCACCCACCACACAGGATGGCGTTTCCGGTTCCACCATATTTACATTAGCAGAGAGAAGGGCGGGTGGAAGTGCCATTAACTGAGCTAGGGAACATGCTTTAGGGAGCAGACCATGAGTCTGGTTTTAGACATGTTGAATTTGAGGTTGACATAGAGTCAGCAATTGAAATGTCAAGTTAGAGTCAGAAACTCTGAAGAGAGGCCTAGACAAAATATAAATGTTCGGATCTCCTTATACACGGTAATTAAGGCCACTGGTGTGGGGGAGAATGTTTGGAAATTGAGTTCATAGCAAGAGGACTGAGCGCGGCACTGAGCCTTCAGTGGCAGCTACATCAAATGGCATTTCTGACGACACTGGGGAATAGGGGAGAATCAGGACCATATTTCTCCCCATGTGTTGTTTTATAAGACACGGCAAATAATTCATAACTTGATGATTATCATGACAAATGTTATGTTTCTTTTCATTTTTAATAGATTTCTTGCAAGCTAGACATTACCTCATTGTCTCATCAAAAGCATTGCTATGATTCCTATTCATTTTGATAATCAATTAAAATGAATAGATTGCAGAGTGGTGTTCCACAATTATTATCTTTTTTGCACTTTGATTTGAGGATCTTAGATTAAATTCAGAATGTCTTTCTTTTCTGTAAACTAACTTATTTTTCTCAGCCCTGCCTCCTATTAGTTATATGTTTACAGGCTTTGTCTTTTTTCCCCTGTGACTTTCTATGCCTTGTGTATCCTGATAAACTTCAGAGAAGTGGGACTGGTTTCTCCACCTTAAACTTGGCACAATGTTGGGAGATACTCCCCTTTCTAGGTCCGTTCTGGGTCCCCAACATAGTCATAATCCAATTTAAATGTACACATCTGAATCTACAGCTTTAATCCAAGACTAAGGAAACTACTGTAAATGATATCTCCAACCAGCTTTTTCCTGTATCCCTCACTTACCAGTGATTTGGTCAGAGAAACATAATAGTGAGAGAACTGAATTCCAGTTCCAGATGCTGCTTTGTCATTTAAAACCTACCTCTGTAATCTTGGACAAGCGTAGACTGTAAAAAAAATATACACCATTGCTTGACAAACCTAATGTACTGTGTGAGGATTGGACCTGATAACATATTCAAAGGTTTTACCCGTGCTTGATCCTAGCCATGTTACTATCTTAAATCACCTTTAATGATCCCTTTCTCAGTAATTGTATTAAACCTCAAAGTTAATACATTCAATTTCAGGCATGATCTCTCTATTAGCAACTTCCAGCTAAGCAGATTTTCTTGTTAGAATCACTGAGCATTTTCCCCTGGTTCTATTCTTTCCCCCTTCTAATTATGTGAATTTACATTTCCAGAATTCCAGAGAGGTTTTTGTGCAAGCAAAATATATTTGCAAAGACTCACAGATCACAGTCCATTTCAGAGAAGGCCCTGGAGAGGGTATTTGGAGTCCTATAGTTCTCATTCCTCATTCCCCCAAAGAATCTTAAAACTGTAGTTCACATTTATTAAATACTTAGTATGTACCAGGCACCATTCCAGGCATCTTGCACTTAAATACTCATTTAATTCTCAGATTATGCAGCTGCTAGTATCATTATCTCTGTTTTACATACTAGGAAACTGAGGCACAGTGTGGCGAAATCATTCGCTCAAAGCCTGGAGCCAGGCAACCAATGATGCGATTAGTCATAGTGATGCTTCTTTTCTTTGCAGCACTCAGAGATTCTGAATTTCACAGGAAGGTATCGGATGCCCTTTATCAGGATGTGAATAGCCTCTTCAGAATCTCAGCAGCTGGCTGGTGCCCCCTGGGGAGTGACGTTTGGTCTGAAAGGGAACTAGGACGAGAGAGCTGCTGGCAGAGCCCTGGGAGAGCGAACACACAGCCCTCCGGCAGACGCCTCCGGCTAGTGGCTTGAGCCGGGTGGGGTAGAACCTGTTGCTGAAGACCGACGTGCGCGCTTCTGGTTACCGACCTCCGAGGGTCTCTGTGGTTACAAGGTGTGCAGGTAGGGGCGCAGGTCTGCCTGGGCTGGGGTCCCCAGCGCTTGCCTCTGGCTTGGATGATTCCTGTTAACGACTGGGGACTGTTACCATGGATTTTGTGATTTTACTCTTTCGACCTTTCCCCAAGCCCTTCCTAAATTACTCTAGCACCCCTTGTGGATTCACAGTCCAGGAGGGTGTGGCTTTAATCACCAAACAACTCGGCTCTTGGGGGTCTTCCCTGCCTGGGCTCTGTGGACCAAGTATGGATGCCTGCTCCCAGGCTCGCGGAGCTGGGACCCGGCGAGGGACCAGGAGGCGCTTTCTTCACCATAAAGTTGCCCAAATACCCTTTCCGGTGCGGCTTCGTAACTTTGTTGAATGTCCTTGTGAAGCATGCTTGATCCTAGCAAGGGTTTTCCAGACCGTTCCCTTCATCCGTGATCATTCCGAGCTTTGCGTGTGTTTGTGTACGTGAGGCTGCATCTTGCGCGTTTCCACTTACCAGAAAGGCTCACCTGCTTTTCTTACCCCGTTCTGGGACACCACAGAGCCCTGCGTGAGGGCACTAGAGGGGTTTTTAGCCCTTTTTGCGGATGAGATAGGGTTTCCAGACAATGCTACGTTTCACCTCTCTTCTGCCAAACCTCCAGGAATTTCCAACATCTCCGGCCTCGGTCAAAGTTAGAGTCTGGCGTTGGAGTTCAGGAAAATTACCTGCTCTGTGCTGTATACCTGTATGTTTTAGACAGAACTCTAAACGAAAAAACAAGATTCATTAACTTACTCCTCTCATTCCCCCCCCAGCTAGATATTTTAGAAATTTATTTACTTTAAAGAACTTAAATATAAGATGACAAAACACGAAGATGCTGTGATATTTTTCTGCTTAAAGTAAAAAAGTTATTTTAGCCATGTGTCTAAATTCCTCTTTCAATTATACATTCAAATCATTTTCGACTGATAGCTAATGAAGAGGAGGATGAGTAAGTGGTGGATCATGGTTTCTAAGCTGATGTATTGTTTTTAATTAGGAATCCTAATTAAACCAAAATAGTTTGTAAAGTTGTCTTAATGGTGATGTTTTAAGTTAAGGTTGAATTTGCATAATTGCTGTGAAATGCTCAAAGAACCATCGTGATGAACACAAAATTGAGTGGCAGGTGTGTGCAGTTTTCAATCAGTCTTTCCTGTGGTAAAACCTTCTACAATGTAACCATTCACGAAAACAGCTTCTTTCACAATATATACTCTCCTATCTTTAAAGCCACATGTTAACAGTAGCTAGTAGATATTGTGATACTCTTAGATGTGCTTTCATTATTGCTTTATAATGACTCATGCGTTACTGCTATATCACTATCATATGCTTTGTATTAACGGATGAGTTTTTCTCAGATCCATATAATCCAATAAGTCTTTTCTACCAGCCATTTTTATTGATGTCTGTAAGCACTTTCCGGAGAGTGTGAATCTCAAACATATTTTTCCTCACCTATCATCTGTTTATCTATTTTACCTGGTATTTTTATTCTTAAGCATTTTGTGAATACATTACAAAGTATTTAAGAGTATATGTTAACATTTTGTTTTGATTTTTGTAACTCTTACCCCAGAGCTCATGTTACGAATCACTCTGTTCATCAATATTTTCTTTTACAGATGTCAAAGGCTGTAGAATGCATAGGTGTAAATTCACTATTACCCAGTGAATGATTTGCTCCTGGAAAATTAGTTCTTTATTGTTCCCGGCTTTTCTGTAAATGCTTTTGATGAGAATTCCGTGCAAATGCCTCTGATAAATATTCATGAATGATTTCACTGTATTGCAGTAAAATAGATTTCCAGCTGTAATAGGGATGCTCAATAAGTAGAACTTTGTTCCCCAAGGCTTCAAATGGGAAAAAAACATACAATAAAGATTAAATCAAAAAATTAAAATATAATTTTATAAAATAGCACCCTCCATATTGTGAAGAGAGGGACTTGATTTGAGGTGAGAACTTTAAAACTGTCATATGTATTAAAAGAGAGATAAAAAATATAAAACCATATTTAAAAAATGTATCTATACAGTCTTAATAATCTCACCAAATTATTCTCTTGAGCACATGAATTTTATGCTTGATATTAGCCTGATGTTGGTAGCTGGATTTCCTTTTCTTTCTGTTTCCCTTTAGTTTTAATTTCTAGCTCTGTGGGATAAACAAGCTCTTAAATGAATTTCCCAACTGCCTGGAATCTGAACATGAAGGGTCCCGAGAGCCCTTCAGTGTATCCTATCTCAGGCAGATGTAAATAAAGCTCCCCCACAAGTGAATTACAGTGGTCGGTCGCCACAACAGACAGCTCTTTCCAATGGGTCTCAGGGCCCATCCGTGCCTCACAAGGTTTTGAGACATCTCTTCTAAAAGTGAAGAGATCAGATTCTATTCCCAGTCAGCTTCTCACTGACTCTGTGCCTGAGGCAAATCATTTAACTTCCTGGAGTCTAAGATTTCTCAGAAATAAAAGGATGAGTAGAATATGCTTTCTAAAATCTTTTCACTACTCTGGTTTCCCTGTTTCTATGGTAAAAGGGCAAGAGGTCCAGGGTGTGTGAAGGCTTAGAAATCCTTGTTTTGCCACTTGAAAGCAGCTGCCCTAGGCAAGGCACAGGAATTCTGACATCAGTGTCTTCTGTGTAAAAGGGGCTCTTTGAAGGAGTGTGTGCTGGCTGCAGCATCTGGCACATAGAGGATGCACAGTGATGTTTGCTAAGGCACCCATCTAAAGGTGCTCTGGCTCTGGCCGGGAGAAATGAACAAAGTGCAGAGAAGTCCCCGACCCCCTGCATGTTCAGGTGGCCATGACCAGTATAGCTCTTAACGAGTGCAACAGGGAGCGGGAGAAGGGAGGGTCAGAGCCGCACACGTGTTTCGAATGCCTCGTTGATATCTCTCCTACTCTCCCCACCCCCGCCCATAAAAGTCAAAATGAGTCAGGAGAGCATCAAAGTTAAATTGATCTCAATGCCACACAGGACTGAGAAGACATGCCGTCTTCCAGTTTCCTTGTCAAACTAGGTCCACCTCTGAAACAGCTGAAGACACCAGACACACTATATAAGGAGAGCAGCACAACCCAAATCACAGCAACCCAGTAATTTAAGGACAAGAGAGAAAACACCACAAACCAACTCACCCAGAAATGCCAAGAAATTGGCTCTCCCTTGCCTTTGTTGCCACTGAAAAGCTAACATTCCTAAATATTACCGAAGCATATTTCTTACTTTCTTTTTGAGGCTGTGGAAAGAGTTCCATTCGTGTGCTTGCGCTGTGTCCCTTGCAGACTACAGCATCTTCTACTAGGATCAATGCACTTTTTTCTAGTTCTTCGCAGAAATCTCAGTTAACTTACATTTTCAAAACTCCCGAGGGTCTACCAAACACATTGGAATATTATAGCTCTGCGTTGCATTCCCACCACATTTAGAAAACAACAGTTCCCCAAGGCCAAGTGAGATAGTTAATAGCTAGGCTTTAGTGAGATGTAACTTCATGTACATTATCTCATTTAATCCTCATGAGTTTAGATACTGAGAATAACCACAGTCTCTGTTTTGTTGATAAGGAAACTGAGGCTTGGAAATAATTTACCCCAAGTAAACATATTTACTAGGCTGAGGAATCAGGATAATGAACTCATGTAGACTTGAAGTCCACATGCTTAAATTCTGTACTGCGGGCCCCCGGGAGATAGTAATAGCAGTCAAGGTACTGACTTCTGCACACACCAACCCTTTTCAAGCAAAAGCTGCATACTTAGGGAAAAGTCACTATTATAGGCTTGACAAAGGTTTTTATAAGCAGAAGTAGCAAGCATGTGAAGTCACTTGTGACGCGTTTCCAAGTGCCCACACCTGAGTCCACCCCAACACTGCACACAGTGATCCATAGCAAGGTCTGCGTAAATGCATTTTCATGGTTCTGAGCGAAAATAATCCTCATGATTCTCATAGTAAAAAGTTGCTCCCAACCCACATTGCTGCTTGCATTCAGAAAAAAAAAAAGAGAAACTTAAGTTTTGTCTGGGAAAGGGGGTATTTAAAGAAACAACAAGAGGACAAATATCTCTTGAGAGAATGTCATGTCAAACATCCCTTTCCTCTTGAAAATTGTAGACAGTTAAAGAGGTGTCACTGAGTACCTAGGATTTCTCTTGTTATTAGGAATCTCATTTAAAGTCTTTAAATACAAAGTACCTTTTTAAACTTTATACATTTTTCTTTCTATTTTACCTCCTGTTCCTTTACTTGGCGCATTGGTACTAAAGGAAATGTGGGCTCTCCAGGAACAGGGCTTCCAATCCTTCTTGTCAGCAGGGGGTATGACACTGCTGAATTCATAGCCTTGCATTTCCATTTGCCCTGACTCACAGTCTCCTGGTTTTCTCTCTGGAATTCCCTGTTCTCAACAGGTTTGCAAGGTTTGTTTTGTCCTTGGGGAGGACAAGGACAAATGATATTTCCATCAGAAGGCTACTTCAGGCTTGAAAGTTTTGGCTAGAATCCTGCCTCTTTGAGGAGTTCCCTTTGTCCCTACTTAATTTGGCTGGAAAAGCTGCCTTACGTGATTTTTGACCTAGAGTGCAGCTTATGCTTCTTCCAGAACTAGCAGCCCTACAGGCTCTCCTGAGCTTCCCCAATTACCCCTGTCCTGAGCTGGCTTTTTTTCCTATTTTGATTCAGGTTTTAGTAACTTCTGTTTATGTTCTCCTACAGAAGCAGAACGTTGAAGGTTCCACAGTATGCATAGCCTTAAACATCTCTGAGCCACCAGTTAACCAATTTCTGTGAAATTATAGTATCTATTTACTAGAGTGTATTGATTTTCTTGGAATAAAATCAGGTTATCAGCAATAAGAAGATGGATTTTTCTCTTCAACATTCCTGCCAAATAGACAATACTTTTGTCATTTCCACTCATTATAATTCATAAGACAAACTGAACAATGATCAACAATAACAATGCTATCATGCATGACTATCAAATGTTTGGTTAAAAGAAAGGGTTATTACAGAGACATTGAAGTTAAGAACAATCTAACAATAGCCAGGGGGGAGTGGGGAGGGGATAGTGGGGAGAGGGGTTTACAGGAAAAAGGACACATGGACAAAATCAAGGGGGAGGGTGGAGGCTGGGGGAGGAGATGGGTTTGGCTGGGGTGGGGTGGAGGGATGGGGGGAAAATGCAGACAACTGTAATTGAATAACAATAAAAATTATAAATAAATAAATAAATACATAAATAAAATAAAATTAGAACCAAAAAAAATGAGAGAAAGGGTTATTAGAGCGTTGTAGATTACAATAGTTTAAGTTTGGTTTGGGGTAGTCTTTTTTAGTATTTATTTTTCTTCTACTTCTTTGGTATGTATTTTTATAAATAATGCCAAGGTTTTTTATGTATGAGTATAATCATACAGTTTATTTATTTATTTTAGAGTTGACATACAATGTTATAATAGTTTTAGGCATAATTTCTATTTTTTAATTTGTTGAATTAATAGATTATGGTGATAGATTTTCTGATGTTTAATTACCCTTGCATTTCTAGAATAAGTCCTTTTTGATCCCTTTTTTATGTCTTATTTAATCTGAGGTTTATCTAGAAGCATAATTGTTAGAAGTTTCAAGAAGATTCTTTTAGTGGAATTCTGTATTTTATTTAATACTTTTAAAAATTCTACTTCTAAATTCTATAAATCTGCTAAATACATGGTGATGGAGGATGACTTGACTTTGGGTGGTGGGCACACAGTGCAATGTGTACAGGTCATGAAATGTGCACTTGAAACCTATACTATCTTATTAACCAACGTCACCCTGATCAATTTAATTTAAAAAATTAAAAATATAGAAATAAATAAATTCTCTGAATCTATACCAATGACATTCATAATCTGTTCCTATTCCTATTAGTACTGTCAGGTTTTGGCATTATATTTATGTCTATATTTGAGCAAAATTGTAGATCTCATGTGAGCAAATTAAACAAGTACCTGTTGGAGAAATAAGCATATTTCTTAAGAATAGGTAAAAGAAAAATATCTAGATTTAGTTACAATGGCAGGAAGATAGCCTCTAGTATGAGCAAGATATGTTTTAAATGAAGTGTTTGGTGCCAAGAGATATGAGTAGTGAGACTTTCATTACAATACTTTACTGATGTAGCCAAAATATGAAAAAATTAGTATCTTTCATAATCTCTTTTTCCAATATTTTTCCACCAGCAACCAATAACCATGAGTTCTATTGACATTATTATGAAGGTTTAGAGCTAGAACGAACATTAATTTTTCTTTTTCTTCCTACATTTATAGATTATCAAACTAAAATGTGCAAATATTAAGTCAATATAGCTTAGGAACAGCCAAGATGAGGAGTCAATTTTCTTTTCCTCCGACTTTCTGTTTGCTGCTTTGGATTACTGCTATTCACCATAGTTCACAGCTTTTAAAGACCTTGTAAAGGAAGAAATACATAAAAGTCAAGACAATACACTTTCCAATACAGAAAAGGGAGAAAGTTCTCATTTCCCTGAAAACTTTGAGTAAACCATTATAGGTAGTTCTGCTAGGTCATCTGCCCTGTTCTCTGTGGACCATGTTATTAAAATTGAAAGTACTCATTGACTATGTTGGGGTAATTTAAAAACCTACCCTTTAACCTTGCTTTTAGTGCTCTATTGAACAGCATAATTGGAATTGTTTCCTAGGCAAATGAGAAACAAGGATAAAACTCCAAAAATAAAACCATTTGAACTTCGAGCATGTCCTCTTAAAATTATGCATTTGGAAAGAGGAGCCAAAGTACATTTATTAAATAGAATCTTACAGCACTGTTTCAAAGCTGCATGGTTTTTTGATTGCTGTTTGTTAGACCTAGAGAGGAGTTTACAACTTGTCCTGATAAAGAATACACATGTTCCGATTCATTCAGCAAGAATAGACTTAATTTAGCTTGTCAAGGTATAGTGCAATACAATTTTTTTGAGGGTGGTTATTTTAGTAAAAATAGCTAAAGGGGCCTAGGAAGTGATGTTTAGCTAAAGTTGTAGAAAACAGACTGTCATGGATTTGCAGAATGTAGTGTTTTATTTTAAACAGCTGGGAAACTTTTAGTGGGAGAATTTTTTAAATCTATTGCAATTGTAGTCATGGACATGATAGGATTTGGTAAATAAGAGATTCACCTTACAAAGCTGTGCTCCACAAGCAAATGTTCTCTTAGGTATTAAGTTCATATTTATACCAACAATTCAAAATATCAAGTATTAGATATTGTAGATTTTAAGCTTGACAGAGACAAAAGGCTACCCTTTCAGGTCAAATAGATTTACCTCAGTTTAGAATAAATTAGAGTCAAACATTCCTTAGTGGGATTTGTCGAAATGTAAATTGAATGCCAAGCAGTTGGGGGAAAATGTCTTTTACATTTTTGGTTCATTTTCAATGAAAATAATTATTTTTATTGACATATAATTTTAGTTTCTCATATTATCACCTCCTTAGCTGGAAAATTACTTACCATGGTGAGGTTTCTTTGACCATCTGTAGAAGACATTTTTATATGCATAGAAGAGAAACCTAACTGTTAACAGTAATATAAAAGAAAAGTGTCACTAGTAAAGGCTGACCGAGTGTGAATACAGTAGTTGCAGAAGAAACAATTAGATTATTAATTATTAGATTAGTGAAAATCTCGTGAACATAAGTCAAGTTATACGAGAATCGATTTAAAAGAGCTCTGAATGGCAACAGAAAGACTTTGCTTGTGGTGATGGGCGTGTGATACTATGTGCAGACAATGTTGCCCAGTGTGGCAAAAAGAGCCACAAGAGGGCCAAGAGAGTGAGTCCTTTGGTCTGAGGACTTATCTAGTGGGTGGGACGGGGTGAGGGAGTCACATATTGATTGACAGGTAAAGGTGGTGCCGGCTTCTTCCCCCAAGAGACATGACTACCTGAATGCGGGTATGTATGGGGTCAGTTAGCCTGAATCCTTATCTTGCTTGCTTCAGCCTCTGCTTGTTCATTTTGCATACGTGGTGGGAGGCAGGCAGTTTACCAAAGTTGTTTTATGAGCTTTTTCTTTGGGCCCCATAGACTCCCATGTTTCTCCCTTCCAGGCCTTGGGATACACAGTCTTGAAGTTTTTCTTTTCCCAGCTAGTGGAGATGATGCACAAAGACTTTCAAGGGCTCCCCACTTATGCTACCTTGTGTTCGGAATCCCTGGCAACCGTATCCCACCAGGCTCAGGATGACTGGGTCAACAGGCGCCTCTGCTTCTAGCCTCCAGTGTTAAGTTCTTTAGTAGACTGCGATGGTGAGGGCCCTGCCTTTATTTCCCCTCTGGCTGCTCATTCTACCATAACATAGGTATTTCCATAGGTATTTTTTTGATAAGATGCAGTTGTCAGATTAAATTAGGGGAAGTGTCATATGAAACTTTTGGAGAAGGAAAGCGAAACTTATATTGGATAAGACTAAGAGACCTAATAAGGTGTTGGCAATATGTGATGACATAGGTCTTGCCTGTATTACAAGGCACTAAGGTCCTGAACCAGAGACATGTTACACTGTTAGAAACTCAACATCTGTTTTTCTCCATTTGTTGCTGTAACCCTCCTGCATTCTAGAGCACTAGGTAGGAGAGTTGTAAAGTCAATTTAAATGTGTGCTGTCACAAAGCTAATCCATTTGTTTAAAAGGGTGGGGCATGGGGGTCATGACGTTTTTGGTCAAAAACTGCCGAACACTCAGCTCAGTGTAGGCAGGTGTGCTAGTAAATCACCCACCATGAAATGGGCAAATGTGTTGAAAGAGTCTTCAAAAAAAATTCACTGAAGCCAAATGCAGCCTCTCACAACAACGCCAGTTGGTACACTGATACAGATGGGTTCCTAGAACACTCACCTACTAGGGGAAGCCTGTAGTAAGGGGACCTGCCCTCGAGAAAATAATTCTGTTTTTTTTTTCTGGGTCCCCCCTTGTGTGTGTATATATATATCCATACATATGTACACACACACATATATATACATATACATACACATACACACATATATATGTGTGTGTATATTTTTTTCAGCCTAAGCACAGTAGCAAGTTAGAAATTTTTGTGAAATGGAAATTTTCCATTTTTGTAAGAGACTATAGATTTTCTCTTAAAGCCCTTGGGGTTGGCTCCAGTTTTCTTACCCTAGGGTTGTCCAAATTTCTATTCATTACCAGCCTGTCACAATCTTTTAAGCAAAATTGGATCCTGTATTCTTAAGGCCGAAGTGGCAGAGCAGTTCACACCACAGCCTGAATCTGCTGCAAACATTCTCTTGCTCTGGGTTCCACGATGATTTAGGAACTTTGGGGGTGATTTAGCAAACACATCAGTAACTGGTTAGTAGATATTGTTTATGGCAGCCAAAAGCCCATCAAGTGCTGTGCTTCTTAGTTGTTGAGAGATACAAGGTACAGCATCGGTCTCTCCCTCTGCAGGGAATAACTATCCATGCCTTAGACCATGGCTCCCTGGGAACTTCATTAAGGTGGCAGATGCCTGAAGTTTTGTGCGGCTTATCTTCTACTCATTATGTATATACAAAAAAGACTCATTTGTCTTATCAAGGTATCGACTGTGGTAACTATTTTCTACTCACCAGATCCAATTAATACAATTTCACCATTTTAGTAGACCAGTGACAGGGATGTGAGCAGGGTCCCTGCAGGACAGATCATGAAACTGAGCTGGAGAGTCAGCATGGTTTGACATGGCCCGGAGGTAGAGGAATGCAGATATACTCCTGTCTCTGTAGAGTGAAAGCAAACTAGGTCTTGTAGGCTGTGAGCGTCCACATGGAGAAAGATGTCTTTCCGACAGAGCTGCATGCCAGGTTTCAGGGGCTCTGCTGTTTACTTCTGCAAAAGCAGTACTTCTGGAATAGCAGAGTAAGTGGACTCAATACCTGATTTAAATTGACAACAAGGCCTGTCATTCTCTAAGACGTCCTTTTCCCCCACTTTAAGACATTGTCTATTTTTTAAAAGCTTTATTGGTTTATACATACACTGCATTTTGCTATGTATAATGTGCGCCCACACTTTTGTGCACGTTATACACAGGATTATTATGCCAGTTATTAAACCCAAAGTATGGAATCATTATACCCATGTATATTGTGCATCCTTATTTTTTCCCTCAAAAATATGGGCAAAAAGTGCCCATTATACACAGCAAAATACATAAGTGCTGTATGAATAAATATACATACTCAGTGTGCACAGTCTGATGAGTTTGGACCTATGTGAACACCCATGACACCATCATCACACTCAAGGTACCAGACCTATTCAATACCTGCCAAAGTCCCCACTGTGTTATTCTGCTTTTGTTTTGTGGCAAAAACATTTAACGTGACACCTATTATCTCAACAAATTCTGAAGTGCACCATGCTGTAATATTAACTGTAGTGTGATGTTGCGTAGTCATGCGCAGTACAGCGGTGTTTCGGTCATCGATGGACCACACACACAGTGTGGGTCTCGTAAGGTCATAATGAAGCTGAAGAGTTTCTATCACCCAGGGATGTTACATCCAACTTAACATCTTAGCTCAAGGCATTCCTGTATTTGTGTAGGCCTCATTTTAATGAGTACAAATGCCTGGGCAGGTGAGCTTGCCACAGATTTCTTTCAGTGTTATAACTGGCCATGGAGGGGTGGGGATGTAATTGTCAGGAAGCCAGTTCAGTAGCAGTATTTCCAGTCATCATGCCATCCCCTCCTTTCTGAGAATACCATGCTATGGACTTTTACAAGGATGCTAGCACTTTCCTGATCAATGTATTCTCAATTATTTGGCAAAGGGCAAGTTCTCTGGGCCTTCCTAGGGTACAGCAAAGAGGTAGATGCCTTCCTTAATATTATAACAGAAGTGTTAAAGAATGTAACTTTGTTTAATATCAGCTGACACTGAGTTTATTATAACCAACAAAACAGGTTTTTTCTAGCTGCTCAAACTAATATATTGAATTCAGAAAAAATACATGAAATAGCAGCTTTTTTCTTCTCTGTTGAAATCTTGAAATGAGAATTTAAAACCCTGAGTTTGTCATTATTTGGAGGTATTTTTTCCAATAAGGTCAGAGCCAACGTACCTGAGTTCTCGTAATCGCCTCTCCCACCATAAAGCCCTAGCCCCGCAGCCGGGTGGCCGTATTAAACCTCACCTGCAGCAGGCAGGTCATTCCATTCAAACACCTGTGCTAATTTAACTTTTTCCCCCTGCATGCGATGGCTTACAAGTGTTCCATTCTCCATTTGTGGTGAAGTCATCCGAGCTTTTATTCAAACTAAATAAAATAACCAATCCCCATTGCCATTTCTGGGCTTCTTCTATTTCCTCTTAACATTTAGGTATACAACATGATGTAAATAAGAGTTCTGTTTTATATCAGAAGAGATATTTAATTCCTTTAATTCAAGAAGGCAGTTAATTCAAGGGCTTTTGCTCCTAAAAGCATCGGATGTACCGAAGGATCAGTGATCAGGGAAAGATGCTGCTGGATCTAAAGTTCTCTACCAGGAGTTAGAAAATCAGAAAGATGTGGAACCAATGACCCTGTTTGGCTGCAGCACTGAAACCCACGGTTTAGAGAGTACCTGGAGGTGCTTGGTGGAAGACGCTGCACCTGCCAAGGCCCGTGTAGCTGTCACTGCTGGAGGAGCAAAACACAGCTTCTGCCTCCTCCACTTCCAGCTGTCCTGTAACTGCCTTCACTGCTGGGTCTAACCTAGAGCACAGGGTGTTTCCTGTGATACAGGGAGAGTGCAGCAGAGGGTGAGAATGGTACCTACCTACCACCAGGCAATCTGGCATAGTGATTAAGAGCATGAACCAGACTACCTGGGTTCAGACCTGGGCCCCCTACCTGCTGGTTGGGTGACCTTTGACGAGCCACCTAACTTGTCTGCACCTCAGCCGCTCCAGCTGTGACATACACGCAATCTCCCCACAGTGAAGACATGTTGAGAGTTAATGCACGCGGGCTATGTATGACAGTAACAATGCCTGGCATATAGTAAGGCCCAATGCATTAAGGAATCATTATTAAAATCTGTAAATGTAGAATATAGTTTTTCAAAAACCCAAACAAAGTAAGTAAGCATTATATAATGTGTTTGGAACCATTTGGTACCTGAATTTTTTTTTCTTTTTTCTTTATTCATTATTATTTTTTAATTTGGGTGTTACTTTCCATGTGACTCATAATAATTAACTTCTTCAGGCATACTTTATGTTGAAGGCTACATATTCTGGCAGCTAGTTTAGGTCTGATTAACATTGCTTTTAGGTAAGAGAGGCACTACCATTTGAAGGCTCAGGGGAACATAGTTAAGTCATTATTTTTTACTTTTTTATGAAGGTCAATGGAAATTTTTTAATGTTTTCATACTTCTTTTTCTATTCTAGGTAGGATCAAAACTGTGCTTTTTTTAAATGTTCATCTTAGGGATCTTTAACTAATTAAAATACCTCTAAAGGTTTGTTCCCTACCTATAAAGTAATAGAACATAAACTAGTCATAAAATAAATTTCACTAGCATGTTTCTCGAGGGACATTGATTACAGTGTAATTAATTAAACATTACACAAGCTTGGTTTCTAAATACTTAATGTTTTAAATCCCTTCAAAACTAGATATGCTGTAATAGATTGCCTACAAAAAATGGTTGCAGTTTTTCATCCCTCCCTACTTACCCCTTTTTATATGACACTGTAGATTCTCCCATGAAGAGATGGAGATGTACTTCCCCTATCTCTCACATCTAGGCTGTGCTTCTGACTTTTTCTTTTGTCAATGGGAAGTGATGATATTTCAGGACTCGAGGCCTTGTGACTTTGATGCTCTCTTCCCCCTCTGCCTTCATCTCAAGAACATGCCCCAGATCCCTTCTAGAGGATGGGACTTGTAGAGACACATGAAACAGAGCTGACTCAGTCCACTTGTCCTAACAGAAGCCTCAGACATGTGAGAAAGCCCAGATTAGCAAAATCACCCTAGCTGACCATGCCCACTTCAGATTAGCAGAATTTCCAATCGCCTTTGGAGAGTGAAAAACATTATCGTAGGCCCCTATGGTCGTAAAGTTGTTTGTTACACAGCACTTGTAAGCAGTAGAGAAGTATATACAATCACAAAAGGATTAAAAAACTGAGCAGTAACTATACTTAAATTCAAAAAGCATTTTTGGCTAGCCAAGTCAGAAAAGCAGCATTTGTATGTCTGATCCATTTTCTAAACAGACAGTGCAAAGCTTTTAAGAACATAATAACTGAAGGAAAATTCAGGGTATTTGCTTTCATAACCAAAAGCATGTTGTATTTCTTAGTCTTCCAGGAGTCTGTAGACAGCACACACAAGCCAGAGGAATTTGCTCATTCTTTATATTTTATGTTCTACACTTACTTGCTGTCCATGTTGAAATAAACAAGGCAATTTGAAGTAAAGAATGGTTTCTCTTGAATACTGCTATGCAGCAGGAGAGTCAGCCTCTAAAAAATTGCTTTGAAACAACTAAAGAAGAATCAACCTTGTCATGTATTTTTGGGGTGTGCAGATACTCTGAGGATAAGTAAGAGACAAATGTTACATGTGGAAAGCAGTACAGCTTCAAGCGTTCAACAGGCAAGTTTTCAAAACAAAACATTAGCCGGCATAAATAGAAATTAGAACACCCTGCCGTATTGCTTAAAAAAGACAAGAGCGGTTACTTCTCAGTGACCACACTTTAATACAGGGTCTAGTGAAGTCCTCCAGGGGGTGGTGAATAGGACATGGAAAACATTTTGAGAAGAGGAAGTTCAAATTAGATCAGGAAAATTCAGTTTTTCAGCTATAATGTGTTAGTCACTCTACCAAGTGCTGTGGCTACAAAAGAAGTGACTACTAGTCTGTGTGAAATGCAGAATAAAAGTATATATAAGACATAAGCAATAAAACCTGCCTCCAAGGTCAGAGACTGAGTACCAGAGGAGAAATAAATGACTGGGTCTCAATTTACGTTTTCAGTGTATGAGGCAGAAAAAAGGGGTGTGGCAGCAGTGCACAGGAATCACATCCACGGAGGCGTGGAGAGCGACTGCGGGAGTCACAACGGGGAAACCCTCTGCCAGGAGCGCGGGTGCTCTGGGCCAGAAGGTGCGGGAGGTAACAAACGGCAGTCGTGGTGGTGTATTAGTCATCTAATCACCACCAACTTGATGGACAACTTGGGACAACTTGATCCCAAACTTAGTTGCTTAAAACAACATTTATCTCAGGAATTGGGTGTAGTTTAACTGCGTCCTCTGCACACAATCTCTCGGATGATGACAGTCAAGGTAAAGAACAGAGCTGTGGTGTCATCTGGGGGCAACAGGGGAGGGATCTGCTTCCAAGGCGCTCATTCAGTTCTCCAATCGCGTTAAAGGAATAGTTCTCTGGGGGGAAAAAGACATTAGAGAGACAAAGCAGAATGAAATGGAAATAATGAAAGATACCTAACATGCAAATAGTATAAATTCTAGAAGGAGAAAAAGGAATTAAGGAATAACAAACAATTATTAAATAGATAAGAGAAATAGGTTCTTTGTGTACGTATTTATATTATATCACCAATATGAATGTTTTTAAAGAAACTCCTGACCACGTGTTACTATAAGTACTGAATTTGGCTGAAAAAGTATCTTATCCTATTATAAATAACAAAAATTGATCCAGGAAGATATGTTTTCCTTTAAGGCACTGTACTGCAGCTGACGTGGTCTGTTCGCTGCTCACGGAACATACTACACCACCATTCACAGTCTCATTTCCTTCTGCTGGAAGGAGTCTTCCCCAGACAGAGATGGGCCAGGCAGTTTGTGCTGGAGGGCAAAAGGGAGCGCTGGCATAACTAGACCAAGGCAGCGCCAGGATCCTGGGACCGTCCCAGGCACACCTGGTCTTGTGGTCACCCTACCCGATCTCCAGAAGGTTCACCATGGCCCTGCCTCCAGCACTCTACTCAAATATCGGCTTCTCAGCTTCCCTGGTCACCCTGCCTGTAACGACCACCAGCCCAGCAATTCCTGCTCCCCCCCACCCCCACACTTCATATTTCACCTTTCCTATTCTGCATTTACTTACTATCTCTCCCCACCTCTGAGAAAAGGCAGGGTCTTTTCTGATTGGTTACTGCTGCATCCTGAGAGCCTAGAACAGAGTGGCACAATGTAGATATTCTCTTTCTATAGCACCCTCCATGAGAGGAATGCAAAACTTACATGCCATCCATGATTTTAGCCCTGGGATAGATGAAATTCTTTTAAAAGGATTTTGATCAGTGACTGCGTCCCTGTTCACGTTGACCGTGTTCAACACCGACACTGAAGTGCTACCGATCTGGACAGGCACCCACTCGAAACCCTCACTTCAGGGAGCTCGCGCTCTGTGGAAGCTCCATCAGCCACCATCAGATCTCTCTCAGCACAGAAGTGTCCTGATTTTTATGTCAGACTTTCCACGGGGCTTTCGTTTTCCCTTGATTCCACTATTTTGCTAGGGCCGTGCTTCCACGCATTTTAGCTCTTAGGGAGCCAAGATTAACTGACATTTTCTTACAAAAGCTAGATTTGCCTCAAAGATAGTTTAGTCAGTTTAAGTGAGTGTAAATTGGTTTCAGTTTTCGACCTCCATGTAGAGATTTTAAAGGTCGTTTATGTGGTGCGTATGTGCCGTGGGGGTGGTATGGAGGTGACGTCTCGTTTCTTTGATAGAACTATTCTTACCTTAAAAAGTACACACACCGCAGGAAGAGAATGGTGTCTGATCTCTTATAATCTATAACTGATGTTATCACTTACAGCTTTTTTTTCCGTTAGAGATGGTGTGGGTTATTAGGCATAATTTATTATGCTGGGGTTTTGTGCAGTTCTTCAGGATTTGGCTGTATTATCCATTATTAAACATAATCTGAAAAATCATGTTCTTGTTTCTTAATTTCTGCTGCTTATTTGTAATAAAAGTTGATTATACTGACTAACCGGCCATATTTTTTATTTTCGAGTGAGGATTTGCATGCATAATACCACTAAAATTTTCAAAAGCAACATCTACATAGTAGTATTTGAAAGCTTACATGATTTTCTTCCATCCTCTTTTTAAAAACATTTTATTTTGAGAGAACTAGATTCACATGCAGTTGTAAGATGCAATAGAGAGAGATTTCGAGTACCCTTTACCTGGTTTCCCCCAATGGTAACGTTTTGCATAACTATGGTACAGTTACACTGCCAGGACTGCGACACTGGTCCAGTCCACTGGCCTTATTCAATTCACCAGTTTTACCTGCGGTGTGTTAGTTCTGTGCAACTTGATAGCATGTGCAGATTTATTTGGCAACCTCCACAGTCAGGGTACAGAATGGTTCCATCATGAAGATTCCTTGTGTTATGTATTTCTATAGCAACATCCACTTCCTACCTTCCAGCCTCCCTAAATCCTGGCTACCAGTGATCTAGTCACCATCTCTACAATTTCATCTTTTCAAGAATGTTGTATAATGGAATTATATTGTATAGAAAATTGAGATTGATCTTTTTCAACTCAGTATAATTCCATTGAATTGTTTTTGCACCTTTGTCAGAATCACCTTGGGTGGGTCTTTTCTGGTTCTCTGTAGTGTTGCATTGACCCCTGTGTCTACCTCTTCACCACTCCCACACTGACTTTCAAAGATAGCTGTTTAGAAAGACAGCATGAGGTAGGGGGATTCCTTCCGCATTATTTTTCTTTTTCAAAGTCGTTCTAGCTATTCTAGGTCCTATGCCTTCCATATAAATTATAGAGTACACTTATCTATGTCCACAAAAAATAAACTAGTTGATTTTGATAGAAATTGCAATAAACTTATAGGTTAATTTGGGGAATCTTCTGTTCTCTTTTAAAATCCCTAGCAAAAATAAAATCCTCATAGACACAGAATAGTGTTTTGATTATCGGAGGGAAAGGCAGGCAGGGGAAGGTAGAAGATAAATGGTAATAGAAGAAGACAGGACTTGGGGTAGTGAATATACAATACAGTATACGATGATGTATTATGGAATTGTACACCTGAAACCTGTATAATATTATTAACCAATATCACTCCAATAAATTCAATAAAAAATAAAGGCCCTAGATTTTTTGAAGCTCATGACATAGTGTAACCATGCATTATCCCTCACCTATTCAGTGATATCTTCAGCACATAGTTCCCGCTCTGTCAATTTTTTTCTTGTTGCCTTTAACACAATGAAGGGGGCTCACTTTGGCTTTTCGGTTTCTTGACGGCTTTTCCTGAAGTGATATTTGCCTACGTGTACCACATCATGTTTATGTTTTACTTTTACTGAACCATCTTGAAAGCTTTATTTCAGGAAACATTCTTTTCCACCTAGTTGATTTACTTTAGCGAGACACTCCAGCAGTTCAACTGTATTAAAACTTCTAATTTAATTTTTCCAACAAAGAGTGACGGAACAGTAGGATATCCATATGCCCCCTTCTAAAAAACAAATCTCAGCCCGTACTCATACCTGATATAAAAATTAACTCAAAATGGGTTCAAGACCTAAATGTAAAACTTCAAATAGTAAAGTAGCTAGATGAAATTAGGAGGACATATTTGTGATCTTTGTTAGGAAAATATAAAATTCATAGGTTGGACTTCATAAAAATTAAGAACTTCTATTTTTCAAAAGCCAGTGTTGACAGAATGAAAAAAGCAACCCAAAAACTGGGAGAATATTTTTGTAAATCATGTGATAAATAACTTGTATCCTAAATATAGAAAAGTCCCTCAAAACTCAATATTAAGAAAATAAACAATTCAGTCAATGCTTGGCAAAAGACTTAAGCAAACACTTCACTGAAGAAACTATATATATAGCAAATAAACATTTGGAAATATGCTCCCCACCATTATTATTAGGAAAATGTAAATTAAAGTCACAATGATATATCTCCACATACCTATTAATGACCAAATTTTTTTTAAAAAGAAGATAATACCAAGTGCTACTAAAGATGCAGAGTAAATGAAACTTTCACATATTGTGGTTAAGAACACAAAGAGGCCCGACCGTTCAGGAAAACAGTTTGGCTGTGTCTTACAGACACACTTATACTATGCCCTACAATCTCACCTAGGTATTTATCAGGTGGAATGAAAACTTTATTTAGACAAAAAACTACAGGAATGTTATAGTGACTTTGTTGGTAATTTCCTCAAGGCGAAAATATCCAGCTGTCCCTCACCTTGAGTACGTGAAAAGAAACTGTGGCACATCCACACAGCGAAGTACTATTCAACAACAAAAAGGAATGAATTATTGATACAACAACATGGATTATTTTATTTATATAATTTCATTTTGAATCTCCCATTCATTACTCTACTTGAAAGAAACCAGACTCAAAATGCTACTTACCACATGATTCCACTTCTCTGATATTCCTGCAAATGGGAAAACATAGGGCCAGCAGACAGATCAGTGGTTGCCAGCGGCTGGAGTTGGGGTTGACTGCAAAGTGGTGCCTGGAAGAGTTTTGTGACCTAATGGACTTGAGCTATATCTTTATTATGATGGTGGTCGTGTGACTGTGTACGTTTGTCAAAGCCCATAGACATATACCGTAGAAAGGTAAATCCTGTCTGCAAATTATTTTCAATTAAAAGTTATAAAAATGAAAACCCTATTTCTAATTCAGTGACCTTATTGCTTCTTTCATTATTCATATACCCAACAGATTCTATAGTCTGGTCTTGCTTTCATGTTATTCATTATGATTGCTTCCTTGTAAATAGTCTTGATGAATTTACTATCTCTCCAATTAAAAAAAAATTTTTGAATAACTGTAAATTCATATACAGTTTTGAGAACTCTCCACAAAAAGATACTATATACCCTTCACACAGCTTCTCTTGTCACATCTTGCAAGATTATACAGCACAATATTATGACCAGGATATTGACCTTGATTGAGTCAAGATACAGACCATTTCCATCCAAAAAGGTCCCTCACATTGCACTTTTATAACCATATCCACTTCTCTGTCATCCAGAACCCCTCAACCTCCGGAAACCACTAATGTGTTCTCCCATTTTATAATCATGTAATTTCAAGAATGTTATAAAAATAGAAACACACAGTCTGTAATCTTTTGGGATTTTTTAAATTAAACTCAGCATCATACCCTGGATATTTATCCATGTATTTGTATATATCAATAATTTGTTTCTTTTGCTGCTGAGTAGAATTCCATGATACAGATGTACTACAGTTTATTGTACCAATTCATCTTCTGCTTCCAGGTGGGCATAGAGTCCGGATTTCCCACTCAGCTTCTGTTTGTATCGAGAGGTGAGTGGGTGATGGTTATTTCTGTGTAGGGGTGGGAGCCCTGGCCCTCAGCAGTCCCGGACTGATGCATCCCTGACTGCGAGGACTCGGTTAGCCCCAGTGCTGTTCCGCAGCGGCCTTCACTCACACTAGAGGGAGGAGGGCTTGTGACGGCCTGGCAGTGATGAAAGTGCCGGCTGTGCTTGTTTTTTTCTGATGCCTCCATGGTGAGGAGTGAGGTACCTTACTAGAAAATTGTGAGAGTGGCAGTGTAGACCACTCTCCTAGCCTTTGCTGACATGGGTATAGATGGGGCCACAGTTTTTTGTGCAGTGTTTGTTTGGAGTAGGTGGTTATTGTTCAAAAGCTTGCTGCCTTACTATTCTCCATTTCTGGTTCTTTGGCTAGAGAGAGCAGAGTTTGAGCACCCCTTGACATTTCCAGGTTGTCCGCTTCTTTGGCTTCAAGTCTGACATGTACAAACCAAAAGGAAAACCCAGGGAAAACTCCACTCTGTTGTTCCTTGAGTCCCAATATCCTTAGCTGGTCTGCCTTCTTCCCACTATTCAGAATCATCTCATATTTGTTTTATGTACGTTCACGGCATTTCATTGTACTTAGTGGGAAAAATAGGGGGAAAATGTCTACTCTCTCTTCCCAGAGACAGAAGTTTTCTTCTAGTTTATTATCTTGGAAAACACTCTGAGTAGAGTTAAAACCAAATGTCTTTCTAACCGGTGCCTATGTGGAGTAGCCTGATTGTACTGGAGAAAATTATGTAATTATATAGTGGATTATCATTTAATTTCATTAACCCAGATTCCATAGGTAGACTCAATTCTTGCCTTTCATTCTACATTTCTTGTACAAGCTCTATTTTTCTCTTTTTCATATAACAATTTTATAACTTCTCTTCCCTCTTTGGATTTCTAGTAAATTCTTCATCCTCTACTTCACTCTCAACTGATGACTTTATTTCATCCATACTTTATTTTGTCTGTTCTAAGAATAACCATAAATATACCAGAATATCCATAAACAAGGACATGTCTTAGATTTAGGGTGCCTCACAATCATTGTCAGAAAGGTTATAGTCATGGTACAGGTGTCATCGGTTACACTGGATGGTCCTGGCTACACATACTGTTGTCACTTGTCTGGTTAAGGACACCCTATTGATACATTCAAAATAAAATCATAAGAAAAAAAACTGTTGAGTGTTTAACTGTCAACCTTTATTGTTGGCAGTATATAAAATGAAGTTGCATCTTATAATTCATGCTGTGTTACATTTTATGACACAGTGTATTCCTGTGAGATCAGAGACTGTAGGTGACCTGAGATGTTATCACATTTGTGCGAATACATGTTCCTGCATAGATAGATAGATAGGTAGGTACTTCAAACACACAGGTGAAGTGGCTGGGTCCAGGAAAAGAGCTTCATTTATAGTCACAGAAAGACGATAGCCAAATTAACACGGCAGCAGCGGTGCTCCATGCCCGGCCACCCTGCAGGTCGGCAGCTATGCACCGGATGGAAAAAACTGCCTACACAACTGACAGATTTTATTTGGTAGGTGAGGAACCAAAAACAAATTTTCTGTTGTTATGTGTTTATGAAGAAAAAAAAGAAACCAATCCCCCCTCTTTTTTTGAGAGAGAGTCTCCTGGAGAGGCAATGGAAAGAAACTGTACTCTAGCTCTCTGATAGATAATCAATCTCTTCAGAAACCAAGTAAGTTCAGCATGCCCAGCTTTTGCAAACCGGAGATTCTCCAAGGGCCTGGGATTTATGTCTTTCGAAATATTAACACCTAGGAAGATAACAAGAAAGTGTTGCTGTAAATCTCTGGGATATTCTCTCACTTTTGGAGTTAACCTAATGCCTATTGCAGGATGTAACTATTTGGCCCTGGGGAAGATACTGGAAAGTTTATTAGCTTTTTGGATGAGAGCAGTTTACCTCGTTATCAGGGAAACAAATGAGTACAGATCTAATTTAAATGTTTCCAGGGAAAGTAAAAGCAAACTTTCTCTGTTTTTATAGCACATACATTTCTACATTTCAGGAACCCGAGGCACTGAGAGATCCAGGGGAGATTTCTTTTCCCACAGTTACTTGGTGCTAAAATGAGACTCTTTCTCCTTCACTTTCATCTGTGGTCCAAAGATACAACATGCCAACTTATTGTAGTGACAACTTTGTTTAACTGTTTGCTACATCTTTAACCTGAATAGTTGGATAAGAGGAAATCTCATGAAACTATTGAGGGTAAAGGGAAACAGTAGCCACTACTCCTGGAAGGACTTAAGGTCAGTGACAAAGAGATAAGGAGGGGCTCAGGTTCTCCTCACCCTTTTCTGCTCCACACCACGCTCCACTTCCCAACTGCTGACGCTGAGGACCAACAAAGGCAGCAGCCACGCTGAGACAACAGCTTCCCATAGACCTGCCTGCCGTTCCCTTCATACAGTCTCTGTAAGGACACTGAACTTGCCCGGCCTCCCGCATGTTACCTCCAACTCCAAGGTGTGCTCTGCACCAGTGCTTCAGGGTGACTGACGAGTGCCTTTTTCTGTGAACCTGCAACACTGCCCCCTGTGAGTTCACTCCCCTAGCAGCTCCCACACTCACATAAAGCAGGATGGGCAAACTCTCTACAGCCCCACTGCCTGATTTCTCAAAAATTTCTGGTGGAACACACTATACCTATTTGTTTATGTATTGTCTCCAAGCATTCTGTGCTATACAGCAGAGTTGAGCAGCTGTGACAGAGAACTTTTGGTTCACAAAGTAAAAAACATTTATGTAGTTCTTTACTGAAAAGGTTTGTTGACCTCTAGTATAAAGTATAATTCCTATAATAGATACCATGTTCCATACGGTCATTCCTTCCTGACTGAACTCTGCGATATACCACCTAACCAGGACAGAGAAAGCAGGTAGCTAATAATTAATTTAGTAATTCTTAGTTGACTTTCATGACCCACCTCTGAGAAATTTTGAGATGACAAGAATGCAGTGAACAGCTGGAGGGGCAATTTCGTTGGAGAAAACTGGTGACGGGCTGTGGCCTTTTTCCTTGCCCACAGTTTGCCCGTCCTGCTGCTACCTACACATACGAGAAGTACACCCCAGAAGATGGGGATGTGCCTGCTAACATCAAGGCCAGACAGGAATTGGCACGGGATGCAGGTGGATTTAAGAAGACGACCATGAGTTTGAGGCTAAAGACTTGTAACTGACTCAGCCTTCATGGGAAAGAAACTGGCAGATGCTGCCAATGGTAGCCAATAGATGACTGTGTTTATAAAGTAACTGCCCTGCCAATAGAATGCACATCTGCCAGGGAACGTATATAGAAGCCGATGTAGAGACTCAGCATGGCCTCAGTTTAGAAAAAAACTTTTTCCAAGACAGATTCCTCCAAGGAGTAGGAGGCGCTCAGCCAAACGACTGGAAGTGGCCCATCTAATAAGAGGGCAGGTGGAGTCTTCCCTCCAAATTAATCTCAGGCTTTCCTCCTACCCTCTCTAGCAAAAATAATCTGTCTGGTTCATTCGGAATATCTGTGTTGCCAAATCCAGTGACCACTCTGTTCCTCATTTCACTCAGCTTCTTAGCAGCATTTGAATATTTAACATAATTGATGACTTTCTTTTTGAAATACTTTTCTCTTTTGACTTCAGTAACATCACACTGTCTTGGTTTTTTGTTACCTCACTAACTGTACCTTCCCACTCTCCTTTTCTGGTTTCACCTCTTGTGCCTGAACTCTAAATATTGGAGAACTTTGAACTTGACTCTAGACCTTTCGCCTTTCTCCCTCCTTTTAAAAATTAAATGTATTGGAGTGACATTGGTTAATAAAGTTACAGAGATGTCAATTGTACAGTTGTATGATACATCATCAGTACATTGCAGTGTGTGAGCCCCCCACCCAAAGTCACACCTTCCTTCATGACCATGTATTTGACCTCCTGTAGCCACCATGCTGTTGTCTGTGTCTGTTTCTGCTTTTCTTGTCTGTTCATTTGTTGCTTTCAATTTTATATACCACATATGAGTGAAATCATCGTTCTTAACTTTTTCTGTGTGATTTATTTTGCTTGGCATGATATTCTCACAGTCCATCCATGTTATCACAAATGACAATTATTTCCTTTTTTCTTATGGCCGAGTAGTATTTCATTGTATATATGCCCCACATCTTCCTTATCAAATCATCTATCGAAGGGCACTTTGGTTGTTCCCATGTCTTGGCCACCGTGGATAGTGCTGCAATGAACATAGAAGTTCATAATTTTTGAGAATAAATGTTTCCAAATTTGGGGGGTAGATTCCTAGATGAATGGTTGCTGAGTCATATGGTAGCTCTGTTCTTAATTTTGGGGGGCACCTCCATACTGTTTTCCATGATGCCTGTACAAGTTTACATTCATGCCAACAGAGAATGAAGGTTTCTTTTTCTCCACAACCTCTCCAGCACTCGTTATGACTTGTCTTGTTCATACTAGCCATTCTAAGAGGTATGAGTACCCTCTTTCCATATGTAATTTTATCAGATTCCATAACTTAAAATACCATCCATATGCTAATAATTCCCAAATTGATCTCATTAGCCTTTATCTCTCCTCTGAATTTCCAAAACATATAGCCAAGTACTTTATATTTCTATTTGGCCTTCTGAAAGTCATTATATAAATATAGATATAGATATAGATGATATAGATATAGATACAGATGATATAGATATAGATGATATAGATAGATATAGATATAGATGATATAGATAGATATAGATATAGATATAGATGATGTAGATAGATATAGATAGATATATGATATATTCAAAACAGTACAGGCTTCCTTATTTAAAAAATGTTACATCCCACTCAATTGTCAAGCCTAACCCCAGAGTCTGTTTGCTTCCTCTCTCCCTTTCTGTCCAACTCATATCCAATTCATTGGCAGACAAAGATCAGCAGTCTGGCCTTCTTTCTCTGTGTGCACTGCTGTCACCTGATCTAAGCTATTAGCATCTTCCAAGTGGACTACTGGAATCACTTCATAACTGACTTTCTTGCTTTTACTCTGGACCCCTTCCTTTGCCCAATGCATTCTATATATAACAACCAGAAAAATATTTTTAATGCAAATTGGATCACGTCCTCACCAGCCTAAGTTATTTCTACTTAGGAATAAAATTCATTCTTTTTTCCCCTGTGGTTTATATGGATTTACTTGATTTTATTTTTGCTTTCTCTTCTCAATTCCACATAAAAGTAGAAAACAGCATGTTGCATCTGGGAAACTGCAGGTGTAATAGTTCAGTACAGTTGAGGATAATGTTAGGCATGTGGAAATTCGGAAGGTGATGGCACTGGAAATATATGAAGCATTCAATTGACAATGATTCAGGAACTTAGAAGTTCAGATGCTTTTTGAAGAACTTGAGCAATATAATGACTAGGTCAAAAGTTACATGGGCATTTTTAAGACAAGCTGATTGTCACTAACCTAAATTTTCTTATCTTAAATAATGATATTTTAAACTATGGTTCAGCTTCATCTTTGTAGCTGATGTTATCGGTGAGCTACACATTCTGTCAGCCCTCCTCTGATTTCAGCAGCAGCTGAGGAGGGAGTTCCTACGCATAACACCAGTTTCCCATCTCAAAAGTCTGCAGCCCACTCTCTGGAGTCTCCGCCTCATTGCTTTCCTGGAAGCAGCAGGTCTCTCCACCTGGAATGTGGGACAATTAATGCCTTGGAGGGCAACACCCAAGTAACAAGGGTCTGGAGTCAGCAGATAAACGTCCTGACCATCCGTAAAGCTCTCCACACACGTCCTTGAAGAGCCTCCCTTGCTCACAATGGTTACCAGCTCGATGACTCATCTTTATTGGCTTTTCTTCTTTCACTTTCTTGTTCACCCTGCTCATTCACTCTTACTTCCTGGAATTGCCTCCCAAATAAATGACCTTGTCCTGGCTCTGCTTTAGGTGGAGTTCAAAAGTGACAATCATTCACTCCTTTATTCAAGAACTATTAATTGAGAATATTGTGCAATGTGCTAAGAAATGGGAGCCATTATCTAACAGCGGTAAGTCTTCTAAGAGTACAAGTATAAATCTGCAGGACAAAAAAAGAAACACCAACAGTATTAACACTTTTCCACATTCTGTAACCACATCATTTTTTCCCAGTTATTACAACTGACATGAGGTGGTTCTCAGCTAGACACAGAGTTAGTATTATTTGCTCCCAACTTTGTTTTCTGTGTCATTGCTACCTGAAACTTCTTTAAAAGTCTAAATAATATTCCGCTCTGAAAGAGGAGGGAAAGAAAGTCTATTCGGACAAAAGGTTTCTAACTGTGATTTCTGATTTTTAATATGTTGTATTTCAAGATTCAAGGACAGGATATTTTTTTCCAGCATTAAAAAAATAGTCTCCTCCCTTTCCTTGCATGCCTTAGCCTATTTTCTCTTGTTCAACTATGTATATTCCATGCTGAGACTATCATAACATAAAGCATGCCTTTTAATTTTAGAGTTCTCTCTGTGTAATTATATGGGCAAATGATGTTCTACTATTTCATTTTTCCACTTTTTACTTATATAATTACTAATTAAGGAGAGCAACTGAATTATGTCAGGTTCAATGAATTAGTTCCATGATACAATTTAGATATAAGGAAATGTCCACTGTTATCTAATTTTTTTAAAAGCCAATGAACCCTCCTACAGTGACAACCCTTTCATTCCACTCTGCATCACATGATTTCTTAGTAGAGGAAACTAAAATTAAGATAATAGTGATAGAAAAAAATCAAATGGCCTCTCGGTAATTCCTAACAGTACCACAACAAGCAGAAATCTAAGAGAGGACAGAATGGGGTGGAAAGGTGGATTTCCTCACTTCATAAGCTGGGAGAGAGCAGAGGCTGTGTCTGACTCACATGCTGCATTACAAGGAGGTGCTCGGCAGTGGCCGCTGGTCATCAGTGTGTCCTCACACAGTCATTGCGCACATCCTTTGTACGAAATGATGCAGATAAGATTATTGAACATCAAGCACATAGTAAGTGTAAAATAAATATCTTTTCCTTGGTATCCCCTGCTCCGTGCTTGGTGATTAAATATCAATCACTGCTCTCTGTTGAGGTTAAAAGTAATTTTAAAAACTACTCCATGAGCTAGCTCAGACAGGATACAAAAAATTAGACCCCTTTTGGTGTTGTTTTGTTCCTTTTTATTTATTTATTTTTAATCTTTGTTGTATGTTTTTTTCCATTACCGTTTAGTTCCCTTATACCCACCCTGTTCCCAGCAGTCACCAAGCTGTTGTTCATGTCCATTTACCCTTTGGAACAGTATGGATGGGCCTGGAGAGCATTATGCTAAGTGAGACCCCTTTCTTTTGCAATATGGAAGTGGTTTCAGCTTTTTGAAGCCCTCAAAGTCTTCTATAGAAGTAACTAGTGCTCTGATGGTTCAACCACAGATGCCATTAACAACTCTGTATTCTCTGTCTAGCTCTAGGCAGGCTGCATTATTTTAAGCTATTCATGTCCTGCAATGTTCTACTTAGTCTTCTTAGCATGTAAATTGATAAACTGACATTTAAAAACTAAGTCTTAAGGACATGCTGGAAATTTAGGTACAGAGAAGTAATCTACATTTCCCCCCAATTTTCTTACTTATTATAAGAAAATAACCTATGTCTATATATTTGAATAATTTAAAATGGTTAGCAGGGAAAAAATATAATTGATGGATTGCATTTGTTAGTTATATTTAGTATTCAAAATATTTAAAATCAAATTAATCACATTGTATGCTATTCCTCTAAAGTGGATCCTCTTAAGGAAAGATATTTTGGAAGAGTATTAACAGTTATTGCTAATGCAGAATAATTAGCGAAATGATTGTTGTTAGATATTGAGTTGAATATAAACAGTATAAGATGACACAAGGCTGAAGAAGGAGTTCTGCATCCTGTAGGAACACAAAGATATATCTTTTATTTTTAAACTTATTTTTATTTTTCAATTACAGTTGACAGTATTATAGTAGTACAGGTGTACAGCTTAGTGGTTAGACATTTACATAACTTACGAAGTGATTCTCTTGATAAATTTAGCGCCCACCTGGAACCATATGTAGTTATTACTATATTATTGACTACATTCCCTATGCTGGACTTTACATTCCCCTCGGAATATAGATGTTTTAGATGACTAAACTGCTGATAAATTTTGACATGGATGTTTAAGGACAAAAAATAGTAAATATTTTTGCAAGTCTGTAATATCCTTACAAACATTCTTAGAAAATTTTGGAGAAAAAAAGAAAACAGTAATTAAAAAAAATAGCATTAGGTGGGTTAGAATCCATCAGAAACACCCAGTGGAGTTGAAACCTTATTTCGTCCTATTCCATGATGAACGTGAGCATTTAGACGTGGAGATTGTGCTCTGAAGGTGCATGGAGCTTGTATGAGTTCAATTCTGAACACTTACCTCTGAGCACTGAAAAATCTGCCTCATGGTCCACACAGCGGCTTGCTGGAAATATGCTTTGAGACTCACTAGAGATTCTGTGAATTGCTTTGCCAAAAGCTTTGTTGTTTGCCACTGTTGCTGACGCACTGGGAAGAAAATTGAAAAAAAAAAAGACATACAAAAAAATTTCCATAACCCTTATTTCTCCTAGAAAACAGATAATATGATTTTCACTGCCTTCCAATTACAGAGATTATTGCAGGGGCAGACCAACTGGGCTAAAAATATAGTTTAGGAAAATGTACCAAAACTTGAAATTTTGCTGGTTATTTGAGTGGCTAGCATTTAAGCATTAGTAAATGATTCTCCTGTTTATAGATGCTTTTTCAGTTGTGATGAATGAAGGCCTCTCTAAAGGATCTAGAATAAGATTCAGAGAAAATAGCTAAATTTCTGAATAGTAGAATATGAGAGTTTTAATAAGAATATGAGAGTTTTCTCTAGGCTGAGGGTACAAGTTGATTTGTTTGCTTTCTGGAAGTGAGTGGTAAGGATTGGTGGAAGAGAGAAAAGTGAAGGGACTGAACGGGAGTGTGAGAGCAGGTCCTGCCAGCTGAGGTTAAAGAAAATGAATTTCCCCCTGAGGAAAACATCTCTTCAGGGCAGGCGTGGCTGAGAAACTCTGAGCAAAATGGTGTCTAAAGTACAGTTAAGGTTGTTTTCGTTCCTGGATTTGCTGCAGTTCCCTGACATCATCTCCAACCAAATAGCATAACAGAAGGATCCTAAGAAAAGTGAACAGGGGGAGGGCAAGAAAGCAAAGGGAATAGAGAATTTAGTGAGATCCAGAATCTGGGACACAAAGGAACCGGATGCCCCGGTTCATCAGTTTACCTCCTGTTAAAAAACACAGTTCAGCTGAGTACATTTTAAAGATCTTACTGGGTTTATTCAACAATTCTTGAATCAAAGGCATTCCCAAGAGCTATCCACAGCAAGAGACATTTCTAGGCAGAAGGAGACAGGAACAAGGAAGTTGTACAAGGCAAAAAGTGGATTGGTTATGGCATGGTTATTTTTCTTAGGGGATGACAGGGGTCTTTAAGGCTTTTTGCTTAATTAGTGCTGATTGTTATATGCGAGAGCGAGATCTCTCGTTCTAGGAACTGACAGACTCAGACTCTTAAGAGATTTATAGATGGTTTATTGGCCAAAGTTTTTACCTGCGCAGGGGCGAACTCTCCAATGAGAGCCACGCCGCACGCTCACAGGCTAGCTCTTTTATAGGGTGAGAAGCAAGCAAGCAAGTTACAAAAGCGGGAGTTGCTGTTATCTCTGCATAGCTCTTGGCTCTGGAGGAACATTAACCAGATGTTAAAACTTTCTTTTGAAACCCTGTCTCCTGTCGATAAGAACCACCTGTTCCACTTAATTTGTACCCTCAGTTTAAAGGGTCCAAACCTGAGATGAGTCTGGCGCCTAAAGTTTTATGGCCCTCTAACTAATTGGCTGTAACTCAGAGCCCTCTGCAAATCACATATTGTTTACCTTTACTTTGGCTGACAATGTTGTTTCTCTCCCCTATCTATTCTTGTGACCTTCAAGAGGTTTTCTGCTTAGCAATGCCTATAATTGTCTAGCTCTCTTGCCTAGCCCTCAACACTGATCAGACAATTCCTGATTGAGTGGTTTAAAATTACATTTCTGGGAGAGCTGAAACTGGAATCAAGGGAAGTCTCAGTTTGGTGATGTGGGCTTAGCGTAAGCAACTCATTTTGGACCTGGTGTCTTGTTTTTAACACCCCTCAAAGGCCAAATGGGAAATGTGTGTAGCACAGTGCCTGGTCCAGGGCTCTAGTCCTTTAAAGTGGACAGTAACATAAGGGCGTATCTTAGAAATATAGGTAAAAATAAGTCACACTTTTTCTTTTGTTTGTAAGTCAGTTAAGTAGTTGGTATGCGGATTTCTGGGACTGCCTGCCTCATTTGTAAACCTAAATTGCATATTTATTTAACTCTTTATTTCTGTAACATCCTATTTTTATTTTATTATCTCGGTGTCTCAATTCTGCAAGAACTAATTTCGCATCACTTCTGCACATATTACAGGCTGTGTCGACTCACTAGTATATTCCTGTATTGAAAAAATGACTTTTACATAATGCGAAAGGGTTTTTGATGTAGTCACATTGCTAAAATATTTAAGCTATTATGTAAAAAACTTAGATCATAAAAATAATACTGTAAATAGCAGTAACATATGCTCTTTTTATATGGTATCATAGAAGATAATCTTCATATCCATTTTGCAGATAATTGAAATTTTACCTAAACAGTATTAATATTTTTTAAAGGATTACTTATTTACCTTATAACATTTATAAATTTATTATTTAAATCTTTCTTTTTACATACAGAAAGCTTACATTTGTTGTTTCTTTTTTTTTTCATTTTTGGAGAGAGAGAAAGAAACATCAGTTTGCTGCTCCACCTATTTATGTATTAATGGTTGATTCTTGCATGTGCCCTGACCAGGGATTGAACTCTCAACCTTGGTGTCTTGGGATGACCCTCTAACCAACTGAGCTACTCGGCCAGGGCAAGCAAGCTTATGTTTAAATTTAATAATTCAGTGTCAATACTTGAATCATTGAATGTTGTTTTTATGGCTATAATATATTAATATCTATGTGAAGTTAATAGTCTCTACCTGAAATTTTTCCAACTTCCAGTGCTTTTATAAATATATCAATGTTTTTATAGTTTCCTCTCCCTCCCTTCACTCTAAGGCTTTCAAATGGCCCTTTTTACTTATGTAGTTATTCCATCATCTTCAGTTAACTTCCTCACTTTCCTACTAAAGCCTGAACTTAAAATATGGACTTTATAATAAAGGCTTCACTGTAGCCTTTTTAACTGTTGGGAGCTTTTCTTCTTTTTCATCCTACTTTTGGATTCTTAAACTGAAATTGTTCTTTGACATTTTATGTTTAAACAGCACTGTTACATCTGAAGAAAAATCACACACATAAACCATACCTGAGCACAAGGTGATAAAGCTTAGATCTGGAAAAGACCAAAGTGCCCCAGAGTGGCATGTCACGGACTTCTAGCATTAGAAGACGGTGCATAATACTTAATCCTCAAGTGAGCAATGTTTTTTTCAAATCTTTCATTTTTGGTCTGTGATATCACTTAATGAGCTCCACTATATTCTTAAAACTAGGCTGAAACTACTTGTCTTCTTGGAAGAAGTTTCTGACCTTTCACAGAGGGCTGATACTTCCTTCCATTATCCACACCTTGAATTTCTCTCTAGCACCTATGCTGCATGTATTGGATTCCATATGCATCTTCTTTTTAGACTGTAAGTTTCCTGATTACAAATAGAGTGAAGTGTTAACTCACATCTAGAAGCTCAGTGAATGTATACTCCAAAAATCTGGCACTAACATTCAACTTCATAATATTTCAGGGAATGTATATTTAAGTAAGAAGTTAACCTAATTTAAAAAAGTAAATCGGTAAAGATTTCAAAAAAAGGAGTGGTGGGAATTTTAGTGCCTAGAATTGACAAGACAGAAAGAATAAGCCCTTTATGCATGGAATAAATGTGAATTAAGACCAACTTTCTAGTAGAAAATAATATCTGTTAAGAGCAGAAAAATGATCGCACCTTCTGATTCCTTAATTTTCATCCTTGGAGCATTCTAGAAAATGTAAACAAATAGAATCAAAGATAAATATTAAGCTAATACTTCGATAACAGAAAAGTTGAAAATGTTCTAATTATCCAACAGCAGGTGATAGCTTAAATACATTGTAGTACATCTTGAAACAGATCAATAGTCAGCAATGAAAAGTCATTCTTGGAAAGAGTATTTCTTGATATGAACAAATACAGAGTATTCTTTTTTTTAATTTTAATTTTTTATTGTTATTCCAGAGTATTCTTAAGGGATAAAAAGAATGTAAACTTTTTAACAATACAATTCCAATTTTGAAATTTTGAGTAAAATGAATGTCACTTGCTAGGGTATTCCCAGATCCTCAGGCCTTTGGGGTTTATCCTTTTGACAATTATGTATCAGAATGTTATTGTACATTCAAACCATTCTGGTTTTGGTTTCAGCAAAAACCCCAAGACACTTATGTGGGACTGCCATCCTGACTGGTAATGGAGGGTATTCAGGAATAGTTATCCTCAGTTTGAAGAGAGTAAACAGGCCCAGAATCAGAAGTTAGAAGAGGACTGACAGGGAAGTTTCTTGCTGTGTGCTGAGTCGCTCTCTCACTTGCAAGATGGAAGAAAGGGAGTGCCTGCACTTCCATTCATGCTTAGACAAGGGGGTAAAGCAGACATACAGAGAGTTTAATATACTTATATGCACCTAACATTTGGGAGAACACAGTAGATTTCTGTCTGCCTCACTCTTGAGACATCTAAAGCACAAGAGCCTGGCTGGCTGGTTCATTTCTCTGATAGTGGAGTGGCAGAGTCGGTGGTGTTGTCCAACTTACACTCCTAGAGTCTTTTTGGACAAAAGATGCTCAAGTGTGAACTGTGGGCCAGCGTGATTGACCCACCTGAACAAGGGTTAACTGTGATGCTCTACAGAGGATTTCTCAAGGCTGAAGACAGAGCCAGCAGCAGCCAAAGAGGAATTTCCTCGCTTGAAGAGAAGTGTAGATGAGTACAAACTATTGCAGAGTCATAGTTTACTGTCTGTGAAAAGCCTAGGAAGGTGCCCACAAAAAGTGTCAGCTTCAAAACTCCGCCCAGTTCAAGGAACACCTACAAAGAAAAGTAGGACTTTTCTGCCCCTTTCCGCCTCCCTAACCTAGCCCACCCACAACTCTGGCAAGGATGGGAACTGAGATTGACAAGGTGGGGGTGGGGCTATCAAAGAGCACAAGCCAATCAGAAAAGAGAAAAGAAGCCAAAATGGCATTCTTGGTGAAAACTTAACATTTTGTTTATTATTCTGTACTGGACATATTAACTACTATACTGTTTTTTATCATCAGAAAATGGTTAGAGAAGTAATAAGACTTCCTCCAAATTTCACCCAGGAGCAGAAGGTATTTAGCCTCAAAAAATAAAAGGTCAGCAGGATACAAATATAGTTGCTTTTACATTGCATCCTGTAAGTCATGCTTTTTTGATGTAGCTGTTACATAGAAATAAAAGTATCTCCATCCCACGCTTAGGAAAATCCAGCATTCACCTGTCTCCCCCAGCACAGTATCTCCAAGGATTCTGTGAGTATATATGACATAGTCCTGCCCCTGTCTTATCCTTTACAGCTGCTCTTTTCTCTCTGGACTACACTGACCCAAGCATTACACCATTTCCCTTGATATTTGAAACCTATCTCCTACAAGGGCAGTTATGTTTAATAGACACTTGCTGACAATTGGAGGTTATAGGTAGGGAGTGTTTTTTGTGTAATACGTGGACAAAGACGTGGGCGAGGATAGAATGTAGGAGGTGGGGGTGGGTAGGGCCGGGGAGAGTAATGCAGGGGAAAATGGGACAACTGTAATTGAACAACAATAAATTTTTTTTAAAAAAATGGGGAAGAGACTAAAAAGTACAAGTTGGTAATTACAAGAGTCACAGGGAAGTAAAGTACAGCATAGGGAATACAGTCGTAATATTGTAATAGCTATGTATAGTGGCAGATGGGTACTTGACTTAATGTGGTGGTCACTTCATAAGCTCTATATATGTCTAATCACTATGTTGTACACCTGAAACTAATAATATATTGTATGTCAACTATAACTGAAAAAATAAAAAATAATTTTTATAAAAAAAATTAAATTCAGTATTAGACATAATGGATTCTAAAAGTTCTTTGGCTGATCCATGTCATGGAATTTCATCCTGGTCAGTTTCCAACTGTCAAGTTGCCCATCCTCCATGTTACTGACCTTCACGCTCTTAGGAAATCCTCCCTATGTTTCCCAGTTCTCCCAATTTTTAACTGTGGAGCTTGGGGACAGGTTACAAAACATCTTCTTGTCTTAGTTTCCTTATATATTAAATTTTGACAGTATTAGTGGTTACCACATACTGGGAAGATTACATGGGTTGACACATAAGAAGCAATTAGAATAATGTCCAGTATAGAGTTGACATTAAAATACTCAAAGATAATAAGGTACTTAAGGTTATAAAGAATTTAAAGATAATAAAGTACTCACTAATCTCACTTAGCATAATGCTCTCCAGTTTCATCCATGCTGTTGCAAAGGGTATAAGCTTCTTCTTTCTCTCTGCTGCATAGAATTCCATTATGTAAATATACCATAGTTTTTGGATCCACTCGTTTGCTGATGGGCACTTAGGTTGCTTCCAGTACTTGGCTATTGTAAATTGTGCTGCTATGAACATTGGGGTGCACAGGTTCTTTTGGATTGGTGTTTCAGGGTTCTTAGGGTATAATCCCAGCAGCGGAATTGCTGGGTGAAAGGGGAGTTCCATTTTTAGTTCTGAGGAAATTCCATACTGTTTTCCACAGTGGCCTCACCAGTCTGCATTCCCACCAACAGTGCACTAGGGTCCCCTTTTCTCCGCATCCTCTCCAACATTTGTTTGTGGATTTGTTTATGTTGGCCACTCTGACTGGTGTGAGATGGTACCTCATTGTAGTTTTAATTTGCATCTCTCTGATGGCTAGTGATGCTGAGCATCTTTTCATATGTCTCTGGGCCCTCTGTATGTCTTCCTTGAAACTGGAGAGCATTATGCTAAGTGAAATAAGCCAGGCGGTGAGGGACAAATACCGTATGATCTCACCTTTAACTGGAACATAATCAATAGAAGAAAAAAGCAAACAAAATATAACCAGAGACATTGAAGTTGAGAACAATCTAACAATAGCCGGGGGCGGGGGGGCAGTGGGAAGAGGGGATTACAGGAACTACATGGAGGACACATGGACAAAACCAAGGGGGAGGGTGGAGGTGGGGGAGGGAGGTGGGTTCAGTTGGGGTCGGGTGGAGGGATGGGGAGAAAAGGCATACAACTGTACTTGAATAACAATACAAATTAAAAAAAAAAGAATTGCTCTCCAAACTGATTAAATGAATTTATAATATGAAAAAAAAATAAAGTGCTCACTAATGTTTGGTTATTCTGCTCACTGTTATTGTGTCCTAGAGTGTAATGTAGTACGAGGGTAGTTTCCTCCTCCTGTAAAGAGAACTCCTCAGAGTACTTTTTTTTTGAAAGATTTTATGCATTTACTTTTAGAGAAGGGAAGGGAGGGAGAGAGGGAAACATCAATGTGTGGCTGTCTCTTGTGTGCCCACTACTGGGGGCCTAGCCTGCAACCCAGGCATGTGCCCTAGACTGGGAATGGAATTGGTGACCCTTTGATTCACAGGCCTGCACTCAATCCACTGAGCCACACCAGCCAGGGCTCAAAGTACTTTGTAAGTGAGACAGTTCTCACCCCAATAGAATGTGTTATCATCTTGAAAATAATATTTTTATCTCCAGAACATTTAAGTAACAATATAAAGTAAAAGATTAGTAGGAGATAGACTAAAATAAATCCATAGATTCTGTACTTATTGACTATAAACAATACTTACACAGCAATGCCCTATTAAAATTGTTAAACATATAAGGCTCATCAGCCTAGCAAATATTCCTCTCCATGGAGGTCCAACTATTTTGTCCACAAGGTCTGCATTGCCTGTCCTCCCTGAGGGCATCCTCCTGACGCTGGGGGAGAAACGGATTACCGGCCTGCCGCTTTCATACCTCGACCAATTCACTCTCTGACTCAGTTAAGACTTCGGTGCCCCACGTTTTTTAAGTTATTCTTTATCTTGTTAAATTTTCTTTAATATTTAAAAAAGAATAATCTTATTACCTCAATGACCACCCATTTGAACTATCCAGTGAGAAGTGGCAATACAGTACAATCATAATGACCTGTCTCTTTAAAGGTCTTTTGCTATCTTTTTGTCATCTCAGTTACTGTTTGCCTGCAATTATACTTTTTTATTTGAACATTTTATATGATTTGACGAAGATATTTAATGGAATGTGCAATGTTTCTAAAGTCAAATTTCCTTCTCTGTATAATCAATTTTAACATGTTTTATATTAAGCAGAGGCTTCAACTTAGTTTATAATAGTAAGTTACATTGTTTACTCTTCCCTGTACATGAGATATAAAGAGAAAACTATCTAAAGTCAAGTGTCAGGAGTAAATGATACATATCTTAATTTTTATGTCATATTTAGAAGAATGATCACATGCCCCTAAGATGATATAAATGTCTAATTGACAGAAGACTGAAAAATGCAGTCGACAGTGAGATCACTAAATGCCTTAATCTTCTGAAAACTGGGGTCTGGTTATCTGCCTGCAGGGACCCACGCAAGTTATCCTCACCAGTTCGAAGTCCATGAACCCACTCCAAAAAAGAATATGGGGGCTCAGTTGTATAATTCCCCTAACAAATTCATTCCCATTTACAGGCACATAGAACCTCCTGCCCAACCAATTTTCAAGGTATTCAGAAAGAAGTTAACAAGCAGGCCTGAGCGTGCTATCTTCAGAAAGGCTTGCCTGCAAGGTTGGCCCGTGGTTAGAGACTGGAGACTAAATTATAAATAGTCCCCTATACTAATATAAAGTATCTTTAAATGATAAGTGGTTCACTATGACTAAGTTGTTTGTACAAATAACGTATTTTATCATGCACACCTGCTTGCCATCTGGGAGTGTGGAATTTTGATACATGCTAAGAAGAAGGTGCCCACATGACCTCTTTTTCAAAACCTTGGGCCTTGAGTCTCCAGTCAGCCTCTCTGGTAGGTGGTACTTCACATACGCTGTCATCTCACGGCTGGAGGAGTTCTGCATGTCGTGTACGACTTCAGTGAGAGAGGACTCTTGGAAGCTTGTGCCTGGTTTCCTGCAGATTTTACCTCATGTGCCATTTTGTATACTGATTTTACTTTGTAGCCTTTCACTATCATAAGTATTTAGCTTTGAATGCACTTTATGCTGACTCCCAGTAAATCACCAAACCTCGGACTGTTCGAAACCTCTGACACACGGGGTGGATTGAAATGTCTATGTTGAGTTACACAGATTCTAAATAAAAAATTTATTGAGTACAAACTATGGGATGGAATTATGTTCAATGAAACTAAGATAAGCAGCCTAGACCTCTTTTAAGAAATTCGAAGTATGGTGGCTATGTTTGCACACAACAGTTTATAAAAAGAATATTCAATTAACTGAGTCAAAGCAGAATAAGGTAAAACACAGGAAGGTTATTTCAATGAGAGTTATGAAAATGTAGACACTTCATCTTGTTCAAACTATCAGGAAAGCTAGAGACATGTAAGTGAGGCTCAAAAGAACAAGTCGGTTTGGGCAGGGTATGGGACCTGGGGGCAGGCGGAAGGAGAGTTTTGGAAGGTTTCTCTTCCAAAGTTTCCCTAGAAACTTTGCGAATGGATGGAAGATATGGTAAAGAAATGAAATATAGAGTATATCCAGGGAATACAATAGAATAATAAGTGTTACTTATGGTACAAAGTGGAATTTTCAGATACTCTTGGTTAAAATTTGAATGCATCCAATGTCCTATTTGTAGCTCTATTCCATTCAAAACTTATGGATTATTATACAAGGCCCATCAAAAGTCTATAGCATTGTAAAAGTGTCCCTCTTAAACTCGGGCATAGAATTTATGTTCTGCTGGTTTCTAATTACGATTTTCCTTTTCTGCCTTTTCTTCAGGTCCATCATGAGTGAGAAACGAGACTCAAACTCTTCAGAAAACTGGCATCATACTTTGAGTGTCAATGACACCAAGCATTATCTCTACTCAGATATCAATATTACCTACGTGAACTACTACCTTCATCATGCTCAAGTGGCAGCGATCTTCATTATTTCCTACTTTCTGATCTTCTTCCTGTGCATGGTGGGAAATACAGTGGTCTGCTTTATTGTAATGAGGAACAAACATATGCACACAGTCACTAATCTCTTCATCTTGAACCTGGCGATAAGTGATTTATTAGTTGGTATATTCTGTATGCCTATTACGCTTCTGGACAACATTATAGCAGGTATGTTGACCTGTGTGCAGTGCAAGATGATATGGGAAAATGTGTGTCCCATCTCCCTGCAGCCATGGCTGGGTCACCCTTTCATTACATTTATATAACTTACAAGGTGATACCCCAATAAGTCTAGTATCTACCCTATATCATACATAATTATTATTATATTATTGACTATATTCCCTATACTGTACTTTATATCCCTGTGACTATTTTGTAACTGTCAATTTGTACATGTTAATTCCTTCACCTTGGAGTGTTCACTGAATGTCACCAGAGAATGAGATCCAGCATATATTACCAAAGACTGTGAATTTGCTTAACACAGTTCAGGGCACGTATAATATACTGGAAATATTATTGAGAATATTATGGGATATAAAGTTCAAGGAATAGGTGAGTCTGATTTCAACTGATGCATTGTCTTCAAATATAAATAGATATTTAGTCCCTCATATGGTTAGCTAGGGAGATTTCCAACATTTTTTTTTTTTAAGATTTTATTTATCCATTTTTAGAGAGAGAGGAAGGGAAGGAAAAAGAGAGGGAGAGAAACATCATTGTATGGTTGCCTCTCATGTGCCCCCTACTGGGGACCTGGCCTGCAACCCAGTCATGTATGTGCCCTGACTGGGAATCAAACCAGCAACCCTTTGGTTTGCAGGCCTGTGCTCAATCCACTGAGCTACAGCAGCCAGGGCAGATTTCCAGCAGTTTTTGATGAAAGATGGAGCAGCAGTCCCAATGATTTCTCAAGAAGTGGAAGTGTCATCAGTGGTGAATTCCGTGTGCAATATATGTAATGACTAAGTACTCCCCTAGGGTGTTTCTGGGCCTGTGCTACTGCTTCTATTACACTACCGGATATACTCTGGAAGTACAGGAACAGTATACCTCCAACTCCCAGCTCAGTTTTGGTACATAGAACCTGCCTAACAAATAGTTTTTTATTAATGAATGAATAGTATTTAAGATATTCATATTCCTGTCTGTAAGAAAAAAATGAAGCGATAGCAACACACCAAAATTGTAAAGCAGCACGAGCCATCTCATAGTCATCTTTTTATAACATTCAACGTAAGTTCACTAAAGAATATGAGGTTCCTCTATAGATTTACCTGTTTCCTTCTTTCCTTCAGAGGGGGAGTTCAGAATGCCTCTCCTCTCACTATGCACTGCGTAGATCATGTGTCTTTGTGATGTTTATCAGCAAGAAGCAATTTCAAGGACGTACAGTTTCAAAGCACTATGCTAGACAAAGAGCGAAAGACTTGATAAAAATTATCATTATTGTTCTCAAGAAACCTATTTATGAAGAAGAAATGCTCTCAACATTCCCTCTGTAAACATTTATAATTAAATTATTCAAAAAATTTCCATATATATTACCCTTCCTTACCTTTGATTTGCATTCCCAGGAGGCAGCCACACAGCAACTTTTGCCTTTATTTTTTGGTAATGACTGTAATATTTCTAATATGTTTTCATACAATGTGTTATCTTCAAACTGTAGAGCTGTAATTTCCTTTTCATAATGCTCTTCTACTAGAAGAGGTAGTTTCCCTTTGCAGACTCCACTGTAGTGACAGCACGGGGACAAAAGGACATAAATCCATGAAACTTCACGTTAGATACTATTGAATGTGAAGCTGGGAAAACAGCAAGACTGGCTGCTACACATGCACACTCTTTCCTTCTCTCATTCTCTCAGTGTAATTATAGTGTTTGGTTAAATCAATGTTCAAAGTATACTTTCCTATTATTATATGTATCTTACCCCTGCTGAGCCACATAGAGTGCTGTGATAGCAATTTCTCTATTAAAAGATTCATTTTTGTTTTCCTGGATTTAAAAAAGGCATCATATTTTGATTTGTTTTGTTGTAAGTGTGTTCCTGTTGGTAACATAGTCTCAGCTTCTCTTCCAGGAGTGTTGATGTCTTGTCAATACTTTCAAACATAGGAGGTAACCTGTAAATTGCATCTTCTTTCCTGGAAATACCTGCCGGGCGCTCTCAATGTTTCCTTTCTGTCCAGACACAGTGTCCTCCAGGCAGGGAGCTCACCTGCTCGGGGATGTCCCTGCACTGAGACCCTAACAACCTCTTCATCCCTATCGGCCCTCTGTTGTTGGGACGCCATTTCTTTTTTCTTGGTTTATTTCCCTGTTATCTTCCAGAGAAAGGGTGAACTGAGATTAAAATGTTAGAAATCTTGCAGATCTTCAAATATCGTTATTCTGCCCTCATATTTGACTAGTTAGCTATATAAAGTATTCTGGGTTGGACATTTTTTCCTTCAAAATATTTGAAGAGATTGCTCTACTGTTATTTCTGAGAAACCTGATGTTACTGCTGAAAATTCCAATCCACTTGACTTGATTCTTTTACTCATAATTTGTGGGGGGTTTTTTCCTGAGTGTTCTTCAGGCTTTTCTTTATCCCTAGTGTTCTGAATTTTAGGCAATTATGACTTGGAGTGTCTTTAATTAATTATTTATTTATTTTTAAAGATTTTACGATGCGGATCCCGGCCCGCAGGATCCCGTGTTGTGGCTGCAATATACAAATACACATGGACTACAGAAATCCTGTGGAGGAAAAGGGATGGCATGGCCACTCTCTAAGTGAGAGAGGGTGAGAGGGCTAGAGAGAGCCCAAGAGAGAGGGAGCCAACCCCCACCTGGACAGGCTTTTATTGCTTTTCTGGGCACATTACATGGAGGATGGTCGTCATTTACTATGCACAGGTTCACCACAGGTGATTACCTTTTAAGGACAACAAAGGACAGAATACTACTAATTACTTAAAAGACAAGGATGTTACAGCTCAAGGGGGAAGTTGCTCACACTCCATACTTTGGTGGTTTAGCACAGACTTTAGGAAGACGAAGATACTCAGTAAACATTTGCTGCCTCAGGATGAGGGAGTTTTAGCAAGAGCAAGTCTCATAGCAGTCTAGGTACAATGCAGGCCTGATTTCTCACTAGAGAACCTATCCATGGACGTGGGTCCTGACCTCCAACCTTGCTCCCCACTGGCTTTTCCGAGTGGGGGCTGAGCCACATTTCCCATGCTTGTAACAGTTCCCCACATCTTTATATATTTATTTTTAGACAGAAGGGAAGGGAGAGAGAGGGAGAGAAACATCAATGTGTGGTTGTCTCTCAGGTGCCCCCCACTGGGTACCTGGCTCACAATTCAGGCATGTGCCCTGACTGGGAATCGAACCAGTGACCCTTTGGTTCACAGGCTGGTGCTCAGTCCACTGAGCCACACCAGCCAGGGCTGGAGTGTCTTTTTAAACTTCATGTATTGTGGTAGACACAAACTAGGTCCTTCAGTCAACAAATGAATACCCTTTGTTCCTGGGGAGTTTTCTTGTAGAATTCTTTCCTGTCTTTCTTTAACTTCCATTAATCTGATATTTGAGATTTGAGTTACCGACTCCCCTCTTTTCTAATCTTTTTTCTTCTATTTCCTGCTCCTTATTGTTCTGCTTCCAAAGATATCCTTTCCTTTTTCTTCCAGACTTTATGTTAAGTTCTTCATTTCTGTTATCATATTGTAAAATCTTTGAGCTGTTTTTATATTCCGTATGTTTCTCATACTGTCATGCACATTTCATGGATGTTACATCTTTGAGGTTATTCATAATAACTTGTGTTTCCTTTTCATTTTCCATCTACCTGATTCATATGGGTTTGCTCCTAAATTTCTTGTTCCCACTTTGGTTTAGACTCTTTTATATTTAATGTTTTCTTAATGTCCACTGCTACTTAGCTGCTTATGCATCAGAAAGAGGCGTGTGTCTGCCTCAAACTTCTGCATGCATGGAGTTCAGGTTAAGACAACCCTCAGCTTCATTAGTCTGGGCTATTCATTGGGAAATCCAGAGATTAAAATCTGTGTGTCACTGTTCTTGGGAGGGTCACTTTCTCCAGAAGGAAATTCTCTGATCTGCTGCCATCGGTATATAAGGCTGGCTGACGGTTGCATTCTGCACTGAGCGGGCCAGCAGTATTGCCCGCAGAGTGTGTGCTTTCATTTAATTCTGCACCATTGGGACCCCCACTTCCCCGGCACCTGGAGACTCAGAGTCTAAAACCTCCATGCTTCCACCTCCCTAGAGAGTTACCTCCACTCTGCTGCCCACCTGGGAGGAGGCCAGTGGCATCTGATGGCGTTTATACATAATTCAGCCAGTTGTGTTGTTTGCCCAAGTTTACATTCAGTTGTGTCTTCCACCTTGGCTTCTGTGGATTTATGTTCTGTTTGTCCTGGTACTATCATTTCAGTGGAGTTTGGTGAGAGAAATGAGGTAAGCTGCTTATTCTTCTATTTTCAACCAATGGCTATATACACTCTCTTTTGCAGTTTTTGTTGAAAAATAGTACTGTATCAAATAAACACATTTCAGGACTGAGAAGACATGCTCTCTTCTGGTTTATTCATTAGAGTCACTCAAACACCTATTGCAAAATGGCCTGGATGGATGATAAATGTTTGTTTTTTGAAGATGTGTTTGGATATTGAAGTTACTGGGAATATTTTTAACTAGATATGTGGAGATTAGCTATATTTTAAAAAATAAATCACAAAATATTTTTGAGTTAAATTTTTTAAATATGAGAAATATGTAGCATTCATCTTTTGGGAAACTAAAGTATTTGCTAGTGGAAGAATAAGTTACTTTCTTAACAGCAGATGGGTGTTCAGAATATCGAACTGCTATAAAAATTTTACTAATTTATTTATGAATATTCTGGTAACTGAGGCTCACTTAAGGAGGAATTCAAATAGACTACTTTTGTTCATGCAAAGTGTTGTTTCTCCTAAAGCTGTATCTTAGCCAGCTCAGGCTGCTATAACAAAATGCAATAGAGTGGGGTTGAGGCTTAAACAGCAGGCATTTATTTTCTCACCGACCTGGAGCTTTTTCACAAGCAGAGTCAGGGTGCCAGCAGGGTCAGGCTCTCGGTGAGAGTGTTTTCCTCTTGTGGACAGCCGCCCTGTTGCTGTTAGTTCACACAGCCTTGCCTTAGTACCTGCGAATGGAGAAAGATCTTTCTCTCTCTCCCTCTTCTTATAAATCCCATTATGTGGTCAATGCCCTCAAGGCCTCAGCTAAACCTAATTCCTTCCTCAAGGCCAAATCTCCAAATACCATCACTGTGGGGGGTTAAGGTTTCAATATATAAACTGGGGGAGGGGAGTGGGCACTAATAGGTTTTGAATAACAAATTATTTTTGTGGTAATTTGTCTCATTACATTATATATCAATAAATATTAACTTAATTCTACCTGTAGCTTCTCATAATTTATGGGGAACATTTGCAAGTCAGAATACTAATTTCCTCCTGTTTTAATCATTTAAAGAGCATTATTATTGTATAAGAGATAATTGTCTGGACTCTGGAACCATACTGCTAGGGTTCAGATCCTAATACAATGCTAAGCAGCTGTGTGGCAAGACATGTGCTACTTGTGTGTTTGTTACCTAGTCTATATCATGAGGTGAGTAATGAAGGCTTCAAAGGCCTAATGGGGGGATTAGATATATTAATGACAGAAAGCACCATTGCAGTGCCTGGAGTGATGTAACTGCTATGTGCGTTTTGAGGTTATTATTAGTGTACTAAAAACAGAGCCCCAAAGATACTGGTGAAAATAATGGTTCCATAGATACCATGTAGAAAACTTCTATCAGTCTTCATGTCATGCCTTTCTGTTTACTTTCAGTGCAATTTTTTCAGAGTGATTTTTTTCAAAGACTAACGGTCCTTTTCTCTTTCAGGGTGGCCCTTTGGAAATGCAATGTGCAAAATCAGTGGTTTGGTTCAGGGAATATCAGTTGCAGCTTCAGTCTTTACTTTGGTTGCAATAGCAGTGGATAGGTAAGTCAGCACCAAAATACACTCCAGAAAAGTGGGCATGTTTGCATCTAATCCACCTAACTAGAGAAAAATGTATAATCTACGAAACTGGGTTGTGTATATACATGAGAGAGGATATACGAGGTTTGTCCAGCAAGTATCCAGCCATGCAGCGTGAAAAATAGAGACATTTATTGAAGAAGATACACTATGTAAGAAGCATTGTACATAGGACAGTGACACCTCAGTCCCCTTCCAGGTAGGCACCTTGGGACCTCACACAGTTCTCCCAATCACTGTCAGCTGCCCCATTGTATATTCCTGAATCTCATCGACAGTCTGAAATCTGTTCCCTTTCAAAGGTGATTTTAGTTTTGGGAAAAGACAGAAGTCACAGGGTCCCAAATCTGGGCTGTAGTGCGGCTGAGTCATCTGAGTGATTTGATGTTTCACCAAATTACTCTGCATGAGACATGATGCATAAGTGGGCACATTGTTATGATGAAGCTGCCAATCACCAGTTGCCCATAGCTGCAGCCTTCTGAATCATCCCAATAGTTTCTGTGGAGGATTGTTCAAGCTTAATGCAAAATTTGATGCAGATTTGTGGCTCTACTCACTCAATTATTTTGAATGTGATGGCCACACAGTACACGTGCTCACTCAATGGTGTCTACCATTTCCACTGACAGTGAAGTCATCATTGTTCATGCGTGCCCATTCTAGTCCACTCCCCTTGGCTGCCAGGTTACATCGCTGTCGTGAAACTGTTCTCGTTAAAGTAACAATGGCTGGACTTTTCCTGGACAGACTCTCTCTCATATATATATATATATATGTGTGTGTGTGTGTGTGTATGTATATATACACACATATATATGAGAGAGAGAAAAATAAAATGTAGCATAACTGTTGACATCAAAACACTTGGTATATTCTATTTTTAATATTAACTTATTGTTTCCATCATTATTCGTAATGTTTTAATCTATTTCTAAGAGTTTATCATGTAGGTCTAGTTTATTTGTTTTGCAGGAAAAGAGAATAGAATTTAAACATATCCTAACCATTGTATGCCAAAGATATTTTTTACATTGTTTGTAAATTTATTATATGCTTACTATTATATTAAATTATTTTTTGCATACTACTTATTTATTTATAATTATATGCATTTTATATTAGTAATAGTAGCACTATTACTAAATAATTTTAATGTTAATAATAGATTGTATACCTTAATTATATAATATATGTCATCTTTACAGCAAATAAAAACCTATAATATCCTTTTAATTTTCTCCTTGAATCTTTGGTTTATCACTTTTATTTCCACATTACATTTAGTATTAATTCCATTTTCACTGTTTCTAGCATGCTTCCTGAACAGAGATTTAGAAGTAAACATTGCTCATTATAAAAAGTACATAAGGTTAGAATATTAAATAAATTGTGCTATATTTATTTGATGAATACCTATACAATGGTTAAAATTAATGAGCTAGGTCACCATATATCAAAATGCATAAACCTCAAAAGCATGCAGTCTCAACAAAGTTACATAATAATACATGCAACATGGTGCCATTATATCGAATTTAAAATGTCATAGAAGCAGGCTACTACTATGAAAGCATAAAAAATTTGGCAGTAGGGATACATATCAACTTCAGGATTTTGATGGAAAGAGGAAAATGACTGGGATAAAGTAGATCTACCAAAGGAATTTCAACTGTACCTGTAATGTTTTAGGTTTTTTAAAGAACTGATGAGCATTTGATCACCTGCTGTGGTTTGATTCACAATGCCACTGCCTGTCACTCCATCTGTGCATCGCTTTGCAACAGTTTCAGTCATCTGTTGCTATATAATGAGTCACCTTCCAAAACAAACCACTTAGGGGCGTAAAATGTCAGCAGTATTTATTATGCTTATGAATTTATGATGTGAGCAGATTCAGCAGGTATCGATGACTTCACGGGTGTTGAATTTCTGTCTTGTTCATTTTTGGCTCTCTGAATACATATACATATATTATTGAGTGAATGCATAAATAAAATATTTGAGGTTCTCATAGTTGGTTTACAAAAAGAGTAAAAATGTCTAGAATTGTGCTTATGAGGTTATCCACAATTTAATGGTGAGCAAAGGGGGGAAGTCCACTGATCAGAAGGCTAGAAGAAAGCTTGGAGGTTAAGACAAAAGACCTCCTGCATGCAACGGAGGAGTTTTAAAGGACAACAGAGCAGTCAAACTCAAGGTAACTAGTCATTCTATGATGGTATGTCAGATGAATTAGTTTGGAGTTGTTGCTGGACCCATGTAAATGCTCTCAGTTTTCTTACCTGCAAATCTGGAAAGTAATAATTTCCATAACATTTCACTTTTATAGAGCCATCACGAAAATGAAAGAGGATTAAATAGGTGGCAGTACATTGAAAAATATAAAATGTGATACAGTTCCTTAATGGTATGATTATCTTATAATTAACATTTGTATCAGGAATTGTAACAGCAAGAATCACAATAACTAAATAGCAATAAGTGAATCAGACTAACTGTACATACTGATGATGATGAACTTGCATGCTCACCAGAGGACAGGCCGCTGGGAAAGGGCCTAATCAGAACTCACAGTGGAAACTCTTAGACGCTTATCGCTGTGAAACAGGTCATCAAACCACATAGTGGCCTAAAACAATAATTCTCTAATATTTCTCCTGCTCTGTGGATTGGCTGAGTGCCTCTTGTGGTTCTCCTGCTCAGGGATTTGTAGCTGAAACCAGTCCTGTGGCAGCATGACCCCAGGTGGGCACCACACTGGGGCTGGCACCTCCTAGGCGCCTGCCTCTCTTGCCCCAGGGTCTTCCTACACACGGCCTCACACCTAATTCAAGCCTCTTTAACCACCTGGTGGCTGGCTTTCTAGGGGAAGCATTCCCAAGGTACAAGCCCCGATATGCAAGTATATAAAGAGCCTCTGTTTATGTCATGCTTGCTAATGTCCTACTGGCCAAGGCAAGTTACACGGCCAAGCCCACAGATAACATGGGGGAGGACCACAGAAGGGCATGATGAAGAGCTTAAGAATATGAACCCTGGAGCTAAACTACCTGCATAAAAATTATATGTAATTATGGGCAATATCTTTACCTTTTCTAGGCCTATTTTCCCATCTTTTATGATGAAGCTTCAAGAGATAATTCATGCAAACCAATAGAAAAGAATGAAACAGAGTATTAAACATTTATGTTCAATAAATAATAGTTACCACTATTACTTTCACTAACAATAGTGTCTGATACACTCCACTTAATCATATTTTGAATTGAAATTTATCTCATGTCAATTAGAGAAAATGGCAATGCACACCTTTCTGCTACTACTGGTCACTTTCTATGTTTCTGAGAAGAATGTGAGAATTACTTAAATTTATTTCACAACTCAGTCAGAAGTTAGGAGGCACTGCCTCAACTGATATTTGCCTTTAATTGCAGGTTCCGGTGTATTGTCTACCCTTTTAAACCAAAGCTCACCGTCAACACAGCGTTTGTCATTATTGTGGTCATCTGGGTCCTGGCCATTGCCATTATGTCTCCATCTGCAATAATGTTACATGTACAGGAAGAAACCTATTACCGAGTGAGACTCAACTCCCTGAATAACACCATGCCAGTCTACTGGTGCCGGGAAGACTGGCCACATAAGGAAATGAGAAAGATCTACACCACCGTGCTGTTTGCTAACATCTACCTGGCTCCCCTGCTCCTCATTGTGATCATGTATGGAAGGATTGGAATGTCACTCTTCAGGATGACGGTGCCTCACACAGGCAAGCAGAACCGGGAGCAGTGGCACGTGGTGTCCAAGAAGAAGCAGAAGGTCATTAAGATGCTCCTGATTGTGGCCCTACTTTTTATTCTCTCCTGGCTGCCCTTGTGGACTCTGATGATGCTCTCAGACTATGCTGAACTGTCTGCCAATGAACTGCAGGTCATCAACATCTACATCTACCCGTTTGCACACTGGCTGGCTTTTTTTAATAGCAGCATCAACCCCATCATTTACGGTTTCTTCAATGAGAATTTTCGCCGTGGTTTTGAAGAAGCTTTTCATCTCCAGTTCTGCCAAAAAAGAGCACAGCCCAAGGAAGCCTACGCCCTCAGGGCTGAAAACAATGTGGTCATAAATACATCTCATCAGTCAGCACATGAACCTACAAATCAAAACCCACGTGAGGAAAATTTGCTTTAGAAAAGGTGCTGAAAACCCCAAACAGGAATTGATGGAGGAGTTAGGAGGAGCTACCAACAACAATGAGACTTAATAAAGACCTACTGTGATTATTTCAACTCTACTGTGTTATATATTGAAATACTGTTGCTCTCCACGGCTTTGTACTTCAATTGTTTCTGAGAATGTTCCAAAGGAAATATGCATGGAAAGCCCTCTCTGAAAACAAGTAAACAAAATGGTCTTATGTTCATAACCAATCTTACGATACATAAAATATGTAAAGTGACTAATACATGAGTTTTCCTGGATAAATCCATTTTCCAGGAACATATTTCAAAGCCTGACCTTTTCCAACTTCACTCTTTATGTATGAGACAAGCACGCGTGTTATGGCTGTTGATGCATGCACACTGACTTTCCACTTGGTGATAAATAGGTAGTTCTGTGCATGAGAGCACGTTTTGTCAGTTCTTCCTTTGCTTTTGTATTCGAAATTATAGACTAAAAATTAATTTCCTGCACCTTTAAAGTATCTTTCTTAGAAATAAGAACTACACTCACAAATAAAGGGGCATTATATTTCTTTGTATTACAGATTGGTTTTGTTTGATTTGAAATAGCAAAGTTGGTAAAATCATAAAATTGTTTCATAGGAGTTATTGTTGGTTTTTTAATATTTTTATAAATGAAGTTTATGCCCTAGCTGAGCCCATGTTTCTTACAGAGGTGATTCAGGACCCAATTTAATTCCCTTGTTAATAGAATCTCTGACATTAAAAAAGCAAATCTTTCAATAATGGAGAAGTTGGCAGAAGAATGGCAGTTGTCTTTTGAAGTGCTTAAGCAGAAATGCTCAACAATCATCCTAAGACTCCCATAAAGTCTGTACAGAGCAAAACCAATTATTCCAGATTCCCTACTGAGCACAACATTTAAATCCAGTGCTCCTACTGGTTTAGTAAATGAGCACTGCTATTATAAAGAGAATTGCAACCCCTTGGATTCTCCTGTGTTACAATTAGATTGATCATAGTCGTAAATGCGAGATTTTAGGATGACATAAGCCCCTAAAAATTGGGAATTATAAAATAACAAATAGTCTGGCAAATAAAAATAAATGTCTGGTCTTGGAACCATCGTGGTTTTCCAGTCATTTATGTAGTTCAAGCTAAAAGCTTTTCAACTTTGTAGACTTTGAGAAAATAATTGTTGAGTTTTCAGTTGAATTGAGTTGTGTGACATTTGAAAATGCAAGTGTCACTTCCTGCACTCAGCGAGGGCGACTTTTTGAAGTGTTCTTGTGCAATCTTTCAAAGTCAGGTTCGTTTGTCTAATGTGCAATTAAAATTGTACACTGGGATCCAGTGCAGGGAGACAAAGAAAGGTTTCATTTGGCCAAAGCAGGAGGACTTGGACTGGAGAGCAAGATCTCTGACATCTCCCCTAAGAAGCAAAAATAGTGAGATTTTATGTAGCTAGAGAGTAGGGAAGAGGGTGTTTCATGGAGCTGAGGGAGAAGTTTGTGTTCCTTCTGTCTCAGATAACACTTTGTGCCACCAGAGTTTTGGGCATGAGCAGATGGTCACAATTTTCTTAAAGGCATTCCTTCTGCACCATAAATGCATATATTCTCCTTGTGACTGTGGAGTTATCTCATCCTGCTTGACAGGGAAACAGTACACCAGCAAGGTAAAATTGTAATGTGAGAACAAGGGGTGATTGGCAGGAAGAGCAGCTAATGTGTAAGGGAACAATCAGGAGCCCAGCTACAGTTTTAGGTACAGACGGGATCTTATATTCCTCTGTCCTGATTTACGGAAACACTATTTACAGTTGGTGTACTTCGCTGTTCAGGATTACTTTGTTAGAGATTATCACTTTCTGATGGGCATTCTCACATTCTATCAGTTCCTGAAAATCATCATAACTAAGTCTTACAGCCTTATCTGTGACCTGTCTACCTTTTATCACCTTCAGTTCCTCATTACCTATTTCCAATGGTTACAATTCTCTCTTCCCTGAATCCCGTCTTGGCTTTTGGTCCTGTCTTTCCATTCTCTCTATAGCTGGCAGAGTCACCTCCCTGAAATAGAGAGTTGATTTGTTCTCATTTGTAAAAATACCTTCTGAAGCTCTCTACCTGGTAAAGTGCGCACAGATACCCAAAGCTCACCTCGGTCTGGCTTTTGTCTCCTGGTTGGAACTACAACACAAATTGTTTTCTAAACTTCAGTCAAACTGAGATGGTTAGCGTAGATTACTGTTTTTTTTTTCCACATATTCTGTATTCTCTGCTTTATTCCCCTATCTGCCTGTCTGTACTTTGTCCAAGGTCTGTTGAAAAGCTAACTTTCAGGGAGTCTGTATTCTTACAGAATTGTGTACTTTTCTTCTAAGCATTGTACACCTCTTGCACGAAAACCTCAGTTGTACAGAAATTGTTCTGTCTTATCCTTGCAATTAGAATATTAATTCCTCAAGGCACGTACTCCCTTCCCTAAGCATGGTGCACCTCTTGTATGACAACCTCAATTGTATTCTAATTGTTCTGTCTTATCCTTGCAACTAGAAAATAAATTCCTCCAGGGCATGATGAGGCAAGCCTTACTGGTGTTTAGACGCCCTACAGTGTGGACCACAGTAACAACAGTAACAAGAACTCTACCTTTTATTGGGCATTATGTGCCAGAAATTTCATATAAATGTGTATTGTTTATTCCCACTTTATACATATTAGAACTAGAATTCAGAGACAGCAAATAACATCTAAAATTGTACAGCCAGATTCTGAGTAAGCTCTGATTGGACACAGGTCCCTGTGTAGTTTCAAAGCCTGTGCTCTTTCAACAGATTGGACTTCTAGATGGAGCTTGCTTGAATGTTTCACATTAAACATTTTTTAACCTCTAACTTTCTCTAATGAACAGCCACCAGCAGCAGAGTTTGCTGGTAAACAACTACCGTAAACTAAAAATAACATTAATGCTCATTGAGGCAGTTGGGTGTAGGTGAAGAACACAGACTGGATTTGAAACATTGGAATTTTAACTCTGTATCTTGTTAGCTGTGTGACTATGAGAAATTTACTAAGCTTTTCTGTGACTTGTTTTCCTTAATGGGGAACAAGAAATTATACATCTATCACATCATTTGTAGAGACTAATGGTGTCTGAGACATATAGGAGATTGTAGCTATTATCAATATACCGTATTTTTCTGTGTATGATGTATACCCATGTTTTTGTCCCAAACTTTCAGGAAAAAAAATTTCATTTTAATTTTTTAATTCAATCTTTTCATTTATATTTAGATACCTGTTTTTTGTATTATAAAAGAATTTTAGGATTTATTTTTGAACATACAGATATCATTTTGCTTTCTAGAGTTATACTTTTAATGCATAAGCATAGGTAAAAGAATTAAAAACATTTATATAGATATGGAACTAGCACTACCTATGTATAATGCACATCCTTATATTTCAAAATTTGAGCAAAAATGTACCCATTATTCACAGCAAAATACAGTAAATAGCAAATAATTTCAAGAGACTTGAGTTTGTTTGTGCATAAGGCTGTAATGACTTTATTATTTATGCCCAAAGACCAGAAACATTAGTGCCAAAATATTCCATTAAGTCTATCAATATTTAACAGTTTTAAATAGGCTTAGAGGAATATAAGTAAATGTTTTCCAGTTTTAAGTACTTAGAATCAATCATGTTTCTACTCGAGCACATCTCATCTTATAATAGTCAAACACATTTTTACCTTTCTAATTATGAAATTTTCGTTCTCTAAGGGAAATGATTCTTTGCATGTTCAGATGATTTTGTTTTGGACTGAGTATATTTCATTCCATTGTCATGGTGTGTCTCATAAGTTATAGGAAGTGTACATGCCATTGGATAAATATTCTAACGCACTCTTTACAAAGACAATTTTGAGGGAGACCAAACAATTACAAGTCATCTCTGTGAGGTTTTATTAGTCTAGCAAACACTCTTGTGGACGCATTTTAATATAAATCTTAAGGCACGGAAATAACATCTCAAACTCTCAGAAATAGAACTATACATAATTTACTCTACTTCTGAAATTAAAATAGTAAAAACAAATACCTAGTCTTTTTATGGGGAAAAGTTGCAAGTTCTTAAAATTAGAAAATCATTCAACAGTAAGTGAAACAAGATAAGACCGAATTTAAGAAATGGACAGTTAATTCAAACACGCTATCATAGGATACATAATAAAATTTAATAACATTACTTAATGTTGGTCAAGTAGTTTATTATTTATTATTCGAAACAAATGCAGTAGTGTGTGGCAGAATGTATGGTTTTAAATGTCACACTTATGTGTAAACATTCACTCCAATATATTAAAAAAATGTCATTCACCATGATCCACATTAAATAAAAAAAGTGGAGAGAAATGTTTTAAGTAAGAAATTTTAATGAAAATACCTCAGTGATATGATATTAACTGTAGAAAAATATATTGTAGTGAAACTGAATTCAAATCCCAGCCTTGCTGCTAATATCTTGTATGACTTCTGACATATTACTCAGCAACTCTGGGATATTCGCCAGAATTGTGTAAAATCAGCGCTTCCCTTTGTTGAAATGCAGAGACAGACCCACAGGATACAGGAATCTGAGGGAAGCTTAGACACTACCAAGTATAGCTCTTTCTCTTTATAAACACACGAGTTTGCAAAATATCATGAAGAAGCCAGGCCCTATAGTTTATAAGTAAAGGCTTAGAGGCACCGGAATAGTAGCCTGGGCCTTACTGATAGGTCTAATAATCTGTCCATAGTTTAAATTCTACTGTGGACTTTAAGACTAGAAAATGAAAAAAATATTTTAAAAATTGCAATAAATATTACAGATAAATCTCTCCAAATACTGACGTTTGCTAAAATAGAACTGAAAACAAGATATTTAAGATGTCTTCATGAACAAAATGAATTTTCATTGGTCTAGGATAATACTGATGCTCTGTCTCCAAAGTTATCGGACTTTTTCATATGTTTTAACTAATTTGCAGGCATGCTATAACTTTTATTATTTATTATTTTTATTCAGTTACAATTGTCTGCATTTTCTCCCCATCCCTCCACCCCACTCCAGTCAGTCCCACCTCCCTCCCCCACCTCTACCCTCCCCCTTGATTTTGTCCTTGTGTCCTTTATAGTAGCTCCTATAGACCCCTCTCCCCACTATCCCCTCCCCACTCCCCTGTGGCTATTATATAACTTTTAAAATATGGGGGAAACATATTTAATAAAAACAAACACCAGAGAACCTTCACAGTCTTTCCAAACCACATGAATGGAGTGGGCTCTTTAAAAGTTGTGAGAAAAGTATAACTGAGAGTGTATAATCAGTACAGCTGTATAATTAACTAGCATAGCCTGGTGCTCTATGAATGGACAGCCGTGTGTTTGCCCTTGCAACTCCCATGAAACTTGACACAGTGTCGAACACATTCAAATTGGTGGTGCTGACCAACCTGAACCTCTGAACTAAGGCACCTTGTCTCCTTTGGGAAATTAATTTTTTGAAGGAGAGTAAAACAATGACAGAGAAATATAAATTCTATGGACGAGGGAAGACAGAACAGGAAGAGGAAGAATTCGAACATTGCTCTAAAGAGAAATTTTAGAAAACTAAGGACTTCCGTGACTATTATTAAGGTTTTGCAGGGAGAGCTCATGCTCCCACCATTGAAGAGTAACTGCAGCACAGGCCTTCGTTATGCGCTGCGAGGCCACTTCATCAGCACGGCTATTTCTGCAGTATTAGCCCTTAGATCTCCCGCGTTATGGAGGCGGAGCCTTACTCAGCTGTGGATTGACTAGTAGGGCTTGTCCTCCCTGAGGTGCAGCTTCACCTCTAGGCTGAGCTGCCTGGAAGAAGTCTTCAGTGCTGGGAAGGACGGCAGGAGAAAGGTTTGGTGCCATTGTCTAATAACCCTGAACAGGAAATTCCAGTCTTTTCTTTATTCTTGTTGTTGAGAGCCCTTGAAAAAATTAATAATTAAATGGAGTTTGGTATGACAGATGAGAGTAGTGTGATTTCTCCTTTATCCTGTCATTAGTCAGCTGCTTAAAGGTCATTGTTAATTCATTAACTAAACACCTCTGATCACCTAATATAGTGAAGAACTGTACCAGATTCTGGAAATTAAAAAATAAATAAGATACAGAGCCTGTCCAAGCAACACAGAGTTTAGTGGAGCAGGTGAGCGTGCTGGCAAGGAGCGGTGGTGCAGGAGGGGAAATGCATGTACAGTGAACTAGACAAAGAGTGGTAACTCAGAGAAGGCAGAGTCCCGAATGTCGAACTCCACCTGAGGGAGATAAGGAAATTTGCACCAAAGGGGTGCATTTAACTCATGCTGAAGGCAGAGGTAGCAAAGGCATAAACAGGCTGTAGGAGAAGCCATTCCAGGCTAAGCAATGAGCTGACCGTAGGACTGTACGGAAGAAATCCGATGTTTTCACACAAGAGGGGAAAATTAATTGTGGCAGGAACATGACAGGAAGAAGGAGGAATTAGGATGAGAAAGGAAGCTGGAATGAGATTTGAATGGTCTTCTATAACCAGCTAAGACATGTAGCCCCTCCTAGTATGTATAGCCTCTTAGTTCCACTCTTTTTTTCTTTTTCCTGTACTACTTTCATGATTCTCTTCCATTCCTTTTCTTCCTCTTGAGGTGTTTTCAGAAAAAGCATGGCCAGAATTAGTCACAGAATTTTGCTTGCTTTGGCCCTTGTAGAGTGGATTTGGTGAAGTAAACACGCGCTTGCGGCTTTTGCACAGTCTACCTGGGTTAAACCCTCTCCAATCGGAACTGGCAATGTAGCTACATAGCAAAGCACCATCGTCTGTAACAATTGATGGCAGTTAAACAAAAATAAAACACAGGGTGGGGCAAGAGCAGGTTAACAGTTGTGAGTACACAAAACGCAGAGTTTATTCTTGTATCATTATTTATCAATCATTGTATTCTTTTCCAGACTCACAACTGTAAACCTACTTTTGTCCCTCCCTGTATGTTTAATGAAGCCGAGCAGACTTGCTCTGTGGACTCATTCTTCTCCGTCCTCGGAGAGCATCTCTAGGAGGTCCCACAACGTCCCTAGTCATTCTCAGTTAATAAATAACATTTCTCTGGGTGTTAAAATTTTAGTCTAATCAAGTGTAACTTTAAAATCCTCTTAAATTTAACAGCTTCCCTCCCAGCTCCCATGCACCTAAAGCAGAGAAACCTACGGCGGCGCGGGGCGGAGCGGGGCGGGAGGCGGGGGTGCGTGAAATGGAAGCAGGATCTGCTGCCTGATTTCTCCTTTTATCTCCACGCCAGCCCGCTGCGCTGGCTCCTCCCGGATCGGGTGAGCAGACACTGGCACGTTGGGGATGCGGAAGAGCTAGGGAAGCAGAGAATTTCTCACCTGATGTGTGAAAATGTCATGCTGTGATTTGGTTTCATGGGCCTTCTGTGTGACAGATATTATGTCTGATTTATTCCCAGACAGAATAGAGATGTCCATTCCCGGGCTAGACTGAGGCCTGGTCCCTCCAGCCAGTTTGGTGTATGCTCACTTTCTGCTTTGATCCTGCATAACCTGCCTCATTTTTACTGAGGTTGCCTTGCTTCCGGAAGGAAGTCCTCTTTGGCATGATGCTACTCGATAGATATTTGTTTTTTCAAATTGAAATAGGCTGCTTTTGCTCACAGCTTGCTGTTACAAACCTATGTTTATGGACTAATAGTGCATTTTAAAAGAAAATAAGTCCATACTTCTGTCTTTGGTCATTTACCTTTGCTGTTATCTCTGTCTGTAAGTCTCTCTCCTTGGAGCTTCATAGCTGGCTCCCTGGCCTTGTAAGGAGAGTCCCCCCACCTCTAGAGCTCTTTCCTTGGAGACATCAAAACTGAATTCTGCATTTCGTTACAACTTTCCTAACCAGCTAAATGTACCAGAGAACTAGGAACTTTGAGGGATCTTGGTACGCCAGAGCATTCCTGAACCTGACTGAAGACTTTTTCCCAACCTAGACCTATGGACTCATTCCCTCCTCAACAAAGTCCTCGTTTTCAGTCCTGTAGCAGCAGGTCCATCATGACACTCCTGCGGCAGGGCCGCAGTAACGCACACTGTATACCAAGCTGTCCTCCTGCATACGGATGTTAAAGGTTCTCATGACAGGTTTTAATTCAAAGATTAAAGTGGGCAAAAGAAGTAATAGTTTTGCTTTTAAACTAAATTGTGAAAAATATTTACAAACTTTTGACAGATTTTTGTGAATACATATATATGTATAAATATATGTATTATTTCTTTGATGTCATTGTCATGTAATAAACCCAAATAAAGCTTTTATTTTTTATATATTTTATTATGCTATTAAAGTCTCATTTCCCCCCTTTATTCCCCTCTGCCCCGCACCCCCCCACCCGCATTCCCCCACCTTAGTTCATGTCCATGGGTCGTACATATAACTTATTTGGCTTCTCCATTTCCTATACTATTCTTAACCTCCTCCTGTCTATTTTGTACCTACCATTTATGCTTCTTACTCCCTGTACCTTTCCCCCCATTCTCCCCCCTCCACCTCCCTGCTGACAACCTTCCATGTGATCTCCATTTCTGTGATTCTGTTTCTGTTCTAGTCGTTTCCTTTTTTTTAGGTTCAGTTGTTGATAGTTGTGTTTGTTGTCACCAAAATAAAGCTTTTAAAAGAATAGTACAATAAACCCAATTTACTATTGTGTAAATTTTGAAGAAATTTGTACAAATTTTCACCAAAGCACCAAAGACACTTTTGTTTTAAAATGTGCTTAGCAGAGAATCTGTAACAGGACAAGCTGAGCTAATTATATCAATTACATTGAATTTAGTTGATTCATAATTTCAGTGTTGTGTGTGTATGTATTTGCATACATCTGTTTTCCTGCATAATTTTCAAATATTACTAGTATCTTTGTGAAAAGAAAATATTTTGAACAGAATCGATTTATCATGCCTTCCCAAGTTGAAGACTCTATTGGTCTTATAATGTGAAAAAGATTTAAAATAAGATTATTGAAGGCATTAAAATTGGTTTGCTTTCTGATTTTCTTCCAAATATCTTCAAATCCCCTTTGAAGACACATAATCCACCAGGCCATTCCCTGAGTAGTGATTAATGACAACTCCCCAGCATTGGCGTAAGGAAGCCCAAGGTCTGCATGCATTCAAGGCTACTCTCAGTCAATTGGTGACCTTCTTCCCAAAGCTCACGTCTTGCTGTTTCTCCCCATGTCCAAGCTGAGCCCAGCCCCAGGGCCTGTGAGCTTTTCTCTGAGCAATCCTATGCCCTTTCACACACCTGTATTTTCATTAATGATGTGGTCTCTTAAAAAACACACCAATATGTCAAAAAATGATTAAGAAAAATAAAGTTGTTTTTTAAAAAATATTAGATCGCATGAAGACTAGTGCTTCTTCTAGTAATCTTGCTTCCTATTTTACAGACAAAATCGAATGTCAAAAAAGATCTTCCATATCCAAGTTACCAGAGAATTAACCAATTTTACTGCCATTTACTGCTCATGTACAATTCTCTCTGGGCCCTTGTCACTTGTGCACTGGCTGTTCCCCTCCTCACCTCTTCAAGGACTTTCATCCTGTGATTATTCCCTCTCTCTCAGGCGTCATCAGTTCCCCAGTCCATTCTTTGCTGGATTGTCTTGAGAATCAAACATTTAGTATCTGCAATTCTAAAAACAAACAAAAACTTTCCCCTGGCCTCTCATCTCTTTCCAGGTCCCTCTGCTTCTCTTTACAGCAAAATCGTCAAGAGGTTTTTCTTCCTCTAGTCAGTCTCCATGGAAATCATTTCAATCAATCTTTTCCCTACCAGTCTACCAAATGTGGTGTAGTCAAGGCCACCCTTGACCTCTACGTTGCAACAGTCCATGATCAGGCCTTATTTTGCTAGACCTTTCATCAGCATTTTTGCCAATTGATGATTCCTTCCTTCTGAAAACGCTTTTTCTTCATGTAGCATTTCAATTATTTTCTCCTACATTACTCACAACACATTCCCACTGACTGCCCTTCTGAGACCTTTCTCCTGTTAGGGATGAGGAACTCAAATCTTTTTGCTGAAACTTAAATTTCAGGTGCCAAACAATGGTGCCTGAATTTTCTAAAGATTTATTTGGTAATTAACAGAGTGGTATACTAGACTATGAAGATTTTGTGATTAGAAGATGAAGATTACTTTACTTTATATGGAAGTAACAGACAAAAGCCCAATCCTGGGAAAATAAAGAATTTTTAAACTGTTTTGTGGTGGCTGTAATTAAAATGGAGAGAGGTACATACTTGAAAGCTTGCAGAGAGAAAAGTCACATTATTTGGAGATTGAAAGGCAGTGGCAGGAAAAAGTATAAACCAAAAGGTTTAAATTGTTATTTTGATTAGCTAATCCAATATGTGCACTTTCTTTGCATGATTTAAAACACTTATAGAATATGCTTCATTATTTCACAGACATAAAACAGTAACTGTGGCAAATGATCTGTAGGGGAAAATCCCATGTATCAGCCAGGATCATGGTAACAAATTAAACGTGCGTTGGCATACTGTGGTTTGCGGAAGAAATGTGCTGAAATGATTTTGCAGATGACACTGCTAATATATTGGGTTGAAAGGGAAATAAATACTTTCATATAAGACCATATTGCCTTTTTTAATTAAAAAAAACCACAATGAGCTTTTTGTATTGTTACTACTGCTGTGCTTTTAAAGCTAATCATGAGAACTGCAGGTGGTAAATTTACTCACTGTATCATCTTGGTCTGTCTCCAACACTTGACAGATATCCAGGGCCAGACAATGAAGAGCCTCAGCTGTTCTTTTCTATGTTTCTTCTGGAAAATGAGAGACTGTCTTGTATCAGTTCTTAGTTTGAGGTGGGTGGTATAAGAAGTAATTCTGACTGAAAATACAATGTTATTGGCAAAGGAAAAAATGAAGATTGAAGGGTATTGTAGAAGTGGTAGGATGCCTTTCAGCCAAAAGTGGAAGTCAGATATGAGATTTGAAGTGCAGACTAATACGGGTGTTGGGAGTTTTCTAAAACCACTCCTCATTTGTTTGACTGTGTTTGCAAGGCATATTAAGTCTGACATCTACTGACCTGTCTTCAGGTTAGAGAATGAAGAAACAGGGCTGCCTTTTAATTGTTCCCCACTGTTTCCAGAGACCGTATGTTCCCACTGACTATCCCTCCTTCATGGAGCTATTGCCCAGGGAGTTCTCCTAGATTTCTTGTTCAGTCCTTAGCCCCATGTCCCTTTGCTTTGGCTCGAGCTTCGGGCCCGCAGTGCCAGTGCTCATACAGTAGTGTGGAAATAATGATTTCTTCCAGTTTCAACTGAGGGTACACTGCGTACACATTTTTCCCTTTTCACAGCAGCCTAATTCACAGCCTCCCCCTCAAAATCCAATTCAATCAAATCTTTTTTCTGAGAAATCCAGAAACAAATAATCTTTTTGTTTTGTGGATTCTTACAGCTCGTATTGTGTTTCGCAGCTATATCATTACATGCCGTTATACAATGTTTCCTAATCACGTTATGGGTTTTTTGGTTTGTTTGTTTGTTTCCTTATTGAAATTGTAAGCTTGTAGATGTAATGCTTATGGTTTACACAGCCTGTATAGCCCTGTTCCTCCACCCCATGCTGAGCAGAGAGCAGGGATTCAACATGTGCTGAATTCAATTATGTGTCACGGCTGATTTGCAAACAGAATCTGGTAGAACTGTAGAAATGCAAACTTCTCTTTGTGTATCTTCTTTAGGATGTTGTCCTCAGAATTTCCTAATATCCATTGTTGTGAAAGAAGGGGGGATGAGAATTAAGTTTCCTATAGAAAATATTTTGAATATTTCTAGCATTAGGTTAAATAAATGTCATATAATCACAAGAGGTTACAAGAACTCTTGATTTCACATAAGAAAATCATTTAATAGATATGAAGAACCTTGAAATTATGAGCTCTGAGTGGCAAAATCAAAGGTCGTTCAGGTTCTCAGGCCTAAGATAAGGGCTGCCAAGAAAACTCTGTGTGAGACGTAAACAAGCAAAATGGGACAAGAAAGGAGAGTTTTGTCTTGGGCTCTCTGATTAAGGCAGCTGACTTAGAACCTGTGTGCCAAGAAAAATTACAGATGAAGGAAGGAGTGAAAAACACAGGTTGCCTCGGGATCCTACAGACCCACCCAGTGCTCAAAATGAACTGGAGAGTGATGTGGGCTAACTCCACCTGTGGGACCACTATTCCTGCCCACTGCAGAACTTTAACTTTTGTCCTTAAGACTCTAATAAGCCACAAAAAACACTAATGTCTTATGGTTTTATGCTCTTATATCCTTATGCCTAATGTCTACAACATTTTCTCCTTCATTTCAAAGGAGCAAAGTCTTCAGTTTAGCATCTAAATAATTTTGGGATTGTTAGGTATTATTTAATACTTATGCTTGAGAAGCTGATGTCACCTGCAGCATGAACAAGGATGTGTACTACATTTTTAAAAAATTAAACACGTTTTAAGTGTTTTTAGGAGCAATTCTGATTATCTCCCCTATCTCTCATATTCACATTGAAATTAAAAAATCCAAAATGTGCAAAAAGGAATAAATGCATAAGGTCATTGAGGACAAGAGGTGGTGACCAGCATATCAAGTATTTTTGCAAATTTCTTGAAGATGAAAAGTGAATAGAACCACACTGGTGGATGAATTATAAAAGAATACAGAATATACATAAAGACTGAAAAGTTGAAAAATGCTTTTCCTGAGAAAACAAGACTTACTGGTTCTGCCAAACCACTCTTCACTTTTTTATATCCACTACTTCTACCTCCGAATACAAAGGCATTTGCCTCCAAGCTAAACTATATTTGCATTATGTATATGCTGCGGACTGGAACAGAAATATAAACTAAAATATTTCAGTTTAAATGTTAGCTTTAAGTGTATTGAGATAAGATACTTTTAAAGATTAATATCCTATACATTGAAACATAAAATCAGATTTTTTAAAAGAAACGTAAAATTGATGGAATCGCGGTCTAATAGCACATGAAAAGAAAACATGTCATGGACCACAGGAGAGAGACACGCCTGCTCCTACTCTGCCCTGGAGATCCTACTACCAGAGTCACTCAGGAGTTTTCTGAGACTATGGTTCCAAAGGAGTTGTTCTAGCTGTCAGCAGGTAGCCCTGGCCTCCCCTTTCCTCCAAACAGGAGCATGGGCAAAGCCCATCACAGGCATCAAGGAGGAGCACGTATACCAAATTTTGCCTTGCTAATTTCTTGTTGTTTTCTTTGCTTATGGGATTGTACTTAAGTATGGCTTTGCTGGCTGCTGCCCAGTGGCCACACTGTGTGACACTCTTGACCACTTCAGGGGGTAATTAGCACAAGATAAGGCCAAATCTGGCCAATGTCTTATTTTTCCTTCTTTTCCAAACAAAAGGGAGAATTGAGGTTAATTATAAATTTAGGAAAAATACCATATACAGTAACTTCTAATTAGTATATAGTTCTATGTCCTTAGAACAGCTGGGAGAAATAAATGGAAGGGAATGATAGATAATACCTGCTTTGTTCTGGGCTCGTTTGCTGAGCTGTTGGGTATTTGCAGATAATTTAGCCTTTTCATTCCCTGTTTAGTTACATTATCTGCTATGTGCTTGGAGCTATACAAGTATTATTGTGAAATGCTCCCCTTATATCTTCGATGTCCCACCTACGAATAAACACCAGTGTGACAATCATGTTAATGGACACTAAAAGCAAAATGACCATGAGATAATTTTATCCAGTCCCATACTTTCAAGTTAGGAGGGGCTGTCACTTCATGTTGCCAGTGATTTTTTCATCATCAGAACTTTATAAATTTGTTGTTGAATATTTAATGAACTTAAATGCATGATTTACCATGTGCATCTCTGCTTTTTCATCTTCAAAATGACCAAATGAGTCCTACTATTTTTTCAGCTGAAAACTATTTTCAATGGAAATAGCAGACTGATGGATAAAACAAGTTTAAAAAAGTGGAATTTCCTCATTTAACAAAGACAGGGCTGAACCTTGACTACACCCACACCTTCCAGGTGTGTCTCTCAGGCCTCCCGACTCGGGGAGGCACATCTGGAACTGCCAGACCAGGACATCTATTGGACCCTCACATTCAGATGGTGTAAATCAGGAAGCTGAATGCTATATGCCTCACAAGGGTTGTTGCTTGCTGTACAGGAGACCGAAGAGTCATGTCCATGAAATTTGTGCTTCATGCATATTGATTAAGAAAGGCAACATTTTAGAAAACACAGGTTTCAACGTGTTGGTAGAACCATTGATAGGGAACCAAAACTTCAAAAGCCTCGCTACTCAAAGGGCAGTGTCACGCACTTCACATACAGATCCCAGGTCCTTCCCCACGCATAGGGAATCCGAATCTGAATATTAACAAGCTGTACTGATGACTCATCTTATGTTAGTGTTCGAGAAGCACTACGCTTAAACAGTGGCTCTCAGCTCTGGCTGCCCTTGAGAATTGCCTGGAAAGTTTTACACTGATACTTGCTCACCATCCCCAGATATTCCTTTAATTGGCCTGTACTGGGACATCGATAATTTTGTACAGTTGTCAGGTGATTTAAATATGTAGCCAAGGGTAAAAAAACTATTCTAACTAAAAACAAGAACTCCACATTCAAGAAAGCTAAAAAAAGTCTGTAAGGCATAATCAAACAGAAGGCAAGTTTCAGTCTGACTCCTGGGAGAGAGCTATGTGTTTTGATTAATGACAGAGCCACTCTGTTGAAATGCATCATGTCACTAACAACAGTCTGACAAGCCTCAATGGGATGTGTGCTGGCATCTTGAAGCCAAAGGTCATCTGACAAGTTGAATCTTATGGGATCAGAGATTAAAATATAATTAACTATGAAAAATGAGTATTTGGATGGCTTATTAAGATAGTGTCAAAGGATTTTGATTTCCATGTAATAGATTAGGAAAACAAATGTGCATACTGGTAGTCATGGGTAAAGTGCATCTCATAATGAATGAAAAGACTTTTAAGTTAGATAAGGGTTGATTTAGCCATAACTGGCCACCAGGTTGCCCACTCAGAGATGTGGGCCTCCAACAGACCTCCATGGAAACAAACCACATCCAAATCCTTAAGGCAACTAATTAAATAAGCATAACAAAATAAGGCCATTGTCCCATTGCTCTATAGAGATTAAAAAAAAAAAAAAAAGCAAGACGTAAATCCTAGACTTCGCATCACCCCAGAACCTAGGCTGGCGATCTTCCACCAATGAACATGGAGTAGCTGAGTTGGACTAGATCCTAATCCATGGTTAAAAACAGGCCGGGTCTCTTGCTTCTGTAATTATGCAGCTAAAGTTTCACATCATGAGAGAGAAGGTCCCCCTCCTGCAGTTGGTGTCTGGGTAACAGGTCCCTGCTAGTTTAGAGTTCTCTGAGCAGTGTGCACCCACGCACACCCGACACTGCTACTCTCTCTGAGAGCTTCCCTCAAAAGCATTGTTCTACAGTGCTTGATGTGTATGATCTCCAATGTTTGCTTAACAAATATGTTTGTTTGGAGAATTCTCCAAAAGCTCAATAAAGGTGCAAGATGAAACCTGTAGAAAAGAGATGAAACTATCCAAACAACACTGTATGATGGGTACTATGGAGAATGCAATAGTCAGTTTTATCTGTCAAGGTGGCTGGTCCGCAGTGCCCAGATACATGGTCAGACACTACTGTGGATGTTTTTGTGAATGTGTGTTTGGACTAGATTAATATTTAAATCAGTGGATTTTGAATAAGGAAGATCACCCACCGTAATGTAGGTGGGCCTCATCCAATCAGCTGGAGGCCTGAAGAGAACAAAAGACTGACTTTCTCTGAGCCAGAGCAAATTCTTGCCAGCAGGTGGCTTTCTGACTCCAACTGCAACATTGGCTCCTCCCTGGGTCTCCGGCCTGCCAGCCAACCATGCAAGGTTTGTATTTGCCAGCCTTCACAATCACGTGAGCCTGTGCCTTAAAATGAACACATACACATATGCACACACACACCCTATTGGTTCTGTTTCTCTAGAGAAGCTAATATAAAGAGCAGTAGTGCAACACAGGGAAAAACTTTCCAAGTACTTCTTGATAGAGAACAAGTAACAACATACCAGGGGGCAATAATAGGGAATTTAAAAGTCTATGTGCCAGTTTAAAGAATGTGGGTGAAAACAAACCTGAACTTGAAATGCTTATCCCTGGTGACAAATATATCATTGGCATCACTGAGATAATGACATTGACCCTTAAATAGCAATGCAACCATAGATCAAATGTAGGTTGTTAAGAAGAACTAAATAAAATTGTTCAGATATAACCATAAGTAATGGTTAGGAAGTAAAAAGTCTAACAAAGCAAAAAAATAAAAACAATGTTGCTCTATTACTTCATCTACAACAACGAATTTGAACTAGGTCATTTCTAGAAATGTTATCTGAAATAATATAAAGGATTAGATTGTCAAATTAAATATCTATGAATCAGGGATCTTCCCCAGAATCAAACTTTATTAAGTTTCAAAGACACAATTAATTGTGAGGCCAACGAGAAGCAGAAAATAGAACCTCCAATGCAAGACCTGAATGTGCCATGGCCCAGATTAACATACAAGATCTCTGAGTGAGGTGGGAAACCACATCACTTATACAAAGGGAGGCATTTCAGTCATGGAACATTACCATTTTATACTCAGAGAGTTACATGGCTTATATAACATTTTCCAGGAATCCATGCCCTAAATTCGCAGATGCCAGGTTCTTAACCATAAGCAAGCCTAGAAAATCGGGCACACCTTGCTAAAGCATTTATTAGTTGTTACTGGGACCCCAGTGTTTTTCGTTGGGTCCACCTCACTGCATTCACTTACTCAAAGAAAGTCAGGAGTAGGAGTTCGCAGTATAGAAAAAAAGTTTACTATTGAATTGACCAATCAGAGATGGGGAGCTGATGCTATAGACCTGACTTCCCAATGGTATCTAAGTTACAGATTTTATAGGCCAGCATCACAAGGCACCATGGGTTATTGTTTTGGGGTTGTGCTGGGAGCTGATTGGTTGGAGGTGAGGTAAAGGTGATATATCATTTCTTCAAGTCTTGAGGACAGCTCTGAGATCTTTTTTAAAAGATTTTATTTATTTATTTTTAGAGAGAGGGGAAGGGAAGGAGGAAGGGAGGGAGAAAAACATCAATGTGTGGTTGCTCTCGAGTGCCACGTACTGGAGAACCGGCCTGTAACCCAGGCATCTGCAGTGACTGGGAATTGAAATAGTGACCCTTTGGTTCTCAGTCCACACTCAATCCACTGAGCTACACCAGCCAGGGCCTTAAGGTCTTTTTCAGTGTCCGTATGTCTGGAGTCATGGGAAAGTAGCCAGGGGACCTTTCCACTTTAGGGCTCAGGAGCTGAAACATAACTTAGGTCAAGATTATGATCTTCAGCCTGTCAATTGTCCAGACCATGTGACCATTAGTCCTGTTCCAGCTACTGTCTACTGCTGCATCTGCTGATCATCAGGGGAAAGGCTAGGTCTCTTAGGAGGTATACGAGGTCTGTCCAGAAAAAGTCCAGTTATTATTAATATAACAAGAACATATTGCATAACATTGATGTAACTTGGCAGCCAAGGAGAGTGGACTGGAATGTGCATGTATGAACAATGACGACTTCATGGTACTAGTCAATGGAGGGTGGTAGATGACAGACAGTGAGCATGTGTACTGTGTGGCCCTTGCATTCCAAATGACTGAGTGAGTTGAGCAACCATTCTACCTCAAATTTTGCATTAAGCTTGAACATTCCTCCATGGAAACTATTCGGATGATTCACAAGGCTGCAGCTATGGGCAACTGGTGGTTGGCAGCTTCAACACGACAATGTGCCTGTTCATGCATGACGTTTTGTGCAGAGATTTTTGGTGAAACATCAAATCACCCCAGTGACTCAGACCCTCTACAGCCCAGATTTGGTGCCCTGTGACTTCTGGCTTTTCCCCAAACTATCACCTTAGAAAGGGAAGAGATTTCAGACTGTCCATGAGATTCAGGAAAATATGACCAGGCAGCAAATGGCAACTGGGAGAACTGTGTGAGGTCCCAGGGCGCCTACTTTGATATTACATAGCTGGATACTCTCTGGACAGACCTTGTATGGTTGGAAAATATGGGAAGCCTAGAATATTGCCTTCGGGTCTTCCTCTAAAAGCACTAAAATCTTTCTATCAAGTACATGCAGGTAACAACACAGCCCCCAAATATATGAAGACTAAATTGACAGATATGGAGCCTTCTATCCAATAAACAAACTACTAAATACATTACTTTACAAGGCAAAGGGGGAATTGCATGTATAATTAAGGTGGAAGGCTTTGAAATGGGGAGTTTATCCTGAATTAATACTGGTGGGTCCAATATAATCACATGAGTCCTCAAAATCAGAGTCTGTCCTGACTCTGGTAGAAAAAGATGAGAAAGACTTGACCCCGTGTCACTGACTGTGAAATGTAGGGGACTGTGTGCAAGGACCAGAGTGGCCTCTAGAAGCTGGAAAAGGCAAAAAAATGGATTCTCCAAAGTATAATATCTGAAACATATTGGACACTTAAAAAAAATCAAAGAATCTATTTTATACTTCTTATTAAATTTTTAACCATGCATGTTGTGGATGCTTGACAAGTATGATTCATTCTTTTTAATTTTTCTAATATTCCTCTTTTTATTGTGGCAAAATATATGTAATACAAAATTTACCATTTTAACCATTTTTAAGTATATAGCTCAGTGGCATTAAGTATATTCATACTGTTGAGGAGTCATCACCACAATCTGTCTCCAGGAATTTTTTTTAATTGTAAGAAGGTGATGCTGGTTGAAACTCAGATCATAGAGGAGTGAACGTAAGCACAGATGTGAACTGCAAACTGGAAGCAGGCATAATTTCTTTACATTATGTTCAAACTCTGTAAGAAGATGTTCATATATTCTTCCAACAAGTATTTATTGAACAGTTAGTATGGATTAATCACACTTCAAGGGATATTTCAGTGAACAAGGCAAGCCAAAATCCCTATGCTAATATAGCCTATATTCTAGTAAGGATGCTATTAGTACATTATATGTTAGTTAAACACACATATATAGACATATGCACACCTTCTCTAGTCAGTTACACTTAATGAGTTCGAGCCTGAAATATAGAAAAGGAGAGAGATAAATAGAATGAAAAAGAGTAGCAATAGTGCAGGGTCTGGCAGAAGTAACAGCTCCTTGAGTGTGGTTGGTAGGGAAATAATACGGGTGTAATAATTTATAGTTTTAATTTGAACATTTCACCTAACATGTATTTGGTGTGCTTGAGTGTGATATTGTTATGCTACAGAATTACAGGCTTATGATTTTGTAATAAAAAAAGGGGAAGGGGGTGTTATTTGTGCCAGACCCTTTATATGATATGTTTCTGGATTCTCCCACATTTTCCTAGTTCATGAAGTGGTTATCCCCTGTTATTTCAACACATATAGTATCTCAAAGATCTCCATTGCTTCTTATTCCTAAATTCTTCAACTCAGGATAGAGAAACAAAACGATTTTCTTTTTTCCCCACTCAATTTCTTCGATCATTTAGGAAGGTTTTGGCCTCACTTAGCAACAATTCTTGGCACAAGCACGAATGGGGATACGGTGTCACATTTTAAGGGGACATTTTCTCTTTTTTCCCCAAATAGACAGCTCTTATATATATTTATGATTTTCCTGCTAAAGTCTTAGCTCTCTAGAAGGTAAGTAAGATTTATGATACTTGCCAGGATAGATTTAGTTCTACAGCAAAAGTTGACAGCCTGGTTTATAGCTGTTTGGGTTATGTTTGGTACATAGTGTACTTGAATAAATTCAGATAAAATGCTTGTGGTTCACCTATTCACCTTTCAATTCCATCCACTTCTCAATACCTATTTAAATTCTCCATATTTCATCCAATCTACTCTGACTAGTTCAACCTATTCCAAATTGTCCAGCTTCTGAAATTCTATGTAGTCTTTATGTGAACATCTAATTATTGTCTCTTTTGTTTTTCTTACAGATTTTATTTATTTAGTTTTATAGAAAGGGGAAGAAGGGAGAAAGAGGGGAAGAGACACATAGTATGTGGTTGCCTCTCACGCGCCCCCTACTGGGGACCTGGCCTGCCACCTGGCACGTGCCCTGTCTGGGAATTACACCAGCAAAAGTGTGGTGTGCAGGCTGGTGCTCAATCCACTGAGTCACAACAGCCAAGGCCTAATTATTGTCTCTTTTAATTTGACATTTAAAACTTTCATGTTCATATGGAATATATTAGCAACTGGATTGTAAAATCCTTTAAGTCAATGATATCTTTTCTCTTTTACTTATTTCAGAATGCAGCATAAGCATTTAGAAAAGTGAATTTTACTAAAGCCAGTTCACCAAAGGTGCATCAGAATATAATGAAATCTTGTCCTTAGTGAACATACTGAATAGTAGGAGAAATAAAACATTTAGCTTAATATCTGTAATATGGTTCAAAATATATCAAATGCCATAAGATACATAGAGACAAAGTATAGTTGATTTCAGTAAAGGAAAATGTTACTTTCATCTTGATCAGAGAAGTGGGGTGGGCAATAGGGAGAGATAGAGACCATAGAACAATCAGTGACTCAGCAATATTCAGGAAATACTGAGCATTCTGGCTGGTATGTTGAAGGCTAGTGGGAAATATGTTCAATAATTAGAAAGGAAGTTTGGGAACACTTTGTAGAAGTCTTGAAAGCCAGACTGGGGATTCTCTTTCCTAGTGTAGGCAAACCACGGTGGTGTTTGTGCAGGAATGTGGACAACACAGTCATAACTACTTAATCTCACTCAAGAGGAAAAAATCACTGAGTTAATTCTTACTTTAAAATAACAGACAGTCATTGAATAAGATTCTCCAAGATTATGTTTTCCTTTTTGGAGTCTCCAAAGACCATTCAGTTCTCTGAGGGCACCAGTATGACTCCTAACCAAATTGGCATGGCTTTTAATTGGTCTTTTATGCATAAATACAGGACAGTCCACTGACTCCGCGTCTCCCAAAGGTCCACACGTGAGGCTCTGTGACTGACACCAGATTTCTGAGGTTTGGTAAACCTGGGTCTGTTTTATTCCTTAGGGACTATGGGCACAGTGCCCAGGGACTGCATGCTTTTCAGGGGCCTATACAATTTTGAAGTCAAAAAATATATTATTCTCTCAGCAACAGGAAAATAAAATCTACACATAAAAATTAATATTTAGCAGTCAACAAAATGTAATGCTAGCAGCATTATGTTAAATTTAGTATTCGTAATATTTCTTTTACACTGGAAACTAGTACATTAGATTTCTTCATTTTGCAATAATCTCCACATTTCCATGGTGATTTGAGAGAATCAGAGCTAATTATAAATTATTCAAATTGCTTATAGCCAAATAATGTTTAAAACAGTACTATAAATATCCTTTTAATTTTTTTATGTCAAGTATTACATGTAGTGTGAGCAGTGGCTCCATTTTGATATACTTAATACAATGTAGAGTGAAGCCAGAAATCAGCTGAGCAATTTTATCTCCATCCTTTCTCTTCATGTGCTGTTGATCATTCAAGAATTCAAATTTACCTTTTAAATACTTCATCTATCACTCGCTCTGCTGCCATCATCTCTCCTCAGGATATGCTGCGAGAGCCTCCTGGCGGTGGCATCGAAGGCACCCCGATAAGGGCAGTGTTGTGCGGTCTTGCTGAAGGAAAGAATTAGAGAGAGGCCTGGTAAGAGAACAGCCAGGAGTTGGGGGGCACAGCACAAGGAACTTCAAGAGGCAGCTGTTTGGAATAGTGAGGTTTCAGGGAGTGACTTATATACAGAGGAGTTTTAAGAAATATTTGCTTTGTGTTTTAAGGCAAGCCCTATTCTTCCTTTCTTCCTCAAATAGACACTTTTCCCGAGACTTTAGTAAAACTACTTTTGGAGTCTTTTGAGTGCTGCACTGCTCAGGAGCAGGAAGGGAACGGTGTATGTGTGTGTGCACGTGTGATAGATAATTTGGCATGCATTAGAAGACGAGACCATACAGTAACCATGGGATAGAAGGCGTGTACATGGTAACAGAAATTCCTAGCGTCTGCCTTGCGGTGGTGGCGGCTGCTTTCTACCTAGTCTCCTCTACTACTTCCTGGTTGTCAACCACACTGCCCCACCAGGTGAATTAGGATGAGGTACAACATTTCTCCCATCTCTACATTTAAATGGTTGTTATTAATTGCCTTCTTGTCCAAGATAAAATCAGCATGAATTTCATGTCGCATAACCCTTGAGAAATCTGTATTCAGATATTCCTAAGGGTGCTGTGGTAGGAGAATATGACCATCTATAATAATGCAAGTGACCAGTTATTGGAAAAACAAATAAATAACATCAATGGAATTCAATAAATATAGCATGCTAAATAAAATCATCAATAACATTCTATATACCTTAAATTAATAGCAGAAACAGGTATGCAGTACTTAATGTGTCATGCTCAACATGTTTTATTCATAAGAAACCTATTAGCATTATTAGGTTTAAACCTATTAAGCCTATTATTAGTAATACCCTAAGTGTCAGTAGTAGTATCTAGTTTACAAATGAACAGTGGCAAGATTGATTACGTAAATTGCTCAGAGCTCGTACAGAAATTGTACAGAAAGATCCAAAACCAGGTGATCTGGCCCTAAAACCCCTTTCACTCATCCCTCTGCTACACCATTATTAGTGAAATTAAGTCCTGTAGACTCAATTTCCATTGACCAGCTTTTATTTGAAAGGCATTTCCAATCATCTTCCCTCACACATGAATTTGTTTTGCAGAAAATGCACATACTAAAACACTTGCCTTTATTTTTTAATGTGTTTGATCCTTCATCTAAATGTCTTCTGTTGTTTGTTTTTTCACCCTCACATTGCCAATTTCCGCCAACTGTCTGTGTCGCTAGGCAAATGTACGCTTCCCCCCTTCCTCATTGCCTGTCACAGACAGGTACGGAGACCATAGGCAGATGCTTACATAGTAGGCAGGTGTTTTAAGACCTAGGCTCTATTCCTGTTTGTCTGTACTTTAGGTTTCATTGCAAAATTTTAATATAATTATAACTACTCACATTGAAGCAAATTTGCACATAATCAACTTTTGTAAGTAGAACTTGAAGTTAGGACAGGATTACAGAACCTGTGCTTTATCTTTATCAAATTTTTAATACCTCTGTGTATTACATTCTGTTCCAAAATCATTTAAAGTGGGACCCTAAAGCCTTTCAAAGCTTCATTAACTTTTTTGTAGCCAGAAGCCCCATTTTTCAAAACTAGAATCAGGAATCTAGTTAGGAGCATTTAAAACTATTTCATGACCTACCTTCATTTTTGTGTCCTAGAATATCCTCATTTAAAATTGCAACAAGTAATTTTTAAAGAGTACCATAAGCAGTATATGAGGTCTACACAGAAGGTATCCAGCCATGTAATATAAAACACAGAGACATTTATTGAAGAAGATACAAGAGACAAGAAACATTGTACATAGGACAATGATGCCTCAGTCCCCTTATAGTAGACACCTTAGGGCCTCACACAATTTCCCCAATTGTCATCAGCTGCCCCATTGTATTTTCCTGAATCTCATCAATGGTCTGAAATCTCTTCCCTTTCAAAGGTGATTTTAGTTTGGGGAAAAGCCAGAAATTTCAGGGCACCAAATCTGGGCTATAGGGAGGCTGAGTCACCTGTGTGATTTGATGCTTTGCTAAAACACTTCCCCGGACATGATGCATGAGCAGGTGCATTGTTGTGATGAAGCTGCCAATCACCAGTTGCCCATAGCTATGGCCTTCGGAGTCATCCAAATAGTTTCTTTGGAAGAATGTTCAAGCTTAATGCAAAATTTGATGCAGACTCATTGCTCTACTTGCTCAATCATTTTGAATGCAATGGTCACACAATACACATGTTCACTCAGTGGGTCTACTGCCCCTACTGACTAGTAGTACCATGACGTCATCGTTGTTCACGCATGCGCATTCCAGTCCATTCTCCTTGGCTACCCTATAGGTTACATTGATGTTGCACAAACCATTCTCGGTATATTAAAAATGGCTGGACTTTTTCCAGACAGACCTTGTATATTCTGACAACCAGTTACCTGAAGCATAAGGACAGGGTGAATAATACTTTTTAAACATAAGGCAGTGCACATATGTGTACATTCAGAGTATGCTCACTTGTCATAAAGGAACCAATGCCAAAAAAAATAAAGAGAAAGTATTTTTGAACTAGAAGAGCTCTTGGTGATTCTTTATTTTCTTTGATTATTACATCTTTAAGAGTTTCCTCACCACTCAAAGTTATTTTTCACCATACCAATAGTACTGAAACATTTAACACCTACCAAATGTCAAAAGATCAGGCACAAGAGCAAATTTTGGTATAAGTGTATATTCTGTATACATTTATCTGAAATTGTTGGGCAACAAGATGAATTTTGCGGATAAATGAATTTACTTCATTTACCAATGAAGTCATCATTCATGTAATCATTTTTATTGAAATTATTTAATAATGTAAGCAATTCCTCCATCCTCTTAAATAGGAAAGACAGAATATAATTTAAATCATGACTCATCAATAATATTCAACATTTCACTGTGTGGAATTTTAGTCTTTTCTCTGTTAATCTGTCTTTGCTATTAATGTTCAGCTGTCAGTCATGATTTCTATTATTTTGTCTACTTCAATCATTCATGAAGCCATTCATTTGTTCATTCATTATTCAACATTCTTAGCATCTATCACTGTATTATAAAGAAGCCTAAGGCTCCGAAAAGTTCCAGTGCAATGAAGACAGACAAGCAATAAAAGTGAAATTTTATTAGTAAAAAGATAGTTAAGAGTCTGTACATGATAAAATGAAAATACCAAAGGGAAATCAGTGTCAGAAGAGTCAGAACAAGCCTGAGGTAATTTTACACTATGAATAGTAGTTAGAAGAGGGGAGTGGGGAATGGTGTTCGAGGTAGGAACAAACTTAGGTCAATGAGCAGCATGTGCAAAGGCCAAGAGTTTTGAGCTACTAAAGAGATTAAAGAAGGTAACGTGATTAGATTTCTGTTTTAAGCAAATACTCTGGCATTGCTCTATTACTTCTGATTTTGAATTTCTAATATACTGTGCTTGGTGACCAGATAATAAGTGTTTAAGAATTGTTAGATAAATAGTATTTGATAAGTGAGGTTATTATACTAGGTTGTGGTAGAAGGCCTTTCTAATTACTTTTTATACTCAAACATTCTGGAGGTTAGAGGTTTCTGAGAGCAAGGTGCTTAGGTCAAAAGTCGAGGCAATCTTTTTAACATTTTAAAATTACTCCATGATCATACAACTATGTTGGTAGATGCACTCAACATTATATCCCCAAATTATATATAATTATAGGTACATTTATATATATATGACTATATAAGTAGATATATATACACACATTTATTAATAAATATGATACTGCAAATGACAGTTTCTTACTAGTGATGATAAAATGGAACAGGTACCTTGTTTGGAAAGTGTGGCTGTTGATTAGAAAGAGATATTCTCCAACAAGCAAAGAAAAAGCCAACACAGAAAAGAAATGCAAGATACTGACATTCAAAAGAGAAAGGTGGCATCATATTATGAAATTCTCAATAACTGCTTACTACTGTTTCTTTTCTTTGAAGCTATATTTATACACATTAGTGGTTTCAGTATAATCCAAGGCCACTATAATCCAACATAGTTGAGATCCGGGAGGAAATGAGACCGTCATAGAAGGCCCCATTAGAGAATACAAGGGTCAGAAGACAGTGATTAAGAAGATGGCACCCTGGCTGGTGTGGCTCAGTGGATTGAGTGTGGGCTGTAAACCAAAGAGTTGCTAGTTGGATTCCCAATCAGGGCACAGGCCTGGATTGTGGGTCAGGTCCCCAGTAGGGGGTGCATGAGAGGCAACCACACATTGATGTTTCTCTCCCTCTCTTTCTCCCTTCCATCCCCTCTGTCTAAAGATAAAACAAATAAAATCTTAAAAAAAGAGAAGATGGTGACTTTGTCTAGTTACGAAAAGCAAGGATATAGTACTTCATGGATTAAATGTGGCAGCACAGGGGATTTTATCTTCCATGTGGCATTTATCAGTGTAATGCTTAGTGTACATGATTAAACTTCTAACTTACAGTGAAGAGAAGAATGGTGGGCATTACTGGCTTACTTTTGCAAGAGATCTGGTAGAAGGTAAGAAAGGAACTACTATCAGTTACAATATTTCATGAAATTAATTATTTGGGGAATTTGAAAAAGGGCACATCCACATTGGGAATCGCATCTCAAATTCATGCCATTTTGAAATTAACTAGTGAAATGTGGGGAATCGTTCCAAGCGTGGGAAATGTGGCTCAGCCCCCACTTGGAAAAGCCAGTGGGGAGCGAGGTTGGCGGGCAGGACCCACATCCATGGAAAGGTTCTCCAGTGGGAAATCAGGCCTGCATTGTACCTAGACTGCTATGAGACTTGCTCTTGCTAAAACTCCCTCACCCTGAGGCAGCAAATGTTTACTGAGTATCTTTATCTTCCCAAAATCTGGGCTAGACCTTCCATGTATGGAACATAGCCGATTTCGACCATTTCTCCTTTTACATTTGCAAATATCCTTCTTTGATGTATTTAGTGACATCCTCTCCTTTGTTGTCTGTAAAAGATAACCACCCAAAACAAACCTATGCATAGTAAATGAGGACCATCTTTGATGTAAGGGGCCTAGAAAAATAATAAAAGCCTGTCAAGGCAAGAGTCGGGTGCTGTCCTCTTGAGAGAGTGGCCACACCATCCCTTTTCCTCCACAGGATTTCTGTAGTCCGTGTGTATTTGAATATTGCAACCACAACAGCAGATCCTACGGGCCGGGATGTGCATCAGTGAAAGACCTAATATACTTTTTCTTTAGTTTTGGTGGCAGCTCATGTCATTTGTCGGTTCCTTACATATTTAAATTTTATGTTGAAGTCTAAAAACAAAATAAAAACAGATTTTTCAGAAGCGTATTCAAATTTCAGTATACCTAAATATCCTGAAAATAATAAAAACTACCCCAAATTATCAGAAAAACTTTTAAAATAATGATATATGTCACTGTGTACATATGTAATGAATTATCATGTCATAATTTCTCTATGTAGAAGTGTTAATCAGGTATGGATTATGATTTATTTAATAAAATATTACTGAGGTTGAAAAGTAGTGAGTTAAAATATTTTGGGGTCACAGAATCTTTGTTAAATGATGAATACAACACAACTGCTTTCCAAAAAAAAGTCCATACTCACCTACATGCAAAATATTGCACATAATTTCAGTAAGTTTGTGGATGCTTCAGAAGTGCTCTCCATGGAACCAACATTTATTACTCCTGCATTAGATCATTCGACAACTATATATATTTATTTATTTTTATGACATTTGATTTAAAAATTTTATCTGTACAATATTTTGAGGCTAATTTAAGTCAGGTGTCATGAAGGAAACTTGTTTGAAGAGTACAATAATTTTTTTTTAAGTGGGAGTCTTCTTTCAGTGGTACTCAACTTTCTGACCTGTATTTTCTGTGGTCCTTTTGCCTCCTGTTCAAAATGAATGTTTTTCAGGTAGATTTGCTAGTTACTCCAAAACTATCCTCATTCTCTGCTTGCTTTGCTCATGTATTATAAATGCCATGAATTAATGTACTCAGTTTTGTTCTGTAAACTTGTGTAGCCACAACAAATGCGTCTTAAGAGCAGAAAGTACTCTGCCACCTCCTTTTTCCTGGTAGAAAACTCACAATAATGTGTGAGCTCAGTAATTTTTCAAGTTGACTGATGATGACAGCAAGAATGTGGGAGAAAATGAGCACAGAGCCAAATGGAATTCATCAGAGAGCAGCAAGAGAAAAATTTGAAATGCAGTTTAATTATATTACCAATAGATTAATGTGGAAGAAAACAACATTTTCTGCGCTAGAAATTTGTCATTTTTTTAAATGAAAATTTTAGATTTCAAGTTGGAATAGAAGTTGACCTTCATCTCCTGATAAGGAAACTTGACACCTTCATAAAGGCTCTGAAATTCCAAGCTAAGTAGTAAGTTTGCCTTAGGAGTCTGTGGTGTTCTGAACACCATTCATGGCGTTCAGATGCAAGGATTCTGCATCCTTGCACATTCACAGTGCTGTCACTGCTGAAATAATAATTGCTTCCTGTTTATTTTGGAAAAAGGAAAAGAACAGTTCCCTTACTGTTTTTATAACTGTTTTTAGTGAGCTCATATTCTAAGACTGTGAATATTCTGTCCCAACAGGATTTGCCTACGTTGCCCTATTTAACTTGTACTGCTTGTCTGGCATCAGATGTTAGATCTCAAGCCCCACAGTTATTTCATCATCCAAATTAAGTAACATATAAATCCTGTAACTTAGAACCTGTGGATGAGAATTCTTTGCTTTTCATAGTTTTCTCAATGTTTCTTCTGCAAAAGGAGACGTGAATGCTTTTCTGAGTCCCTGAGCTGTACCAATGCGTGTGAAGGAGGAACACAGATGAAAGGAAAGCAGCGCTTTGACTGCAGACAATCAATATGATAGAAACAGGAGTGGCTAAGCTCTTTTGTTCTTCCGCTGCAGTCTCCTAAATTCAGTACCTCTGGTTTTATGATTCCCCACTGATTATATGTATTTATAAATGAGATTGTTCTTAATGAATGATTTTGAATTCTACCACTGTTCATCAAATGGGTGGAATAATTCTAGGATGCAACACATTGGAATTGTTTTATCCAACATGGAAATGTGTTTGTATACTGAGACTACAATTCTTCCTCTTCAGTAAAACCATCTTAGTTGCCATGACCACGGATGGGCCATATTGCTTTGCCTTAAAGTTATTATGAGCTTGTGAGTGTTCAGGGTCCCCAATTCCTTTAAAGTCAATGTAAAAGTCTAGTACATGCTTAGAGCCTTTAGAGACATCTTTGCTAATTATTTTATCAAAATAAAGGAAACAAAGTTAGATATGAATTTTCGCATATATTAATAAGGGAAGACTTACTACACAGCATGACGGAATACATCTTTTATATTTTATTATTCTTTTAAGAGGTTATTTTCTCTATTTTTGCAGTTTATATTGCATCAAAATTCCTTACACATACTCAGTTCAATAATAACATATCTCTTCATTCTTTATGGTTTCATATTTGGAATAGATAAGTAAATATAAAATAGATTTGGAATAAATAATGGTACAAAAAAAGAAAAATTAACCAAGAAATAGTAGCAAGTTAAGTAACAAATAAAATGCCTAAGTGTATTGTTCTCCCACTTCCAGTGTAACATTTTAAAATGTGATTTATCTGATTTTTCCTCATGCAATCCTGTGAAGTAGTCACAGTTATACCCTCATTTTGAGATGGAGAAAATTGACATTTACTGTCAGGGTTTAAACCCAAGTAGTCTGATTCAGCAGCCCATTTTTTAATCACTACATACCCTGGTTAGAGCAAATGGCTTTTCAAGTGTAATTTTGTGAGTTTTCAAGTGGCTTTTTGTGAGTTGTAATATAGAATTTATTATACTTTTTCCTCCCTTTTAGCCTTCAATAGATCGCCAATGTCTTCTCTTGTTATTCAGATACTAGAGCTGAGCCAGAAAATGGAAATTAGGGAAAGGACTATGTGAAATAGACTGGGAAAAAACAATGCAGAAAGAGATTATATAGCATCGGCCAGAACACTGAAAAAGGAGGAATTTGAAGTATGAATATGTCACTAACTCAGCAATTCAAACTGAATAGTTTGTATAAAAGCCAGTAAAATGTGGACTTAATTCCTTACACTTCTTCCTGACCAAGGCCGTAAATTTGGTGCTGATGGCACGGGACTGTCTCTTAGTGCAGAACAACGCGGAGCTAAGTAACCCGATGTGTAGATTACAACGGTGCACTAGCTTCACCAGCTCCTCGCACTGACCGCTGGTTTTAACCAGTGCCAACAGAAGTAGAGAATGCACCCAGTTTCAGAGGGTGTTAAATAGGTGTGGAAATTTTTATTTTGATTTTATTCAGGAGCTAAGAATAATATTTGTTCATATATGGTAGGTTTTATTTTAGAAATAGAATATAACTGTAAGAAGGCAGTTTAAACTACTAATAAAAATAAGCAACATAAACTTAACAAGAAAATAGTTTGCTAAGGGACAGGCCTGACACATCAGGAAATGGATTCCAGGTGCATTTATTACATGGGAAAGGCTTTTGTTTAATAGAATCATGGCTACCATCTGCAAGTAAGTTCAGTTTATAGTTTATATTTACCAGCTGGAAATTTCTAGAATTTCTGGGGTAATTTATAAGCCAAACTATAGCATCTCTAAATCGTGAAGGAATATGGCAGCTTGTCAGAGTTTTACATTATTCACCAGTGGAATTTTGCTTTAGAGGTGGTGTCACATGCTTCACGCAGGATGGGCCTGGGAGAAATGGACCCATCACCCAACATGCTCTAAACTCAAGGCATATGGAGCTACCTGAAGTTTCCAGAAAGTATTAGCTTGTTCATTCCAGCATCTACTTACCTGTTCCTTTCTTTACCTGGATTCAGCTCTCTGCCCCTCCATTCTTTTTTCCCCCACATTTTTTTTTTATTGTTGTTCAAGTACAGTTGTCTCCATTTTTCCCCACTACTCCCCTCCACTTGCTGGATGGGAGGTGGACCTCCATTCATACCTTTGATTTTTTTTGAGAGTTTCTTCCTTCCTTTAAAATCCTTTAAGGTACCTTTAAAATCTGCTCCAAAAACAAAGCATTAGTTCCTCTCTGAAGCTGCTGCATGGTTTCGGTGTTACCTCAGAACAACAGATTATTCTTTTCTACATTCTCCATAGCAGCTGCGGGAATGCTGAAGATTCTAAGCAACGATAACAACACATATGAAGACACAGATGATGGGAAGACATTGGCACATAGGAATTAAAAGAAGACCATGTAACTGCAGTAGAGGAAAAAAGAGAAGCACCTAAAATTAGGTGGGATACATAGCCAGCAGTTAGGTCATGGAGTTTGAGTTTGGATTTTATTCTAAGTGCAATGGAAAGCCGGAAGTGTGTTTAAACAGGGTCGTATTTTAAAGAATTATAGTTTTTTGGAGTGTACAATCAGGAGCAGAATGGGGAACCCATTTCTCACAGTCCAGTTGAGAGCATATGGTGGCCTGTACCCAGGCTGTAGCAACAGATGTAGAGTTTAACAGCTACATGAGAGATTTTGTTTTTTGGATGCTCCAGATATGGTGAAGATGAGGATGAAGGAAAGAATATGAGGTGATATCTAGGTTTTCTGGCTCAAGTAACTGAATAGCAATATTACCATTTCTAAGATATGGAAGAAACTGGGCCAGGTAGAAAATTTGTTGGGTAGGACAGGTTTGAAGAGAATCAAGCCTCCTGCTTTGCATGTTAAATTTGAGATACTTATAAAATATCTGAGCCTGGATCTTAGAAGAGTGATTTGAGTTGGAGGTAAAAATTGGGGAACCATCCTGCCAATAGATGATACCTCAAACCATAGGAGTGAAGCTCACCAAGGAAGAGAATATAGAAAGAGACAAGAACTTAAGCCTGAAGAACATCAACATTTATATGTTGAGTAGAAGAAAAAGAATCAGAAGAAAGACCAGCTGATGAGATAGGAGGATAACCAAAAATAATACTTCATAGAGTCCAAGAGAAATAATTCAAAGAGTAGTGAACTATGTTAGAACGCTGAGCTAAAATGCATACTGTGAGGACAGCTAAGAGTCCACTGGATTTGGCACTATGGAAGTATGAGGAAATTGAATGAAATAAAGACCTGAATTGAGTAAGACCTGTCTCTCCAAGCAAGAGAGAATTCTCCAGCAGACAGCCTTCAGACTGTATGTGCACGGCCAACTCTTCCTGGTTCTATAGTAGACAGCCCCTGGCCTGGAACTGCAGCCTCGGCTCTCCTGAGTCTCCAGCCCCCGGCTCCCTCTGCAGATTTTGGACTTGCCAACCTTCATGATTATGAGTCAATTCCTTATAATTAATGTCCTTTTACATATATACATATTTCATAGGTTCTGTTTCTCTGGAGAGCCCTGACTAATACAGGAGGTCACTGGGGACCTTTGGACATGCCAGTTACAGAAGAGGGTTGGGAGCAAAAGCTCAAGTATGGTAAATAACAGAGAACTGAACAATGAGGAGGTGAAGGTATCATGGGTAGGCAACCCTTTTGAGAGATTTGGCTATGAACAAGAGCAGATTTAAAAAGTAAGTTGTTTTTAGTATGAAAGATACTGAAAAACATTTCCATGATAAGAATAGTGATAAGAAGGGAAGACTAAAAGTGGAAGCGAGAGAAAAATTAAAATTCTGGAGAAGGTAAGAGTGGATGTGATCTACTTCACAAGCAGAAGAGGGAAACGTGCCGTAATGTACTAGAAGAAAAAAAGAATTGGGGGGTATACCCAGTGTGAATACTTTCCTCCAAAAATTCATGTCCAAAGCAAACTTCAGAAGGTGACCTTATTTGGAAATTGGGTCTTTGAGGATATAATCAGTTAAGTTGAGATCACACTGGATAAGGGTAGCCTTAACGCAGTGGCTGGTGTCCTTGTGCGAAGAGAAAACAGAGACAGAAGCACACAGGAGCCTGCCACGTGGAAACAGGCACACATTGGAGCGGTGCCTCCACAGGCCCAGGAAAGCCAAGGATTACTGGCAACCCCAGAAGCTAGGAGAGTTATAGAACACATTGTCCCTCTGAGAGCGTGGGCTGAAGTAAGGTGCATGTTGAGATCACTGGAGTAGAGAGGAGCCCAGAGGAACTGAGAGACCAAGGTTTGGAAGGATTGTCGACCAATATGCTAAAGTCACCAGAAGTTGCAGCAGCAGTGGTGAGGAGTCATGGTGAGCCATTCTCTAAGAACGGAGAGTACGGTCCTGGGGGCATGGGAAAGATGAGTGAAACGACCGGAGGTGTGAATGGGTGCACATCCAAAACTGGTGTTTTAGTGGAGGAAGCCGAAAAGCCTAGAAGTTGCAATGAGGCCCTGGAAGACACTGAGGTACCACTAGGTCCTTTGGTACAAATCAGTATAGAAGATAAAAATTGCCACCCATCTGAGAGCGCTGACGGAGAAGCAGTGTCCTCAGTGGGGAGGCAGGTTGCAGACAGAGTGAGAAAGTAAAGGGAAGCTGCACAGGTGAATTTAAGCATAAAGATTATATTAAGTCAGGGTTCTCCAGAGAACCAAACCAATAAGATGTAGACAAAGAGATAAGTGAAAGGCGATTCATTATAGGAATTGGCTCAGGTGGTTATGGAGGCCAAGAAGTTCCATGATCTTCTGTCTGCAAGATGGAGGATGAGGAGAGCTGGTGTTGTGGCTCAGCCTGAATCCAAAGGCCTGAATATTGGGGGCCAGTGGTGGGTGGAAGTACCAGGAGGCCTGAGAACCAGGTGCGCCAATGTCTGAGGGCCGGAAAAGATGGAGGTCTCAGCTGAAGCAGGGAGAGTGAATTCGCCTTTCCTCTACCTTTTTGTTTTATTCAGTCCCTCCATGGATTGTGATATGCCTACCCACATTGGTGAGGGCGATCTTCTGTACTTGGTTTAGTGAATCAAATACTAATATCTTCTGGGACACCGTCACAGACACACTCATAAATGTGTTTTACCGCTATCTGAGCATCTTTTAGCCCAGACCATGTGATACATGAAATTAACCATCACAAAGGCGTTCTGTGTAATATGCTTTGAATAATGATGATCTAGAGGAGTAGCCAGCACACACTCCTGGGGTTGTGCATGGCGGGGGTGGCATTCCCAGCTCTTAAACTTGGTCATGAGCTTGAAGATATTTAACTTTGAGGCGTGTGGAAACGGAGCAAGGCTCACTCTGGAAATTACTGACCTCAACAACCATAATTCACTTTTTCCATCTTCTGAACTATGGAAACCTGAAGTGGCACTTTAGGAAACAGTATTTTAAATAGTATATCAGGAAATACATGCATACCACAGAAAATCTGGGGTGAAAAAAGCAAAAAAGCATGGATAAATGCTTATAGACATGCCCATATCACAGCCTTAGGTTTCTCAAATACTTTTCAGAGATCTTTGTACTTATAGCTGTGATCTGCTACTTAGGTAATAGATTTTGAGTAACTTAATTCTGAATTTCAAAAATGCTTTGAAATATTTAAAAATTAACCCAGCTTTAGTTTTAATTAATTGTCAAACTTAAGATACTATTACAAACTTCAAAGTTCTTTCATAGGCCTATACGCTATCAAGTATATTCTTAAAGCTCAAAATACATTCATGGAATAAACTCTAATGAGAGGTTATATTAAATTTAATAAACATATCATTGCATTACAAAATGTTTAACTACCTAGAAGATAAGTTGAATTGGCAATGGATCAGATAATACCAGCAGAAGTAGGAATTGTGTCGAAACACGAAATGATCAGTTTCAGTTATTTCATACAAACAAGGTAGGCAGAGAGTTGTAAGAAGAATCTGCTAAAACTTGAAAGGGTAGAGATGGCTACAAAGATTCAATGCCTTGTGTCTTGAGAATAAAATTCTAAGTGATCCTATCAACAGAATGAAACATAATGAGGAAAACAGAAAGCTTAATGCAGTCATCAGAAAGCAGAACTTAATGGACTGGCAAAAGAGAAGAAAGGCACTGAGAATACGTTATAAATATGGAAGATTGATTGAAAAGGGAGGGCAAACCAATGCCTTCATATTGTCTTATCCATTTATTTATTCCACATTCAGCAGTGATTTGTTGAGTGCCTACCAATTACTGTTCTAAGCGTTACACGTGAGAGATACCCCCGCCTTTGTGGCACTTACGTTTTAGTGAAGAAAGTGGTTAATGATGTGATAAATTAGAAGGTATTAAGTGCTACAGAAAAAGGAAAAGTAGAGCAAAGTAATAAGACTGGAAGGAGGTGTGTGGGGAGGAGTGTGGGTTGTGATGTTAACAGGATGGCTGAGGTGGTCCTCATTGATTAAGTGACTTTTGAGCAAGTACTTGAAGGACATGAAGAATTCAGCCATGTGGACACTCCAGAAAGAGCATTCCTGGCAGAGGACACAGCTAGTGTAAACATCCTGAGGAAGTGGTGTACCTGGAATTGAAGAGAGGCTACTCTAGCTGTAGCAGAGTAAGAGAGAGACTAGTCGTAAATAAGACCAGTGAAGTAACGGGTGGAGGGGGGTGGTGACGTGCAGTGGACAGACTCATGCAGGACCTCATAAGCCATTGCAAATATTCTGAGTTAAATGAGGAGCTGCTCTGAATAGAAAGGACCATAGTGGGGCAAGGATAGGAGGAGGGAGAACAGTTAGGAAGTTATTACAATAAGCTAGATGAGAGAAGATGGTGACTGGGACCAGGGTGTTAGTAATGGAGATGGTGACAAGTCATCGGATTGTGTGTGAGTGTGTGTGTGTGTGTGTGTGTGTGTGTGTGGTAGAACAAGCAAGAGTTCTTAAAGAAATAAAGTAAGAGAGGTATGCAGAAGGCAGAATATCCGCCAAAAGTGTCCACATCTTAATCCCGAGAACCTGTGAATATATTACATTGTATGACAGAATAGAATTAAGAATTCTAACAAATGCAATTGGAATTAAAGTCACCAATTAGCTAACCTGGAGATGAGGAGACTATCCCGGACTATTGGGTTCAGTCCAATCACACGAGTTCTCTAAATGCAGAAAGTTTCCTGTTATGCTGAGAGAAAGATGAGATGACAGAAGGCTCAGAGAGATGCAATGCAAACAACACTGACCTGCTGTTGCTGGCTGCAAAGATGAATGCAAGGACCACAAGTCAAGGAACGGAGGAAGGTGCTAGAAGGTAGAAAAAGTAAGGAAATGGATTCTCTCCTGGAGCCTGCAGAATGGAATGCCGGCCTGCTGACACCTTGCTATGAGCCCATTGAGTCTTGTGTGAGACTTCTAATCTACGGATTTGTGAAATATTTGTATTGTTGAAGCTGTAGAGCAATAGTTTAAGCCACCAAGTTTGTGATGATGTTTTATAGAAGCAATAGAAAATGGATCCAAGGAGTCATGGATGACTCCGTGATTTGGGTCTGAGAGAAAGGAAAATTCTGGAAGAAAGAGTTTTGGGGACAGCAAGGTGGGAAGAATGGGAATTAAAATGTGGGTTAGGTTAGAAATTTTTATTAGTTGTCCAAATGTGAAAATGTCAAGTTAGTAGTTATAAATATAAATCTGGAACTCAGGAGAGGCTATGGGCTATAAATGGAAATTTTGGGGAGATGTTAATACCAGCTATTAGATGGTTTTTAAAGACATAAAATGAGACTATATCACTAGACCTTTTTTATAGCATTAAAAAATCTCAGATTATGATTTAAGCCATAAATTATTTCTATTCCAATTACTCTGATTCCAGTCACTACTTAGAAGTGAATTCAATAGCATAGAATCATTTCTTTTTTATCTGGTAGTTTAAAAATATTCTAACAATGTGACCAAAATAAGAGTTGTGAATTTTCATGTATTTTGGCCATTGAGTTTCTTAACTATTTTATTTTACTCCTTAGCAAGAATATTCTCAACTGGGAATCAATGAGTTGGTCATTGATTCCCAGTTGGCCAAGCAAATCTGTAGAACTGAGTAAGTAGAGTTAGGCACAGGCACAGAGAAGTGAGTAAACACAAAGAAAGGTGAGAAAATTGGCCTTTTATGAGAAATGGTTCAAAGCAATCATTCCTCACTTATTTAGCAAAAATGTGTTGAGTACAGTGTGTGCAAGACTCTGGATGTATAGAGATTGAGACCTGGTCCTGGCCTCGACTAAATTCCCAAGGATAATAGAGGACCAAGCTCATTTCGTGGGGGCCAAAAAGCTGGAGTTAGTTTTATGGGACAGTACAAGTGTGCAAATAGATCTGGGGTGGGATTTTGTGGGTTAGGAGCATAAAAGGTTGAGGAAGGACCTCATGATATGAGAGAAAGAAACCAGAGAAGTGCTTTGTTTGGTGTGGCTTAAAGAGTCTGATAAAAGTATTTTCATTCCTTGCTGTAGAAGAGGGGACTAAGAGAATTTAAAAGACAAGTCTCACAGTTCATGAGAGGGAAGTAGAATTCAAACGCAGCTTATCTGGGACCAAATCCTGGATTCTTTTCACTAGGCGGTGAAATGCTGTAGAGAATCTGATAAAAATAAAAGCCAAAGTCCTTATAATGGCCTGCCAGGTTCTAGTGATTATTTAGTTAGCCGTTACCTCTCTGACCTTATCGCCTGCTATTCACCCTGAACATTTCCATCCAGCTCACTGCTGTCCTTGCTGTGTTTTGAACATGCCAGACCCCATTCTGCCTCAGGGACTTTGCACTCCTCATTCTTTCCTCCTCGAATGTTCTTCCCCAGGATTCTCTCAACTCCCTCAAGCCTTTCCTGTACTGTCATCTGCTAAATGGGTTCTACCAACATTCCCCTATTTCATACTACGATATGCTTTGCTTTATCACCTTTAACAAATTATCTACCAGTGTCTAATGAATATTGCATGTTTCTTCTGGAGTAAGCTCCAGGCAGAGGGTAGGGAATTTTACCAGTTTGCACATGACCGTAGTCCAAGAACCTAGAGCAATGCCTGGCACATAATCAGAGCTCAGAAATTTAATTGAGTCCATGACCTTGGAGAAAGCTCCTTCTGTCATGCGCTTGGAGCAGAAGATGGGCTGTAGTGGATCCCACCGTCAGTGTGGGTGAGGGCTGGGGAGGAGGCGAGGTGGTGAAGCTAGGGAAATTTGGAAAAGTTTCCAAAGAAATTTTTCTTTGAAAAATTTGCTGGTGAAAAAAGATTAAATAGTGGCTAATGAGGCAGAAGCAGAGTCAAGCAGAAGTTTGATCTTACCCTGTAAAGTGAGGAAGACCTGAGCATGGTTGTAAGTTTAAGGAATCTGTGTAGGAGACAGGCTGAAGATTCAAGTCAGAAGCATGACTGTAGAGGGAAGAAAATTATAGAACTCTTTATGTGGTTAAAAAAAGCTATTTATTTAGATGCTCCCCCACCCCCAATCAGTCAAGAGCATTTCTAACCATCATGAAAATCCAAAGCAAATGCAGATAGTATCAGAGCGTCTGCTTCTTCTGACAACTTGAACTCCATGTTGAGAACATTATAGATATGAAAGCATTCAGCCAGAGGCTGTGTTGCTGCCTTCAAGCACCAGGCAATATCCGAGATATTAAAAATAGGAGAGAAATCCAGCAGAGAAACTAGAATAATGCAGCATATCATTTAGACCACAGGTGGCAAACACAAGGCCCTCGGGCTGAATCTGGCCCTCCACTGTGTTTTATCCACCCGGCACCTTCTTTCTACCCGGCGGCAGCACTGCGCTCTTGCTTTAAACTGTTAAGGCATAGTTACATTTCCATAGTCCATAAATTACATGCGGCCCTTTGAAGGCAATTGCGAGGCCGATGTGGCCCCCAGTGAAGACGAGTTCGGCACTCCTGAGTTAGACAATATACACAAGCCAGGTGCCTGATGCATAGCAGGACACATTCCTGTGTAGCGTGGTGTCACAAAAGCTCAGGAGGAAGTGCGATAGGCTTTACTAATAGGCCTTCAGATTTTCTCTCTCAGAATGCACACTTCTGCCCACTTCATGATGATCACATAAATACTTGCTAATCTAGGGATAATGGCCTTCAATTACAAAGGTCATATGGGAGCCCTTCTTCCCTGAGCATATAAAGCCAGAGCCAGCCCCCCCACCCCCTTAGACCCCAGAGGAACCGTGGCACCCATTGCGGAGGATGTGGTGGCAGAGAGTCTGTGGACAATATCTTTGGTGCATGATGCCACCACAGAAAGAGCAGTTCCCTTGAACTCTGGAGTCATTTGCCAGATTGTCCATGGTGAAATGACAACTTCTTACATTGTAGTAGTTCACACAACTATCTCCTTTGGATCTTGTGTTCCAACTTCTTTGGGACAGTCCGGACTTCTTGCAAATTGTGGCCTTGGTTTAAAAAATCAATATATAGGTGATGTATCATAGAATTGTATTCTTGAAACATATAATCTCATTAATCAATGTCACCCCAATAAATTTAATAAAAATTAAAGAAATATATAATTTACAATAAAATAACTCTGACACCAGGTCAATGAAAAAATAATAAATCAAATTGAATCTTTTGAGGTTTGTTGGTCATCCATAAAAAGATAAAATAATTGCACATCTTTATTGAACACAGTGCCTGTCAGTCCGTGTTCACTGCTTTTCCTGGATTCTCTAATTTCATGCTCAGACAGACCCATGAAGTATGTGTTATCATCATCAGTTTATAGATTAAAAACTGAGGCTTAGGCACATTAAGTAATTCATTCAAGTCACCATTAGTTGGCTACAGAAGCAGCACTTAAACCAGCAGCCTGGCACTAGTCCCCCACTCTCACCCAGGGCAATGTAACTTCTTAGGAAGTTTAGGAGTCTTACCTCCCTGGCATGGAAATAGAAAATAGCACCATAGAGGTTCGTTTGCACTGGAACTACTAGTGAGAGTCTCTCCATGGAAGTCTCTAAACAGCTAATTTGAACAGAAATGTTCTTTGTGTGGATATATTTCTAATTTTAGCATCACTCGTTTATTCAGTAGTGGATTGTATAAGCGCTTTGTTATTTTGGTTTAAGCCTTTGGAGTGATTCTACCGAGCAGGATATTAACACTTGTGAGTGAGTCACACTTGGCTGTAAATAATCACTTTGTTCTTGATAGCAGAGTAACTTTGGGTATTTGGTAGAGTTAAAAAATATATATGTATACATATATAAAAATGTGTATATATAAATATATTTAAAATGTACGTGTATAAATATATAAAAGTGCATGTGTGTGTGTCACTACTTAGACCCAGGTGAATTGTTAAAAATCAAATGATTTAAAGCTAATTGGTCAAATAATTTGTTTGAAAGTATGAACTGGTTGAAAAAGAGCAGCCTTGCCAATCAACAATTTAAAAGTAGTAACATTAGTGTCGCCACAACATATATGAGTGACTTCTTTTTGGTTTTATTTTTTTAATGTATTTTACTGATTATGCTATTGCAGTTGTCTCATTCCCCCCCCCCTTTATTCCCCTCAACCCTTCATACCCCATTCCACCTGCATTGCCCACCCCCTCAGTTTATGTCCATAGGTCGTACATATAAGTTCTTTGGCTTCTATATTTCTTATACTATTCTTACCCTCCCCCTGTCTATTTTGTACCTACCATTTATGCTTATTCCCTGTGCATTTCCCCCCACTGATAACCCTCCATGTGATCTCCATTTCTGTAATTCTGTTTCTGTTCTAGTTGTTTGTTTAGTTTATTTTTGTTTTATTTTAGGTTCAGTTTTGAATACTTGTGAGTTTGTTGTCATTTTACTGTTCATATTTTTGATCATCTTCTTTTTCTTAGATAAATCCCTTTAACATTTCATATAATAAGGGCTTGGTAATGATGAACTCCTTTAACTTGACTCCTTTAACTTGAACTCCTTTATCTGGGAAGCACTTTATCTGCCCTTCCATTCTAAATGATAGCTTTGCTGGATAGAGTAATCTTGCATTTAGGTCCTTGCCTTTCATGACTTTGAATACTTCTTTCCAGCCCCTTCTTGCCTGCAAGGTTTCTTTTGAGAGATCAGCTGATAGTCTTATGGAAACTCCTTTGTAGGTAACTGTCTCCTTTTCTCTTGCTGCTTTTAAGATTCTCTTCTTACCTTTAATCTTGGGTAATGTAATTATGATGTGCCTTAGTGTGTGCTTCCTTGGGTTCAACTTCCTTGGGACTCTCTGAACTTCCTGGAAGTTTATTTCCTTTGCCAGGTTGGGGAAGTTCTCCTTCATTATTTTTTCAGGTAAATTTTTAATTTCTTGCTCTTCCTCTTCTCCTTCTGTCATACCTGTGATTTGGATGTTGGAATATTTAAAGTTGTCCCAGAAGTTCCTAAGCCTCTTTTTTTTTTTTGGTTTGAATTCTTGTTTTTTCATTCATTGTGGTTGAATGTTTATTTCTTCCTCTGGTCCAAACTATAAATTTGAGTCCCAGTTTCCTTCCCATCACTATTGGTTCCCTGTACATTTTCCTTTATTTCACTTTGCATAGACTTCACTTTTTCCTCTACTTTACAACCATACTCAACCACTTCTGTGAGCATCCTGATTACCAGTGTTTTGAACTGTGCATCTGATAGGCTGGCTATCTCTTCATCTGTAAAAATACAACTTCTTTAGTTGTATTTTTTCTGGACCTTTGATCTGTTCTTTCATTTGGGCTTTTTTTTTTTTGTCCCGGTGTGCCTGTTACATAGTAAGGGGTGGAGCCTTAGGTGTTCACCAGGGTGGGGCAACCATATGGCTGTGTTGTGTCACTGTATGTGGGGGAGGGGTCCGAGAGGGAACAATGATGCTTGTTCTGCTCTCTTCTGGTTTTCAGTAACTTCTCCTGCTACACACAAGCAAATTGGGCCCTTGTGGTGCTGATTCCTGGGTGGGTGGGCTTGTGTACATTCTAGGACTCTGTGGGTCTCTCCAATGACCTCTCTTGTGAGGCTGAGAGTGTCTCCTGCTGCTGCCTCAACCCCCACAGGTGTTTTCAGTTAGAGATTTGAGGCTTTATTTCCCAGAGCTGGAGCCCTGGGTTGCGCGGTTTGTGGGTCTGAGTTTCACCTGCTGCCGCCTCAGCCTCCACAGGTTTTTTCAGTCAGAGGTTTTGAGGCTTTTTTCCCACTGTGCTGGCACCCTGGGTTGCATGGAATGTGGGACTGCTGGCTCGGCCAGCCACCTCCTCACCTGCTCCTCCAGCTGCCTCCTTGCTGCAGGTTCTGCCAATCACCACCCCTCCTACTGATCTGGATGAATGTTTCTTCTTTAACTCCTTAGCTGTTGGACTTCCATACAGTTTGATTTTCTGTCAGTTCTGGGTTTTTTTTGTTTTTAAATTTGTTGTTGTCCTTCTTTTGGTTGTGTGAGGAGGCACAGTGTGTTTACCTACACCTCCATCTTGGCCGGTAGTAGGTAAGTGACTTTTTATGCACCTGCTATACATCAGGATGGGGGACAAATATGGGGTAATGCTGATTCTTAGGTAATCTCTGTGGTGATTTGGTAGAAATTCATAGCATCTTGTTTTGTTTTAGAATTTGTGTTTTTGATAAATTCATTTCAGTATATTATGTTTTGCTGGGTGAGCAGTATTTTATTTTTAAAATTGTGTCTCTAGCTCTAAATGATTTATTCAGAAGTGTCTGGGCCCCAGACAACTGTTTTCTAATTTAGATGATGTGCTGTAGTGCCTGTGCATTTTAAGCAGTTTTACTTTAACTGTTTAGTTTTTAACTTTTTTTATTTGGTACTTTTTTAAACAAGTGATGTCTGTTACAGCTTATCTATGTTTTCATCATTTTTCAATTTTCTTAAATCTTATATTTAAGCAGCTTCTTCATGAAGAAAATATAAAATGTGTGTAGAGGAGTGACTTGATATTTCTGCAAAATGCATTTATGTAAATATTTGGGAAATATTTTTCTAATAATTTGGGGAATTATTGTACCTTTGACTACCTTTATAGAAATATATAATTAATAGTCATTCCTTAGCTTGACTATTTAATGTTTGCAAAAGAAGAGTAAGCATAGTTAACTACAAATCTTCAAAATCAATGACTGGAGGTCATTTTTACAGCTAAAGTTTTTTACCACCATCAATGAGACACAATGACCACGATTCAAACTACCTGGGAATCTCTATGGCAAGCTGGTTTAGTCACATAATGAAGACAATGAGGAGGAGGCTGGGACAATACAAGCATGATGATACTATTGTGAGTTGCTATGTGCTAACAGATTTACGTAAACCATTTCTCATAGCCATCACACAATGGTGTTTCCCAATTCTGTCTCCCATTTTACAGATGAGGAAATGGAAATCTAGCCAGGTCACCCAAGATCATTCAGGTCTGAAGTTGTAGGTGGTCTCCCCCTGTTACATAATGCAAGGCCCTCTAATGTAATGTCCCATTCCTTCCCACACTGTTCCCACAGGTCCTCAGGCAACCAGGATTCAAAGCTGGTGGGCAGCTTTTCTTTAAAAAAATCAGTCTGGGATTACCCATTTTAAAAGACCACCCTGCCTTTGCTTTCTTATATATACTAGCATTGTCACCATTTTCTCTCTGCCTCTTCATAGTTCTGTAAAATCAACTTCAACCACACCCTGCAACATCTTATTTTCCTTTGAAACAATTAGGACACACCCTGATGTGAAACTAGGAGACAATGTCACTTTATCTGAACCTCTTTAGAGAAAATCCCAATAATAGCAAATGGGTTTGATACTTCACTTTGTAGGAGGAAGGAACACTTTTTCATTACTCAGTGATGCATCTAGTGATAAAAGCTAGATGGAGTCAGATCTGTATTTTATTAACATTTTTATTGCTACGTGCTCCCAATACAACAAACAGCATCAGTAGTGTACACTTTGATAAAAAAAAAAAAGAATTTTTAGCTTAGTAGAAAATGAAGCTCAAAGATCAGAAGTATACGAGTGTGTACATCTTTATGGGAGGTGTATGTGTGTGACCATCTTTCTCTATATTCTCTTGTGGACCAGATGTATACACATGCAAGCAAACTAGAGAGAATTCATTCAGGGGAACTTGGGGAGGGGAATGACTTCTACTTGAGGCTCAGGGATTATTTTACGATCTGGAATTCACCTAATTTATTTGACTTTCAAAAGTCTTGCACAAAGTAGCAGCGATTCCTTAGAGGTATAGAGTCCATAGGTGAAGCTGTTTACCATGGTTAAAATGCAAAAGTGCTTGCACATTCTGTGCTTTGAAAGGTTAACATATATTCTTAGTTCAGGAACTGACCTCAAAAACATTATGCTGACATACATCTTTTTTCTTTGAAGTATAATTCATGAAGTATGTATGTTTTTCAAATACTTTAAAACAAATATTTCTAGTTCACTATTTCATAAAAAGATAGGTGAGTTCATACTATTTTATGTTTCATTGAAGGGGAACAAATCAACTTTGTTTCAACTACTTCAAAAATGCAAATGGTTTGCATAACATCAAATTTGTTCACTTTAAGCTCTTTGATTCGGCTGATGTAGTTTGCTTAAATTTCTCCTCTAGGCACAGAACAGAGCATGCATCTCTAATTATGTCTCTCTAGTTTAACAAAATATGTCATTGATATTAGTGTAAATATTTAGTACATAAAAATACTATCAAGAAAAATTCAACTTTTAATAAATATCTTCAGTTCTGAATTCTATATACAAGTACTTTACATCTACTCCCTGGAGAGAGCATTTCTGGCTTCACTGTGAGTAAGGTGACCACTGACATAAATTACTAGCACATTATTGCAGTCAGATGCATTGTGGTTGTGAACCTTTGGGTATGTGAACCATGCAGACAATAAATATTGCAACCATTGACAAATGCTTTTTTGAACCTGCTTCCAAAGCCTTACTGTCCTTGAGCATCAGTTCTAGTTCAATGATACTTTTCTCAGCTACCAACATACAAATTACCTCAATACATATTCCTTTGTTATTATTACAGTACATTGAGTATGCTTTTTCTTGGATATGTCACCTATGGGAAAACAAAAACAAGACAAGAACATAGGACACTTCAGTGGTGCCTATTGAGGTCCTGGTAAGAGGGTTTCAGGTTGTTTTTGGACAGGTTCATTTACTGGACTCTGGCCCCTGTGACCACAGCCCCATTCCTTTTTATTAAAGACAGAAGGTAATAGGTAAGCTGAAATCTGTATATCTGCAGCTTACCTGTTTTTTTCTTTTTCTGTAATTTAGGTATCACACTGTTGATTAAACAAAACTCTTTGTATTGTCAATAGCTGCAATCCTTCCTCTTTGTAATATTTTGCTTTGAAAATCAACCCATAAATGTCAAATAAGGCAATACTCAATGACAAGCACCTAGAACATCCAGAAATGTAATATAGTAAACAATCATTTGAGAACACGTCTCTTAAAATAATACTGATTTCTGCAATATACAGTATTTACACAACAGCTGCAAATTTGCTCATATAATATTTCTAATATAGATAAATAGGAATACAAGTCTACGAATTCTTTGCTCCATTCCCAAAATATTTTGTTAAGGTGTAAACCATTGGCACCTCTTTTTTACTTTTACTATAACTTTTTTTAAACAAAAAAATCAGCCGAAACGCACAATTGGTTCCAGTCCCTTTTCTGCTTTAGAGAGTGACCAATGTATTTAGCAACTTACTTTTCCTTCTGTTAATACTCTTTGGTGCTTTCTTCCAATGAATTCTGGTAAATTAGTCGATGCAGAACAAAAAAAAGGAGGAAAGAAACTAGAAAGTGAACCAGCACTTTCTGTTCTTCCCTTTACAGGTAAAATGAGTTGACAATCAATGGAGATTTTCACTTTAATGAAGCGATATGCACCACTGGGGAGAGGGAGCTTGGCCGGGCTTTCCTCTGATTTCTAGCCTTCCAGGTTCACCTTCTCATCTTTCCAAGGGGGATGAGCTTATTGGATGTCTCTTGTCAATCATCTTTTCATCTTTCTTTGAGGTTCTTGCCTGAGAAGAAGCACCTATTGAATCACGGACTGCAAGGGAGGGGGCAGCAGCCATGGGTGGAGATGAAGGGAGGGGGCCACTCCTGGTGGCAGGGGAGACTTGCCCCACGGCCCCACTCCCTGTGTGCGGAGCACTCCTCTGGGGTAAGTTAGCACCATCAGGTTTACTGTTTGGCCTGAAAGCAGCATGTGCATTTGGACCTCCCACTGAAGAGGTCCTACTCAAAGACTTCTTCCTCACAGCAGGAGTCTCTGAATAGTAAGGAACCAAAGATGTAGGCATCACTAGAGATCCAGCGAGGTCGAGGTCACCGGGGTTAAAGATGACATCATCCTGAGTTTCAGCAGCTTCAGGAAGGAATGCTGGTGGCAGGGTGCTACTGCGCTTACTACAGGACTCACAACATAACTTGTTGTAACCTGGTATGGAGCAGTACCGCGCCAGCACCTCCATCTGGCAGAATATGGACTTATCTCCCAAACATGGCTCATCTGTGAAAATTAAAAAGAAAAACCCATCTAAATATAAAATATAAGGAGGAGAGAAATTAAAATTGTTTATGACTATAAACAGATTTAAGTAAAATCAGGCATTGGTGGGAGTTGTCCATATGAGCCTTTGAATTATAAATACCAGCATTAGGATGAATTCATTGAAATAAGTTGTTCTTTACGTGCAACACACTTGGTTTGACCACCATTTTAATATCTCCATCAGGAGTCTTCCGATTGAGGGTACTTTTTGTTCCTATGAGGAACGTTCACCTGATCTTCTAATGAGAAAATAGGATTAACAAATATTTTTAGGATCTAAAGAGGCATCTAGTTTATTTTATTTCATGGTACTTCTGTATTGCTAATAAAGTAGCCTCTGTATTAAATTTAAAATAGAGATATATACTAAAGACCTGCTGGAACAAATTAAATCTTAAAAATGTATTACCAAAGAAAAAGTCAAGATGATATCTTGATTAGACGTACTGGGTAAAATTATATTACAAGGTAATGAATCTGCTATGTAACTTGCCATAGAAATTAAAAAGTCTTTTTTCTCATGCTTGAAAAAGTTAAAAGAAGGGTGAGTTGGCAAGGCCCACAGGAGGGTTAAAAATACCACCCTTGCTTATTATGTATTAGAAAATATAATATCTATTAGTTACAAAACCATGCCCACATCTCAAATTGTGGAATGACTTACATTTGTCTGACATTCACAGATCTTTTATATAGTATGATGTGTTTGAGTAATTCATATTAGCTCAGATAATCTTCTAATTATGGTGTGAATGCCTGAGAATCACCTAATGCCTTTCTCCTCAAACATCAATTCGTCATCATACCTGAATGACTTTTTCTATGCCTGTATCTCAAAAGAAGGAAACTATTTTCTTTCTATGAGTTTATGGCTCCCGCCCTAGGGTAATGGACCTTATCTGACCCTGTAGTCTCTTTTCCCTCTGACTCTTCACCTCTAACACCCTTGCTCTGGTTCCAAGTTTTTTAAACCTTCTAAATCATGTGGCCCAGTTCAAAGTGCCCTAATCTCTTTGAGTTGAAGAAGCCCGCACAAGGGGCTCGGTCTCCGAGTGTGAGCAGCTTGGTACTGCAGGGACAGGTTCCCAGCCCGGGTCTAATTAGGCCAGAATATGCTTCTGTATGGGAGAGGGAAAAAGGAGAGATATTCTGAAAAAAATAGAAGCAAAGGAATACATTTGTTTTATGGTAATTTGCCTCAGGAGAGTTGGGAAGGACTTAATGGTGCCAATAAATAGTACAATCCAAATGTATCTAGAAAAGAGTTCATAGGGCAGAATCATTAGAATTAAGAAAGCTTTTTAGGCTTCTCACTCCATGCCCATATCATTATAGGAAGTTCAGGAAAAGTGTTTTACACAGTGTCTCAAAAGGCCATTTGATTCTAATTGCAGCTTGAGACTCTGCTGGGAAGTATTACTTGCTTGACTGATATGTGGAAGAAATACAGGGCCTTTCAGAGCTCTTAGAACTGTTTCGGAGCAAGAGAGCTGCTAAAAGAAAGTGGAATCACTGACACAGTTACGTCTTCTCATCAGCACCTCTGGTTTCCAATAAAAAAAAATTTTTTTTGGCTAAAGGAAGAAAATCAAACAAATTCTTGCTGATAATTAGGTGTATTTGCAGAAATAGCTGATAGAGCTATTAAGATCAGTAAAACCTCCTCACAAAGTAGTTAGCCCCCTGGCAGTAACGCTTACATAAGAATAAGATATTAGGGCAACTAAACTTTATAGCTTCAGAGTAAAGTTTGTTCCTTTGGATTTGACTTGTGTATTAAGATTTCAAATATACTTTCCAGAGAAAAATGATTGAATATACAGGGTCCAGCAGAAGTAACGCCTGCTTGAGTGTGGTTGGTAGGGTAATAGTTGGGTGTGATAATTTACAGTTTTAATTTGAGCATTTCACCTAAAATGTCATATGGTGTGCTTGAGTGTGATATTGTTATGTTACAGAAGTACATGCTTGTGATTCTGTAATAAAAGGTTGTGTAATGAAAAGGGGTGTTATTTGCGCTGGACCCTGTACAGGTCCTTGTCTCCCTCTCATGGTCATTCCTGTTCATGCCACTACACATTTGCAAATGAAAACTTAGAAGGTTCAAAAGACTTGAAGCCTGACATTTCCTCAAAAAGTTCGACATTTGATAAAATAGTGCTTTGCAAATTTTCTTGAAAAAAGAAAACACCATTTAGCGCATGGCAGAATTCCATCAGCGGCTCAGTTATGATGTTGTAGGCCAACCGCAAGGAAACCTCTTTAGTCTGGAGTCTCACGAGTATGTCAGAGCAGTGTCCACAGTTGTCACTGGGCACAGATTTAGCACAACTGCATTTCAGAGGAAGCTTGTGGTGGGGGAAGGGTAAGGCGAGGACAGAGGGAGAGAATGCATGAGTCTGGGAAGAGAGAAGCAGGGAGGAAGTATGGAGGGGGAGGAAAGAAGAGGAGGTATGTAGGGGAAGAAGGGGAAAAAGCAGAACAGGCAGGGAGAACAGACAGAGGTAAATAGAACCAGCACAGAAAAGGAGGAAGGAGACAGCGTGACAGAAGCTGAAATCATCCAATATATGTACTTTATTTGTTTTACAGTAGCAAATCAATGTCTATTTTTAAATTAAATCGACTCTACTCTTGTACTACAGGAAGTACTTGCGAAGGCAAGTTTTTGCATGTACGCAAGGTGTCTATTCTGAAGTCACCCTGGGGGAGTGCATGTGATGGGTGGGCAGATATTGGAAATGGCCTACTGAGTAGCATTTACCATCCACATGTCTATATGGAATAATTTTAGTAAAAACATTTCCAAACCTTCTGCAATATTATAGGTTTGCAATGATGGGAGGTTATAAAGAAAATCAGAGAGAGGGAAACAGCAGCCTTTTCAGAAACACAGACAGACGTGAGTGTACAGGCCACAGCTCTCCCCTCCGGCTCGCGCTGCCGAGTCAGAGCTGCAGAGGTGGCATAACTCGGCCATGGCCTGCAACACCATTCTTAAGAATTGTATTAGACTAATTTTTTAAGACTGTTTTCCTTTGGTTATTTTTTGATAAGCAAATAGAAATTCTAGAGCTTGTCCTGAAAGGAAATTCTGCTTTTTGATGCTAACAAACCATCGTTGGAGCAGGGAAATCAGTTAGTATCACACCTACCATTACAGGGAGGCAGCTGACAAGCTCTGACCGCCTCGGGCTTCTCCCCGTCGCAGTGGTCTCCAGCCCTGCAGAGGACCTGCCTCACCTCCGTCCCATCACCGCAGGTAACGGAACACTACGGAGACAAAGGCTGCGATTACAGACGTTCATTGCACCGCCTTTCTTCCTTCCTCCATGCTCACACGCATTCGCATACACACACATACATGCACACACGTACACACAGCTCTGGGGTTCTTTCTTTATGGAGGCGGTTTTACCCTGGGGTTTGGAGACAGATAGTCCTAGGTTTATACTCTGGCTCCATCATTTACCAGCCTGGGCATGTTCCTTTTTTCTCTGAAAGCTGGAATAATAATAATGTTTGCCTCATAGGATGGTTGTAGAACTAAATGACGGCAAAGGAGATAGGGTGTGTAGAAATTATGCCTGGCATATAATAAGCATTTGCTATGAAAGAAGCCATTGGTATTATAATGTTAATATATGCATAGTGGTGCCGTTTTTAGGGGGCTGATCATGGTATTGACCTTGCCATTTTCTCACCTTCCTTACAGGTGGCAGGATTTACTGACAGGCTACCCTGGCTAATTCAACCTCTTCGGAACCACTATTACTCTATTCTCATAAATTCATTTCTTTAATGAAGGGGCTAACCACTCTAAAACTATGCTCAGAAATGTCTCTGCTATTGTTCTAGATAGGAGCTACAGAGGAGGGGCCCTCATTCCAGGACTTTGAGGGGAAAGGAATATGAACTATCATTATGGTCTGTTCAGGTGACCTTCCCGTACTTGTCCTTCCTTCTTGGGTCTGCTCTCTACTTCCTCCTCCTTAGGTGCTTTTTGATGCCCTTTCCTTCTCTACCTCTTCTCCTTTGAATCCTCATTATGAGTCTTTACAAATAGAAAAGACATGGGGTTAACTCAGGCACCCCAACATTGAGTCTGTCAGTCACCAAACAAACATCATTTCACAGGCACTGGCTGGGTACCAAGGAAACAAAGCGCATGGTTCTTGAGAAGTGGGTGGGTTAGTGGTAAGCACAGGCTCAAGGACAGGAGTTACAATACTCTGCATGAACAATATGCATTTGGAATGCATAGGAAGGACTTTGGGAAAGGCACCCCAGAAGGTGGTATGTTGGGCTGTGGAGGTGAACCTTGGTAGATGAGAGGGAGATGGTTAGAGAGGAGGGGGGTGAAGGGCCAACCTGCCAAAAGGTAGTCAGCTCTCAATGGCAAAGTCTTTTTGGAACAGTTAGAATTTTACTCAAACTGGGCCAAAGAGTGGCAATAAAAAAGAATAAGAAGAGTCAGTGTAGGACTTCTTGTGGCATACACAAATGTCGAATCATTCCCTTGCACACCTGAAACTAATATCATGTTTGTCAATTATATCCAAATTAAAAAGAAGAAGAGTGATTAGCAAGGTGCCAAACGGAGCAGGGCCCTGCATTCAGTGTGAGGGGTTTGGAATTCACTCCGTAGGCATGGTGAAGTCAACAACGATGTTAGATCTGTCACCTTTAGACTCCTCTTGGCTCAAAGTACCCAAACGTGGTTTGCCTCTACCAACTTATCCTAAATACAAACACTGTTTTAAAACATTATTTTTTCTAACACCTCCAGGTACTTAATGATTACAAAATGTTAGTTTCTCAATTCACACAAAGTCTGCAAATATACTTCACATGTTTACACACATACATGTGTACACAGAACTGACACACCCACCTCACTCCAGGGCCCTGTTTTCCACTGGGCTGGGCAGGGCACTCTGTTACAGGGCCGGCGGCTCTCAGGACGGTCACCCACGCAGTACTTGCTGTGCACGGAGCGGTTGGTGCCGTCGTGGAGGGGCTGGAGGCAGCGCACGGTGCGCAGCTGGTAGCCGGAACTCCCACAGGTTTTGGTGCAATGCTCCCACTCGTCTGCTGCCCAGCTGTGGGTATGGGGGTTAAGATTGAACATGGTCACTGGGATGTAGCATGTGCATCCTCCTGCACTGCAAGCCTAGATGGCTCTGCTCGCTGAGTGACGTGCAGCCAGTGGGGCACATGGCAGTACAGGGAGCCCTTTCAGAAAGATGGGTGTATTGAACAATTAAAAAGCCTTAGAGCTGTCTAACAATAATAGGCCTGACACTTTTATTTTTAATTGCTTAGTATTTTTCTGCCTCCCAGTGACTCCGAAAGCTAGTCCTTTCCTAAAGGATGGATGATCGACAGATGGTTTCTGAAACTCATCTAAAGGATGCCTGGTTAGGTTCAGACATGACGGTAGTTTTCAAAATAGTACCAAAGCAGCCTCAGTGATATTGCCTAATGGTGTTAAGGATCTGAAATGAAAATGAAAAAGGAATCCATCTCATTCTCGCTAACACAAATTTATCTGGCTGCTGCTGCCTTTTCACAAAATCGTGAATTTACTCATGTTTTAATTTTCTGAGATAACTGTTTCGTTTCTACAACTGTTGCCATGAAGACTGTCTCACACAAAGATAAAGGCAGCGTACAATCAAGGTTTGAAGGCACCTGGAAGAAATATTTCCAAAACAATACGTTCACAAAGATTTCCCAAGGGCATTGCCAAATACGAGTGTCAATGTGAAGGTGTCCAGCGCTCCCCGAGTCAGCTGAGTGTACAGTATTAACAGACAGTTCTCCATTACATGTGGTTACCGGGTCCCGAAGGGCTGTCCCCATCAATTGCATCTGCTTTATCAGTCTGTCACAAAGTCACTGAGGCATACTATTTACCCTTTCTAAGGTTACTTTTCCTCTGCAATTGTTTTCTCTTTCCACATATATGGGATACCAAACTACAACCATGCTAAAACCTTACCAGTCTTTGGTATTAACAGTTTAAGATTGCTCTAGCTTATCAAACAGGCAGTAAAATGTATTCTGGCAACAAAGAAATTGTGTTCAACTTTGAAGCCCCAGTAGTGACTTTCACCTGAAGAGACAGAGATTGCAGGAGACACACAGACAATTATGGCTATGTTACTCCATCTTGAAACTCCTAGAATGGCAGTGGAGGAGAAAAATAGAAAACCACAAAGGCCAAAAAACTTGGGAAAAAAGCCATCACGAGATAATTTTGGAACCTAGAAAACAGTTGGGTGTATGCCTGCTACTTCAGTAGCCATAAGAAGGATGAAGTTTAAGTCAGCAGTAGGAGCTGATAAACCACAACGCAGAATTTCAGAAGTCTACAGAAACTGTGGCCGCAGGGGGGAGTGTGAACTGGGAAAGCATGGGCGACGGCAGGGCTGAAAGCAGCGGGAACGATGGGAAGTCTGCTTGGAGGCAGTGAGGCCTCCTAATCCTTGACCACACCGGGTGATTGCCCCTCCTGTGAAGCTGCGGGAAACTTGAGGTTTGCCCTCTGTAGAAGGTGAACCAGACTTTTAACTTGTGGACAACAGACATAGTCAAGAGACTACAGAGAACAAAACCATACTGAAAACGGGGGTGATGTAAGAGCCCACATATGGAATGCTAAGATGAACCTAGTTGCCTACACCATAGGCTTATACCCCCTTAACAGGAAGCTGATTCTGTTCTATGGAATCTAATGATAGTTTCATTAGAAAAGCCCTAAATATACAAATAATTTATGGTCTTTCAGTGAAATAACCAGCCAGCTCATCTTATAATGAAGCTCACCAGCAAACTCTTGATCAAAAACAAGCTTCGCACCAGCCTGTTTAATCCTGCATTCTTTTATATGTGTGAATAGCCAACAATCCCCCAAACACAGAAATCTTCTAACACAAATGATGAAGGTGGGGAAAAAGAAACAGAAGAAATAACTCAAAAGATATAATCCATGAAAGAGGAAAAATCTTGAATATTTTTAAAGAGATAAAATAAGTTATTACATTTGTGAAATAAGAAATAAATGCCTTGAAAAATGAAAATTTGAGGAACTAAATAGAATTTGTGGATATTAAAGCTCTCTTGAATATTAACATAGAAGCAAAAATGAAAAATTCAGCAAGTGGAACAATAAACAATGAGAGAACATAAAATTAAATCTTTCTAGAAAGCCTTACTACAAATATCCCCAAAAGAAAGAACATTGGGAAAAAAAGACCAATAGAAGACATTTTTTTTCAAAGAATCATACAAGAAACTCTCCCAGAGATGAAAAATATTGGTTTCATGTTTCAAAAAGTCTGTAACTAAGTCATAACATGATGGATGAGGAAAGGTGAACACCCAGCTGTGAAATTCCATGGCCATAAAATTTCAGGACGCTGGGAACAAAAAGAAGATCCTACAAACTTAGGATGACAAAAATAGGTCACACTGAAAGCACTGGTTATCAGATGTCAAATGACTTTTTAACAGCAAGACTGCAGTCTAGAAAACAATGGAATAATGGTTTCAAAATTCAGAGGGAAATACATTCTAGTTTGGAATCAAGTGTGTGTCCAAATGATCAAGAGTGAGAGTAGAAGAAAGACTTCTTCTATATACTTATACTTTAACTTATGTTTTTCTTGGGTGTAGAAGAATTTAATTCTCTAATAAAAGTTTTTAATTTGTATATACTTTTTTATGAAGCTATTGGAAGATACAATCCATCAGAACAAATGACTATAGCAGAGATAAGAAGACAAGGAATGCAGGCAACAGGACTGGCTAGGAGGGTGGGAAAGCCGTGTGCTGCCCAGGGCAGGGCTGGAATACACAGAACTCTCTGAGAGATATCTCTAAGAAGATACTTGAGTGTTTAGCATTTAGTATTCAGAGGAGATTGCTACTCATGGAAGAGCGCTTAGGCACAAACTTGTGAAATGCAATAAAAAATATAAAAATTAAGACATTCATGAACTCTAGAAGAAACTAAGTTTTACCAAAAAAAAAGAAACAAAAATAGGATACTAAGTGTCTCAACTGGTAAGAGACATGCATGTCATTGAAATAATATAAACTCTGAACATTAACATCAGTAAAAGACAGGCTGTATCAATATTGAAAGTATTGGGGAGGGAGAAGTGTGGGCTGTGGGTGTGGTTTTGGAGGAGGATTGCACTAAATAATTCACTTTCCACAGTGGAAGTTCAAGATACATAATGTCTAAAACTTCCCTACCCCTCCTTGCCCTAAAAAGTCAAGCAGCAAAAGCAAAAACATTTCACTTAGAGAGATGGAAGCAGTTGTATCAAATGTCAAAAGAAGCATCATGGTGGAAAGTGTTGTTTTTGAAGAGCAGGAATATGACAAATGGCAGGGAACTGCAGCTTTATATAAATCCTGTGAATTGACTTTAACTATTTAAATCAGGTACATATATTAGCTTTGAATAAAATTAAAATTAAAAAGAGCTAAAGACACTAAAATCCATATTATTTAGTCCCCAGGGTACAACAGTTAAAATAAGTGCTTACAGTGGGTGTGTACACTCTTGAATATTGCACATTCTTCTAATAGGTTTCGGCTTTTTGTTGACTTCACAGAAGCTGCGATGAACCATTTTATTATCACTTTTCCTTCGGCATCCGTATTTAGTGTACTGGAAACCTGGGGAAGAAAATAAATTTCTTTGGATTAAATCACTTATTCATCCTGTTATATATTTGGTCATCCATCCATTCATTCATTCAACAAATACTTACTGATTGCGTGCAGTAAGCCAGCCACTGTTCTAGGTGCTGAAGGTCCAGAAGTAAATTATATAAACAAAGTTATCTTTTTAGAGCCTATATTTAATAAATTTTACAAATTATTAAATAGTAACTGTATACTTGCTAATTAACTGGACTCTGAATATACAGAATCTAGTGTCAGGGACAGGTTTGAAAACCACGGAGAATAATCCATGAACTAGGCTTTTACAGAGCTATGAACATAACTGACTGCAGGGGGCACCAAAGTAACACAGATGGGAGAGGCTCTAACTTAGCTGGAGAAGGGGAGGGAACTCTTATAAGATCAGCACTTCCTTGAGCAGAATCTTCAGGTTCAAATAGTATTGCATAAAGGGAATGAAGCAAAACGATATTCCTAGCAAAGGCAATACCAGGAAACTGCAGGTCTCTGAATGACTGACGCTTCATGTGTGAGAGGGGTGAGAGGTAGGAAAGGATCCAATATAAAAGCCTTGCGTGTCAGACAAGTGTTTGGAATTTATTCTGAAGGTCACAGGGAATTATGAAAGGTCTCCTTAACTGCCAACTTTCATATTTATGAATAATTTTATTTTTTTAAATTTCAAACCTAAAGAAAGTTGTAAGGAAAACACAATAAACATTTGTATGTCTTGCATATAGATTAACCTTGTGTTACCATGTCACCATATTTAAGATATATATATATAAATTATAATGATATTACAATTCTAATACATAATTAATATGTGATATATATGTGAAATTTTGCTGAACCATTTGGGAATAAATTTGCTGACACCCTGATCCTTCACATCTAAATACTTCATTTATCACTCACAACAAACACGTTTTCTTACAAAATCACAATATAATTCTTAAAATCAGGATATTTAATGCAGAAATACTATTATATATTGACCATACTAAAAAATTTTCCATTGCCCCTATAATGTTCTGTATAGTAGTGCTTTTCCAACCAAGAATATTTAGTTGTCATGGAATTATGAGATTAATAAGGAACAGTGTTTGAGACATTTTTTATCTTTAATATATTTGAGGTGTACAGGCCAGTTATTTTGAAAAATGTCCCACACTTTGGGTTTATTTAATGTTCTCCTAAGGCAGGGGTATCAAACTCATTTTCACTGGGGGCCACATCAGCCTCAAGGTTGCCTTCAAAGGGCCAAATGTAATTTAGGACTGTAAACATGTAACTACTCCTTAACAGTGAAGTGAGAGATCGGGGCTGCCACGGGGTAGACACAAGGTGCAGGGCTGGATAAAACATGGTGGAGGGCCGGATTCGGCCCGCAGGCCCTGTTTGCCACCTGTGTCCTAAGGGTTAAATTCAGGTTATTCACTTGGCGAGAATACTACGTAAGTTATATTGTATTTCAGAGCAGCATATTGGGAGACTAAAGGATTTGAGTCAAGGAAATAATATAATTATACTCATTCATTAATCCACTTATTCATTCATTCAAAAAGATTACCCTGGAAATAAAGGAAGAGAAGAAAATCAAAAGTTAGTTGACTAAGAGACTTCTGCAGTAACCTTCCCCTCAAAAATTGTGAAGGAAGCTTGTAAGGAAGGAATAGGTGTGGTAGATAATAAAAAGGTGTGTATGACAAATCTGGTGACCAAGTCAATATTGAGGGTGCAGGCAGAAGGGAGGGTCCAAATTAAATCAACTTCTTGTAATGAATAAAGTGTCATTTTACATAATTAACTACAACACTTTATGTCTATATCCCCCCCAAAAAACACTTTAGAAATATATTCTTAACTTTGAAATTATACAATCAATAATCTTTTGTTTTCAATTATTCAGTATCATTATTGTGAGAGGGCATGGCCTTCTTCTGCCTGTTGGGGAGAATTCTGTCTTGGCCAGCTCAGCTCTGGAGCACTGATGTACAGAATGAGAAGAATGGATGATGGGAGCGACTGAGAAACCTTGAGAAGAGCTTAATGGATTTACCTTGGGGAGGGCAGAGAGGAAGCAAAATGTAGTAAGAGCATGTTCTTAGGAGCCAGACTTCCTGGGTATGTATCTTATGATGTGGGCAAATTACTTACCTTCCCTGAGCTTCACTTTCTCCATTAATACAATAGAGATAATAATAATAGTGATTTCAAAAAAAAAATAGTAGACTTCACAGAGGCCATGTGAATATTCACGCATTAATATATAAAGCATTTAAAACTGTGTCTGGTACATAGAGCAACTAATAACTCCTTTGTTACTAACAATGGTAGAGTAGAAATGCATCGGTATGGAAAATAAAAGTGGAAAAGAAGGCAAGCACCAGAGGACCCTGAATCCGGGAGAGCTTAGGAGGAGTAAAGTGACTAGGGATGTGGCTACATGATAGGAGACAGAAGGAACTCAAGGGAAAGGGCAAGAGGGGTTTAAGAAGGTCTACTGTTCTAATGAATGGCTTCCTATCCTTTGTAGATTCTGAAATTCCAGTAAAAATGCTTTGTATTTACACTTTAGTTATATATGATATTCTCAGATTATGGCCTTGATTGGAGTCAATCCTTAAGGCAGAAAAGCAAGAAGACTGGTTTACTATGATTACTTTGTAATGTAATAAATGTGTTCAACTGTTACCTCCACCACAGGGTTTGGAACACTGAGACCAGCTCTTCAAAGCCCACTCAAAAGTGTCTAATTCTTCCTGGATGACATTGTTGTTGTTGATTGTAGGTGCGGAATCTTCATGGATGATGTACTTATACGTCAGGCTAGAGCGGGTGTCATTCTCCTGAGGTATAATCTAACACACACATGAATAAGTATATGTAAATCACCTGAGAGAGTTTTAAAGTATGAGTGAAAAATTTAAAATATTTCAGAATAGTGCTCTTACTGAAACTGGAAGACTTTTAAGTTGTTTCTAAAAATATGTTTTTGTTTCAAGTAAAGTACAAGTGTTCTCTGTTTAAGAAAAAATTCAAATATATAAAACTTGGACATACATTGAGGAGTAAGGGTTTGTATTATAAAAGTAAATAACTTTATAATGAGATTCACTGTAAATTTCATTAAGTTATATACCTCCTTAATGCATTTAAAATTATTCTTTATAAAGTTTTGTTATAATGATAAAGATTATAAAGTTCCCTCCAGAAAATGTAGATTATAAAAAAGCACAAAAAAATCACTCATAATTCTACTAAACCAGAGGAAACTGAAGTTACTTCTATTATTTTGGGATATAGCCTCAAGATATTTGCATACTGAGTGTGTGTGTGAACACACTCATGCACACCCACACTCTCTCTGGACTTGCTTATTTCACTAAATGTGCTATACACAGTTCCCCCAAACAGTAAATACCACTTGGAGACATAATTGTAAATGCCAGCATAGTGTTTAATCCTAATGGCTGGGTGCATTATTTAACTACTGACTTATAAATATTTGTATTGATTAGAATTTATCCCCACCTTTATGACGATTTCTGATTTTCCTTAGGGGGCAAAAGGGTACAAACACTTTATAGTTCTTATGACAGACAGATGAACGGCTTTTCAGAATGGTTAGAAAAATTACCACTTTCAAACTGAGACAGTATATGGAAGTGCCCCAGTCCAGCACTACCTATTATATAATTTCCATCTTTACTACCCGAATGGGCAAAGGGCTGTTGTTTTAGTTGTTATTTACTTGATAAAAAGTAAAGCTGAGTTTTCCTACGTTTATTACTCAGCTAAGTGAGTTTTGTCTGCTGTATACTGCATGTCCTCTTTCTGTGAAATGGTGTGTGTGTCTTTTTCCCCGAAGATGAAATAAAGATAGTAATTTTTTAAAAAAACATTGCAAATAAGAGTCAATTTATTTGCTTTTAAAATTTTGTGTACAGCAAAGAATTCTTTTTCCAAAAAAAATTAGTTTTTATTGACTTCCATGTAGCTTTTATAGGATTATATCAATTATACAAGGGGAAAAATGTGCAATTCATTGGTATTTAATACGAACTTTTAGAAACAGCTTTTGTTTGAGAAATCAAGTGATATCAAGCCACTAAAATGAAGGATGTGATTATCTGGGTTTTGTTCTCTTTTTCCCCCTTAGCCTTTGTTTTTAAAACAGCATTAAAAAATCGAGTGCTGGCTTTCACACGCTAGCAAGAGATCTAGTGCTTTCCACTCCAGACAGCCTAGCCCCAGGCTTCAGGCCTCCCGGCCTGGGGTCCCGGCCCTTTGGACAGGAAAGGAAGAGCATGCTGACAGAGCACTGCTGGTCCACAACGGGCTACTCTAGCTGCAAATCTCCTTATCACTCCAGCCCATTGTTCCCTGTGTCCACACCACTCTCAGGGGGCAGAGTCTCCAGGCCATCTTCCCTGGAGGTTAAATGGCAGACTCCAAGACAAGACACCTGTGCAGCTGGAAAAGAATGCAGTGTAATTATGCAAAAGTGAGAGAGAGCTTAGGATTGCCTATCATTCACACTTAAAGTTTTGATTATTGTATGTTTTCTATAAAATTATCTAACCTGTGGAATGGAATGATAGTTCAAAAATAAACTCAAATACATTTAGACAATTAATTTTTGCCCTAGGTAAATGGAATTATTTAAAAAAAAAAACAACCAACTAAATATTCAATGTATAAGGTAAAAGTGTTTTCAGATAAGGTACTAAAAAAATTATAACTTATCCAACTAAATAGTGAGCCCAGAATGCCACATACCAAAACAATAACAGGATCGTGTAGAGGTCCATCGGTGTGAAGAGTTTCAATGTCATCTTCAATGTTATAATCCCATTCCACGCCAAGGTCAATGAAGGTCCGTGACTTGGCTTCTTCCCCTTTGCCATTTAAAATATAGTGTCCTGTAGCCTGGTTCTTAATAGCTAAAGGGAGGAAAATGAGGAACCAGCAGACATTTTATTTTATCATATTCCAGATTTGATGATCCATATTAAGTTTATCTGTCTCCTTCTATAAATCAAAGACTGTTTCTTAGCATCAAACAAATCAAAATGAGTGTTAGTTCTGATATGAGTCCCATTTCCTTCAATAGGTCTTTAAAATCCTCAAGAAGGATTTCTAACTATTCAAAAGCAATAATAAGAAATTTACATTGAAGATAAAAATTAGGAAATGTTCCCATTTGAAAATATTGTCAAAGAGGTTAACAGTTTTAAACTCATTCAATCCTATACATTTCCTCAGAAACATGGGAATATTTTGAAAATAAGGGATACTTCTATAATAATTAATGCAAATCATGTATGTTAGTTCAGCATGTAACATAATGGCTTATTTATTTACTGTGTATCTCTTTCAAGTTAGTAAAAATATTTATAGGTACTCAACATAATTAAACTCATTTTTAGTTCTTATGACTATAAAATTCCAAGGTCACATCCTCTACTTATATGGCTAGTAAAGCTGTTTAATGGCTAGAATTCTTTTTTTTAAAGATTTTATTTATTTATTTTTAGAGAGAGGGGAAGGGAAGGAGACAGGGAGGGAGAGAAAAAGTAGCTTCTCACGTGCCCCCCATCAGGGACCTGGCCAGCAACCCAGGCATGTGCCCTGACTGGAAATCAAACCAGCGACCCTTTGGTTTGCAGACCCACACTCAATCCATTGAGCCCCACCAGCTGGGGCTAATGGCTAGAATTCTTAATGTAGTATAGATCTACTATATATTATAAAATAAAATACTTTCTTAATGAATAAAAATAAATGACATTTTCAAGTTTGGAAGTATTTACCAGCATATAATGATGTAGAAAATAAAATTTCATATTAACACCATTACTGCAAATGTACAGAAAACATGAGCAATTTAAGTTGAATAGATTGATTCTTAGTGAGTTTTAAAACTAGTCTAATTTTTCCAAAGATAATAATCTGAATGCTAAGGATGAAAAATAATTAATTTTAATTACTGAAAAAATAACTCCAATAATTAAAATTCCAGCTTACTGCTAGACTGCCAGGGAATCTAGTGGAGGATATAATTTAAATGCTAAAAATATTCTATGAAATACCATTTTTTAAGTCACACATTAAAAGAACAATTTTCTACAAATTTTCATGGGGTTGACAGATGACACCTTAGTTTCAGAAGTCTTAGCGCTTTAATAGGTCAAGGACTACGTGAAAGTTACATTCACACTTGTACACAGACTCTGAAGTGCATTTCTACACGATCCCCTCATAAAGGAGGAAAAGAATCTTCTTTTGGAAATTATAAACAGCCATGCGAATGGGTCTGCATGTACCAGTCAGAAACTGGACACATAACAGATATTAGGAAAATTTTCATTAGACTAGTATAACTCACATGTGGTTGCTGTTTAGTCAAAGAACTTAAAATGCAAGAACAGTAAGGAGAGGCATACAGTATGGTTTAAACCAAAATATCAGAACTAATTTGTCATAATAAATATGGCAAATTTTCTGATACTATCCATAATTTGGTGCATTTTAACATATTTATTTTTTCTTACCCCCTAATGCAGAGCAAAAATGCAAATGTATCAATTTGTCAAATGATTTTTTCTTCATGTAATAACGAACCAATTGAGGTTCCAAAAAAAATTAAAGCTCTAATTTTGAATATTTCTTGTTTTAAAGAAAGAATATTTGGGAGAGCTGCCCAACAGTCACATAACAATGCATATGTATATAACTTGAATCCTGCAAATCCAGGTACACATATATACACCTACATACATATCTATATATACATATATACCCCTACACACATATATCTATATATAGATAGGATTCTTTGACATTTCCACATTTAAGTGCACGTTAAAGCAGAGGCAGCAGTTAGAAACACTTACCAAGAACATGAGGAGAAGCCTCGTCTTCTTGGATTAACACATGTCTGGCACCAGGGGGGATATCAAACATCTTAAGGTACCCTTTGCATGTGTGGTGAATATTGTAGGAAGCAAAGGAGAAAACAAAAGCCACACCACGGTTAGATGAGCGCTCCGGTCCCACTGCCCCTGCACGCCGAAGAGGGCATACATAAACTGAAAGAAGCCGTTTCAGAAATTAACTTCAAAGCACTGGTAGCTTGTGTGACATCTGGCATGAGATTAGGGCAAACCTTTTTTTAAAAAAAATTAAAGAGGAAGAAAAGAGTTAATCTTTCCAACCTATTAGCCATTTATTTTGTGTTGACCTGTGAATTGGGTCAACAATAACTCAGGCAAATTCTATACTTTCCTGGCTCCTTCCATGTGATTTTTAGTTTTATAAACCACTCTTGTGAAGTGGGACCAGTTTTTAGAGTATTAGTTGAACTTCTGAAAATATTTTATCAGCCTATATAGTATGTTAAAAGTCTAAGTAGCAAGTAGTGAAAACTTCTAATTAATAAAATATCTTGATATTTAAAACCTGCCTTATTCTAGAAAATTACAAAAGGAAAATCAGCAAGCATTCTTCTTGTGATAAGCAACTAATTTTAAGCTTTCAACAAGTATTATAGTAGGAATGTGTTAAAATACATATTGTACATTTGACCAAGCCATTTGGTCAGAAAATGCCTGCAGGTCGTCAAACACACCGTTCACACGCACCCTAGCCTCCAGCTGCTGGTGCAAATAAAGAAATAAATAAATAAATCCAATAGGTGCAATGGCTCGCCTTGGGTTTTAAAATCATATCAATACTGTTATAGTCAATTTCATATGTAACAGAATTTCTTAGTGATATCACATATTCTAAAAATTATCTTAAGATCACTTAGAATTAAGACCGCAGCTATAAATCAACAATCGTCAGGGAAAAAATAGAGAAATGAAGTGTTACATCTCATTTCCATCAAAAAGTAAGCAAATAGAGGAAGATGATGTAAATGATACCTTATAAAATATCCAATTCATATACTACAGGATGAGTATTGACAGAAATTCAGTTATAAACTCATAACTGCTGATGGAATGAGAAAGAAACATGCTTGCCACTTGTATATAGACAATTACTAGCTACCTATGGGTAGTCACAATAGTCATTAACAGCTTAACTAAATGGAATAGTGATTTTGGGCCTGAGTTTTGGGCACCTGAGCCAGAAGGAAGCCCAATACATGGAAAGTGCCATGTTTGCCTGAGTGCTCAGTGCCTGTGAGTCACATGCGTAAGATGCCCAGGACAGCGAAACAGCTTGATTCATTTATGGATGCCCATCTTTCTGCAGTTTGCTACAACTTACCCAGTACATTTTTAGCTTCCCTTGTTTCAGCAAGAGAAATATTACGAGCTCCTTTGGGTAAAGTGAAGGCGCCTCTCGTTTTCCCTTAAATAGAATGTCTTTCATTAGTGGAGGTTTCATGTTTATCAAAGTCTTGTTGTTTCATTGACTATATAAGCTATATGTATATGTATTATTAGGTAAGTTAAAATACGTTTTATAATTCTATATGTTGAAGTCAAAATGCATTTATAATAATTAGCTAATGCCAATAAAGTATAAATAGTCAATGAAAGTAAGACTAAGCATGAATGAGAATATAGGTGATTTGAAGTTGAATACTTGCAGATTTCATTTTCCAGCAACTTCAATTCTTTATGGCACCTCTTGCTTAAATGTTTCCCTGTTGGAATAGGTTAATTAGTCTTTAAATGACTATAATAACAGCCTTAGTGCAAAGAAATGGATGTTAGATTATCTTTCAACAGTTTAAATCTGTTTGATTGATGAAAGTTTTCTTCTGTTCGTCCGACCTTGATTTGCAGGTTTAGCATAATTTTTGAGGTATGTGAAAAAAGATATCACTATCTCATATTACGCACAATGTATAGAGTAAATGAGTATGGCAGAAACTTTTTTTAGTACATTCATTCACACTGGAAATAAACCAAATGAATTACTTTACATCTAAAATAATCATATATAACTGTGGTAAAGCACCATAAATTACTTCATAAAGAGATGGAGAAAATTACATTTTACTGCACCAAAACATTATGTATATAATATTCTAATTCTGTTCACTTTATTAAAGTAATATAGTCAGCTGGAAATGGCAATATTTGCTTTTTAACAATGTTCACAAATTACCACCCAGGAATAACAGACATCCATAACTAAAGTAAGGAATGCCTAAGAGAAACACGTTAGAATAGTCCCCCAGCTCTGCCCCTGTAAGTATGTCAAAGAGCAATGCACATGTTGGGGAATTGGCTTGAGTGGGGTAGCTGAGGTGTAATGGGAATAAAAAGAACTAAGAGAATTATTCCATTCGGATGAAGACCAACTTTTTTATATGTTCTTTTCTCCTAAAAGAGAAAATTACAACAAGGTACTCAGTCAAAGTAAACCAAAATTCTTTGTTTTATTTTGTTTTCCATCATTCTACAAAGGACAACTGCATACTGACAGGGATTTGGGTAATGGAAGAGAAGTTTCTCAAGGAAAGCACCACATCAAATGTGTTTTTAATTGCAGAAGTGTCAGAAACATTTGTCCAATAAATGCTTATTGAATAGTTAAATATTTGTAATAAACTCAGAAAGTTTATTAATAAATGTTTGTATAAATATTTTATTAAAATTCAAAAAATAAAAATTCAAATGGATAATTATAATACTGTTAATATGTTTGCATATTATTTTTGGGGGTTTTTTTGTTGTTGTTCATCTGTTGAAATTTACCATATGCCTAAGACCAGGTCATTGATTGTTTAAAATGCACAAAACTCACACACATAAGAAATGACACCTCAGGTTATTTTTGGTTGTACCTCAATTTTGTTTAATATAAAATTTAAAAAGTTATGTGAAATATGGACCCTAGATGTATAGATTTATAAATAGGCAAAACCTATTCACTTTTAAAATAAAAGAAGCAAAAATAATATGTTATATCTAAAGTTTTGTGATTTTTTAAACTTCTGATCAACAATTTATGTGCAACAGAAAATTCGAAGTAAGCACCAATTCTAATAATTAGGTCTAATGCATTTTATTAAAAGCAAAATAAAACAAAACAAAGATTTTAGCTAGCTACTATAATTGATAGTGATTTATTTGTTCTTTATCAAAGTTTAGTAGATAATTTTTTACAAATGCTACAGACATGAACTCCATGTTTTTTTTAACAGTTCCTTAAAAGGTCATCTGAATAAAAATAAATCAGCAGTTAATATTTTATTATGTTTATAGAGAAAAGGCTGCATTCCTAAAAGAAGTCTCAAAAAACACAAATCATAGAGAAGGATACTAAATGCATCAGAGGCGGCATCTTACCAAGCTTCCTGGGAGTTCTGGTGAAGGTCCCCTTCACAGTTCGACAATGGGAGTTATCTCCTCCACAGACGCCACACTTATCCTCAACCTTGTTAGAGCCGATTTCTTTATCACAGCCCACTTTCTGCAGAAAGAAGATGTTAAATGTGGCTAATTTTAATGTGTCAAGGCAAGGTTAGCACCCTAGAGAATGATGACCTTGTTTAATCTGGAACACACAGTCAGGCCATTTGCACCAAACTTTTGTTCTAACCCTGATTTATAATACCTCCATCTTTTAAAGAACTACTATGCAATCAAATGACTTGTGTTCCAGGTTAAATTGTACTCCAGGATAAACTTCACCCAGTCTAGGGACCATTATACATAGTTATCATTATTAAGCACAGATGTTGTAGTAGATGCCAAGGAGACAAAAGTAAGTTGCTGTTTTTCCCTGGTTGCTTTCATATTTATAAAATGAATAATGAAATAGTGAGTTGTACATTAGTACAAGCTTTACAAGTTTGCTAGGCATGTAAGACAAAACTCCACCAAAGTAGTAGAGATATTCATAGGTTCCTGAAGGAATCAAGTGTGTGGAAATGTGTTTCAAGAATGCAAAGGGATTGCTCTGGCCACGTGGTTCAGGTGGTAGGAGCATCATCCTGTACACCAGGAGGCTGGAGGTTCAACCCCCGGTCAGGCTGCATACAGAAGGCAACCAATTGATGTTTCTGTCTCACATGGACGTTTCTCTCTCTCCTTCTAAAATCAATAAACATATCTTTGGGTGAGGATTAAAATAAAAGAATACAGAGGGATTAAAAGAGCCATGCAAATTGTATATTCATGGGAAGTGGGGTCATAGAACAATATTTAACCATATTTAAACCAATGGAAACTTGGTGTGGTGTGACAGGGGAAGCAAAGTGGAAAATTTGCAAAGCATGGGCTGTGAAAGGCCTTGAGTACCAGAGGAAGAGAAACATTTTCACATTAACTGAACAGGGAACTACTGAAGGCTTTCTGAGCTGGGGCAGCTCCTTAACGTAAATCAGTGTAGGGTACGTGACATGCCACTGCACTGGTAGGTCCGGGATGAGAGTGTGCAGAGGAAATAATGACCCCGCATCCTTTGATGTACTACATACTGTGGGAGGTGAAAGATGAACAAACCCCCAAGTGCACTTTTGGGAAAATTTCAGACCAACTATGAGGCATCCCCACACTTAAGATTCATGAATATAACACTAGTTGTTCTGAAGTGAAAATAAGTCAAACAGGAAGAAGCAATGTGTTCCGTGAATAAGGATATTTCAGATGACGGCTCTGGGGGAATAAGGAGTGGAGGGATTGAACAACAACGAAAACATCATGGACATGGATAACAGTGTGATGATGGCGGGGGTGGGGGGGAAGAGGATATAGGGGTGATAAATTATAATAGAAAAATACAATAAACTATTAAAAAGGATAATTTCATATCAATTTCACATGATATATGAACATGAGTAAGAAAACAAACTGCATTTAAAAAAGATTAAATAAGATAAAAACACAGTTTTTGCATCTTCACTACTATGGTTCAGATGTTAAATTCAATGTTTAAACTTAAAGTCAATTGGAAGGTGAGAGAAGGAGAGAATTATCTCTTAAAGAAAAGACAAAACACATTTAACATTGAAATACTCAAAACAAAGGCATTGTTTCCAAACTGTATTCCCAACCAGCAAACATCAGAGTAATGTGGTTTGCTATTAGGGAAATTGTATTTAAATATTCATTTGGCCAGTGAGCAAAGTTTGATTTTATTAAGTGCTGTTTCTCCCAGATTTAGTTTAGCTACTGAACTACTCATACATTCACATCATAATGTGATTTCGCAGATAAGGAATGGTTTAAAAACTTGGAAAACGTGCAGATGAATGTTAGGTAAGGCAGATGCACAACACTGCACGGCGCTTACCACACACTCTCCTCGCACGCAGATGCTGTACGGGTCTTTGTAAGAGCAGCGCGTTCCGTCGTGCACCAGCTGTTTCAGGTACGCGACATCTCCAGTCTCTTTGGATTGGCAGTACAGGTGGCATCTTTTCTTGGCTGCATAAGATGGAAAACTAAATCAACTATTTATATAAAATGGTGTATTTCAACAATATAGTTTATTTTTTAAATACAAAATCTCAATGTGATTTCCTGAAAACAAAACAGGGTATAAATAAATAAAGAGGGGAGGAAATTATATATACTTAGCAGACTTTTTCAACCAGGGTGACCATCTGATTTAACATCGAAACTGGGATACTTTTGAGAGTGAAAAGGGGCTCTGTCACTAATTCTACCAGGACAACAGGTCTAACCTGGGGCTATGCCAGGCCACTCAGGTTGCATGGCAACCCTAGATTTAACCACAGCTCTTCAAAAACTTTAAATCAGAACCACTTCACTTTTAGTGATGCTTAGAGTGCCGGAAGAGTTTCTCTTTCATTTGACTCAGTGATCTAGGAAAGTTTCTGAATTTGTGTAACCTCATTACATTTATTATAATTTATGTGACCAAAATAGATTTAAAAAATGCATTTTTATTAATGCGTTGTACCTTTGAATTCCTACATGGATGCATCTTTCTTTTAAAACAGCTTTTCAACTGAACTCAGCAGTGTATTATATCATATGCCAATCATGTAACTATTTTTTTTATTTAGTCAAATAAGAAATATGATGAGACATTTTCATTTGAATATATTTAACTGAAAGTTTAAGGGTTAGAAGTGAAACATTAAAAGGGAGCTTTCAAGTGTATTTTTTAATAACCAGCATACAGTACAAAAGTAAAAAGGTTATGAAGTTTCTGTTATTATTAAATAGTAGTCTTTTTTCTTGTTCCTGACCCCATTAGAAAATAGCTACATTTTCCTTTAGTTATTCAGAAAGGACAGATCACAATATTCCAAAAGTGTTTCCTAGGAGAGGGATTTCCGTTGAATGAGGAAAACTCAACATCTCTTCCACGCTTTTCATTTTGTTGGATTTCCCCTGGTCTTTTCAGTAGTGATGGGGGTAGTGCTACTTGTGGGAACTATTCCAGAATTCTCACCTCTCTAGAGAAAGGAGGATGTTAGCCTTATTCTTGGAAACCCAAGAAACCCTGTAAGCACCAAGGTTTCTAAGTTACCAAGTAGTGATCAAGAGTCCAAGGGAATGGTGAAGACGAAGCATAAACTCGAAGTCACCATGCGTGCAGGAGGAAAGGAGCAGGCTGCTACTCACGGTCAGGATGTTCATATGGCATCCAGTGGTGTTTGCTGCTCTGGTATTCAAAGTGGGAGTTACGCTGCTGGCACTGCTGCGCTCTGAAGTCCTCAAAGTGTTTTTGGCATTCTTCTGTATTACAAAGCTGGTACTCAAAATTAACACCCGGACAATCCTGACCACCATTGATGGGCCTAAAGAAAAGACAACATTTAAAAAGGCCTCTTGGCCCCTGCTGGTGTGGCTCAGTGGACTGAGTGCAGGCCTGTGAACCAAAGGATCGCTGGTTTGATTCCCAGTCAGGGCACATGCCTGGGTTGCAGGCCAGGTCCCCAGCAGGGGGCGAGCAAGAGGCAACCACACATTGATGTTTCCCTCTCTTTCTCCCTCCCTTCCCCTCTCTCTAAAATAAATAAATAAATAAATAAATAAAATATTTCACAAAAAAGGCCTCTTGGCTCCAGTCCAGCCATTGAAGCTTGCAGGCATAGTGCTCAAGGGAGGGCAGAAAGCCAGAGCTTCTGAGCTGCCAGCACCAAGTGAATGAACTCATACTTCCTAATTTCAATTCCTTTCCAAAAGCACCATCCTTTCCCCTCCCCTCCCTGCTGGGGGTGGGGGGTGGGGAGAAAAAGGGGTGAACCCAAAACTCAACTTAAATTGGCTTTTTAAACAGTGTATTTTAAATGCATGGCAAAGTATATAATGGAATAAAAAATATAGGCTCAGGAAATTTTTATTTTCTACCATGCATGAGACATGTAGGTGCAACTCAAAGAGATTCTGACCACAGCTCTATGCCTCAGTTTCCCATCCTTTCTTCCTTAAGAGAAAAATTGAGAGAATTAGGTGAGCTTACATATTTAAAACACTTAGCACAGAGTGTGGCTCATAGTGAAACTTAGCTGCTCTTACTACGGTAATTTTTACTGTTTTTGTGTCTGCCACTAATACTACCATCATCTCTTCCTGTGAAGACAGGTGTGTGACACTCAGTCTTTATAAAGGACATGCTCCGAGCCTTCCTGCTGCCAGGGACACAGCGCTGCTCACATGTTAAACCCTAGACAAGGAAGAATGTCTGAAGATTGATATTTTGGTCATTTTTTTCCTTTAGAAAATATATTTTCTTGAGCATGCTAGAGGGATTCGATCAATTTAGTCCGAGGGAATAAATGGATAACTTCTCCAACAATTCCTGACCTTGCACCTTTTTTGTTGCCCCACCCAGAAGCACGCCCTCCCAACCCCAAGTGAGCGAGCATCTGTAGTTGGTGCTGCTGCCGCCCTGACACACCTGTGCCTCTTACAGTGGATCTCAGGGCTTCCCCTGCTCAGCTTCTTAATATTCCTAAGCAGTAATTTCTTAAAAATCTGTGATCTTCACTCAAGCCTCTCATCTTCACCATTGACTACTCTTCGCAAAATTGATAAATGGAGATTTACCCAAAATAGACAGTTACACCCTTAGTTTTCATGTTCTGTATTTTAAATGTATTTGATGAAACAAAATAGTAATAACAGCACATTGAAGCATTTTCTGGTCTATACAAAAATAACCAGAATTACAGGGGTTGTACTCACATTGGATTATTGCACTGGCGTGTTCTGAAACGAACACCCGTCCCACACGTCCGGGAGCAGGAGCCAAATTTGGTCCATGACCCCCAATTGCCATCTTGTTTTTGTTGATTCGCATTCTTCCACATGCAATGGCCCTTGTAGCACCACTTAGGAAAGTGACAACGGTTAACAATTACGACAGTCATGCCTGTGCTGAACTGAAGTCGTTGCAAGAGAAATGCAAGGGCTTCATTCCCCCCCTTGCCCACCAGGTGAAAATGTGTTTAAAATTATCCAAAAGTAATTATAAAAATTAGGTCCCCTATACAAAGGGTAGTTTAGACTTGTGTTTTTAAGTATAAAAATGAAATAATAACTAATTCATTTTGATGAGTTTTTATGAGATACCTTTACGAGTGAGTATCAAACATAACCAATAAAAATGATCTGAGCACCTAATTTTCTGGTGGGAAACATGGAAATTTGGGCCCCAGAAAGGAGCATGAGTGATGCAAGACCGTCTGACCGACCAGGAAGTAACGAAGTGGGAACTACTGGAACCCTGATTGCATTCGGGCAGCTGAGCACCCAGCAGGTGTGAGTCCTTTTCCCTTCCAACATTTTGACTTGTTTCTTCATTCTATATACAATAAAAGTGTTTCTTAAAACTCCATGTTAGTAAATTTAAATATAACACAAATGTGTTTAGGGAAGTTGATGTTCAGAGTTGATTTGGAGGCTATCTTTTTTATAAAGCAAAAATGAAACAACTCATTGTTGCTCTTGTTTTTTAGTCAAAAGTTTGTAATACTAGATTTTCCCACAGCAACACACAGTATGTAGTCTGTTTAGCATAGTGACTAATGAAGTTTAAATACAAATAGTGGCAGGTTTTTATTATTATTATTATTAATGCTTGTAATCCTCATTGCAAGTATAGTTTATACACATTTGAAATGGAGCTTTAAAGGGCTTTAAAAGAACTAAAAGCTATATAAATTTTCTTTGCCAGCTTTTGGTCCTGTCTACAATATCTTATTTCCAAACTAATCAAGGCACTTCAGCTTGAGTTCTTAACATGCCTTTGTTTGGAGATGGGTGATCTTTCCCCTTAGGAGTAGGGTAGCTCGGCACCTGGCCAGTTTCTGAGCATTCAATCCTGACTGCACAATTTGAGATTTAAAACCTCTGGGCTTCTTTCCCCAAGGAGCAAGGCCAAATCTTCTGTATAAATTCTCAGGACTTTATTTCTGGACAATTTTCACAAGGAGAGGGAGGCCAGCAAGTAAATCAAATCCCATTCATAGGGTCCCAGATATTCTGCTGAGCTGCTGCTTCCTAGTCTATCTGTAGTGGGCTGAAGAGTGGGGACTCAGAGATGTCAGGTCCTAGAATCTGTAAACGTAACCTTATTTGGAAAACAGTCTTTGCAGATATGATTAAGTTAAGGACTTTGAGGGGAGATTATCCTGGATCATCCAGATGGGCCCTCAAGGCCAGCATGTGCATCCTCATAAGACAGGGGTGGAGGGACACCTGCATACAGAAGAGGAGAAGGGGGCAATGGCGTCATGAAGTTGGAGGCTGAAGTGGTGGAGACACAAGTCAAGGAATGTGGCAGCCACCAGATGCTGGAAGAGTCTCCAGCAGAGCTTCTGGAGAGAGGATGGTCCTGCTCACACATTGGTTTTGGTTCTGTGAAACTGATTTGGGCTTCTGGCATCCAGAACTGTGAGAAAATAAAGCTCTGTTGTTTTTAGGCACTGAGCTTCTGGTAATTTGTTATAGGGGTCATTCGAAACTACTACACAATGTTAGTTAGTACATTATCACAATGAAACCTCATGTACTAGGGTATCCATAAAAATGACAGTACAGCTATGTTCGTCATTTCCCAGACTTTTAAAGGTGATTATTACGCCACATATCTTAAGTCTTCATGGTATGGACAGACTCACTTTTCCAGCAGCACATTCAGTCCCGTCAAGTGGGGGCCCCTTTTTAGTCTTACAGAAGTAGGGGTTATCAGGGTGGCTACACCACAGCTGCTTGCATGGGTCAAAGGTTCGGAACTGGAAGAGAGAGAATCAAAATCTCAATGAAATGCAGACGGCAGGATATGTACCAACAATATCTTCTATTCAATTTCTTCACATCATGTTCCTTGGATATTTTAATTTCAGGTTAAATTTAAAGTCAAAGTTGTGGCATGATGAGAAAAAAATACTGCCTAAGGATTCCAAGTAGAGACTATTTTTAGTTTGCTTTTCTAAAATAACAGTGATAACCAATGATTTGTCTGGGATTCTCTAGTTGACTCTTAATATTTCTGCATGCCACTTCTATTTTGTGTTTTTCAAATAGTACTGGAATTTAAAAAAGTAATTATTATGAACATTTTAAATATATAAACTTATTATAATGGTTTTGCAGCTCTCAAGCTATCAGAATGGCTCCTCTTAATCCCTGTAAATGTGAAGCAGTCAGATATAAGTAATAAAAATGCCCATCATAAAAAGCTGACTAAAAGCAGAAAGTATTTGTCAAACTTTCTATGTAAGATAGTGTATTCTGGGTACAACAAACTATTATAGTACATTCATGTGGTTTATAAAATACTTTCCATATATTTGAGCCTCATAACAATCCGTGGCTGAGAATATAAGGGTTACAAGGTAAGGCTGTAGTTATTGTTACAAGTAAGGCAGTACCAGAACCCAACTAGAATCTTAGTTTTCTCAGTCTTAAGAATATTTTTTATTTTCCTAAAATATCACATGACAATACCCTAAGTATGTGTCAGCACACATACTTGTATGTGTTCTTTGCCTGTCTGCTTTCCTCGTAACTGTAAACATCTTACCACTCTTTAGATAGATTTTTAAAAATTCTTAAATACCAATTTACCTGCATGTCATTGGCTACACCACCAATTACACACAGCCTGTGGCCAGAGCTCTTTCTTAATTAGTTCTCATTTTGGACCTGGGTTTTTTGTTCTAATTCCTGTTATTTAATTCGGACACTGTACTTTCCCACCATATTGAGCCCAAGTTTTAGAATTTCCAGGTCAAAACAGTAGTGGAGGTGATAGGAGCTGACAATGTACAGTGGACGGTCCAGATGGTTGTAGCCATCTGCATGTGGAAGATTTCAAACAGCACATCATTTATTGCTAGTACCATGAAATACTTATTTTTTTTTGCTCTAACACATACAGTTTGCTCCAGCACTTAAAAAAGCGCCCCCTTTTTTAATGAACTACTAAATCTCAACATGGAAACTTAAAACATACCTTTAATTTCAAAAGCTACACAGAAGGCTGGCTTCTGGATTCCACAGAGCATTTACTATGTGCCTGCATCATGCTAAGTACTTCAGTTGCATTATCAAATTGAGCCCTGATCTATTTCTATGAGATAAACACTATCATTATTCACATTTTATACAGGAAGAAACTAAGACAGAGAGATAAAGAAGGTGCTTGAAATCCCACAGCTGGTAAGTGTCAGGTCTGGGCCCCCAGGGCCTGGCAGTCTGACTACAATGCCCGTGTTCCCCACCCCGTGCTCTGCAATGTGATTCTCACAGGAGCGTGAACCAGCACCGCCCTTCCCTGGGGTCACAGCTACAGGACCCTGGCCAACAAGCTGATGAAAAGCAACCTGTCTAATGCTTAAAAGTCATCTCTAAAGGTCACAAAAACCAAAGGAGCAACAGGGTAGTTTGGAGCCGGACAGCTTTGGCTTCAGTGTCCAGCTCCCCTATTTACAAGATGTCTGATTTAATTAAGTTGCTTAATCGCTGTAAATCTTGACTTTTTCATCTGTAAAATAAATGTATACCAACTCGCGCGCAGTCTGTCACAGCAGTAAATAAGACGGTATACATAAAGCACTTAGTTTTAACACACAGTGACATGGCAAGCGCAAAACCATTGGAAGAAATCCTCAGACTCGTGCCAGTGAGTCTGCAGAGCTCTCCGAACAGGAGCTATGCAAACAGATTTCAAGACGCAAGATCGACATTGACTGAGAAACGTACCGCGGTGCACATTTTATAACCAACTCCGAAGTCGAAACGACACTGCTCATCCATAGAATAATTGATTCCAGGAAGTTCCGGGAGTTTGGGCCACTCATGTTCAAAAGGGTCATCGAGGAGACAGTCATAGGAACTGTAGGAAGGAAAACATCACGTGTAGTGAAATGTCCCATTCTTTTATCAAGCCCCCCTGAAAACAAAAGTATCCTTAGGTTATATACTCTGGGATTTCATTAGATCACAGAACAAGGTCACAAAAGCATTGCTTTAAAGGTTTTTTTGTTTAAACCTTTCTCAAAAACCTGCTCCTTATCCTCAACTCAAATTTGACCATTAATCCAAGATTCCAGGAATAATTTACTTTAAAAAATCACAGGAAAAAATCATTTAAATTGTAGACTTACGACTTAAAATATTGCAATCATGTTATAGAATCACTGTGCCAAAAGTTCTGGGTCACAGGAAAATGTTTACTGTGAACAACCGTTTTCATTCACTGGGAGTTTTGTTATGAACATGATCCTAAGAGTCATTTTCACATCCATATTTCTTTTATATTATAAACGCTCTCATGACATGCAGAAAGGGACATACTGAATGTATCTTTTCAGTTCTTGGCCGCTGCATCGGGACCAGTGGTAACGATGAAATGCCGCTTGCACCAGGGGAGCCATGACACTTCCCAGAGCAGTCTCCTCTCCGCACCTATTGCCTTGTCCATCGTGCTCCATTCCCAGCCTGGAACACATGTGAGATCTCACTGGTAAGAATCACAGGGGCCAGGCGACTGCTTAATTTCAGTCTTAAAAATAAATACCGTAGGTCCTCAAATTAAGTCATTCTGTTTAATGCAGTTTCCTTAGAATGTTGATAAGATGCCACAGAAACTTAACTCTTGGTTATATCAATTAGCTTATGATAAAACTGGTTTTGTTTTAAGTTGTGTTGCGTAAAGTTGCAGAACCTATGGACAATGTTAAGTAAGGACTTACTGTACAGGAAAATACGTATTTTGTAAGTTAACATGCCTTTTGTGGAGGAGTCACAGGAATTGTGAAATAGAGAACGATCAGACAGAAAGGCCTTCCGTATTTCATAGCAGGGTGTCTCTGCAAGCTAGGCACTCATTTGGTTTCAGTGCATGACCTCTCAGCTGCTCTCAGCCCCTCAGACTTGGCAAGGGACGAGAACTGCACGCAGGCATGCACTGTGCCCAAAGTGCAAACAATACTGAGAGGCAGGGAAGAAAAGACCTTTTTTGGCTTTGTAGCTGTCAACAGTGACTTACACATGGCCAGTTTCATGGGCTACTACAAAAGCAGATGAGAAACCGTCCTCGTGATTCAGGGTACAACTTCTCACTGGATGACACATGCCTGTGACTGGAGCATATCCTGTAGAGAATAACAACTACTTTTATTTTCATTTTATGAGAAAACCCATTAAGAATTACTACTGGACCTTTGCCTAGGGGGTAGGGAGCTTTTCAGGAAACAGAGGCAGTATTATTTCTGCTGCTAGCATTGTGCCACATTCTCTTGGGAAAGCCACAGGTAATCGTCTCTGAAAAGATTCACGGGGTCTGCATTTTCTCCTTTCTTAAAGGAAGGAACTGCCCGGGGTTACCATTCTGGTCTGCCCACCAACTAAGCCTTGTCTTTCTGTTGTAGAGAATGGTCCTTCATATCATGGTACCGATGAAGGGAGCCAGAAATTCCATCAACATTGAAAAGAAAAGCGTCAGTCTTCTCTTGCCAAAGCCAGCATTGGAATTTATTAGATAAATGTAAGCTGGCATTGGAAGAAAGCTCTTGGCAGCAGTGGGTTCTATGGCATCTCTTTCCCCATTCCAAACGCTCAGTGGAACTCACACTGCATTTCACAGCATCCCCTCCGTGCCCCAAATGCACAATCATTATTTTAAAGGGGAGTATAAGTTATTACAGTATTTAAGTGGCATTTCACATTGTGAGTTCCACAGAAGTCACTGGAAGCAATAGAAAGAAAATGTATGCTTGGCTGATGCCTGGTGGAGAGTGGAGGCAGAGACGTGAACATTTGAACAGACTCCCTGATTTAGGATTACTTTGGAAAAGTCATACCCTTAGGGTTTTTTTCCTACATATTAATGGAAATACCTTGCATTCCAGCAGGTCCGAAATCTTGCCTGGTTAAGAAAATTGCATGGTCATGGTGCTCAGAGTGGTTGGGATCTGCTCTTTGCTGTTGGCAAGCCCAGCGGCACACGTTCTCCAGGCTCCTGGACGGGTTTCCCCTTTCTATGAGGCTGATGGACTGCGAGGGAACAGAATGTTGAAGACACACAACATTTGCCCAAAGGCTTCCTTTCATCTCTTTTGCTGAAGTTAACATTTGGGATTACAGCATTTAAATCATGTTCGATAATATTATTTGGGGCTCATGTAGATACCTACTTTAGTTTGGGAGTTCTAAGTGCCCGTGAAGGGCATCTACATACTCTCTATCACCTGTGTGCAAGGTGGCCGACACACATATGGGAGTGTGTGACGCTGAGATTTGCTCACGTGAGGCAAACAATGTTAGTCACTGGTGCAGACCTCTAGCAGTCTAAATATTTCCTACTTCAGTTTAGATTTTTAGTTGCATAGGTAATGAGAAAAAAGAGAGGGAAAAATTCTGGCATGAGACTTATGTCCAGAGCTGTTAAAGATCTTTAGTTAAGATTTTTTTTTTTGGTCTAGAATCAATCAACATATGGGAAGAATATAAGTTCTTCAATGAGCTGACAAAGCTGCTCAAATCTTAGTCAATGAACAGTGGTCAAATTCTGTAAACCACACACTGAAAAACAAACCAACCCTTTTTAAGCTTAAGGCAATGAAGAGGGGTTTACACTTATCTTGTAGGTCGAATAGATGGAGCGAAGTTCCTTGGAATGTTGTTACTATCACATTATGGTCAGGAGTTAAAAGTTCAGAGGGAAAGAGCCCATCCTTCAAAAACCCAGGAAGCACACCTCCAAGAGTAGCTCTGATGAAATGAGAGATTGAACTTGCAACCCGAAATTCACCCTAATTGGCTGATGGGCTAAGAGTTTTGTTATGTTCAGCAAATGTTATTATCAGTGTTTACATTTTTAACAAAAGTAGCTTGGTTTGCTATATGCTGATCACATGCTTCTCCGAACAAATTTAACAACCAATTAAAGGCTGTTAACATCTCCAGCAGGAGTTGACTTGCATTCAGTGTCACGGACACAGTGGGTCAGGTTTATGGCATAAAGGAGATCAATGACACCCTCTCATCAGATAATAAGTGGGTGTTAAACACATAACGAAATGCAAGCATATGGAGTGTTTCTATTTGCTAAATATGTAACTTCATTAGTATTTCGTAACCAGAAGAATTTAACTATGGGAGGAATGTATAATTTTAAACATCAAGAAAACTGTCAAGTTAGTCACTTCCCCTAAGATTTCTCCTCAAAGGGAGACACCTTTCATCCTCTTCATTATTTCATTATTTTTCATTATTTTCATTATTCAAGGACAGGGACATACCTAGAGTCATTGTAAAGTTAACTTCAGTTACTAACAGTTAGTTACATCATATGAAATGCCTACTGTGTGCATTTTGACCCAACTTTTAATTTTCAAAAGGACTAAGACTCTTTAGAATGATAATATTCACTGTGTGCTTTACTTTTCTTAAGTGGAAAGGTAGACACATAAAATATTATCTTTAATTATGTGAGGGCAAGGGTCTTTGTTATTTTTCTTTACTGATATATTTGGAGTACCTAGAAAGCATCTGACATATACACTCTGTATGTTTTGAATGAATAAATAAATCATAAATTTGATAAAATGACAAGACTAAGGAAATCCTCTTTCCTTACAATGGTATTCATTTTTTTTTCATTCATATGATCGTGTCTGATGTCAGGGTGACCATCCACAGCTGTATCAGAGAGAAGAAAAGAAAGGGCATGGTGTAACACAAAAATAGTTCATTATCTGCTCAAATTTGGAGAGCTCCACTCATTTTTCTCCCTTGGTTCAGTGCACCCGAGGTTTACGTGAGATTTATCGGTGCCGTATGTTGGATACAGCTCCAACAATTTCTTCTTCTGTTTGCTAACCCAGTCCTTAATGTCCATGGTTCACATATTTTAAGACGGCTTACCTTTGCATAACCCAGCATGATCATGCGCACCAGGACCACATTTATGTGTACTCCGAGGGATTCATCGTGGTAAATTTCATTCACCTAGAAACAATGCTAATTACTACAAGATAATTGCTAAAAGAAAAGGAGCACAAAGGATTTTATGAGATGCTTAATAATTAAGGGATCAGCCTCCATGTAATCACAAGTACTGCAGTCTTCATTTAAACTGAACTCTTAAATGAAATCTCTGACCTTTGGCTTTGGAATAATGTTAGATATGTAAATTACTGAGCTGGTAAACTCTCGAGTATCATGAACTCAGAGGATATGCTTTAAGAGAATATGGTTGTACAAGTGAGTATCAGTTGAATGTCAGTCATGGATAGAGCTGAGAAAAGCAAAGCTGAGTAACTGCTTTTATTTAATTTTTAAAGTTATTGTGAAATTTCTAAAAGTGACAAGGTATACTGTAAAATTGTAGATATTAGAATTTAAGCAACCTCAGAGGTCATAGTCCAAGATGATTTTATATAAATAAGAGAAAGACAGTAGATATTAACTGACATATAAAAACACAGTAAGTTGTTGGCAGATATGAATCCAAAGTGGACAGTCACTGTATTTTCTGCAGAACCTAGTGCAAATTAGTGTGATAAAGAATTCTTAGTAAGTGTACAAATGCCAGTGGGAGTGGGAAAGGTGAGGTTGTCAGGCTAGATTACAAAGTTAGCTGTTCCCCAGAATGGGGACCCAACCTTTGTCACAGTAACTAAAAGAGGAATGTAGAACCAAATGCACTTCCACTCAACTCTAGGGGGTTTGAATGGTGAGTGCAGCCAATTAAAAACCTACAGAGAAGAGATAGGCATAATCTCAGAGTGAGGCTTTAAACAGAAATATAATTCAAGAATGGCAGAACACTCTAAAAAAGAAAAGAAATTCATGAATCACAAAGTTGTTAAATGCCACACTGACCAAGATGCAGACCATGAAATCTCAAATGAAATGTTTCAAGAATCTAGTGGGACTGCATAGAACACCTTAAAAAACCAACGCCTTAAATGCAGACTATAGGTTTACTTACCGAATTTGTATATGAAACAAAAAAACAGAAGAGCAATAAAATGCAGGAAAAAGATCTGACAACCCTAGTATACACTGAAGATGACAAAGTGTACTTTAACAGGACATAAAGAGTCCTTTTACATGGAAACATGCGTGCATATATGTACATTCATTTACAAATACACACACAAGCACAGAATGGAAAGACCCGATTTAACTCTGTTGGAGCTAAGCTGAGGAGTGAAAAGGAAATGCACGGTCAGGTGTGCGGGTAGGTAGCTCATCCCCACGTCGTCCCAGTGCAGGCCAGAGTACCCCTGAAGTGTTGGGTTCCTTTAGTCTCTGCTGTCATAGAAGAGTTATCGATAAACATGGATATATCCAGAGAAGGGCAAAGAGCCAGGAGCCTAGAGAAAGTGCCACATAAAGAATGACTGGAGAGACACAGTGGCTCAGGGCCTGACACCACACACTAATAGTCTCAGTTGACATCTTGGGTCAACCCCTCATTGTTTGTGGTCTTCAATTTTCTGAGCTTCAATCAAATGGGCATAGTAAGAGCACTATCTCACAGGGTTAGGTAAGGATAAAAATATTTAACTCATGCAAACAATTGCTCAAAAAAACTTTAGTGAGATGGAGGGAGGGATATGAAAGTATAGGAAGTAGGAAAGAAAAATGTAGAAAGAAGACATAATAGCAACCAAATGGAAAAGGGGTTTGATTTATTCTGTGTATTTACATAAAACAAATCTAAGAACCATGAGTAAACACTATTAAGGGGTAGATTTTGAGTAAATATAAGGAAAAATTGAATGCTGGACAAAAGGCTTTTTTCTTATGACCTTTTTCAGAAACCACACCTCCTGTTGCTAATTGAAAACTGCATGTCCCCTCTTCTGGATTAATTATCTAACGAGGAAGTCCTAACATTATAGGCCAATAAAAGCAAAAAGCCAGGCACGTTACTGATATTTTCACCCAGGGACTCATGGATGTTCCAAGAGGCTTTCTGTAAGGCAGCTGTTCTGAATTAGCAACATTGCTTCACTCGACACGTACTTAGCTTAACATAACTGAAATGTAAATACAATCAATGTAAAAAGAAAGGCTGAAAGCAATGTTAGCAAATACACAAGATAGAAGAACAATACTAAAACTAAAGAAAGTAGTTAGGTTTAAGTAAAATGAAGGAATTTCGGGAGCAGAGCTGATGGAAGGGAAGGGGCGCAGACAGCCATCGCAGAGCAGCAGTGATGGCATCAGAAAATCTCAGAATCATTGTGACAATGGCAAATAGTGTCATATCTGAGTTAGTATAATGTACACATAACCCCACTAAATTCATACATTCAACTGTACTTCATGAATTTAAAAGTCAGTACAGTGCCACGAAAGTATAATGGACAAAATTCATGTTGGCAATATTACTCAAATAGATCATATCCACTTTATGAAAATATTACATTATAATATGATGGAATAAAAAGACACATTTAAAAATTTGCCCTTCACCAAAAGAAAGTCACCGTTAGGCCAAGCTAATTAGATAACAGGGTTCTGACGGGACCAAAATTAGGTGTGGGGTGTTCGGGGTCAGCAGGTGTTCGGGGAACAGGTGCACCTGAATTTTATGGGTAGAAATAATCAAACGTAAGGCAGGAATACTTAGACACAGAAGAAAGTTCTCTTTCAGGGTGGCAAATCGACACGTACTAGGTGCCTGTATTATGCAAAGAACTGGATAGCACTCACTGTTTTGCCTTCCAAGGTTTAAAAAGTCGCTTCCTATACATGATTTACTTTTAAAATGAACTTAATAATTTGACTGCTTTTCACCTTTTCAGGCCTAATCAATATTAAGATGCAATGCTTTTATCCTCGGAGACACAGCGGATGTGGGGAGAGCTGGAGAAATAAACAGCACCTCAGGATTAGGTATTCGAAGACCTAATCCTGGACTTTGGTTGCAGCTATGCCACTGATGAACCAAGTGACCTGTTACTCCTGTGACCTCTTTGCGCCTCCCTTGTCTCATTGGCAAAATGTAATTGGACTTGCTCTGCCAATAAGCCACACAACCACCCTTAGCATTCTCCCATGTACCCGTGCAAAATGTTTTAAAGGTCTGTGGATGTATTTTCATAATCTACCTGAAAAGAGCTAGAAAAACAACTGCCCCCATCTTAGTTTTCCCTGAAAAAGATGTCAAGACTCATCCTTGAAATGGGCTTAATTTTAATTAAAAGATTTAGTTTAACTTATCAAAAAATAATTGACTAATTTTTTTTCGAAAATACTGTGTAAATGTTGTACAAAAGCTCTTTCCAGCAGATGGCAGTATGTACATTTCAGAGGAAATAAGGGACAAGCTACTTAACACACCTGAATGTACCTAAATACCAGTGGGTGTGCCTGTCTTTTCCTATATTTACACATAGATAAAATAACTTCCTTAAAATTAAAGAAGCATTCAAAAATATTCTAACCCAAGGAAAACATTGAGTTTTAAATACTTTACTCATTTGACTCTTGAAAGCAAAGAAAAATATTTAAGACATCTTTATTTAGATTGTTTTTTAGTATCATCTGACTAAAACATAAGAGGCACAAAGAAACTCCTTTGACTTGGCTATAAATTAATTGCAAATTTTAACAACCAATAAATGATACACAGAAAAACTAAAAGCATATCACACTCAATTAACCATTTAAATGTATCAAGATGAGCTTAGATAATATTTGTTCAGGCAGCATTTTCACAACTCAGTGACAAGAAAAGCAATTTTTTGTAAGTAACAGCAACATCAACAACACACTGAAACAGCAGCTAAGGCTGCAGAGAGCTTTCTGGGTTCCACACACAGCTCTAAATCCTTATATTAATTCAAGTAACCCTTGCAATAACTTTAGACATATCTCTACTTTACACCTAAAGAAGTTAAGCCCCCTCCCTCCCAAAAGGAGGAGGACTTAGGCAACTTGCCCAAGGTCACACAGTTAGCAGACAGAGCAAAGGAGGAACACTTGGGCAGTCCGACTCCAGGGTCAGTAGCTGGCAGCGCACGGCCCCACCCCACAGACCTGCAGACAGCAGCCCTACCGCCACCCGGCACAAAAGGACTGATGTTAGAGTGACCAACACTAGCTTGCTACCCCTCAGTTCAAGAAACGGGGGAGGAATCATATGGATAAAAAGAACTTAAAATTTCACTTCCTTTTCATAACCTTTCCTTATGTAAATTCTTTTTTTTTTTTTTTTTGGAGAGAAAAAGCTATGTATTTTGGAGTTCTTACCCCCAAATTGGAACATAATGAACTTAAGGTAATTAACATAATATGCTCTCCCATATGTAGCTTTTTCAAAAAAAAATTTTTATTGTTATTCAATTACAGTTGTATGCCTTTTCACCCTATCCCCCCACCCCACCCCATCCTCATGTAAATTCTAAGGAAATGAGGAACTGGATTCGATTTATCATAAATAAGAATTTCTTGATCATCAGTATAATGGCATTCAACAAAATGCCATTATATATATATTGGGAAAAAATAAAGAGAAGCTAGAGCAGATCACTGGAGAAAACTTGTAAGAATAGAAAAGAGAGGGCTGAAACGTACAACCAGTGTTTGGGTTGTCAGAAAAGCATCAGGCACAAACATAAGTCACCTATCTGACACGACAGAATGCAAACGCACGTTTGTCCAGAGAGAACAGAAGACCCTGCCATCGTGTGAGCCAGTCTACTGGAGCATGTGTAGGTTTACTGTGGGCTGCTCAGGGTTGAGACCAGAGTCTTTATTAAATTACCTGGGAGAAGGGGTAAGCAGAAAATTAATTCAATTTTCAGATGACCTTATATTGAAAGGGGTTGCCAATGATGTGAGGGGGGACTGAAAAGGTAAAATAAAACCAAGTATTCCTTTCCTTGAAAAGAAAATTCCTTCCAGGTTTGTTCCCGGACAGCACAATTTCTCCCAGGACATTTCCCTGGCAGGACAATCTGACCTGCTTTGTCTGACTAGCGTAGGAACAGCTTTGTCTGGCTTCAACAAAGGAACAATGTTTTTTCTCACAGATGAGTGGAGTAGGTCTTGAGAGGCAGTATAGCTTAGTGGTAAAGGAGATAGGTTCTGCAGCCAGACTGCCTGGGTTTGACCTTAGCTATGTGAACTTGGGTGTGTTACCTATTTCTGTGCCTCAGTTTTCTCATCTGTAAAATGGGGCAACCGTGGCACTGCCCTTACAAGATTGTTGAAAGGAATAAATGTATTCCTTATATATGTATAGTATTTAATGGTGTCTGGCCCTTGCAAATATAAAAGCAAAAACTGTAGCCATTACTCATATTATTATTCACACAGAAACAAATAAATGGTACGTGTATATACTTTTTTGTAGAAAAAGACTTGGTTAACTGAAGGCAAACAAGTAATAAGATAGTCCAGGTGATTTTGGCTGTGAGGATAAAAAAAAGAATTCTGAAATGGGCTATGAAAAAACGTAACTCTATCCACAACTAGCTCTTGTAGAGCTAAAAGTTTCCAACACATATTTGCTTCATCCTCAGCTCCGTACTCTCTAGTCCTTTTACTAGAAGTTGGTAGCTGCCTCTCAACCGGCCAACTTTTTTTATCTCACCCCCAATCTCAGACTAATTTTTTATGAATAGTCTTATCAAATCTTTACTGAACAGCTGCCCTGTATGCAATTGTCCTGGGGGTGAGGGACTGAGGAGTAAATGAGATGAGTCTGTTCTTTTCATGAATACTCAGATATTCTAACAGGTAAAACAAGCTATGAAAATGAATGCAAAAAGACATGCAGTCAAGGTCATTTTGGATGGGAATAGGCGCTGTGAAGTAAATAAATCTGAGGGGCGAGGTAGAGGACAAGCAGTTGAGGAGAAAGGTACCTGAGGCTGGGCAGTCCGAGCAGGGAGACCCATGGATGGGAAAGAGGTGGTCTGTGCCCATCTGAGAATGAGCAACGGAGGCAAAGGGGAGGGCAAGTGCCCAGGCTCAGCCTGCATCATGAAAGCGCAGAACGCTACAGAGGAGGGCTCCTTATCACCACTTTAGGAAGAGACAGAGACCCAGAGAAGTTCTATGAAGGTCCCCAAATAATCAGCACAGCCAAAATTCAAATAAGTCTGTGTGATGCTAATTCCTGTTCTTAACAACACCTCGCTGCCTTTTCCTTTCTGTCTTAGTGGAAGTGCTAAGTCTCTACCTTCTTCTAAGGCTCCTTCCAACTTCCCTAAAGACACTCATTCCAAAAAATCAACTCTATTTCCCTTATTCAATCCGTCCCTTTCTTGGCATTCTTTTTCCTCTTTTATTAATGTTCTCAATTTTTCTTCATCACAAAAAATAACCTGCCTATAATGTTTTGCAGTATGTTTTGCAGAACTGTTTACCACTATGTTCTTCAATGATATTGGTTTATTTTTATTTATTTCTTAGCAATATCAGCTTATCTTTCTCTGTCCGGTCCACACATGTCAGTGTCTCGCTGTCAATCCTCTTCTCTTGTCACCTACTTTCCCTGCAATGTTCCATTAACTTTTGTTTCTTCAACCACTATCCATAGGCTGATGAATTCCAAATGTTTCTATTCCTAACACTGATTCAGCTCTCGTTCTTCAGAGCCACCCATTCAGCTCTAGTAATAGATCCACGTCTTTGGAAGTATACTTAAACATCTCAAAGTATACTCACCTTCTCTCTCAAAATCTTTTCTTTTCTGAAAATTTTACCACATTCAAAGACTAAATCATCCTTGACCTCTCCCTGTTCTGCAGGAATAGCAGTCAATGCGTTACAAGCCCTGCGGACATCTCTTAAACCCGCCCACGCAGCTTAGTACCCATCTGAATCAGCTGGACCACTGTAATAACCTGTTAAAACTTTCGCAAATATTTGTGGGTAGTTTGGGCCCATTTCAGCAGTTCTCCAGAAGGGCAGATTATAATGGTTACATGACTGTTTTCAATAAACAGGAGTCTGTCCTTTTAGGTTAAATATACTTTTACCCCTTGTAAGCATCTAAGGAGCTTTGGGTGGGTCAAGAATACGCAATTCAGCTACAAGGCCTTACAGACTCTTTGGGCCTTTGGAACAGTGGAAAAATACCAAAAGCTCAGGTAGAATTCATTCCCATTTTTCAAGAATGAGAAAAATGATTTCCTCAACAAGCTAAAAAGCTTCTCTATGTTTTAGGACCTTGGGAGAAATCAAGGATGGAATAAATCTGGGGAGAATAAGATCAGACTGATTATTTGTAGCATAAAAGAGGAAAAATGGGTGAATGTCAGGAAAGGAATTTGGGGCTGCAGAATCAAAGGGGAAAGAGGAAACTGAGGCGCTTCAGTAAAATCAAAAGAACCTCTGAGGCAGCAACACCATGGACATCGTGTGATGTGAATGTACCCTGTGATGTGGGGACTCTATTCTAGACTGACGGGTCCAGGGTTTTCTAGGGGAGGCGTGCATGTTTATGTAAGGAGGCTGGACTGACATGTACTTACCCCAATCTGTCTCTGTGACCTGGTATGTTCAATCCACATTGGGGAAATTACGAGAGTTTGCTAAGGCAGGGAGGGGTAGTGTAAACCACAAGGAATTTGGAGCCAGACTGAATGCGGTTGATCCCCTAAATCTGGCACATAAATACTATGTGTCTAGGTCCATAGCATGAGTCTAACACAGTCTCTTCCTCCAAATCATTCTATGGCATCCAGAATTCTCTGTCTAAAACAGACTGATCAAGTCACTAGTCTTCTTTAAAACACAGAATGACTCTTCATTAGCAGGTGAAATTCAAACTCTTTAGGACGGCACATGCTTTTCTGAAGGTAACCCCAGCTGCTCTACCCAGCCTCATCTTCTGCCATCTCCCCGAAATACCCTTTGATTCCACATACAGACAAAACTCCAGTGGCTCCCCAAACTACCACTTTTAGCTTCTCTTTATAATCTGTTCCCCATCTTTCAAGAGTCCTTTTTTCTGTATCAGGGAAATGCTAATTCATTCTCTAATTACAACTCAAATGACATACTCTCAATGAAGAAAGACTTCATCTGCCACTGGCATTATCTGCCAAACCACACCCCTCCTTTTCAGTTAATGTTTACTTTGCAGCTGAATCTTATGAAGAAACTATTCTATTTTATTATTATTTGCTCATTTGTTTATTTTACCTGCTGAATTAGCTCCTATGGAAAGGAGCTAAATCTTACTAATTTTTGCCTCTCTAGAACCTAACAGGACTTGGACTGTGAGAGGGTATACATACCAGGAGCATAAATGACAAGAAGACAGTGTGCATGCACAGGTAAGAAATGGATTAACAGTAATGACCCCAAATAGAAAACTGCTGCGTAATTTGCTTAGGTTGCATAAACACGTACACTCCCCAGGTAAATCGGCTTTGCAATCGCATTCAATGTTTTTAGAAACATTAGTTAAAAAATCAAAAGCAGTGTTGAGATGTAATCATCACTAAGTAACCAGTCACTACACATACTTGCTAACTCTTTTTTTTAAGATTTTATTTATTTATTTATTTTTAGAGAGAGGGGAAGGGAGGGAGAGAGAGAGAGAGAGAAATATCCATGTGTGGTTACCTCTCACTCGCCCCTTACTAGGGACCTGGCCCGCATCCCAGGCATGTGTCCTGACTGGGAATCAAACCTACGACTCTTTGGTTCGCAGTCTGGCACTCAATCCACTGAGCCACACTAACCAGAGCATATTTGCTAACTCTTGAATAAATCAATCGATGCTTCATTGGGGCCAGAGTACTTCTATGGAGTCTTTTTTTAAATATTAGGTAGTAAAGATTGCCATGTCCAGATAACACAACTATGCTGCTGTTATCATTAGTTCATTAGCCAACTTAAGTAGCCAATTTCAATATAAAAAAGAGTTGATGAATTTTCTCTTAATTATTAATGAGGACTTGGAAGTACAAGATTGTTTTTCATACTAGGAGGCATTCTTTTAAGTAAATTATTTTCTTTTCACTTGGTAAATACTGGGATTGAAGCATAGACTGAATTCTCTGCAGGGCATTGAAAATATTAATAGGAACAACAGACCCAGATCACGTCATAGATCTTAGCAAATGGCCAGGACACCTGCCACAGACAGGGAGGTGTTGGTGACAGAGGCCATCTAACATACTGAAAGAAAACAACCTGCCCCTTAACCACAAAATCTGCTCCATCACCCTGTTAGAATTTTAAACTGGATTGCTAACTGATTTGATTCTATCAGGCACGGAACTGAATTCTCATTTCAACGACTTGAATGGTGTTCTCACAAGACACAGTAAAAAGTAAAGAAAAGACATCAGAGTTTTATTCAGCAAGGGATATACAGGAGGCAGTACAGCTTAGGGAGGAAGAGCAGGCAAAGAGATGTGGGCATAAGTCTCAGTTCTGCTACCTCTTAGCTGTCTGACTCTGGGAAGAGTAGCCTAACTTCTCTAAATCTCGATCTCCTCATTTATAAACTGGGACTAAAAATGAACATATTTCAGGGCTGAGGATTATTATATAATTTATGTAGAGTATTTAGCACAGGACCAGGCAGAGAGCAAAGGCTAAATGTTAGTTGGTAGTAGAATAAGCCTTCATTTTTAACAACATTAAATCATCTTTGCACCTCAACCTAAAACTAGATGATTTTGAACATCTTCAAAGATTTTGTCACTAGCCTTCATGCCACATAATCTGTTTTCTTCCCCCACAGGTCACTCCCTCTGTGTAAATGGCACCATCATCCAGCAGTGGTCAAGCCAGAAGAGTGAAAATCATGATGGATTCCTCTCTCTCTCTCAGCCCCGATCTGCTGGCAAGTTCTACTGATTCTCCCATAAATACTCCCTTGTTTAGCAACCCTCACTGTCTAACACACCACTGTCTCTTGCCTAAACGTCTACAATTAATTTTCAGTTGGCTTGTCTTCATTGTTCCTGCACTTCTCTACTGCAGTGTTTACAACACAGAAAGAGGCCTTCAGTGGCTGCCCCTTAATTCTCCTGAAACTGAACTCAGCCTTCTCCTATGCCCTGGCCCATGTTAAGGTGCTGTCTGTCAGGTTTTGGTAATATAAAGTTACCAGTTTTCCCTTTATGGTTAATAAATCCTTTGTGGGGAGATACTTTGAGGCTATGTATATATCCCGTTTCTCATTAGACTTTCATCCACTAATTTTGTCATTCATTGATGATATTTGCCTGCAACAATTACTGCATTGGTGTTTGCTAATTAGCAATTTTATACATCTATCATTCCTGCTACATATGTTAACTGGAATTCGACTACAAGGAAGTTTTGTCCTGTGTTCACTTACATAGTCCATTGTTTATTTCTATCAGTGTGGACTCACGAGTATTTCTTTTGTTGCATGTGTTATCATCCTTTATTATCATGTATTTACTTTTGCTCACAGTGTCTCAGATTTGGCTCCTGGGAGCCCCTTTCAGCCAGCTCCACACCAGCGCTCTCAACCTGGATGAGTGTCAAGTGGGCCTGGACGTTCTGAAACGGTGTGTGCTGTTTTGGACACAAATACACTTTTCATGGTTTTCCTCAAATTCATAAATAAACCCACACTCTAAAAGGTTTGTTAAAAAACCATGGTTCTACACATACATTTTGATTCCTAAATATTATGTTGACTAATTAGAGTTTTCAGCATTGAGTTGATAATTACGGAGCAAGTGAGCCAATTCTTACAGTGGTGAAGGTTGGCAGCATATTCCTCCTTCCGGCGAGCACTATGACGTGGTGAATTAGTTCTCACTGTAGCCTACGTTTCTGAGCAGCCAGCCCAGGGCATTAATAAGCACACGTGTTCTTTAGTTCACATCACAGAGTCTCCTTCAGATATATTTTTGAAAATTGGGTACTAATGACTAACTATTAACATAAATGTTAACCTGAGGTGGAGTTAAGGCGGGGATCAGAGACAAAGTCAGTCTGGCTTTGCATTAACTGAGTTATTGACACTAACTAAGTAACCTGACATTCGTCTTCAATCCCTTTGTCTTCAAAAAGGACAATGTTACAGAGGGTCGCCTCTAACGTTTCTTCTTAAATTCCAAGGTGTGATCCAATGGGAGGATGTATCAGTGGTAACTGCTGCCTAAACTACTCATGGGAAAGAGAGCACAGGGCTGAGAAAGCAAACACTGGGAAACACACACTTCTAGTGACATACATCCCACTAAACTGGTTTCTTGAAAAGAACTTCACGAATCCCGTTTGCATGGTAGGACATTAGACTTCAAAGTTAAAAATTTCATAAGATGGAATTATCCTTTGAAATTCTACTGTTTTTTGTTTTGATCATTTGAACCACAGTCTACCTTTGTCCTTGTAATAGGAGACGATTCTAAAACTCTGTAGGGTATTTCCTCCTTTTACCTTCACAGTACTGCCAGGAGCCATTCTTCTCCATCTAGATGAAAAGCAAAGAAGGCCTGGACCCACCCTTTACATTTATTTCATTGCTTTTCCTCTCAGCAAGGCCCATGTTTTCTCCTGTAGCAGCTAGTACGTATCCTGAAGGAAGGAACCCCTCTAAAAAGGTACCACTATGCTCAGACTGGGAAAAAACTGCCACCTGCCTAGAATGCTCGGAGTTCTGTAAGGTAAGCTTCAGAGGAGCTCGCGTGATAACACATTTCTGCCAACACAGTTTGAGTGTCAAGATACAAAGAAAAACTGTTGGAAAAATTTCCAGGACAGTCTAATTATTTGTATTTTTCACTCCAAGAAATTTAATTTCTATTTCTTTATTTTCAAAGATTCCCCCCCCCTACCCCCCGTTTTCTCCTTTCTGTTCTTGTCCTTTATGACTTTTTGACTGGGGGTATTCATGAAAATTACCCATTCGGCCTGAAAAACATACTCCTAATTCAGAAGCTGTTTCTTGATGCAGCCTTTGCAGTTCATGATCCTTCAGATGGGATCGTCTTTTATCGAGTCCTTTGCCTGACTCCCTTCCTCATCAAATTTCTAAATCTCTGCTCAGATAGTATCTCAGAGAAGCTTTCTTCCAACCTGCTATCCAAACTAGCCCCCACCTCCCCCACCACACAATAGCCCTTTACTCTTATCTGTTTTCCATCGTGGCAGTTATTACAACCTACAATCTCCTCTCTTCTTCAGAATTCTCTTATAAAACTAGGACTGCTATCCCTGTCTTACTGGTGAGGAAACTGAGACATTGAAAAGTTCCTCCTTGTATAAGGCCTCTCACCTTGTAGGGGCTGGGAAAAGGCTTGAAACCAAAGCTGTCCTGCCTTTCCAACATAGGCTGCTGCCTCCTACACACTGGTTTCTCTATGACAGATACACCTCAGGGCCAGCCGGACGGAGCAGATCCACAGAGCCATGCCTGGAGGCAGGGTGCAGAGCTTCAGGCCCTTTCGGGGCTGTACCCTCCCACCTGGGCTCCACGCCGCCACCTTCTACTAATCACCACCACCGCATTATCATCATTTGAGACTGTTTTACAAAATTCAAATAATTTTAAAAATGTGCCTCCATTTTATTAACAGTTTAAAGCTTTTGTTTCCACTAGAAAATTGGGAGTAATTCCCATCTTGCAATATACATGGAAAAAAGTACGATAACCAAGGAATGTTAATTTATTTCTTAAACAATACTTTCATTACATCATTAAGCTGATTAAAAGCTTTCAGTTGTCATTTATTTCCTCTTGCTTTTTTAAAAAATGTTTTATTTATTTATTCTTAGAGAGAGGGGAAGGGAAGGAGAAGGAGAGGGGGAGAAACATCGATGTGAGAGACACTGATCGGTTACCTCCTCATGTGCCTCGACTGGGGTCTGGGCCGACCACCCAAGCATGTGCCCTGACCTGAAATCTAACCAGTGACCTTTCGCTTTGTGGAACGACACCCAACCAGCTGAGCCACATCAGCCAGGGCATATACCCTCATGTTTTGAATCCAACTTTACTGCTTCCCCAAGATTGATCATAATCTACTTCCATGCTGTTTATACTCCTTTGTTCATTTATCCATTCTTTCATTAAAGAGATGTTTAACATTTAATAACTTGAAAACCCTTTCCATGATACGAAAGTATGAAATAAGAAATACAAGCTCCCCTTACAAAAAGGAGTTCAGTTTAAATGAAAAAGGCAACCATGAAGCAAAGCACTTGCTCAGGAACTGTACAGTAAATACCATCCGGGTTCTGGTACGGGAACTACACTGACTACCAGGTAAACTATAGGGAGAATGCATTTACTGACCAGTCAATAGATTTTTACCTAGAAAACCTTTACATTTTCATGTGTCCTCCAAAAAACAAAACAAAGTAACAACAAAAATCAAAATAAGTAAACAAACCCCTAAAGACCCAGTTTAACTCCCAACTTTCTGATGAACTGAATTATTAATGAACATTTTGTCAAAACTTTCAATTTTATAAAAACACAAACTAAATCCCAGGAAAGCACACGATTCGTCTAAGGTCCCAGGGCCAACCAGTTAATAGAGCTCAAACTAAAGCCCCTGCCTCCTAAGTCCCAATTTAATATTCTCAGCACTTTACACCTCGGATGACCATTGTCATAGCTTTCTTCTCTGAAGTCTTACAGAATTTATATATAACACAGCAGCTACAATATGAGCCTTAATAGTAGCATGCCTTTTATTGCTCAATCTTTGAAATTTCTCTTATATTTTTCCCCCTCGCCCAAATTAGAAGTTCTGAGCGGGCAAGGACCAGTTCAAATCTCTGCTGCATTACTCGGAGAGCTTTCTGCAGTCTGAACACCAGTTAGAGGCCCAAGAAGTCTGTAACTGACGGCCTCGCAGGTGGGAGGAGAGGGCGGACACGAGGTACAATGACTGAAGCACCTGGGAATAGCATCTCCACAGCAGTTTTTAAAGTTTAGGTAATGCTGGAAATAAACTTCACGTAGACATCTAAAACATGGCTGTGTACTTCTGCACGTGTATACAGCATTGTGTAAAGCACATGACTTCCATTCATTCATTCAATCCTCTCAACATCCCTAGTAAGTCCTGTTATTTTTCTCACTTTCCTGATGAGAAGACTAAAGCAGGCCCAGAGAAGCTAAGCGACGTGCTCAAAGTTATGCTACTAGCAAGTCATGTGACAGCCAATAGTTGAAGGCATTCATTTAATTCTCAGTGACGAAGCTTTATACAAGGCTAGTCATCTGCTTTCTGTGTGCTAACTGGTCCTCATAACAGGAATTAGTGCTGATGATCAAATAAAAATGGATTTGAATATCTATACTCATTTTGCATTTCAAAGAGACATGGCATCTCAAAGAACAAAACTGTATTTAACATATAGACTTAAATATCAGAATAAATAAAATCATGATTAACATTAATGATTTTTCTTCTTCAACATAATTATTTGAAATTTAATCTTAATCATTGAAAAAAGAAGGTAAACCACATACATGTCCAAAGAAGTTACATTTGTGGCCAAAAGCTGAAAGAAGGAAACAACAGGCTTAGATAACAACATTTAATAGATCAATAGAATATGTATTTCATAATTCTAAGTGATGAAAATATAAATTTGACTGTATTACTATCTCAATTATCTTTTAGAAGTAGGTGATTTATAAATTATCTCTTCTCAATTGCTCTCTGCCTATTCACAAGGAAAAAAAAACACACCAGTTTGAAGGATGTTGATTAAATGTCTTCTGGATATGATTAAGGCTCATGAAGAAGAAATAAAGAACAAATTTAAAGAGCCCTTCATGACTGCACAGCAGCACTGTGCCAAGAGTTGACTGTGCTTTGTAAATATATTACCTACATTGTATAATATAGAAAAACGTTACTCTTATTCAAAGGCTCTGCCAAGAAGCATCAGATGGAGTTATTAGGCCTCAATCATTCTTTATCATCCTGGGATACAACGTGATGCTAAAAAGAACTATTTTATCCTTTGTGGTCCACATCAAGGCAAGAAGATTAAGTCCTGAGCATTTTGATTATTCCCAGAACTGAGAAAACAATTCATGTCACAGTTCCATTGCATTATGACTTTTTCAAATTATGATTTCCCCTTGATGACAATGGAAAAATAGTTGATCAACCAAAAGAAATGTGTGCTTTATGCTTCCTTTATTTTTGCATCCTGGTATGTTAACTGTGTAAATCACTGTCTGCATTGAATGCAGTTGTATACACATTTTGGATGTGGGCACAGTCACAGAAGTGCTCACACAGGTTTCTAGAAGACACTAACAAAACATTAAAAAATAAAAGGCCTCACGAAGGAGTCACTACTCACAATGTTCATTAGGGTGAGGAGGTAGTTTTGGACGTGCTCTTTGCCATGGAAACGGACCACAGAGTCATCCACTCCCAGCAGCACCTCAATGTTGTAATCGTTTTCTTCTGCATGTCTGCGACGTCTAATTGTTTCGTTCAGCTGCCGGTCAATGTTGCGGTAAGCAGTGCCTAGATCATCGAGGCCTTCCAGATCTGACTCTATGAAGAAGCAAACAAAGCTCAAGCATTTCAGCTTCCCCAATGGGCCTTCTAATAACTTTCTGCAAGATCTTCTAGGGAACCCATTGTTATAATCCGTAACCATTGACTTTCAGTTCATTCCGTAAATAATATGCATATCCGTATGATCACACAGGCCTCCTATAAATTCACCATAGAACAGAAATGTTGAGGGTGAAATGATATTACTGTACAGAAGGCAATGTTGCCACGCTGGTCTAAATGCCCCTGAGGATAAGAGTAGTTTAGTCTTCCTCCAGTTGTTTCCCCACTACAGGGCAAAGAAAGTAGGGTACAAAGGAAGTGCTGGCTAAGCAGTTACTAAATAAATGGAGATTTTAAATAAGAAATCATGCGTTGATAAGTTACAGAGGTTAAATAACTATAATCAGAGTGTAGGATTTGTATCTCAATCCATTTAATTCGTTCCTTTTTCCAGTACCCTTAACTTAAAAATCCAGTTACAGCCTGGCAACACAACAGCATCTACTGGTACAATTGTCGGTCACTATCATTACTTTATGTCTGCTGAACGTGTTTCGCTAGTGAATGGGAGAAGTGGGAATACAAGGCACATCCACTTAACGCCCAGCTAACACTACAGGTGTACACACCCGTACTGGCCACTGTTCGGAGAGCAGGCCCCTTCAGTTGCCATATAGCAGAGTCTATGAGATGCCCAAGTAAGAAGGTCAGAAAATTCCCTAGCCAAAGGAAAAAAATAGTAGAAATGGCTTTTTAATTTTATTTTTAATTGAAGAAATTTAAAATTTTTACTTTCCAAATGGGAACATACAAAGACACATAGAGATATACGCGCAGAGTAAAAACCATACCGATACACATACATTATCTGTCTATCTGTCTTCTATCGGGAGAAGTGAGTGAAGCATCCTTAAGTTTTAAACACCTAGATTATCTGCCTCTGGATTACCATATTTTTGGCAAAGGAAATGGTTTTGGTGGATTGAAAAATAAAACCTATCATTTGGATATTTAAATAAAAGCTATTCAAAACTGTTGGCATAAAACTGAAAGCATATTCATTTCCATTTCAAATATATAAAACTTGGAAAAATTTTATTTTTCACGGTGCCTTGATGTCTAAAATGACTGCATATCTAAAAACACGTTTGACAGAATCTCGTCTGACTTCATGCTTTATGTGAAGCGTTATTGAATGCTGCACTGGGGCCTAGCAGCTAGCTGAAGTAGCGTGTGACATTAATGAATAGGCATTTTCCTCTCCCCCTTTGTGGTTTTAGTCAAGTTGAGGGGTAAAAAAAGGTGTCTCTTAGCCAGAAAGATTGATGACCAAGCCACAGCCGCATGGGATTAGAAATAGTGGAAGTACAGATCCCACTCAGACCGTTTCCACTTAAAAAAAAAAAGAAAGAAAGAAAGAAACACCAGCACCCTCCCCAGGAGTAGGGGCGTAAGCTCTGAATGTGACTAGTCAGGTTTGAAAGCTATACTGTAATTCACTTTGACCCAAGCCCAACTGCTAGATCATTAGCTGGGAATTTTCTCCTCATCAGGGACTCAGGTTGGCTCCACAACACATAAATAACTCTCACCACCATCCACATCAAACAGAAAGCTTTCCTCAAAAGTTGTTTTTGAGTGGTGTAAACCTCCAGTGAAGGCAAGAGACTACACCTGCAAACAGCTTTACTATTCAACCTCAAGCCTTTTCACACACTTGAGAATGTGAAAGGTTGTGATAGCTAGCATACAAATAGGAAATTCATACATGAACTCCCAGTTCTAAAAATGTCCTATTTGGCAGAACTGTCAGCGACCACATCCAATGGAAATACACCAGCAATGTCATCATATCATTAAGTCTGACGCTTGAATGAAGGAGGCTGAACACGTATTTCAGAGAGATGGTTCATTCTGCTCTAACACACCTTCGGTTTGGCCTTTCTATCTCTCCTTAAATAGGCAGTTTTCTGGAAAGAGGATAGAATCTCTTTTTTCATTGCCTGGAACTTAGGATGGGAGAAGGAAGCCTTTTTCTTTCAACCATTGCCTTTATTCAATCAAGAATGCTTCTGTCGCTATTTCCCTCTGTGCTGCACTGTATGTACAGTGTTCTTTTTTATGATTCCTAAAGTGAGCAATGCCAAACATTCCAAGGAAAAAAACTTCTGGCACTTATGATCTCTACACATCTCCATTAATTACAGACAGTCCTGAGGCTGTAAAATATCTTCATTCATCATGAACTTTTCATAGTATGCCTACTTTATAATGTAATGGTAAAATGATTAGTAGCATAGGCTTTTAAGCAGACATATCTGGCTTTAAATCCTGGGAGTGTCACATCCTATCAGTGTGATTTTATTTAAGATGCTTGACTTTGCAGACTTGCTGCAAGATGTGATTAATGATCATTAAAAAACACTGTGCACAGTGCTTAGATGTAAGTGCTTCACAAACACTACTTACTGCTCCTACTACAGTGATGATGATGTGATGATGATTTCCCGTTAAGAGAAGCCATCATTTTTAAAGCCTCCTACATTCTATTTTGTACACTGCAAATCAAACTGGTATAGTTCTTTTAAAACAGGCACGAGAAAAAATTCTGGAATTAGTGACTGAACCTGTAAACTGCTGGTGACTTTAGAAATGAGGGTAACCTACATCCTGCAGAGCACAAAGTAGATACAGGGAGAGAAAATCTAGAGTGTTTACATTCAATGTTAAATCAGGATTAAACTCAGTGAGACAAGCTTGTTTAGTAGATTAAGAGTATTGGAAAGAGCTAGCTTGGAGATGGCACTGATCTTCATTCCGTGCATACTTACTGAGCACCCACACGCGTGTAGCCCCTGGGAACCACACGGTTGTACTGGATTTATATCCAGAAAGTAGCTGCATTTTACTATGTCGGAACAACTATGTACGCTGAGTCACTTTCCCAATCACTAGTTTAAGTAGCTCTAATCAGGGCACTAACACATGCCTTTTAGTAATCCTTCACACCTTTATAAAGCTTCAGAGTTTAAAAGCTGACACACTGTGGCAGAATCTTAGATATCTCTATGCCCAAGTCTCCGTCATCTCTGTGCCCCCAGAAGAGAGGGAAATAGAAATCTTGAAGGGCAGTATCATTCTAATCTTGTCCAACCACCCCCTGGCAGAACCGTCTACTGCCCAGAGGGCTGGGAGGAATCACACAGAAGTCAGCAGGCAAGTTCAAGAAGTGAAAGCTGAGTGACATTTTGAGTGGGGTGCTGCAAACTATGGCTCTGTGGTGGCATGCTGTTGGCATCCTGCCACACAAGTGCATCCAAGGTGACTTGAATGGTGGTGGCTGAGTGGGAGAGCAGAAAGTGATGGGTGCGGTAACAGAACTAGCAGGAAAACTGAGCCCCTTTAAGTAAGTAAATAAGCCCCGGCAATAGGTATAGTGATGCTACTGTTCCCCACACCGCGCTCCAGAACAGTGATGCTCAGGGTACTCTTCAAACTCTTTGGAAATATTAAAGGCAATCCCTCTGAGGACTTAGGGTGAGTGAGTTTTCTCTTTACAAACTTTTTGGGAAATGAAAGTTTTAAAACTTACCTAAGGAGTTACCGATAAGAATTAATATTTTGAAAATATTTTGATTGTATCCTTGTGTGTACCCCCTAGTTTCCCAATTGCTGTATGTGAACTTTTAGAAAAGCAATTTTACTATAAACAGTTTTTATTGAAATAACATTTTGGGGAACATGGGTAATCAAGTCACAATACGTATAATCATGTCAGTGTTAAATATAGAACTGTCATGTTAACTCAGAATTTTGAACTTATCAAATAGGTAAAGTAGAATATAGCTTGTTTTGCTGATTATGAACACTTAGGCTTAATACACTTCCAGGATGGAACACGGCATGTGAATATGCCCATTATGTTTACAGTGTACCTGGTGAGAGCAGTCTACACTCCAGCAGAAATTCCCATGGTCTGAAAAACGGCAGGAGACAGAGATAAAATTGCAAAGGCACAAGTTCTGACCAAGTTCTCAGTCTGATATGAACATATTTTGAGTTGGAAAGCAACCTTCACCATACTATGCGGGAGGCAGTGCGAGAATCATCAACCCCATATTCTGTGCTCTCCTTCCTAAGGAGCGGCACGTCAATTTTATCCGAAGTGGCAATAAATCCAGCTAAAAGTCATCCCCAGTCTCCCTGTGACAAAGGACCACACATGCCTAAGAAGAAGACAATGAGATTTGAGCGGAAGTTTTGCTTATACCTCAGTGATTTAAATTAGTTGTATGGAGGACTTCCATGAAGGCTCCCCAAAGAAAGGTGATTCACCTTGGTAGGTGCACCCCTCCCTTTGTCACTTTACTCAATATTTCCTCCTGCGGCCTGGAAACATGGACATGGTATCAGTTCTGTGAGGTGACACTGGCATCACGGCAGGTGCTGAGTATGGTGGGGCAGCTACAGAGAGGGGATCTAACCCCACGGTGACAGCAGAGCCAGCGCCCCACCCTGGATTGCCCAGCGCCAGACTTGCTACCCATGAGGAACAGCACTACAGTTGTGGTTGGGCTGTGTCTGGGGTATTTTTTATGTCACAGAATATAGTCCTAATAGATATGACTGAAAATATTTAATCTTGTTTAGATTAGCACTCCTTCTATATTTGGGAATGCAAGTTAATTTTTATGTGAATAAGTGAATGACAAAAATCTACTTTACCAAAATATTCCATAGCAGATTTCTTTATAGTGCATCTATTTCAGAAAATGAGAAGCACAGTTTTTCAGTAGCAAAAAAAATAAAGAATGAGTTTATATGTAGAAATTATGCATTATTCATAAACAGAACACTGTGGTGAGAATCAAGCAACTGGAATACTACAACCTGGGTTTTCCAATAGTAGGTAGAGATCCTAAGATGAGATTAAAAAATAGGCATAAAATCCAACAAATGTCAGGTGATAACATCATAATCAGAGAGCAGTTAACTTAAATAAGTGTGTTGATCTGTTTGTATCTTTCAAGAATAGAAGTGTAATTTTCACACTTCTATTTTTAAAATATATATATTATTATCAATTCCTATAAAGATACAGTAACAGCATTTCCGTTTATATACATATATGGGACTACCACTCTACCGAGATATAAAATGTTTCTGTGAAAAGCAGCTGAATCCTTTACCAACAGGGAAATTCCATAATAATACTTTAAAGAACTATATTCAGGCCAATTTATGATGTCAATTCTGAAGTTTCATTAGGTAACTGTTGCTTTTTTTTTTTAAGACATTACCATTGAATGAATATTAGTTTCCATGAGTTCTTTTCCCCAAAAGTTCTAATTCCAAAATACATGTGTTGGTTTTGTTTTCACTGACTACTATGAGGGATAATATATGGCATTTTTTAAAATGGAAAACCTCTTACCTTTTAAATGAAAAAAATGCTTTTATGTTTTGGGTTTGTAATCATTAGTAAACAAACAAAACAGAAATCATTCAATGTCCAATATATAGACAATTCTGACTTTTAATAAAAATCTCCTATATGCCAGAATATTTTTATCTGTAAATAAAGAAAACTTCACTTATTTTAAGCAATCAGGAAATACATTTGCTTGCCTTACAAGAGGTCCAAAGGTAGGACAACTTCTCATTAAGCAGTTCATCAGTAGTAAATCATCAAGTACCCACTTTTATCCAGCTTTCCATATCCTGCCATTCTTGGTGTATAAGTTTTGTCTTCAGATTAGCTTTGATTATTTGCAAGTGGTTGCACCACTCCCAGCATCATAGCCGGGTACAACAAATGTTATCTTCACACATGTCTGTCTTAGGACTAGACAAAAATCTTTCCTAACAGCCTCTGGCACACTTAACTGCATGCTTCAGTGGTCAGAACTGAATCAAATGCCCATGTGAAAATCATTCACAAATAAGAAGAGAACCCAACTTATGTCTTAGTCCAATCAGAAGTCAACCGCTGTGACTGAGATCAGCCTCCTCTGAAGTGTATGTTTAGAACAAGTATGGGTTTATGAATTATACTAAGGTCCTATTTAAAAAATGAAGAAAGGCCTTAAAATAAAAAGAGGAGGGGGAAATGGATGTTGTGCAGGTAACCCACATGGCTGAATCCTGCGTTTCACCCTCCGCTTACCGCATTCCCTAGTAACAGTCTTTCACTGGTTTCTTTTTCTATCTTACTTTTCATTAATACAGTTTGTATTTAATTTTTCTTATTGTAATTTGATTGCCTAGGGACTAATTCTGCATTCTTTGGGCTCTTAATGTTCTGGGAAAGGTACAGTCTTTCACTCCAGAGTAGTGAACTCCCATCATTGTTGCTTGCTCAGCCTCATTTCAAACATTTCTTGAATGTATCATTAAAAATGTAATGATATTTTTAATGAATTGGGTGTGCATTCAGTTAGACAAAATATTGGGTTGGCTAAAAACTTTGTTTGATGTTTTCCATAAGATGGCCTTGGTAGTGCTTAATGGTCCTTAATGTCATTCAAGACAACTTGGTTAGATATTGTGACAGTTGTCATATCAGAATGCATTGAAAAAAAAAAAACTTACCAAAATGGGTGATTTTTTGTGCAGCCATTTTAATATTGAAGATGGAAGAAAATATGCAACATTTTCAGCATGTTATGTTTTATTACTTCAAGAAAGGTAAAAATGCAATTGAAAAGCAAAAAAAAAAAAACCCACAGAGATTTGTGCAGTATATAAAGAAGGTACTGTGACTGATCAAACGTGTCAAAAGTGGTGTGAAAAGTTTCATGCTAGAGGATGGAACTGGAGAGCATTATGCTACGTGAAATAAGCCAGGTGGTGAGGGACAAACACCATATGATCTCACCTTTAACTGGAACAGAATCAACAAAAGAAAAAAGCAAACAAAATATAACCAGAGACACTGAAATTAAGAACAATCTAACAATATCCAGAAGTGGGGGGACAGTGGGGAGAAGGGTTTTCAGGAACTACTATAAAGGACACATGGACAAAACCAAGGGGGAGGGTGGAAGCAAGGGAGGGAGGTAGGTTGGCTGGGGTGGGAGGGAGTGGTGGGGAGAAAATTCAGACAACTGTAATTGAACAACAATAAAGTAATAAAAAAAAAGTTTTATGCTGGGGACTTCTTGTTGGACTACACGCCACAGTCAGGTAGACCAGTTGAAGTTGATAGCAATCAAATCAAGTTTGCAGATGACAAGGTGGTGTATGTAGAAAACCCTATAGGCTCCACCAAAAAACTACTCAAACTAATAAGTGAGTTTGGCAAAATAGCGGGATACAAAGTCAATATTCAGCAATTGAAGGCATGTTTATACACCAACAATGAAATATCAGAAACAGAAACTAGGGAAAAAATTGCATTTACTATAGCAACAAGAAAAATAAAGTATCTAGGAATAAACTTAACCAAGGAGGTAAAAGACCTATACTCGGAAAACTACAGAACACTGGAGAAAGAAATTAAAGAAGACACAAACAGATGGAAGCATATACCATGTTCATGGGCTGGAAGAATTAACATCATTAAAATGTCCATACTACCCAAAGCAATCTATAGATTTAATGCAATTCCTATCTAAATACCAATGGCATATTTTGCAGATTTAGAACAAATATTTCAAATATTTGGAACCATAAACAACCCCAAATAGCCTCAGCAATTTTGAAGAAAAAGAACCAAGTTGGAGGGATCACAATACCTGATATCAAACTGTATTACAAGGCCACTGTAATCAAAATAGTCTGGTACTGGCATAAGAACAGACACATAGATCAATGGAACAGAATAGAGAGCCCAGAAATAAACCCATGTTAGTATGGTCAATACTGGTCAGTATGGTTAATTTTTGACAAAGGGGCTGGGAACATAAAGTGGAGTAAAAATAGCCTCTTCAGTAAATGGTGTTGGGAAATCTAGACAAGCATATGCAAAAAAAAAAAAAAGAAGAAGAAGAAGAAAGAAACTTGACCACCAACGTACACCATATACAAAAATAAACTCAAAATGGATAAAATACTTAAATATAAGTTGTGAAACCATAAGAGTCCTAGAGAAAAACATAGGTAGAAAAATTCTGGATAATCCACACAGCAATATTTTCATTGATATATCTCTTAGGGCAAGGGACATAAAGGAAATAATAAACAAATGGACTACATCAAGTTTAAAAGCTTTTGCATGGCTAAAGAAAACATCAGCAAAATGAAAAAGGAACCAACCACATGGGAAGAAAACACTTGCCAATGATACCTTGGACAAGGGTTTGATCTCCAAAATATATAAAGAACTCATATGCCTCAAAACCAGGAAGACAAACAACCCAATTAAAAAGTGGGCAAAGGACCTGCACAGACACTTCTCCAAGGAGGACATACAGGGGGCCCAGAGACATATGAAAGGATGCTCAGCATCACTAGCCATCAGAGAGATGCAAATTAAAACCACAATGAGATACCACTTCAGACTGGTCAGAATGGCTATCATTAGCAAATTAACAAATAACAAGTGCTGGTGAGGATGCGGAGAAAAGGGAACCCTAGTGCACTGTTGGTGGGAATGCAGACTGGTGCATCCACTGTGGAAAACAATATGGAATTTCCTCAAAAAACTAAAAATGGAACTGTCTTTTGACCCAGCAATTCCACTGCTGGTAGTATACCCTGAGAATCCCAAATCACCAATTCAAATGAACCTATGCACCCCTCCCTATGTTCATTTACAATAGCCAAGTGCTAGAAACAGCCTCAGTGCCCATGAGTAAAGGAGTGGATGAAAAAATTGTGGTACATTTACATAATGGAATACTACACAGCAGAAAGAAAGGAGGAACCCCTACTCTTTGCAATAGCATGGATGGAACTGAAGAGTATTATGCTAAGTAAAATAAGACAGGCAGCAGAAGACAAATACCATATGATCTCACCTATAAGTGGAACCTAATGAACAAAACAAACAAATGAGCAAAAAGAACTAGAGACATGGAAATAAAGAACAAGGGACCAGACAGGGCCCCTGACCCTGACAGGGACCAGAGGATAGGGGTTACAGGGATAACAGGGGAAAAAAGAGGAAGGGTCTAGACAAGGAACACGCATAAAGAGCCATGGAAATGGACAACAGGGTAGGGATTGACTGTGGGAGGTAGATGGGCAGAGCAGGGGAGAGCAATGGGGAAAAATCAGAACAACTGTAATTGAATGACAATAAGTTTTAGAAAGGCATAATTGAGAACAATCAATGTTATACAACACAGGAGATAGCCAACATACTCAAAATATCCAAATAATAAAATTACTGGTGAAAATGAAATATGTGTCTTTTATTTTATGGAAAAAACTAAACAGAGTCTTTGACCAACCCAATGTACTATTTTCTGTTAAATTCAAATTTCAAATAAATAAAACTTACTGTTTATCTAAAATTAAAATTTAAATAAAAAGTCTTTATTTTTATTTGCTAAATCTGGCAACTCCAGGTGTGGGGCAACTATCCTTTTCCAGACGGCCCATGTAGTTCCACGGATTTACACCCTCCAGGCCTGCCTTCTGCACTCCACCCTGATCTCAGCTCCAGCAGCAGGCGTTGACCCAGGGCTGGTTAAGTACTACATTCTACTTCTGTGACTCCAGGAGTTGGTTAATAGACGGACACACTGCCTAAATCATGCCAATGAAACTATGACCTAGAACTGTTTTACTGGGAGATATGAGGAAAGAGAAGTTTTCACCACTAAACTTGAAACTAGCAGAATATAACAGTGCAGCAGGGCAGCTGCTTGTTGGCGAATGTGAAAGAGAAGATTACTAATGGAGAGAATAGTTTATGCTCCGATGATGAGTTTCAGCTTCTAAATTCAACCATGCCTGAAACGTTGGTCTTTGCAGTTCATGAGTCAATAAACTATCACCACCTCATTTTCTTTTCTATTTGCTTTTTAAAAAATTTTTGCTTAACACAGTTTGATGTTAGTTCCTAACAAATGAAATTAAAAGAACCATGATTAATAAATCCATCTACGCTTTTCCTATTACAGTCATCAATTGTCCTCATTTTCTTCTAAATCTTCTTTAATAAAATATTCTTAGGCTATCCACAGTTCTTTGAAAAAGATGATATATTGTGTTTAATCTCCCCAATTAATTAGTTTATTCCCTTTATTTCATTTTAAAAGGACTTTGTTACTAGTGATCTGTTTTGTAGTTTGTTTCTTTTATTGTTCTTAATCAGCTAAGAATCATACTGTTAGTTTTGGAAGAAAGTACAGTTTTTAATTTTCAAATTTTACTACTCTATACATTTAATAGTAGCATTTCAATGAACACTTTTCCTTCTCTCGATTATATTTTTCCTTCCTTATGGCTTTTGGAATTGAGCTCTACTAAACTGAAGACTAGAGGGAGAGGTCCCCATGCCCAGTTACTAGATTAGCTTCTAGAAATCTCACACTGCTAGAAGTTAACACTTTCTAATTTAGTTCAATTGCATAATGAGAAGTATGATTCTATTTACAGCTGTCAGTTTCAAAGTACAAGGTATTTCTATCAGTCGCCTCTTATATGCTACTTTATTAAGATCAAAAGATTTCTTCACCTCAAATTTCTCTCAGAAACTCTACTGGAGCATCCTAAATTTTCCCTCAAAGGCATATTGAATGGTTTAATAAAAATTTAAACAAGTTGTTATAACCAAACTATAAATACTGACATTTGCCATTTATTCTTTCCAATACATATTTTAACAACGGGGCCACTTGAGCTGGCACCATTCTAATTGCTGGGAGTGTAGCAGGGAACATGGGAGACATGGAACTTGACCTCAAAGGCTAAATTTCCAATGATAACAATGATGAACCAGGGTGAGAAAAAGAAGACAGAATGAGGAGAATAAGAGTGACCTAGTGAAATAGGCCCAATTTTAGATACGATGGTCAAAAGAAGGCAGATAATAGCCCTTCCAGATGATGGAGTAAGCCACACGGATATTAGTTATATTTGTATGAGTTATAAGGAAACTTTATACACATATGTGTAAACTTTGTATTCATAGTTATGGTGTAATCTTCCAGAATGAATGGCATAGTACAAAACTCCTAACCCACAAATGACAATACCCAAGTTAAATTTAGTAATAGCATTTTTCATTCAAATAAAATTATTGAGCCAGCCCTTTCTAAAGTGAATTTCTACTAACAACACTTACTTGCTAAGATAAAACTATTTTTAGTCTAAGGAGTAAAATATGCCAGAGGAAAGAAACAGTTACATTTACATTTTATCCTATGTCTATAATACATTCTCCCAGATAGCACTGATTACATGGAAGCAAAAAAAAAATGGAGGTATTTTGTATCTATTTTTAAACACATGGAATACATACAGTTTTAATAGCTGTTTTAATGTTTTATATTCTAACATTTCAGTCAGTTCTAGGTTGATTTTGACTGATTTTTCTCATCGTCACGGGTTCCATCCTCCTCCTCCTTGGCATACTTGGTAATTTTGATCAGACATCTAGCATAGTAAATTTTACCTGGGCTGTTGGATATGTTTGTATTCCTATAAATATTCTTGAGCATTGTTCTTGGAGGCAGTTAAAATCCTTGAAAACAGTTTGGTCCTTTCAGATCTTGCTTTAAAGATATTAATCAGGATCAGATCAAAGCTCATGTAGAGCTAATTACTCATAATGACTGAGACAAGACCCCCTGCACATTCTATCCAATGCTGGGTGATTCACGAGACATTCCAGTCTGCTTAGAGGTAACACTTTTCCCAACCCCACGAAACCAACGGCAGGCACTATTACCTCCAATCCTCCCAAGGGGGTTCTTTTCCAAGATTTGCATGGTTTCGTCACATGAATGTGCTGATCAGGACTCAGTTGAATAATACTCACAGAAAGTAACCTCCACAGATCTTCAGAGTTCTACCTCTATGTAGCTTTCTTTTCTCCCACACTCAGTCCTGTGAACGTGGGCCACCTTCCTGTCCCAGACTCTCAGCTCTGGCTTCTCAACTCTTCCTCGGGACTGGGGCTGGAAACTCTCCAGGAAGTACACTGGGGTAATGCTGAGGCTCACCTCATATGTGTTTCCCGTCTTAGGGATCACTGGCTCTCACTGCCAGATATCCAGTGTGTGCAGACTATGGTTTCACATATTTTTCCAATGTTTGATTGTTTAAAGGAGGGTAAATTCAGTCTCTGTTATTTCATCTTGGCCAAAAGCAGAAGTTCACTTAATTGGATATTGCTAAGAACATGTAGTGCTTATGATTTAGAATTTTCTATAACCATTTTCTATACACATTTCCTTGGACTTGTGGAAGTTAGGTAGTAGTACAGTGTTCAGTGTAAAAACCCTGACATTGCTCTTTTAATTAAAAAATCATACATTTATGAAAAACTAAATCTCCTCAAAAATGTCTTTGCAATACAGCATATCATATGCAATGGAAAGCAATTTAAGGTTGAACAGCATTTAGTAAATTTCAAAAAAAAAAAATCTTACTCACCTTTCCTCTAAAAGAATGTGAACTTCTTTGTTCATTAAAAGCTGGCTAAGCTGGAAGGTACTGTAAATGTGTTTACAGAAAAGAAAGCTGTCTTCCAAGAAAAAAAGCTACTTGTTACTTAACAAAAACATGGAGAGAGTTCAAAAAATTAAAACCTCAGCAAACATAGGTATTACTTTACAGTCCAAAGAACATGCTTGAAATATTCACTGAAAATGTTTTGCACTGACTTTTTTTAGAGAATTGCAAACTAGGTTTTTAAAAAATCATAATTAGCCCTGGCCAGATAGCTCAGTTGGTTGGAGCATCATCCTATGTACCAAAAGATTGTGGGTTTGATCCTCGGTCAGGGCACACACCTAAGTTGTGGGTTCAATCCCTGGTTGGGGAGTGTATGGGAGGCAATCGATCTCTCTCTCTCTCTCAAATCAATTTAAAAAGCTATTCACAAGCGAAGATTATAAAAAATTCATGATTAGATGATAAAAAATTGGGAGTGAACTTCAGGAAGTCACATTACAGAGGTGAAGGCAAGAAATACATTCTATAAGCAGGGCTCATTGCGGTCCAACCCCTAAAATCAACAAAGGCACAACCAGCAGACTGAAACTGCTCGCTCAGAAAAGGCATCATCTTGTGATAACTGCAGGAAAATGAAACAAAGATGGTTCATCGTACACTAGGCCTTATATCTAAATTCATCTTTCGAGATTTTAAAAACCCTTCTTTTGCATTCTTAGTGCAAGAAATCTAAAAATCGGGATGTTCAACTCAATTGAGGAATGATGTACGTGATAGGTTAGCAAAGATGTAGTGAAAACACCACTGTCACCAAAATCAGCAAATATTGGTATTTTCTTCAAACAGCAGGAAGCAATTCCAGACTAGAGGTAGTAAGTCTATTTCTAAGGGAGTGTGGGTTGATTTCTTCTCTATTCATTCCATTTTAAAGATCTAATACATTGGTAATACAAGGAGGATCATCACAAGTAAAAATGTCAGAATTACTAGAAAAGGTTCATTAGCTCCTCCTTCCTGCGCTTTCCCCCTCTACTTCCCCCGTCTTTCCCTTTCTCCCTCTCCTTCCATTTCTTGCTCCCTTCACTTCCTCTTTTCCTTTTTTTCCTTCCCAACCTCCTTCTCTTCCTTCCACCCAAGTATTCCCAAACATTTCTTGAGCACCTTTTCAGCTTCTATGACTAAAGGTTAATAAGCCCAGTTCCTATCACTGAAGATGTTATAGCTGAATAGGAAAGATATATAAAGAGATATTTTATATAAATATGTCACTGAAGAAGAACAAAGTTACCCCACCTAGAAGAATCAGAGAATGTTGTAGCAGAGGAGGTGACATGCAAGTTGGAATTTAAAAGATTCACAGAAGTTAGACATGTGGAGAAATTGGGAAGGCCATTCCAGACAATGGACATACATGTGCAAAAGACTTGGAAAGTACTGAAACGTTGGGGGAACAGAACATCAAAGAGGATGGAGCAAAAGTGAGTAAAGATTTGTGTGGCAACATGTGGCCACTGAGGGAGATGGAGGCAAGATCATGAAGAACTTTAATATTTTATAGACAGACTTCGAGTTGGTTCTCCTGGGGCATTTCAGTTCCATGCCTGTTATCCTGGCATAAATATTAGTAATATTTTCTCTCACATTTAAATGTGTCCTGGTTGGAGCAATAAATCAAGTGGTCACCCTTCTTATAGGTCTCTCAGTCTCAGAACGTGGCTTATGAAGGCAGGGCTGAGTCTGTAATTCTCCTTTGCACACTTGTGTGCAATGATAATGGAGAGACTGAAATAACAGGGCTTGCACGTCCGTGTTGCAGTGATGTTCTTTCCTAGTTGTGGGAGCAGGCCTGGGGAATGTGGCTACCTGGAGCTGACATCCGTTCCAACTTCCCTGAGGTGCAGACTCCTCCAGAAGCTGGAACTTTATGCTCCAATATGCCTGCAGGTGGGATTCCAGGTGAAAATTTGGTTAAGCCAACTAGATGCACTCATGTGAGGCATGACATTCAGAAGTGGCAAATGCAACTGGGGAGACACTGTGGAGATGGGCAGCATCCTAGGCTGAGTCACTAGCTATGTGGACAATGAGAGGAATGTGTGGTAGCAGTAATGGCAGTTTGTTGTCCTCAGAAAACATCTTCAGTGGCAAGTTCTTGGAGTCAGCAGTCCCGGCAGCAGCTTGCTCATTCTCCCTCTCTGACCACAGTGGCATTACTACTGCCTTGGGGGCGGGGGGCAGAGGGCAATCTCCTGTGTCCTTCTGGGAACTAGTCCTGGAGCCTAAGCCTAGAGGCCACCCCTCCAATCTGTCCAACAATTTAATGTGCACTTAATTATTTATATTAAATCCTTTCAAGCTTAAAATAGCTAGTACGGTTTCAATTTCCTGGAACTGAAACTTAACATATATATGGTAAGTTATTTAACAAAACTTGGCCTCAAATCTATAGCCATGTAATAAGAGGGTTGGGCTATTCAATGACCTGCAAGACCCCTCCTGCCTCTAGAATGCTGCTTCTGTGATTCTACACCTTTGGAGTTTACCTAATACCTCTATTTTTCTCTTCTGCATCCCTCAGAAATTACTTCCAATCTGGCCTCTAGCTTTTATTGCCATATAACTGTTTTAGTAAGATCATTATTAACATAGTTTTAGTATTTAGAAAATGCACCACAATACAAGTATCTATAAGGCAGGAATGAGAGATCACTCATTCATTCAACAAACATTTTTGAGCATCTATTATGTGCCAGGTGCTCTTAAATAGTATTATATAAACCCTTTAACCTAGTCCAGTGATTTTCAACCTTTTCATCTCATGACACACACAAACTAATTACTAAAATTCTGTGACACAACACAGAAATATTTTTTTCTGATCTGACAAAAAAATAGATAAAATTTTGATTCTTTCACACTGGATGGCTATTGTGTTAGCTGTAGTCATTTTTTAAATTTGACAATCTAAGGGAGCAGAGATCAGTGCCTCTGATTAAACAGTCAGGTACGGAATGTTTTAAAAATTCTTGTGGCACACCAGTTGAAAATCACTAACCTAGTCCAAGCATTTGTTTAGACAAGAAATTCCTGGAAATACACTTTATCTTTGTCTTGTTTGCAATTTAATAGCTTTCAGTCCCCACCCTGTAGACAGCCCTCCTCACCCCTTTCCATTCCAGGCTTCCGTCAGGATAGCTTCTTCTTTACAGAAACTGACCAGAGTCAAATAAGGATTTCTTTTCCCATCTCTCTAGAACACCATCTCCATTTCTAGCCCATTTTGCTTTCTTCAGTAGAATAAGTTGTCACATATTCCTTCACTGATGCAGTCTTTGAACTTCACATTTCACTCCACCCCACTCACAGTTTTCCATATGTCCATTTAGGTGACCCTTTGCTGGATCCTGCGCTCCTCACCAATTGTCTGAGAATCACCCAAGGCTTTTTGCTTTTACACATATTTTCTTGGACAACTAATTCAGTCTGAGAGTTTTAATACATTTTTTTAATCCGCAGGTTTTATCCTGAGTTATAGAACACTTCTACATTCTGTCTCAATGTCTTCTCATTATTATTATTCTCAAAGCATTAACTTATCTCTACATAATACATCCTGCAACCTTTTTTAAATCCTCACCCATGGATATATTTATTGATTTTAGAGAGAGGTGAAGGGAGAGATACAGAGACAGAGAAAGAAAGTGAGAGAAGGGGAGAGAAACATCAATGGAGAGGTAAATATCAACCAGTTGTGCCCTACGTGCCCCAACTGGGGATTGAACCCACAACCTAGGTATGTGCCTGGACCAAGAATCGAACCTACAACCTTTTAATGCCTGGGATGATGCTCCAACCAACTCAGCAACCTGGCCAGGGCTATCCTTCAATCTTTTATACTTCCTTAAAAGGCAATCAAAACTCTGTAGTTATTTTTAGTTTGCTTGCCTCATAAGGCCATTGCCAAATGCTGATACTTCTGGCTACATAATATTCTTAGATTTACCATTCTCTCTACTTTTCTGCTTTCAACAACATATTTCAGTTTCTATACATTGAGCTATTTCTTCTCTTTTTCTATTTTCTGTCTTGTACATTTATCATATGTTTAACCACTTAAATTATCTTCTTTAAATGTTACTGTAAGAGCTTTTGATAGTACAAATTTCCTTTTTGCATTACATGTAAACCTTTTGGCATTGGCCAAACTACCTAAAGTACATATCTGTTATTGTAGGTGAGTTTTATTTTTCCTCTAGTAGAGTTAACCTAATTATTTTTCATTACAGTCTACTCATTTTTGTCATTTTACTTACTTCGTCAGCCTAGAATGTCATCCACTTGAACAAAACAATTATCTCAAAAAAATTTTAATGAAATTGATCAAAGTCTTCTCTGTTCAAGGATTATTTCATCTGACTCTAATTAATATATTTAGCAATCTCAGGGGATTTTCTACTAACATCTGTAAAGCCAAAACTTCAAAAAAAGTGTTCAAGGGTAAATTCATGTGCTACATTTTTCCTTTTATTCAGTGGACATCACAGAAAGTTCTTGGTAGGGCAAAGAATAGTCATATATAATAAAACCACAGCACATAACTTCATGTGACAAGGCTAAAGTACTACATAATACTTGTATAATATAGTTGTAGCCATGTATGAAGCATATAATTTGAGAGTCAGTACATCTTTATCCTATTTGCTTTGAAATTCTTCATTATATTGACTCCATGGAACTATAGACAGAGGAAGATAAATTTTCTAAAATGCAGACTACTTTTTTGATTTAAAATATTAAGATAATAATTGCACCTATTTTTTTAAATGTGGAAATGTGCTAAAAAGTAGCACAATGAGCCTGAAACACATTAAGAGATCAATATTTGTTAAACAAATAAATGAGTGAACAGCAGGTAAATGGTTTGAGTTTAGGGAACATGAGGATATAAATAAATCGTAAAGTATCAGTGTGCAACAAGTAGAAGAATGGAAAAGGAAAACCACAGCTAATTGTTACTGAAATTTGTAACAGTACAATAAATGATGTCAAAGAAAAACTGGAGGGAAGTTATACATCTAAGAACAGAGTTATAATTAAGTAAATTAATCTTATAACACACACAGAGGCACACACTATGATATTATATGATGTTATAGTTCATACACATATACATCTCATACAGTCAATCCTCATTATTTGTGGATTCTGTATTTGAGAGTTTGCTTACTCACTAAAATTTATTTGTAATCCTCGAGTGAATTCTTGCAATGATTTCTCAGTCATCTGCAGATATGCACAGAATGGCAAAAAACTCAATAAAGCAATAATATCAAATAAAATAGAATTATAATTTATAAAAAAGAAATAAACATGTCACTTTTCCAGACAACATGAATTGTTTTCATAGAAAATGCAAAAGAACCTACACATCAACTATTAGGATCAGGGGATTAAATAAACCACTGACTACAAAACCAACACAGAAAGTTAACTGATTCTGATGTACAGTTGACCCTTAAACAACACGGAGATTAGGAATGCTAACCCCTGCATAGTCAAATGTCTGTGTATAACTTTTGACTCTCCAAAACCTTAAACTACAGTAGTTGTCCCTCAGTATCTGGGAGAGATTTGGTTGCAGAATCCCCAAACCCACGGATACCAAAAACTTCAGATGTACAAATTTCTTACATAAAATTGCATAAAACAATGTATATAGTCAGACCTCTGCATCGGTGGATTCCCAATAATGGATTGGAAATACTGGATCCATGGTTGGTTAAATCCATGGTGCACAACCCAGGGATCTGGAGGGCCAACTGTATATTTATTGAAAAAAATCTGCATATAAGTAGATCCACGCTGTTCAAACCCATGTTATTCAAAGGTTGGCAAGCCAAGAGAAACAAAATTTTTCAACAAACAAGAAAATACCATTTAAAAGAGTACAAAAAATAAAATTCTTAGAAACAAATCTGATAAAGATACGCTAGACTTCTACACTGAAAACTATAAATATTACTTAAAGACACTGAGCCACAGAGTTAGATATTTGCAATACATATCTGACAAAGTATTCACATGAAGAATACGTAAGTAGTTATACAAAACACTAGGAACAAGACAGACATCCAGTTTTTGAAAGCGCCCTTAAACATGCACTTCATAAAAACCACAGTGTGAGAGCAAATAGGTAGGTAGAAAGGTTCTCAACAGTGTCAGACATCAGGAAAAACAAATTACAGCCAGATAAAACATTCCTACTATAATGGCTAAATTGGAAAATAAGTCTTGACAATTCTAAGCATCTATTAGTAATTTGGACCAACTGAAACTCATACACTACAGGCGGGAGTGTATATTGGTGCACTACTTCTTAAACCATTTAGCATTACCTCCTAAAGTTGGACATAGGCACACCCTGTTACACAATGACCCTATTCCTGTGGAAAAATGAAACAGAAATGCACATGTATACTAACCAAAACACATGTTCAAGAATATTCTTTGCTATTTATAATAGGTGAAACTGGAAAATAAATTGGATGAATTGTGGTAAATTCATACAATAGAATAGTATAAAGCAATAAAAAGAACAAATTACTAACACATGCAGCAACATGAATTAGCCTCATAGAAAAATGTTGTTATAGAAACCAGACCAAAAATAATAAATATTACATGATTTAATGTATATTATATACTAATTTCATGAAAAGTCCAAACTACACTATGTTGGCAGAATTCAGAATGGCGATCCCATTTGGTGGGGAACTGACTATGTGGCAGTACAGGGTGGCTTTTGGGATGCTGGAAATATTCTATCACTTGATATACATGATGGTTACATTTGTAAAAATTTGTTGAGCTGAAAATTTAAGACTTGCGAACTTTTCTGTACATATACTACAAGTCAACAAAAAATTACCAAAATAAAACAAAAAAATTTAAATATGAATCTATTCTGTCATACCCCCTGACTGTTTGACACCTGAGTGTAGAAACAGGAAATGGTGGAGAATGCCATAAAACTCCCTGAAGGATAGAGGCAGCAATCTAAATAGATGCAAACTAATTTATGCAAGAGTGGCAAAAGGCCCCCCACAATGACTGCCTTCTCTTCTCCCCAAACAGTAACTTTTTGGGGAAAACAAAAGACATTTTAAATTAATCCACAAAATTTACTTTCTGGGTTTGGAATGTCTGGTTAATGTAAGCCTAGCCAGAGTACACAGGACATTTGCCAAGTTTTTGCCAAAGAATGCCTATGAGATCATTCTTCAAAAGGCCTCCCCTCCGTACTCCTGACATGATATAAACTACTTTGGTATTTATGTATGCTGGACACTGCTGTAGTGTACTTTATAGTCTTTAAATAAAACCAGCTGTCATTCTAGCTAAGCTTAAAAAGAAAAAAAGAAACACGGTTTCTCTATTGTACTCTTGTGTGCGTAAGAATCACCTAATTCTTAGGGGCCCTCCCCTGGAAATTTTCCCCCACTAAGTCCACAGTGGGTTCTAGGACATGCACCTCAAGAAGCACTCCAGGAGATCCTGGACCAGGTGGTCTGGGTTGCACGTTTATGGTGCACTGCTCTGTACCATAGTATGCCGTGATCATTTTCAGTCCATCTGCTTACTTACAAAAAACGTAATGTCCTTTTCCTACATTATCTTAATTAGCTTGGATGATAGAACTACTGCAATATACAATAAAGGTAAATAGGAAACAAATAAAGAAAAAATCTGAGAAAGACTGAAGAGATTAGAGAGGAGGAAATGATCCGGATAGAGACTAAATGAAAATAAGAACATTCAGGTTATTTTAAGTGAGAGAGCAAGACTTCCTTAGCACTCAGGCAGAGAACATGGTAGAAAGTAGAAGATACAATATTCAACAAAATTAATTTTTACTATTGCAAAAAATACTTTCTTCAATAAGCAACTAAAAACCTCCCACCAAAACTGTAAACCAGATTAGGATATGGCTCATATTATGAGTTTTGGAAATGGCCTTGATTTTTTTTGCTTTTACACCAGTATAAAATGGAGACACCATCCAGGATTATAAAATAGTGACACTACCCAGCATCTACTCTGGACCTCAAGGCATCATGCAACTAAGGAACTAAGATTAGTGAACTGTTTTGAGTGCCTCAAGATACAGTATATAGTTATTCATGTTATTATACTTTGATTTATGCTAATTTATGTTTTTACTGTTGTACAGATACAGTTGTCCTGCCTTTTTCCCCATTGCGCTCCCCTGCCCCACCCCCACTCTCTCCACCACTGTCCATGCCCATGAGTCCTCTATTCATGTTCCTTGCCTTGCCCCTTCCCCTTCTTTCTGCCATTATCCCCCACCCCCACCCCTCTCTGGTCATTGTCAGTTTGTACTTTATTTCCATGTCTTTGGTTCTATTTTGCTCATTTGTTTGTTTTGTTGATTAGGTAAGATAATATGGTATTTGTCTTTCACCGCCTGGCTTACTTCACTTAGCATTATGCTCTCCATTTCCATCCATGCTGTCATGAAGGGTAGGAGTTCCTTCTTTCTCTCTGCTGCATAGAATTCCATTATATAAATGTACCTCAGTTTTTTGATCCACTCCTTTACTGATGGGCACTTAGGTTGCTTCCAGCAGTTGACTATTTTTAATAATGCTGCTATGAACATAGGAGTGCATAGGTTCTTTTGAATTGGTGATTCAGGATTCTCAGGGTATAATCCCAGCAGTGGAATTACTGGGTCAAAAGGCAGTTCCATTCTTAGTTTTCCGAGGAAATTCCATGCTGTTTTCCACAGTGGATGCGCCAGTCTGCATTCCCACCAACAGTGTATTAGCGTTCACTTTTGTCTACACCCTCGCCAGCACTTGCTGTTTGTTGATTTAATGATGGCCATTCTGACCAGTATGAAGTGGTATTTCATTGTGGTGTTAATTTGCATCTCTCAGATGGCTAGTGATGTTGAGCATTCTTTCATGTATGTCCTTGGAGAAGTGTCTGTTTAGGTCTTTTGCCCATTTTTTAATTGGATTGTTTGTGTTCCTGGTGTGGAGTTGTGTGAGTTCTTTATATATTTTGGAGATCAAACCCTTATCCGAGGTATCATTGACAATTATTTTCTCCTATACAATTGGTTCCCTTTTCATTTTGTTGATATTTTCTTTAGCTGTGCAGAAGCTTTTTAATTTGATGTAGTCCCATTTGTTTATTCTTTCCTTCATGATACACTAAGGGCATATATCAGTGAAAATATTGCTACATGGAGTATCTGAAATTTTTCCACCTATGTTCTCCTCTAGGACTTTATGGTATCATGACCTCTATTTAAGTCTTTGCCCATCTTGAGTTTATTTGGCGTATGGTATAAGTTGGTGGTCTAGTTTTATATTCTTACATGTACTTGTCCAGATTTCCCAACACCATTTGTTGAAGAGGCTATTTTTACTCTATTTTATGTTCCTGCCCCTTTTGTCAAATACTAATTGACCATACTGACATATGCTAATTTATTAAATTTATGAGTTAACATTTTAAAAAACATTTAATATCATGAGAATGAAAAAATAAGCAAATGCTGTAGGGAAAATATTGTATGGAGAAAGGTCATGTGAAAAAATACATATATAATTGGTAAAACTGTCTGTGAAAAACAATTACTTTTTCTCATTAGAATATTGGATACCATTTGAATTTGAAAATGCTAGAAATACTAAGACCATGGTTTAATAATAACATTTTTAAGGATATAACACCAAGGCCGATGAAATATATACTACCTACCAAGCACTTAAAATGCTAATTGAATGATACACTCTTAATTATTAGTAATTGTGCCAATGCGAATGCATAGTACCACTTTAATATAACAAGCAGATTATCATTGAATTATCATCATGGGTAAAAAGTGAAAATACAACGGCACTTCATAAATACATCTATTGTGTATTTTCCACACTGTACTTTAAGTTTCTGCTTTGCCTCCTATACTAGTTCGGTAGTTTTTTGAGTAATTGATATGATTCATGCCTATTTGCATCCACAGTGCCTATACAAGGCCTGGCACATTAGTAAGCCTTCAGTAAATAATGGTTGGGGAATTTCATGCTTGTAGGAACAAAAAACCACTAAGGACAATGCTATCTCCTACCACATATGAACAAAATTGTTTCAGAGGTTAATATCTACCAGACATGACCTCATAATTGCATAAAGATGTACACAGCTGTGTGGTCATGAGGATAGCAAGTTATCAGCTGGAGAAATGAGAGTCATTTCAAGGACAGCAGAAAAAATCACTCACGTTGAATTCTACCTTCTTGTATTTCTGGTAAATATTTTATTCACACTTGCCAACCTCTTCTTGGAAAACTCTCCCACACCTCCACACACCAATGTCATTCATGTTTTCCACAACTCTTTATGCATGTCTTTATTATATGTACACTAGAGCTGTACTACAGTATTGTTTGTAACTGTTTTCTTTGGCTGCACTGAGAGCTCCCTGAAGGCAAGCAGTGTGCAGTCCACATCAGGACCACTGCATACAGTGTAGAAGGCTGTGCACCGTCCCAGAGCTGCATGTCTGAGGAGATGCTGTAAACGTCATGGATAGCATAAGTTGGTATCTTTATAACACCAGTTTTCTGGTGTATGTAAAGTATCTTGCAGAGAGCCCTTTATTTTCCTATATTCAAAGTTTTTGGAACATGGAAGGTACTCAAACATTTATAAAAATGAATACACCAGTAACTGAATGAATAACTAACGCATAAGAAATGAATGCTCTGAATCCTGGTTTTTTTCTTTCATGTTGACATGAAGGAAAGAAATGGATTCAATATGACAGATAATATAGATTAAAATGTGATAAAATGAAAGAACTTTTATAAATATTGATGAATTTTATGGTCTGAGGACATGTAAAGCAAATTATCTCTGAAGTATTGTAAGCTCTATCATTACACCCTAACACTAAAGCAACTAACACAGGAAACCAGGTCCAGAAATTTGCTCTGTCTCTTATAGTGCTTATAAGCTTAATGTCACAAAGCATGATAAACACTCCTATTTAGGTTTAAACAAATGATATTTTTCACTTTCAGGCCTTCAAGGGCAATGTATCCACAAGACCTACAACCAGCGCAAGAGGCATTAACAAAAGAACAACTCAACAACATAGTCTGTATGTCTTGGCTCCCTTTCATTTAACCAGTATTTTCTGAGCATTTTCTTTATATAAAACACCATGCTGAGTACCACCATCATTTAGGCAGATTCATGTCTCCAAACTTCTTCCTTAGCAAGATGATAGCCTTTTGCTATTTTGATATTCCCTGTTGGGTTAGGGTAGAAGATACTAACCTAGGTGACATAAAATTTTTCAATCTAATCCAGGTGGCTAGAGGTATAATATAATTTAATCCAGTCTTTGGGTGAGCTCTGCTTTGAATGAAGTGACTTATCAAGATTTCCCAAGCTATGGTCTTTAGGGTTTACTTTAGTAACTTCTTTGCATTTAAAAGTAAAATATACATATATTGTGGATCTCAATAGGGAAAAATATAAATAGGTTAGAAGTTCTAAAAATGTGAATAGTATCAAACCACCAATTTAGTAAGTACTACAGAACCTAAGGAGGATAAATAGAAAGAAGGCCATGCTGAGGCAGTGAGAGCCAAAGCCAAAGTGTAAATTGTAGACTCAGTCATAGAGCTAAAAAAACAAATGTTATTTTCAAGGGAACAACAAAATGACTGGCAAATTGACTTCCCAGTAGAAATAATGAAAGTCAAAAGTCAGTGGAATCATAGTTTTAAAGTGCTTAAAGAAAATATTTTACTAAAATAACCATCAAAAAATAAAGCATATTCCCAGATAAGCAGAGCTAAAACAAATAAATAGTCAAAACTGTGGTCAACAGACCCACAGGCACAGACACACTAAAGGTAATTGTTCTGACAAAAAAAAGTCATTTATGAAAAACTTGGATGGAGAGGTATGAAAACCACAAGAAACAAGTGGATAAATTAAAAATGAATCTTGGCCATTTTGTGGGGGGTGAAAAATATACCAAAAATTAAAACACATCACAATAATAATCCAAATGTTGATAGGGAAAAGTAAATAGAATTAAGTTGATTAAAATTCCAGTGTTTGCCTAGGAAGTATCAATAAATTACACTAGACCATTGCTGGCTGGACTTCTGGTCAGGGCACATGCCTGGGTTGCGGGTGTGGTCCCTGCTTGGGGTGTAGATGAGGCAATTGATTGATGTTTTTCTTTCACATTGATTTTTTTCTCCTTCCCTTCCCCCCTCTGTAAAAATATATAAATAAAATCTTAAAAAATACTAGACAATAATAAGAAAAGTATGAACGTTATAATTTTGAGGGTACGACTGGGGTAAAAGTAAAAAAATAGTAAAATCATTGGGGTAAACACTAAAAGAATGTAAAGGAATGTTTATGTAAACAGCTAATCTAAGGTGAAAATGGAATAATAAAAAAATACTTGAGTAATTAAAAAGAAGGCAAGAAAGAGAGGGGAAGACAAAGAGGAACAAGACAAATAAGAAGAGAGTAAAATGGCAGATATAATCCCTAATCAGATATATCAATAATTATTGTTGTGGGTTGAATTGTGTCCCCAAACAGATATGTTTAAATCCTAAGCCCTGAACATAACCTTATTTGGTGGTATCATTTCAGATGTAATCAGGTTAAGATGAGGTCATACTGAATTAGGATGGATCCTAATTTCATGGCCTTATAAGAAAAGGGGGATTTGGATACAGACACACAGCGAGGACACCATGTAAAGATGGAAGCAGAGATTGGAGTGATGTGTCTGCAAGTCAAGGAATGCTAAGGAGTTCCACCACTCCAGAAGCTAGTGGGAGGAATGGAACAGGTTCTCCCTCGCAGCCTCCAGAAGGGACCAATCCTGCCAACACCTGGATTTCAGTCACCTAGCCTACAGATTGGGGAAGAGTTCATTTTTATTATATTTAGACCACTGGCTTGTGGTATTTTGTTATGGCAGCCTCTAGCAATATACCACTTACAAAAGACATACTTTAAATACTGAAATGCAGAGTTTAAAAATGAAAGACTGGAGAAAGGTGCACCAAGCAAACACAAAAGAAAATAAAGCAGATGCATCTAAACTAATATCAGACAAGCTAGACTTTATAAAGCAAGGAGCATTGCTAAAAATAAAAGAGACATCGATAAGATTTTAAAAACTCAATCCACCAAAAAGATACAGCAATTTTTAATTCACGGTCAACTAATTTATATAGCCTTTCAGTATATAAAGCAAAATTCAGGAGAACTAAAATGAGAAAAACACCTTAATCATAGTGCGTGGTTTTAACACAACTAACAGTAACTACAGAATAAGCAGGTTAGTAAAACAATACATTTCCAGATTATATTCACCACACAATCAGCAAACCTGACTTGGTGACAAACGACACTGCATCCAACCATGACAGAATTCACATTCTTTTCACGTGACCACGGAACATTTGGGGTTTGCTGGACTGTAACATGTTATGCTAGGCCACAAAGCAAGCCTGAACAAATCTCAAAGAATTGAAATCATTAAGTGTTCTCCCACTACAATGGAATTGAGCAAGAAATCAAAAGCAAAAAGACAATTAGGAAATCTTCATACAGGAAAACTAAGCAACACACTCATAAACCATGTGTCAAACAATACAATGCAGTGGAAATTATGTTGAACTGAATAATAACACATTAGAATTTGTTGGATGCACATGAGGCTACATTTAGAGGAAAAAATTATGGCCTTGATTGCCTAAATTGGAAAGAGAATAAAGGGTAAAAAAAGGAAAGGAAAAAGTGAAGTCATTAAATTAGATGACATAATAAAAAAAAAGGAAATAAATATACTAAAAATTAACATAGACAAAAATTAAATCTGTGGAAAGAATGATATAGTTTTAGAAGATTTCTACAGAGATCCATCAGAGAGAAGAGGTACAAAAATAAGAAATGGAAAAGGGAATATCATTACAGATCCAAAAAATAATTTAAAAAATTAGAGGATATCATGAACAACTTTATGCCAATAAATCTCAAAATTTGTAAGAAATTAACAAATTCCTTGAAAGACACAGCTTACTAAAATGATACATAAATGAATATATCTACATCTATTAAGAAAATTGAATTTGTAATCAAAACCGATCCAGAAACTCAAAGGATTCTATGGAAAAACTATAAGAATTAATAACTGAAGTATAGCAAGTCAACATAAAAAGTACCCTTCTATGTGCCAGACACACAAATATTTTTAAAGAGAGGATTCATATACAAATCAGATAACTATGAATATATATAATAAAGGATATGCGATAATTATACACTAAAAAAACCAAAATGTTATGGAGAGAAAATAAGACATTAATATATGAACAGATAAACTATGTTCATAGTTTGGAAGACGCATTATTATAAAGATGCCAGTTCTCCCCAGATTGATTTATAGATTTAGTACAATTCCAATAAAAATTTCAGCAAGTACTTTTTTGTGAAAGCTACAAGGGTAATTTTAGAAATTATATGGAAATGCAAAGAACCTAAAACAGCCATGGCAATCTTTAAAGAGAAGCAGAGATTTGAACTGACACCACCATATATCAAAATCTATTAGAAAGCGAAACTAGTTAAAATGGTCTAACACTGATACAAAGACTAACAGAGAGGCCAGTGGAAAAGCACAGAGTCTAGAATGGACCCGTATACATATGGTCACCTCAAATACAAAGCAACACTAATGTGAAACGGGAAAAGAATGGCCTTTTCAGTAAATGGTGGGAGGTCGACTGAATATCCATATAAGGGAAAAATGAATCTTGAGCCATACCTCACAGCAAACACAAAAATCAAAAGTAGATGGTTGGTAGATCTAAGTAGGAAAGGAATAACAGGAGCTCGTTTAAATGAAAACACAGACTACCTTAGCTGACTTTGGGACAGGCAAAGAAACTCCAAGAGGTCCCAAAAAATGTTGACTATAGGAAAATTTGGCTAAGCTCAATTTTAACATCTGTTTATCACAAGACAGGGACAAGTAAGAAAGTTAAAAGTAAGCCACGGTGTGAGAAGAGATATTTGTGACATCTGTGTATCTGAAAGAGTGCTCACCTGTGCACTTATAACTCCTATGAATCAATAACAAAAGCTTATACTCCAAAAAAAATGGGTAAAATATTTAAACAGGCAATTAACCAAAGTGGATATCCAAATGGTCAATAAACATATAAAATACTCAACCGTAATAGTAATCAAGGAGATGCTAATAAAACCAGAATGAGTTATCACTACACACCTCCAGAATGGCTAGAATTAAAATAACAATAGTACCAAGAACTGATGAGAATGTGGAACAACTAGCCTTCTCCTATACTTTCTAAAAACAGTATATATTGATGAAGCCACTCTGAAAATTGGAAATATCTTCTGAAGCTGATTTTTGACACAAAAATTTCACTCCTAGGTATATACCCACAAGAAATGTTTATGTATGTACACCAAAAGATATGTACATGAAAGTTAATAGTAGAGCTATTTGTAACAGCCAAAAATGAAAACAGCCTGCTCCAGTAACAACAAAATGGGTTCAGAAATTGTGGTATATCCATGTAATGGGAGGCTGTACAGCAATACAAATGAACGAAAGATAGCTACGTACATATGGATAAATTTCACAAAAATATGCTAGACACAAACGACATACTATGCACATATTTTCATTTATTTAAAGTTCAAAATCAGATAGAATTAGCTCATAATATTTTAAGTCAAAGTAATGGTAAGGGAAGTGTCTGAGGTGCTGACAACGTTCTAGGTCAGGATCTGGTGGCTTTACGTTTTCTAGGAAAATGGAAAGGGCTGTGTAACACTCGTAAAGACTAATGATTCTCTCCACAGTTTAACGAAGAACACGCTTTAACAAGCATATTGCCCACTTCTTCATCTCCCCAGACAGAATGTGTTACAAAGACTCTAAAAAACAAATGTTGTTAAAGCATATGGCTATGCTAGTAATATCAAGAAAAAGTGAACACTTTATAAGTCATTCTATAATATTTTTGCCACTGTGACAAAATTTTTAAATGTATTCATTTAATTAAAAGCTGGCAGCCTCTTTGTTTACTGCCTGTTTGAGAATAGTTCCCCTCCCCTTTTGTGGGTATAGAATTTCCTATTACTATTTTCTTGTTATGCTTTGAATCCTCTAAGCCAAGAGTTGTTTTGAGCATTAAACGGCTAACCCAGAAGCAAAGAAGACCAGTCACAAGGGATTAGCTCCTTCAGGACTGAACTAGAATTATTACACATGTGAATTACTTAAAAATTGGATAATTTTATGTGGCAAAAGGGAGAAGAGAGATATAAATAGAAGAAAGTAAAAGATGTCACTAATTATTAACTAGGCAATATGAAAATAAACACTTCCATAAATAGATTTTTATATTTTTTCCTTATACTAAATTTTCTTCCACTTCTGTTTCTTCCATTCTGTCTACATTGGTGGGTTATTTATTGCCATTTCAGTTATATATTTCAAGAGAATGAGGTGACTGATTATACTTTTGCATAGTTGCTTGGTTTAAAATGCTGTGAAAGGCATTTATTTTTAAATCTGGAAGCTGTTACTATGGCATCAAAAATGACAACAGAAATGGTTAGCAAAGAAATACTCTCAACAACACCTTTAATTCTAGTGATTATAAATGTTTAAAACCTCTTGCCCTTGATACAAGCAATTACTATCTTTAAATGAAAGCAGGTATTTCTAAGAAACCCCGAAAGCCACTACCTAAGCTTTAATGTTCTGGTTCTTCACTACTCTCCTCAGAAATGCTTCCCATATTGCACAGGTCACTGCATGAAAGGAGGTTACTGTTTGTGGCTTCAGTTCTGAGCTGCTAGCCCTGATATGTTTCCTCCTGATATATTTCTTCTTGATCTAGATCTTCCTGGCTCTGCATTTTATTACCAATTCCTCCATTTCTTCCACTTCCAGCATTACCTCATCCTTCAGATTTGGTGCTAGGCACTGCCTCCCTGAGCCACAACTATGACTCAGGAACCTGCCTCTGGCAACCCTGACTAAATACTCTATTTCATTCCTGCGAGTTAGGAAAATGGACCAGCAAGCTTGACTTTACCATAAAGAACTGCCCCTGAGCAGCCAATGCATTTCAGGGTTGGGGGGGGTCAGTCCACTCAATTTCACAAATATTTCTTGAGTGTCCACCACACGCCCAGCACTCTGCCAGGCACTAGAAAGAATATGCTGAGTAAAAAAGATAGATTTCTGTCCTTTCAAGAGCTTTGATGTAAAAGACAGAGTTTAAACAATTAACTACATACCATCATTTGCTGTGTATAACGCACACCCATGTTTCTGTGCACATTACACACAAGATTATTATGCTTATTATTTTACCCACTGTATGTAATCATTATACCCATGTATAATGTGTATCCTTCTTTCTCCCTCAAAATTTTGGGCAAAAAGGTGCACATATACATGGCAAAACATGGTAGATACATGATTACAGACTGTAATAAGTGCTGAGAAGAGCAACTACTTAGTAGTTCAAGGGCATGTGACAGTTGGTCTTACTCAGTCTGCAGGGCTGGAAAGGCTTGCAAGAAAGAATGATAAATAATACCAAACCCCCCCCCCCAAATAATCCAATTTAAAAAATGGACAAAGGACGTAAATAGACATTTCTAAAAAAAAAAACAAACCACATACAGATGGCCAACAGACATATGAAAAGATGTTCAACATCACTAATCATCAGGGAAATGCAAATCAAAATCACAAGGAGATACAACCTCACCCCTTCAGAATGGCTGTCATCAAAAAGTCAATAAACAAGGGCTAGAGAGGATGTGGAAAAAAAGGGAACCCTCATACACTGTTTTAGGGATTGTAAATTGGTGCAGCCACTAAGGGAAACAGTATGGAGATGCAGTATGAGTGTGGAGATTCCTCAAAAAATTAAAAACAGAGCTGCCATAGCCCAGCAATACCATTCTGGGTATTTATCCAAAGGGAAAAAAACATGTTCATTGCAGATTTTACATAGCCAAGATATACAGGTAACCTAGGTGTTAATCAATACATGATTGGATAAAGAAGATGTGATCCACACATACAATGGAGTATTATTCAGCCATAAAAAAGAATGAAATCTTGCTTGCTCCAGCAGAGATCAACCTAAAGGTCATTATGCTAAGTGAAGTAAGTCAGACAGAGGAAGACAAGTATCTTATGATTCCACCTATATGTGGAATATAAAAAAACAAGTGAATAAATAAAACAAAACAGAAACAGATCCATAGATCACAGGCTAAGATAATAGTTGCCAAAGGGGATGGGGTTGAGGGGAGGGTAAAAAATAAAAATAAAAAAACAAGCCCTGGCTGGTGTGGCTTAGTGGATTGAGTGCCTGCCTGTGAACCAAAGGGTCACCGGTTCAATTCCCAGTCAGGGCACATGCCTGGGTTGTGGGCCAGGTCCCCAGTAGGGGGCGCATGAGAAACAACCACACATTGATGTTTCTCTCCCTCTCTTTCTCCTTCCCTTCCCCTCTGTCTACAAACAAATTGTTTTAAAAATAGCAAGATGTTTAAAAAATAAAAAAGCGAGAACATTCATTACATCAAATGTAATTATGATGATTACAAGTGATTATTATGATTCCATGTGATGATTTGTGAGAAAGATTTTAGCACCTAGCAGATTTTTATTCCTTGTATTGAAAACCCAGAATGTCACTTAGCGCCCAGGGAAAAAAGAGTGACTGAGAATAGTAGTAACAAATGAAAGTTTATTTTAGAAATTCTGTCAAATAGTAGCAACATCCATGACTATAATATACCCCACGTGTGGAACAATTCAGAGAAGACAATTTCTTGCTTAAGCTATAGCAAGAGATTTCCTCCTTGAATCCCTCCTAATGCAAAGAAGCTGCTGGGGGATTTTCTGGTTTTTTAACCAAATGGTTAGAAATGAGGTCTCAACATTAGAAAGTCTTTGGTTAATTGAACAAAGACATTGTATATGGGGAAGCCCACTGCTTCTCTCTCCTCAGAGGTCTGGGATCTGCCTCAAAGACCGTACAATTGGGGAGAGAGAGAGGAAGCGAGCTGGCCCCTACACATACTGTGTAGTTATCAGGGCACAGGTCAGCAGTTTCCCTGTGGCAGGTAGGCCAGGTCCCCTGTTAGGACAGTTTCTAACTGTAAAGCTGATGTCAGGGAGAGGTTAGCATGGGCAGCATGAGGAAGGGATGTAAAGGAGAAGGCAAAGTTTGTCACAAAGAGTAACTAAATCCTTAGCCTATGGGGCACTACGGAGTGGCATTTTGCTTTTTATTACTCCAAATTTATAACAAGATATAAGTATCAGCAGGTGGCCAGGTTTACTGGTCTATGCAATATAAAGAGATTATTTGCAATATGGTTGCTTGCCATTTTGATCTCAGTCCATTGAAACTGTGGACCCTAAGATGGTGGCCCAGTGGGGGGTCTCTGTGGAAACTGACCATCGTCAGGGTGGGAGCAAAGCCATGAGAAATGGCCATGGGTGTTGAGTGACAGGCTACCTGGCAGGCATCCTCTTGGACACAGGTGTGCTTGTGATTGGGTGGGTAAGGTGACTGCGGCTTTGCAATGAGGGCTTTAGGCCCTCAGTGACCACAGACTGATAGGGCTGCAATGATCCAAACATAGAAATATTAGTATTAGTGGCTTTGCCTTTACCTAATGGTGTGTGTAAGTGGGGCGTCTGCCTGGAATGTCTGAAGTGAATCACCATAGCCAGTTGCTTGGCTCTTGCCGCAGGTGGACAAGCCAAAGGTCCTCTCGTCCAACAACACCGGTATACCCTGTCCAGTAACTGCTACCTCCAGACTGTATCCTGTTGTACTCTATGCCTGTCTGGGAACATGCTTTCTGCCTCCACAAAATGAAGCACCAGAACACATAAAGGTTCTAAGTAAAGGCAAACCATATAATTTAGGTACACTCTTAAACATTTTGGAGCCTCAGCTTCCTCACCTCTACAAAGGGGGCCATAATCACAGGGATGTTAGTGTACTAAATCAAATAATGACTTTCTCAAGTCCAGCACTGATTGCTACTATTATCCAAGGCTCTGAAATCCATCAAAGCAGAGTCCATGTTTAAAAAATGAATGAATGAATCAAAAGGAAGGAAGGAAAGAAGGAAGGAAGGACAAAAGGAAGGAAGGAAGGACAAAAGGAAGGAAGGAATGAATCAAAAGGAAGGAAGGACAAAAGAGGGAGAAAGAGAGAGAGAGAAAGACAGAGAGGAAGGAAGGAAGGAAGGAAGAAAGGAAGGAAGGAAGGAAGGAAGACAGACAAGAAGACTAATAAACAGGCAGGAGCCACATCAGGCTCCTGCATAGCGGAATAAGGATTTGGATCCATGGAATGAAGGTACTTTGTTTTAGAAAATTATTAAATAATTTACCCAAGATAAGGGGGTGAGGGAAAACTCTAAAATTTTGACAGGGGAAACTAAACTCAAATATATTCCAGTGTAAGGATTGTTTCATGTCACAGGGGAAAGATAATCACTCTTATCTCGAGTTCTGCCAAGAGTCTTTCTGAGCCTCCAGAAAAGAAACTGAAAAAGGACCCAGAGCTGTGATCAGGACATTATGTGGTATAAAATTCTGTAAGAAAAAACATAGGTGACAAGGGGAAAGTTGCAACATTGGACATAAATTGGTATGAAAAAGAAGAAAGGGAGCAAAATGCCATACACTAGAGATGTAGGCAGCAATAGTATCATAAGAGATGTAATTGAAAAATAAAATTTAAAAAAATAAAAATAAGTTAAAAACATATAGGCAAGGTTAATTTAAGATGAACATCAAAAGAGGACCATTAGGTAATATCCATTAGCATCTGACAGTTTATATATTCTCAAGTCTATGTAACTCTTACTATGCAAGTGCTAGGTAGTGTTAAATATAAGTAAAACACATGAAAGTAAACATTCAAAGTTAGAGCGATTCCATTCACAATGTCACATGCAGAAAGGAATATCCACACGTATGACAGTGGAGGGATACAGCAGTTCTTTCTTTCACTCCTATCTCTGCTGTATATTTAAATTGGGCTGCTCCTCTGATTGGCAAATACCATCCAGAGAGTATCTGGCATTAAGCCCCCATAGACTACACACAATTACTTCAAATTAGCTTGGGCACTCAATAAATACCTGCCACGGTGGAGATAGGACGGTCAGGAGGAGAGGACCCTGAACTTGAATCAAACTTCACTGAAGGCCTGAGTCACTGAACCTCTCAGATAGTGAGTGAGTCACAAGCAACAGAGTGCACTGGAATTACCTAGAGGGCTTATTAAAACACAGACTGCTGGGTCCCACGCCTGCAGTTTCTATCCAGTAGGTCTTGGTTGGGGACTGAAACGGGCACGTCTAACCAGTTTATGGGTGAGGTTGATGTTGTTGATCGGGAACCACATTTTGAAACCTTATCTCTGAGGTCACATGCCCTGATCTGTAAGATGAAGCTATTACTGTCTCTAAGGCCCATCTCCCAACTTGTTGAATGAAACCAGAAGGCCCTTGAAGGATATCAGCTGTTTCATATTTTTCTTATATTGCACTGCCAAAGATGGTATCTTTTAATAATCAAATGTCTATGTTTCATGAATAAAAAGAATAAAAAGATATGTGAGTAGGAGAGAGTAATGATTAAATATCTAAGCACTCTCCCTGTCATTCACATAAGGGGCATGGAATAGCAGGAATTCAAGAACTGAAAAAGAGAGAGGCCTACGTAGTTATGTCGCCAGTACTGTGAGCATGGTCTTACCAGGTGTTATTAAAGCACTAAAAAGGTTCTGCACTGGTTGGCAGATAAACTGCTATCCAAACCACCCCGTGTACTGCAGACCCACAAAAGCAACTTAAAGAGAGAGACTTGGTGCAGCAAGGGACTGCCACCACCCTGCCTCAGCACCTGCGCCAGTGCCCATTCTGATTGGGTGTGACCATGACACACTCATAGTTAAATGCTTTGAATATCACCTTCAGAAAGGAGAGGGCATGGGATGGTTACTACCTCCCTGCAGATATCTTTCTAAGTCACTCTGTGCAAATCCTGGATGTACTACCGTAGATGGGTCTTCCTCTGCTTCTTTATTCCATGTGAATTCATGGGAAATGTTCCAAGAAGCAGAAAGTAGAATGGAAAAAGGAGAAATGTTAAAGGGGAAAAGGGACTTAGGATTCTCTGTTGGTGCAGAATAATTTCACTTGGGTGTTGCTAGAGCCTGCTCAGAAAAGGCAGTCTAGAGAGGCTTGCCAAGGCTGCTGAAGGGAGAAAGGACACAGCAGTCGCGGAGTATGGCTGGACTATGTCTGCCTCTCTGCTCCAACATTTTCCAAAGCTATGTCAACTTTCCTCTGCAGATGCTAGAAACATTCCAAGTTGCCATCGGGTGTGACACAATTCCACTGCCAGCAGCTCTGCCACCTTGAGTCACTTAGGTTACAGCCTTGATATTCAGAGTGGCCTTTGATGTTGCCAGGCACTGGAGAGAAAGAAGGAATTCCTCCTTTGAAGCTAGGTCAGTGTGGTCTCTACTTGTGCTCAGAGAAAGGGTGTTTTCTCCATTATTTCAGCTGAAATTTCTTACCTAAAACACTGAGATTCACTAACTAACAACGAAAATCTGGAAATAACAGTGAATGATCACACTGGATTTTTTTAAATGCTTATTGCCGAATAAACTACTTCAAACTGTGACTTTTTCTGCCTGTTCTGAGCAATGATCAGGTGAAGAAAACATGCTGAGAGAGTCAAGAAAAACCACCCTCTCGGGAAGGTTTTCTGGAAAAATGATCTTTAATAGATGGAATTGAAATGGATAATATATGAATGATCCCATCTGAACTTATAAAAAGCTCACCCATATTAAAAAGCCTGGTGTTTCTTGTTAAGTTCCTTCATTGGTTTCCACAGAAAATGGGGATTTCCTTGTGTCCACCTTAACTGCAAAACATGGGCACAATGAATGAAGCACTTAGTAAATCATAGTGACATTTAAGAGGCATATTTTCAATTCAGTGTTAAGAGTCAAAATGGCTATTTTCCTCCTCGTCTTCCCTAGAGACCATGGTAGGATCACTTGTGGATTCTCTGTGTTTGAGCTACATTTACTTCCAAAGGTCAATCAATTAATTAGTTCAGTGCAAAAGGTACATGTGAGTATTGTATTATGAAGAAGTGATCTTACATAAATATGGAAACTAACTGAAAAAAATACAAGTAAAATGTTTAAAAATGGGGGGAAGCCACAGTGCGCAGTAACAGGCTGTATCAGTGAAGCTGTGGAGTGGGCTGATCTGCACACAGGGTCACTATGGAGCCGTGCTCTTGGGGTGCTGCGCGAGATCTACAGTATCATTTCATTAACGGAATCTTATTCTGACTTTTTCAAACCTTCACGAGAGTTCAGTGGAAATGAAAAAAATACATTGCAAAAATGAAAATAGTGCATAAATGCTGGAGGGTAAAATAATCAGTGGCTGAATTCAGCATTGCAGAAATCTGACAAAACTAGCGTGGAAGGGACAGAGGCAGGAAACAAAGTGGGCAGAAATGGGTTGATACAGAATAAAGCACACGCGTGGGACATCTGTGTATTTTTAGCCAGTGACTTTGGACATCCTTGGCTCTTAAAATGACAGTTTTCGCAGGGTCTTCTGAGAAGAGTGAAGGGAGAAAGAGCATATACTAATGGTTTGGGGACAGAGAAGGCTCGCAGTATGACAGAGCATCTTTTCCAGCTAATCAAATAAATGAAGCACTTTTTTTTAGAGGCAATTTAACACAGCAAGTGGAAATCGGGGGAAGGAGGAGGGCATAAGGGCAAATGTGTGGCTGTTCTTTCATTTTTATCTGGAAAAAAGTTTAGATTTCCACTAAGAACATATTCATAAATGGAACTGAGCCTTAAACAGCTTCATTTACTGGAAGCGCAAATATTTGTCTTTTATAAATAAACCTCCAAGTATTTAAAAATTGATTAATTACAAAGAATTATGTCAGTTTTCCTGAAAGATGTATATGAGCACTTACAGATTTTTATGAGCATGATTTCATATTGAAAGCTCTTGAGCTGAAAAACATCCAAATAGTGTCATTTAAATTGATGGGCAGCAGTACACAGTACTTAACAAGTGCAACAAATTAGATATTAGGCAAAAGAGATATCACTGCTGACTTTTCCACTTTATAGCTGAGTGAGCAAGTTATTTAATTCATTGAACTTGAATGAGGATAGTAACAAATCTATTTAATACCCATCATTCTTTCATTTATTAACTAGACTATCTGATATATGAGGGCAAGAACTAAGTCTGTTTGGTCCAGCATTACAAACTTAGTTCTTAGTATGTAACAGACACTCTTTCTACATATTTTTGGTAAGTGAAGTTAAGAAAATAGTTATAAAGCACCTAACATATCAGCCACCATGCTAAGCATTTCGAATTTACAGAGAACAAGACAGAAAGGGGATCTATCCCCAGGAGAACAAAATAAAGTTATGTAGGTGGAGTGTCCATCATGACGGCTAACACATAATTAACTTCAAATGGGTGTTTTTAGTTGTCCAGTACCACTTCTCCACATCTAAGAGGCTTATGAGAGTCCAGAGCCCTCTCCACGGTTTCAGCAAATTCCTGAAAGCTGACTACTTCTTCATGGCCCCCTTCCTCCCTGCAGAATGTCTCCCTTACATCTCATGTTGACTATTATACAAAGTTCATTAGCTTCTCTGGGTTGAAGACAATACTCTTGCAACAAATATTTGGTAAGTTTAGTGACTTAGTTGCAGGTTTTCAGGGAAGGGTGACCCAGCCCACATTACTCACCATTTCAGTGCACTAACCCCCTATCTTTCCTCCTCCTTTTCCATTGCTGGTACCCAAGCAAGTTCATCTTCTTTCTCAAAGAGGAAAGTTCTGCTCACAAGCAAGTCCTGTATGATCTCATCTTCTGACCCAAGTAGGCTATCCTATTTTATTATTTTGCCAACAGTGGCTGGTCTCTTCTTGAGGAGGATTCTCAAGCCATATAATAAATATAATAAAATAATAACACTTTATCCATATAGTTACATTACCTACTATTTTTGTAATTATTATAATAATTATCATTAGCAGCATAACCTTTCATTTCTACTTCTGAATAGAACCACATGACATCATCTTAGATGGGCTATTAATAGTAAGCCTCAGAGCCTATGCAAGAGGGAGTTTTCATTATACACTGCTAAAATATAAGTGCTTCCTTTCCTATGTCTGTACATGATGTTTCCAAACCACCATCAACATGACTTGGGATTTTTATTTGCAGGACAGAAGTTATAATGACTCACACTATGCCAACCCCCTTCGCTTTCTATTTGCTGTGTAACAAATCACCACGTTTTTTAGCAGCTTAAATCAACACTCCTTTGTTAATTCAGTCTTATAGGTCAGAGTTTGGGAGGGCTCACCTAGTTTTCTTTTTCAGGTTCTCAAAAAGCTGCAGTCAAGACACCAGCCAGGCTGAGGCTCTCATCTGAACTTTGAGGTCCTCTTCTAAACTCGTAGGTCGTTACCATACTGCATTTCCCTGTAGGTGTGTAACTGAGGTCCCACTTTTCTTGCCAGCTGTCAGCCAAGGCTTCAACTCCTAGAGGCTCCCATAGTTTCTTATAAGGAGGCCCCCATGGGCAGTTCACAACATGGCTTTTTACTTTCTTCCAGGCCAGCAGGGGCACATTTCTCTAATACTGCACCTTCTTTGAAATTAGGTCCTCTAATGAGGTCAAGTGTACCCAGGGTAATCTCCCTTTCAATATCCCATCACATTCAGAGGTTCTGTCCATACTTGGAGGGCGGGGCACAGATTACAAAGGGCACGTACCCAGGGATGGAAATCCTGGGGTCATGTTAAAATCCTGCTTATCACACCAGCTGCCCTGAAACTATACCCCCCAGGGCAGCATGAACCCCTCCCCCAGAGGCCACAGGGCGAGGTAAAGCAAGTGGCTGAGACTCCCAAATAGAAGAGCTCGCTTCCATCTACTTCACACTTTGAACTTCTTGACAGATACTTTCTTTTTAAATGTATTTGGGTGACATTGGTTAAAAAAGCATATAGGTTTCAAGTATACAATTCTAGAACACATTATCTGTATATTGCATCGTGCATTTCCCACCCAAAGTCAAGTCTTCTGTCACCATATGTTTGATCCCTTTTACCCTTTACTATCTCCCCATCATCCCCCTTCCCCTCTGGTAACCACCGCGCTGTCGTCTGTGTATTTGTACCCTGTGCTCACTGCCGCGTTATTCACAGTGGCCAAGACATGGAAACAACCGAAGTGCCCTTCGATAGGTGATTAGATAAAGATGTGGGGCACAGGTACCACGGAATACAGCCATCTGAAAAGACGAAACACTGCCATTTGCAACAACATGGATGGATCTTGAGGGTCCATGCTAAGTGAGATAAGTCAAGAACCGTATGATTTCACTCATATGTGAGATATAAAACTGAAAACAAAGTGAACAAATAAGATTAACAAGCAAAAACTCATAGACGCAGATAATTTCTTTTTTAATAAGTAGTTATGTAGGTAAATAAAAAGGTTTAATAAGCTTCTTGAGCAGAAAATCACTTAGAGATCACCCTGGCATCAAAACCTCTTCTCTCCCTAACATTCCATGACTTTATAACAAATTCAAATCAACCAGAGAACCTACAGTCTAGAATTTCTGATAAACTGAATAGAGCATTTAATTTTTTTCACAGATACCGAATCTCAGTTTTAAAGAACGATGGCAGGTTTTTCATAAAAGTAATAAAGCATTATTATAATTATAGTTATAGTTCCAAATATTGGTTGTTACTGGATTAATTAACATAGGCTGTTTCACTTAGTGCATAGCTGTCATATGATAAATGTGCTACTTTTCCCCTCTATTATGTTAAGACAGGGATACCACTAGCAAATTCACCTGGCAGGACCATCAGTATCCCATCGCCATTCTGCCCTAGGAATAAAACAAATCTCTATCACACAATCCCACACTGCATCATTCTAGTCTGTAATATTTAATTCATGTTTTAGTCAGGTTCTAGAGAGCAGGAAGTAGCAGTTATCCCAGATGACTAAAAACAAATACATGGCAGAGATTGAGAAATAAGGCTCATAGAAACACATGATTTTGCCAGCTCAGTAAAGTTTTTAAGGGTACAATGGCTTAAAGCATATCAGCATATTTCTTCCACAGTAGGGTCCTTTCAGTTCTTTTTTTTTTCTCTGCTTAACTTATTATAGTCATATTCTGTGTAGGAAGCAACAGATATAACTCGTAAAACCACTCAGAAGTTTCCCTCTTCCTTAAACTCTCATTCACACATCCTGGGGAGCCTGATATCTAAGTTGGGATTGAAAGATATGCCAACAATTCTTAAATCTAGCTGAAGAACAAGAACCACCAACAAAAACATGTTAATAATACACTTATTAAATCAGAGTATCCAGGGATGGAAGCCAGAAATCTGTATTTTTCACAAACACCATGGACTAGAGCTGGGAGGTCAAACTCATTTTCACCAGGGGCCATATCAGCCTCGTGGTTGCTTTCAAAGGGCCGAATGTAGAGCTCCTTGTCCCTAGTTGAGGAGTAGTTACATTTATACAGTCCTAAAATTACATTCAGCCCTTTGAAGGCAGCCACAAGGCTGATGTGGCCCCCGGTGAAAATGAGTCTGACACCCCTGGACTACAGATTATGCTGTATATTAAGGATTGAGAGCTACTTGATTAGACTCTCAAACTGGAACCTATAGAACAATTGGGTTGATATCATATTCAAATATACTCAATATCATATTTAAATATATTTTTCTGTATCTTCTATCACCAATTTATAAATTATAACCTTTATACTTTTATAATAGGCAGCTATTTAAAAATACCCTTGGGGATCACAGTAGGATTCACTATAGATTTTTTTGGTAAGATTTTATTTATTTATTTTTAGAGAGAGGGGAAGGGAGGGAGAAAGAGAGGGAGAGAAACATCAATGAATGGTTCCTCTCACTTGGCCCCCACTGGGGACCTGGCCCACAACCCAGGTATGTGCCCTGACTGGTAATCGAACCAGCGACCCTGGATTCACAACCCACACTCAATCCACTGGGCTACACCAGCCAGGGCAGATTTTTTTATGTAAATGATCTCCCGCTGGATAAACAGTTCTTTCCCAGAAGCAAAATTTATAGCCTTATATAAGGTATATCCTGGGAATAGAAGCTTTCTTCTGTTTTAAGAAATGTTTCTCCCACTTTTTTTTTTTTAATTTATAGCTGGTGCACCTTCCACATTCCAAAACAAATGATAGCAGTTCACTTCTGGAATGGCTGGGTATTTCCTCTCTAACAAACTCTTCATAGATAACAACTATAAGGTATGGGCAAGAACATTTTGCAATGACAAAGCAACCAACAGAAAGCAAGGCAGGGAAGGGTAGGGGGCTGGAGAAGGGGAGCGAGAGAGAGAATGAATGAATGAATGAATGAATGAATATGAATCACCTGGACAAATACCCAGGGCACTACTGTAAGCTCACCACTATTTTTGTGAATTAGTCAAAAGTAAAATACTAGGTAACTTTTCCAACACTATTCATCACTTAGGCAAGATAGGAATCAAATGCAGACCATCTGACCCAAGAACCAGCCCTTTGAACCCACTGTACCATTTCATCAAAGTATAAAAACACTATGGTGTTTTACGGGTTGGTAATGAAGCAGGTCCTCAGTATGATGACCTTAGCATGTCTTTTTGCAAATCTTATCCACTGGCCCTCTCATTTAAAACATCAGGTAAATGATAAAAAATATAGTAGCTAGTTGAAACATCAGAGTTCATTCAGAAAAATAAAAGCTGTTAATAATAGTTAGTGCTATCCAAAATCTTAAAAACCTGTTCTTCATCTCTGGCTGTTAAAGGAATTTTAGAATAAGAAGCTGCCTAATTTTTCAAGATGAAGAAACATTATCAAGATAGAAAATACCAATTAGAATTTCTTTTTAAATTCCGAGTACCCTCTCTTTACAGGACTAATTAGTTAACTAAAATTCATAAGATATTTACAGGTTATAAGGTGATTTTCATTTAAACATTTTACATTATCCTCATAACAATTACGTGAGGCAGGCATCCCTGTTACTAGACCCATTTTATATCCCACAACACAGAATCCACGGAAGTAGTTGCATGATTGACAACTGTTAGAGTTTCAGTTACTCTTCAGCTTGTGATCTGAATCCCATACTTAGTCAACTACACTTTCTATCTCTTATATTTATCAAAAATATCGAAAATTCTTAAATGGAAAATAATTCCTACAAATAATGACATCACAAACTAGGTGCTACTCATCTGTCAATTTCTATGTTCAAATCTCCTAAGTAAAGGTAAGGCCTCAAGACTTGCTTTTGTCACTATGTGGAAGGGTGTCAGGTTTGGAGGTATATTTTGGGGTTGTCATGGATGAGTCTGATCTCATTCTAACTATAGTGCACAAGGTTGATTCGCAAGAAGAGGCATCTGTAGTTCTGGGGTGAACGTGCTATGGTGAATACAGTACTATCAAAATTTCCCATTAAAGTTAACTTAAATTCCTTACCGACGGCAACTAAGTGGTGCTGGTCAAAACACAAGGGGTTCAGTCTCTTCCTAGTTGATTAAAAGACTCAGACTCAAAAGTGCAATTTAACTGCTGTCCCACAGTATGTAATTAACAAAAGATGAAAAAGTAGTGTTTTTACAAGGTCTTAAAGAATGTTACTTATCTACATCCGACACTAAAGAAATAATTTTCTCACATCAAAGTATAAAAGCACAAATCCAGGGAATTACCAAGTAATTACTAACAGCCCATCTCGGCCTCATTTATCAGTGAAATATAAAATAGCTGAAAACATATTATAAGCTGCTCATAATACATAAAGACAACATTAGTCTCCACCATTGACTAGATATGTATCCATTCTGAGATGTTTTATTTTGCAGTAGAGATGATGATTCTACTCTGTCCAAACCCTTTCATCATGTTCCTATTTTTTTCTGGGGCAATGGAAATAATGTGTAAGTTACCTAGCCAAGGCCAGGAATTAAGCAGTGTTCATACAAGAGATTCTAAGTAACTTGTTCATCAAAGTAGATGATCTTATTTGCAGCTGATGTTAAGCAGTTCCAAATTTCATTTTAAATCAGAGGAATAAAGGAGGAGTGGGAAGAAGAGACAGACAGACAGAGAGCAGTCATTCTTCAATAGAAACAGCTAAGATATTTTTAAATCATATGTTTATACCAACTAAGACAGAGACAATCTAAAAGCACCTTCTCTACTGGAGAAAAACAACATCTACCTTAGAGTCTGCCTCCATATGAATTTATAACTGTTTCTGGAAGGGAGTGGTAAATTAAAAAGAAATACCTGCAATGTTCATATCTGGATAAATTATAAAAACAGTTCTCCTTTAAGGTCCTTGAACAAGAAAGCTAAAAACAATGGTCAATAGACATCACCGTAGAAAGAGGTCAGAGAGGGGGAGAAAAAGAGAGGAGAAGAAAGGGAGGGAGAACGACAGGGAAGGGGGTGAAAGGAAAAGCCAAGGACCTTTGTTATGCTTGTGACAAAGGAAACAGTATATAGAGTCAGCCCACTTATCACTCGATCAATTAGTTGTTTTTTTCCCCCTACATTAGTCAAATAAGCTGAGAATTTATTTTTTAAAAGATTTTATTTATTTTTAGAGAAAGGGAAAGGGAGGGAGAAAGAGAGTGAGAGAAACATCGATGTGAGAGAGAAACCTCGATCAGCCTCTTGCACACACCCTGCATGGGGACCAAATCCGAAACCCAGGCATGTGTCCTCACTGGGCATCGAACTGGTGGCACAACACCCAACCAACTGAACACCACCAGTCAGGGTGAGAATTCAATTATTTAATTGGCCAACCTTGTTTTTAAAAACAACAAAATCCCAAGTGACATTCTGGTATGAATCTTTACCAAAAAAATCACTAGTTATAATCAAATAGGAAGAAATATTATGAGCTTAAGAAAAAAAATGGCTTCCAAAAATATCTAGAATTGCCACCTGAAATATAACCTACATTCTTTTGAATGAAAACCTAATCTCACAATAAAGGAGCAGTCACAAGCACCAGAAATGAGGAAGGAACTAAAAATTCCATTTGAGATATAAGCCACAGTAAGCAGCCAGGTGAGGAGGATGTTAAGGCAGAGTTGGCAGGGCGGGGTAGGGGCGGGGTTCTTTGAGGGGTGGAATAGTAACCCCTCAGTTAAATAAGGGCATAGACTTTAATAACCAAAGGAGGATAAGAGAAAAGGACTGGGGAACAGGGACCCTTGATCAAGTGAGAATCATTGAAAGATTAACCAATGTAATAGAAGAAGCAAAACGTTTCCACTGGCATAGAGAGAAAATAGGAGTCTTCTCAACTGTGAGTGCTGATGCGACAAATCCTGTTGCTAGCTTGCCGAGTCACAGATGTAACTGCAAGTGTGAGGCTTGGGCCCCAGCCCACTGATCACTCCAGGTGGAAGGCTGGTGTTCCCCCAACCTCAAACCCTCACCTGGCAGGACGGGGCTGAAGCCAGGTCACACTGCTACTGAATGTTGACCTATGGTCACAACCAGCCCACTTCCCTAATCGGGCAACTTTAAAGCATCAGAGTAAAGGGGAGGTGGGGGCTGGGTGGAGGTGGGCAAACAAGGAGGCAAACGGGGACATGTGTAATAGTGTCAACAATAAAAACAAAGTTTAAAAAAAGCACCACAGCCCAAATATTGAGACTTCTTTCCCAAAGTCTGTCATTAATACCTTCTAGAGTTATTTGTGCTGCCCTAGAATGCAATGGGCAATTGAAGGACTGTCCCTATCCCCAGATGTTCTCCCTCATGTTCCTTGCTCCAGCTCCAGTCACTTAGTTGTGTGCTGCCTGGCCATCTACCCTTGTCAGCCTAATGGTCTTTCAACTTCTACACTATTACATTCAACATAAATGACTGTCTTTCTCATTCAACTCACTGCATTCTGGGGTCTCATTGCAGCAGCTTAGCCTATATCCCAACCAACTCAAAGGCGACACTCTGTCAGGGGGCCCCAAGACCACCCCTGGTTCGATTATCTGCTAGGAGGACTCACAGAACTCACCCATATAGTCATGCTTATGGGTATGATTTATTACAGTGAGAAAATACAAAGAAAAAATCAGCAAAGGGAGAGGGCAAATGGGGTAAAGTTCAGAGAAAACCAGAAGCAAGCCTCCAAGAGTCCTCTCCCACTGGAGTCACACAGGACACACTTAATTCCTCAGCAACGAGGTGTGATATCACATAGGAAATGTTAGCTTCAGTAGAGGCTCAGTACCCGAGGTTTTTATAGAGGGCTGGGTGTGCAGGCCACTCTGCCTGGCACGACCAAAATGCTAGATTCGCAGAAAGAGAGAAGGTGATTACCATCAACCATGGTGTTTATACAGTTTAGGAGCAGTGAGCCCCTCTTATCAGTTCTGGGAACGGTGGGAACCTCGTGAAATCCACGTTCTCCGATTCCAGCCAAGGAGAAACCTTGCAGGCAGACCTTTCTAAGGACAGCAGTCTTAGGGCTGCTATGTTAACTCTTTTCTGCACATAAGCCCTAACTAATATTGTATATAGATCTAGTAAAAATATACAACATCCATAAAACAACATATATCAAAGTGTGTGAATGAATAACCCACAAGTAGGAAGGAGTGGAAAGGCATGAAGAATGGGACTTATATCCATAAGGTTTTAATTTTTTTAAGCAGAAAGATCCAAAGCAAGGATGTGAAAATTTTGGTAGCTGCATAAATTTATGACATATAAAGCACTTCTTCTCATTTAATTCTCAAAATAACCCAATAAGGAAGACACTGAATCCCCCCTCATTTTACATGTACAGAAGTGGAGGCACGGTGGGTGTCAAGTTCACTGTCTGCAGTGCAGACTCACCCGGGTGGCTTTGACCCAAAGCCTGTATTTTTTAACTTTACTTATTTCACCCACTTCATTTCCTATTATCTCATACTTTATGAAAACACAATATCCAACCAAAAATAACTACATTTCCTATACTGATTACTCATAATTTTGGCAAAGCTAATGTTATTATACAGGAAGGAGCAAAAGGGTCTGTTTCTCCTGTGAATTAAAAGAAGGCTGCAGTAGCATTTCTCCCACACCAGTATTCCAAAGCCCAGCAAAAACACCTGTCTGGGAAAGCGCTTCATTTCCTCAGCTGTTCTATAAATATCTGAAAACTATTTAAAAACCCCCCACAATAACTGTTCCTGAAAACTGCCATGCCTTCCTCACTCCCCCCATGATGATCCCTTTTTCCTGGGATCCTAGAAAAAAGAAGTTCTGGCCAAACACTTTTTTAAGCTCGTTTTATGTCAGAGCAATGGAAAATTGCTGAGAGCTCACATTTTTAAAGAGCTGGCTGCCTTAAAAAATCGTAACGATAGAATTATAGGGCCCCAAACATGGGCTCTTATCTTCCTTTGTGCTCTCTGTTCATCAGACCATGTCCAAGGTACTGTGTTCAGTTATAAGTACCATCATTTAAATGGGACACGTGAAATACAGGATCAGGGTAGTTACAGAAAAGAAACTCCTTTTTTCAATACCACTTTACACTCCTAAATATGCAATAGTTTATTTATTACATGTTTATTATCTCTAGTCCTTTGCTAACATGGGTGTTGGCCAACCTAGACGACAGGGTTGAGCAGTGGTTGAAAGGGAAGGAGGAGCAGAGTACTGCTGGCTAAAGGAGCGGCATTTCCAAAGGCCCACACTAAAGAGAAAGCTCGGCAGTCCAGGAACTGAAGTTTCAGAGCAGCTGGAGTGTAGACAGTGAAAGAGATTGATAATAAAATAGGCTGGCCCACCGAGAAAGTGAAGGTCAGATCACCAAAGCTGTTGTGAGTAGGGACAAGAAGGGACTGGGGGAGACAGAGGCAAAAGAATGGGGGGAGGGCCAGGGGAATAATGAGAAGCCATTGAAACAATGAAAGGAAGGGACCAAACTTCTGTGACTGAAGTTGGGATAATGAACCTTAGTTTCACCATTTGATAATCGTCAGTGTTCAACTATTTTGGGCATACAAAATGTCAGTTACCTATGATTAAACCTCATTAAAACCTTCCTAAAAGGATACAGGACTGGAGACCAGGAACTCGTTCAATAGTGCAGGTAAAAGAACCAGAAAACACAACACGGTGATAGTGAGGCTACTGTCCCTGACACAGAGCAGCTGGACAGCATGACAAGGCTGTTACAGATAAGACACTTGAATAGGAAAAAAATTCCCTACATGGTCTAAAATCTGGGTTTAAGAGCTTGAAGGAACCTTAGGAAACATGACAACCTCTAACCACCCTGCCCCACCTAACTTTTGCAACCAGAAAAATGGTGCATTTTCACTCTTTCCCTCAAAAGCTGTATTAGGAGTATGTTCCAGGTGCCAGGTCTTAGGCTGAGCACCATGGGTATAAGGGAGCTTTAAGGAGCTTAAAACCTAGTATGTCCACCTGGAGGGTAGCTACAAGCACAACAGAGAGGCAAGCTCCTTGGATCCCACTGCTAGTGGCAGAGGGGGACCAGAGCTCATGTTCCTGACTCCTGGAGACCTAGTGCCTTTCCACTGTGCTGTGCTGCTCCGATTTCTTAAGCTTCACCTGAGACCTACAGCCAGGTCTTGCCATGCCACCTGGAACAAGAGGAGAAGCAACATGGACAGGACTGGTGTGAAACGGTTGTGGGTTTATGGTTGTGAGTAAACAAAACACAAGAGTTTATTCTTATATTGTTATTTATTAATGTATTCTTTTCCATACGAACAACTCTAAACCTACTTTTGCCCACCCCTGTATTTCTAAATATGTTTTCCCCAAGGATAGCCCTATCTATCACTACTCTACCCCACCACAAATTTCTTCTTGCCTTCTTCCTACGTATCAAAAATTCTACCCCTTAATCACATGATTACAGCATAGCATTATTTTGTACTGAAAATTTGCTTTATTTGAAAATTCAAATTATACTTATACTTTTGTCTCTGCATGCCCCTCTATTATTAGTCCCTGGGAAAGGGGCTCGCTAGGCAAACAGCACATCATCAATTTTCTCTAAGAGCAGTTCTAGAAGAGAAAAACAGATGTCAAGAGAGTAAAGAACATTCTTTCATTGACTTCTTTGACTAAACCCTATTTACTTCTTTTTTTTTCACTCTACACTATTTCAAAGATAAATGAAGGCAGCTAACTTTATTTTATTTCTACTAGTCAAGAACTAAAAAAGAAAATTCTGATGTGCTTTCTCTCCAAAAGATTGTGCCTAAAAAATATTCTACCTCTATCTTTCATCTATTTTACAATGGAAAGGTTATTCCCCATCTCCTTTTCTTCTTCCTACTGATCTGGAGGTATTGGTTTCTTTTTTTTCCTTCCTTTATTTTTTAATGTTTTTTTTTAGATCTGGAGGGGTTTTTTTTCCTTTGTTTTTTAATGGGTTTTTTTCTTATTGTTGTTCGAGTACATTTGTCTCTATTTACCCCCACAACTTCCCCCACCCTACCCATTCCCACCCCCCTTTGCATTTGTCCATGTGTCCTTTATACATGTTCCTTGATGACCCTTCCCCTTTTTCCTCCTGTTATCCCTCCCCCTACCCTCTGGTTGTTGTCAGTTTGTTCTTTATTTCAATGTCTCTACTTATATTTTGTTTGCTTGTTTGTTTTATTGATTAGGTTCCACTTATAGGTGAGATCATGTGGTATTTGTCTTTCACCTCCTGGCTTATTTCACTTAGCATAATACTCTCCAGTTCGATCCATGCTGTCACCAAGGGTAGGAGTTCCTTCTTTCTGCTGCATAGTATTCCATTGTGTAAATGCACCATAGTTTTTTTGATCCACTCATTTACTGATGGGCACTCAGGTTGCTTCCAACTTGGCTATTATAAATTATGCTGCTATGAACTGTTGGTGGGAATGCAGATTGGTGCAGCCACTATGGAAAACAGTATGGAATTTCCTCAGAAAACTAAAAATTGGAACTGCCTTTTGATCCAGCAATTCCACTGCTGAGATTATATCCTAAGAACCCTGAAACACCAATCCATTAAGAACCCAAGTGATCTGGAGTCTTTAGATTGGAATTGGAAACTACCATGAGAAAAGAGTTTTATACACTTTGAATCAGAATGATCCGAACTGGAATAAATGCTCATACTCCTGAGGCAAATAAACTTTTCTCTTTGTTGCTTTAATTTTTTTTCAAATATATAATATATGAATGTGTAATTACATTTTTAAAAACATACAATAAAAAACAAGCAAATGTCTTCTCTCACCATCCCAACTCCCAAATACAATCTTGTTCCCAAAAGACATCACAGTTATTTGTGTTATCACTGTCACCAATTTTGTCATTAAAAGTCAAGAGCTAGGTCATATGGTAAATCTATTTTTAGGTTTTTGTCAAACTGCCATACTGTCTTCCATACGGTGTCCCATAATGGCTATACCAGTTTACATTCTCACCAGCAGTGAAGGAGGGTTCCTTTTTCTCTGCAACCTCTCCAACCTGTCTTGTTGATAATATCCATTCTAACAACTGTAAGGTGGTATCTCATTGTAGTTTTGATTTGCATTTCCCTAACAGATAGTGAATTTGAATACCCTCTTGTGGGGATCTACCTGAAAAACTTGAAAATATTAATTCGCAAAGATTCATGCACCCCTATGTTCACGGCAGCATTATTCACGGTGGCCGAGACATGGAGACTACCAAAATGTCCTTCGATAAATGACTGGATAAAGAAGACATGATACATACAAACATGGGTTGCTACTCAGCCATATGAAAAGATGAAATACTACCATTTGCAACAATATGAATGGACTTTGAGAATATTATGCTAAGCAAAATAAGTCAGTCAGAAAAAGATAAGAACCATATGATTTCACTCATATGTGAGACATAAAACTGAAACTCACAGACACAGACGGACAACGTATGGTAGTTACTAGAGGGAAGGGGGAAGGGGCAGTAAAGGTGGCCACATATGTGGTGATGGAAGATGATTTGACTTTGGGTGGTGGGCACACAATGAATATATGTGTCATGTAATGTGGAAATATACACTTGAAACCTATATGACCCTATTAACTAATGCCACCCCCCAAAATTTAATAAAACTTTTAAAAGAGCTGAATTTTGTTACCCTCAAACATATTTTGATATCTAATGATAAAATATACAATCTGTTCCACATATAACATATGTAACAAACTCTGAAACAGGGAAATAAAAAAGATACAGCTATCATTTAGTTCACAACAATAAAATAGTATATACTTAATTTTAAAGATATGTAGCATCTGTTGGATTAATGAAATAATAATCCAGGGTAGGAAACTAGGTTAAGAAATCAACATCAGCTATTCACACATGACTAGATAAAATTATCAGCACAAGCCATGGAATAAGTTTTGTAATCTTTTTTCTTTATTAAAACTAAAGTTGAAAAAAAACTATTTCTAAACAACAGTAGTGAATTAAATGTAAACAGTCTGAATAGTCTATTTCTGGACATAAATATTAGCTCACTCTTTTTTCATACTGATTTTCCCACAGGAAGGAACAGATTAAAGGGTGGATTACTTCAAGCACTATAAAGGTCTCTAGACTGACCCCACTCTTCGAGGAAACTCTTTCAGAGGAATAATGCTACAAAGACGAGTGAAAGCCCGAGAAAACCCACAACTGAGCCCTTCAGAGGGCCCACATTCAGTCCCCATTGACTGCCCTGGCCTCTCTGAGGGAATTCAAAATAATTCACTGCCCACTATAATGCTGAATTCACAACAGAGAGGAAAGAAAGGTGATGGAGCTGCTTTGCATCTGTTTAATTTTTTACAGAAATGTTAAGGGGGTTAATCTTCTACAAGTCCAGTCATGTGCTTTCACAAAGGGCCAAGAAAGGAGTCGCAAAGCCTGCCATAACTCAGAGGGAGGCCCTTTGTGTCTTCTCTTCTGAGCTGCCTCTGACAAAGAAGCTGCCTCAGTTCCAAGGCTTTGGCTCTAGACTAAATCCTTAAGTCAGGGCAGCCACAATGATGTCATTGCCTCTGAAGATCACTGTTGGCTGAGGAAACGAAGATCTCTGCAGCAGAAGCCTTATCATTTCCGTGGCATATATTTCCTAAACTTTCAAATACATACAGGATCCTATTTGTTGGGAGGGATGGTCCTGGTCATTTTTTTCAATCTCCTGCATTCCTGGAAAGAAAGCATTTTGGGACATGTTTCCCACTCACCAAAATATACTTTTTAAAGTTTAGCTAGTAGATACTATTGGATCAGAGCAGTTTACTCATACATTTAAGAGGGGGAAAAGATTATGCTTTTTTTTATGGGTGATAGGTATATTATTCAGCTAATATTCTCCTATTAAAAGTCCAGTAGTTGATGGGCAGCATACATAAGCACTACAAAAATTAAGAGTCACTTCTCACATCTTTAGTTCCCAATACATGTATACATAAGGCTTGAAAAAATCGAATTAAATTAAACCCAAAGAATATAAAACAGTTGAGGAAAGTTTAGTTATTATGTAACAAAAAACCTTTAGGTAATATGATTTCTACTTTTAGTATTAATAGCTATTACTAATCATACCATCACCCTACCATCACCAATATCTTTGTACATAAACTTTTCCTACTTTAGGGATATTTTCCTTTCTCTTCAGTCATTGAATCTTGATTCAAAACCCAGGTACCCTTCAATAGCCTGGGAGTCCCTCAAACACTCCCACATCCACTGATATCTCTAAAGTCACAGAATGTGTTTGTGTTCAGTCATTATATTGGTAATTGTACAATGGTTTAGTTTCAATTGTATGTTTCTTTACCAACCTTTACTGAAGTATGCCATATTCTGATGGGAGAGCATATATTGAGGTCCCAATATAAAATAAAAATAACGTATCTTCTTTCAATGTACACTACATGTTTGTCTAAAAGTCATCATTAATTATTTCATATTATACATTCATACTTTTTGAAGGCATACACTATGGACACATATTCCATCTCTAATAATAAATGTTTTCGTTTTTTATAAAACTAGTTGAAATATGGGGCTCTGTTTCCTTTTCTGTGAGATAGGAAATAGTAAAGATTGTTAAAGAGAAACATGTTAAACGGTCTTGTATTAAAAAAAAAGTCACTGCAGCCCTGGCCAGTGTGGGTCAGCTGGTTGGAGTGTCTCCCTGAGACTGAAAGATCGTGTGTTTGATTCTCAGTCAGGGCACATACCCAGGTGGTGGGTTTGATCCCCAGTTGAGGGGCCCATACAAGAAAGCAACCAATCGATGTTTCTCTCTCACATCTTCTTTTCTCTCTCTCTAAAAGCAATTTAAAAGATGTCCTTGAGTGAGGATTAAAAAAAAAAAAGTCACTGCCTAGATTCCTGATTTCTTTAGTCTTCCAAAGACCCGAGTAGAAGATGTAATTTTAAAACTGGCTCAAGAGGTCAGATTCAAATGTTTGAGTCTGTTTTTATACAGGATATGCCTTGGCTAACTTTACTCTAAGAAATTTAAGACAGTTGGACTGTCTTCCTTTGGCTATGAAACACCTTTCAGAGGAATGGCCATTAAGGTGGGGTTAGAGTGTGTGTGGAAAGGGAGTTGAACAGAGAATATATGTCATGCCATCTTAATGCAACATGTTCTTATGTTAATCAAAATATGTTTTCTGAATAAATCCATTCTGTCCCTACACCTAGAAACGAGTGTTTTCTAAATACTGAGCACTGTGGTTTCCTGACCCCGTTAGTTCTCTGCTGTACATCACACTCAAACTGCTCTTTAAGCTTTGGTCACTGGATACGGGTACCTAAGGTAAGAAAGTGCCTTCATGACTGGTCTTATTAATTTTTCCTTTGTTATTGCCAAGAATTGTAGAAGACTAAAACAGATGACCTCCCTATTTGTACTGAAGGAGCACTGGTCATGATGCCTTTTTCACTTTCAACACTATTCTTCTATCTAAGGACCAAGTCAGAACACTCTGCAAAAATAAGTAGATGGGCTCATAATAATGATACCGCTTTTCTCTTATTGGCATACAAATCACTTATTTTTAACCCTATAAGTACAACAGCAGGTTTTTACCTTCACAAAGAGAATAAATTTGACTTCCTCATTTCATCAAGAATAAAATCCTGTAATATTTGGGATAAAATTCTATGTTTGTAGATAACAGTTAGAAAAAAATAATAGTAAAGTAAAATTAAATCTCAGAATTTAAAGATTTCAAGGTTCTAGTGACTCAGGACAACACACTTTAGATTACAAACTACAGGGTAATGTATGCTTATGTTATGGAGATAACATTTATTTTTTTCTGATATTAATTCCAATTATAAACCTGCTTTTTGTTGTTTTGCATTTGACATCTTATCGTTCTTTATCTGAAATTACATGTATCAAATGGGGGAGGAAAAGATCCCAATAAGAGCCTGTTCAGTAACCTGTGATAGATATGGTTTCTGTAACTACAATGATATGGAATTACAACAATGTGGGCCACAGAAATATGGTAATTTTTGCAATGAGGGTGATATCTGGAAAAGACCATGTTAATCCTTCTCGGCCTTTGTTCAGAGATGACCTACTCGTTGGTCATCCCCGGGCGTTGACTGAGAGGCCTTGAAAAAGGGGGAGGAAGGGAAGGGATAGAGACCATTGGACAGTAGGGTTGCTGTACCAAAATATAAAGCAACTCAATGTTCAATTTCTGGAGCTCAAATAAGATTTTTCAGGAGAAAGGAGATTGTGGAAGTGAGGCTGCCTGGAGAGAGAAATGATTTTCTAAATCCTCTCGGCTCTCATATACTATATATCAACACTAGGCCTTGAGATGGGAACATAGAGATCCTTTTGTTTGTTTGTTTTTCCTCCTAGGAGAGAAAATCCGAGCCATTGTAAGGCTAAGTGATGAGGCTGGAGGAGTGAGGGAAAAGGCACTTAATTAGAAGAAGGAAAAGGCAAACTTGGCTGTTTTGATCTTGGACTGCTTCTGGGATGAGGGAGACAAACAGCAACCAGAACAGTAGTTCTGATTTCTTCCCAGTTCCCTTCAAGGCCACCTCTCAGAAGAGAAGAAGGGACATGGAATTAAAACCTACAGATCTTGGAGGACCTCCAAGGCAAAGTCTTTTGTCCTGACCTATTCTGAGGACTCTGGAGGAACAACACCTCAAGAGCTGCTAGCACATTAATCACATCAGTCTGGTGGCAGCTGAGGAAGCCACGACTCCCCGTGGTGCCTGTGCTATAGGAACAGCAATATCTGAGTTTCCTGGGGAGCCTGTCAGAGCTGCTAGTCCAGGACCAACATGGTCCCACAACAAAAGCCGTAGGTGGATCACATGGGCTGCGTGCACCGGGTTCCTAGCCAGAACTCGGGGTGGTCTGCTGCACCAGTGAAAGCTGACTGGAGTCAAGTTGAGAGAGACCTGCAGTGAATGCCAGCAGGGCTAGCAGCAGCCAGGCAAACAAGGAATATCAGCCCAGCGGGACCTCCTCAGCCAGCCAAAGAAGCCCATGTACTAGTTAACATATAAAACACATGTACAAAAGCAAAATGAGATGCATCCCACATAGTAGGATAGCTGGGCTTTTTTTCTCCCCTGTTTTGTATTTGTTCTTTTATTTGTTTTCTCCATGAATATTTGAAAAGAATGGATATGGGCTACAATGTAGCAAGTCTACTAATAAAAGGAAGGTCTATGTTCATAAATCTTACCACTTAGAATAAATTCTTGGCTTCCCATTTACTTAATTTCTACTCAGAATACAAAATTTGAGGTTCATTTGAAGTATTTGAGTTGCTTTATCAAAGTTGGCAGAAGGTCACAAGAAAGAAGAAACAGAGAGGAACGGCACTCTGTGTACACTTCAGGTGGAGGTCTGAGGTGCAGTATAACTGGGGCCATATAACTAGGAAAGATAAAAAATTCCTAACAGTTGGGGTTTTATTCAGGAATACAAGTCTGGGTGATTATTATAATGACTATTTTGCCCCATGCCCATTCTTCAAATCTATAAAAATAATCCTAGGCTATACCACAAATGTTCACTAATAACTTCTATAAGTCTGAGATGACAGGAGGTTGGAACATATTTTGTATAAATTTAAGAGAAAGAGTACTAGGTGAGTGATGGAAAGATACCCAGAGGAACTCAGATGAGAGCAACCCCACAGATGCTTCGGTTGGCTTTTCAGATGTTGGGTCATCACAGATGAGAGAAGGATGTTGAAGGAGACTAAAACAACATATCTAGCCTGGCTAACTTAATCATACTCCTGTTAAACACAAATAGGGAGGTGCATTTACTGCACCTGGCAGTGATTTCTACTCAGATATCCCCCTGACTAAAAAGCTAAGCCTCGGCTCATAGAATGAGAAATGACAATGTTTATTTGCATCAAATTCCTATAATGGCTTCTTTCATTAAGTATATTTTATTGATTATGCTATTATAGTTGTCTCAATTTTTCCCCTTTGTCCCCCTCTGCCTGGTACCTCCATTCACTCCAGCGATACCACCCTTAGTTCAGGTCCATGTGTTGTACATATGAGTTCTTTGGCTTCTCCATTTCCAACTATTCTTGACGCTCACCCTGTCTATTTTGTACCTACCAGTTATGCTTCCCTGTACCTATCCTCCCATTCTCCCCCTCCTCCTCCCTGCTGGTAACCCTCCATGTTATCTCCAATTCTATCATTCTCTTCCTGCTCTAGCTGCTTGCATAGTTCTTGTTTTTTAGATTCCATTTTTGATAGTTGTAAGTTTGTTGTCATTTTACTGTTTACAGTTTTTATCTTCTTTTTCTTAGATAAGTCCCTTTAACATTTCACATAATAAGGGATTGGTGATGATGAAATCCTTTAGCTTCTCCTTACCTTGTCTGGGAGAAACTATCTGTCCTTCAATTCTAAATGATAGCTTTGCTGGATAGAGCACCCTTGGTTGTAGGTCCTCGTTTGCATCTCTGAATACTTCTTGCCAGTCCCTTCTTGCCTGCAAGGTTTCTCTTGAGAAATCAGCTGATAGTCTTATAGATAACTTTCTTTTTCTCTCTTGCTACTTTTAAGATTCTCTTTATCCTTTGGCATTTTAATTATGATTATTTCTTGGTGTGGTCCTCTTTGGGTCCAACTTGTTTGGAATTCTCTGGGCTTCCTGAACTAGGATGTCTATTTCCATCACCAAATTGGGAAGTTTTCTTTCATTATTTTTTTCAAATAATTTTTCAATTTCTTGCTCTTCCTCTTCTCCTTCTGGCACCCCAATGATTCAGGTGTTGGAACATTTAAAGGTGTCCCAGAAATGCCTAAGCCTCTCCTCATTTTTCTGAATTTTTGTTTCTTCTTTCTGTTCTGGTTGAATGTTTATTTCTTCCTTTTGTTCCAAATTGTTGATTTGAATCTTGACTTTCTTCCTTTCACTTTTGGTATTTTTCTTTATTTCTCTGTGTATAGTCATCATTTCTTCCTTTATTTTGTGGCTGTACTCAAAAGTCATTTCTGTGAGCATTCTGATCACCAGTATTCTGACCTCTGCATGTAAAAGGTTGACTACCTCCTTGTCACTTAGGTATTTTTCTGGGGTTTTGATCTGTTTTCTCATTGGGCCATATTTCTTTGTGTCCTCAATTTGGCAGCCTCCCTGTGTTTTTGTGTATTAGGCAGAGCTGCTTTGACTTGCTGCGTGAACACACTTGTCATATTGTAAGGGGTAGAGCCTTAGGTACTGGCAACAGTGCAACCTGATTCACTGCTTTGTGGCACTGTATGTGGGAGAGGGGTCAGAGAGGGAACGATGCCATTTGCTTGGCTCTTGCTCCACTTCCTGTCACTTCCTCCACTTCCTGTAAGCAACTGGCACCCACCTAGCTGCTGCCCTGGTGCTGATTCCCAGAATGGGTGGTTTTGTGTATGTTCTAAGAGCCTGTGGGCCCATTAAATGGACTCCCCTGAGACTGGAAGTTTTTTCCAGCACCCATACACCCACTGTATTTTACAGCTGGAGGTTATGAGGCTCTATTTCCCCAGCACTTGAACCCATGGCTGTGCATCTAGCCTGGGGCTGGGATCACTTGCTCCCCAGTTGTCCCTCCCAGTTTTTATCTACTGTAAGTGCATGTGGGACCACCCATTCCAGTGGCCGAGTGACCACCTCTTCACACCATAGCACGTCCTGTCCACCCTTCCTACCTGTGTGGATGAACATTTCTTCTTTAAATCCTTGGTTGTCAGACTTCCATACAGTTTGATTTTAGGGCACTTCTGGTTGTTTTTTGTTTCTAGATTGGTTGTTATACTTTTATGTTTGTGTGAGGAGGCAAAGTGAGCCTACCTATGCCTCCATCTTGGCTGGAAGTCGCCGGGTTTTTTATATATGTCATCCAAAACTGGGAATGCAGAAATTTAAAAGCTATTTTAATTTCCTAATTTCTTCTTATTAGAAGGCTGTATGGTGGCATTTTATTAGTACAGGTATCATGGCACAAGACATAAGGAACCTATTTTTATCACCCACTTTTCTCACCGAGACGGCATTAGATACTGATTTTATTTTATTTTTTAGCACATGGAGTAAGACCTGATAAAACATGAAAACAAAAACTGTCAAAGTGCCGAGAGAGAGGACTGAAGGTAGATTGCAAAAGTTTTAGTACCGCATAGATACTATTCTTCACATTTAAAGAGCACACAACAATTCGTGACGCACACTAGAGAGAAACAAAACCTTCCAGGGGAATTGGCTAAAAAACACTTAGAATTAAAGGCTGTCCTTCAGACAAGAATATACACAAAGGCTAAATTTTTGGTATTATTAATCAGAGCTCTGAAATGATAAACAAATATCTCAAAGGCAACCCAAAGGCAAATAATACATTAATGTGGGAGGGGCATACAAGTGGTTCCCATAGTTGTGAATGATGAAAAACGAAAAATAATTTGAACTAATGTCTCATTCAGACATGTCCAGGATTTTTTCCAGATACATAGTAAGGTACTGGAAAGTGATAGAGGAAAATGTTGTATATAATTACTTATCTATAATAAATTTCATATTCTCACTCAAAGAAATGGCTCCAAACATTCCTAAAACAAATATTTTTCTCTTAATTTTTTAAAATCCTCACCAGAGGATATGTCCATCGATTTTTAGAGATGGGGGGATAGACAGCAAGAGGGAGAGGGGGAGAGGGGGGGGAGGGGGGAGAGAGAGAGAGAGAGAGAGAGAGAGAGAGAGAAACGTCAATGTGAGTGAATTATTGATCAGATGGTTTCCGGATGTGCCCTGAATGTGGATAAAACCCGAAACCTAGGTATGTGCCCCAACTGGGAATCAAACCTGCAACACTTTGGTGCACAGGAAGACACTCCAACCAATTTAGTCAACCAGCCAGGGCCCTAAAACAAATCTTTTCACCATATAGAAAGCCCCAATTTCAAGAACTTTCATTGAGAGTATTATGCTAAGTGAAATAAGCCAGGTGGTGAGGGACAAATACCATATGATCTCACCTTTAAATGGAACGTAATCAAAAGAAGAAAAAAAGCAAACAAAATATAACCAGAGACATTGAAGTTGACAAGTTTTTTTTAAATGCACTCTGATATGGCAGCTGTAAGAATACAATCTAACAAAATTGTTTTAAATGAAGTTAAAGACAACTAAGCACGACTAGAGCCATGGTAGGGAAAAAACTAAATTAACTTTTTGGCCAACCCAACATGAAATGAAGATGTTCAGGGGTGAAGAACACTAATCATCAGAAATAAATGTTATACTTAAAGTTAGTGACTGATGGGCCAGCAAGGAAAAGAAAACATTCAATGACAGAAAAATAAATAAAGTCTACTTTACAGCAAATTATTTCTTTAAAATATCAACCACATTAGACATAATGAAACAAAAGATTACTACACCTCCAGAAATATTCAGATTCTTTACACAATGCACACGAAAGTCTGTAAGTTGTACATGAAGAAGAAAAAAATAGTATAGGCTTTAAAATGTGTTTAAGCAAGTACATTTGGCAAGAGCACAGTCAACATATACATAATATTTTACTTAAAATGGGGTCTATCCCTCTTAAGCAAAATCAGTTGGCATGAATAAAACCAAACACGAACATTATATTTTGATAATAATGTCTATTTTATTTTTAGAAAGAATAAATGCATTTTGATTACTAACACAATTTCTTTGTGGAGGCATTTCTCCCTCATGAGTCAACTGATGTATAGTTGGCCCTGGAACAAACAACAGGTTTGAACTACACAAGTCACTTACTCAGATTTTTTCAATAAATATGTATAGTACCATAAATGTATTTTCCTTATGATTTTAATAATATTTTCTTTTATGTAGCTTATTTTATTGTAAGAATAAATAAGACATGTAACATACAAAATATGTGCCAATCAATTGTTTATATTATCAGTAAAGCTCCCAATCAACAGCAGGCTATTAGTAAAGTTTTGGGGGGAGTCAAAAATTATACCCAGATTTTTGACTGTATGGGGGTCGGTGCCCCTAAGCTGTGTTATTCAGGGGTCAACTGTAGCTACTTCTGAGTAGGCAATCATTTATTTTAAGAATCAAGATCTGGATTAAATTATCTGAATTAGCTTTTTACCCTAATAGAAGTTAACTGCTTTTAATTGCACCTGAATTTCCCAGATATGTCTAAAACCTTCCAGTTCTTTTTCATTCATGCCACATCAATAATTAAATAGTAATGCATCAGTCTGAATTCTCAACACAGTTTGTGCCTTTCCATTTCCTTATTAGAAAAAAATGTAGTTTATTTCATAAGGAAATTCCTTTTGTTGAACCTATTCATGAAAGGCCCAGTAAGATATTTTAATAAAAAGAAATAAAGTATTATCCTCATATTTCACATCTGAAAGCTCTTTAACTATCACTCGGCTTCCAGATTACTTGCTGTAAAGATGTAATTCAATCTTTAGTGCCCTTCATTTTTGTAAAAATTGTTATAAATACCTAAATGTAGAATACCTAACTGAAAAGAAATTTCATAAATATGATTAATATTTCTATATGAATCCTAGGGTACCAGCATTGATGAGTGGCTAACCCTTAGATTATAAACTAAACTACACAGTTGTGAAAATGTTATCATTTAACATCTACCTAAAAGAATGGTTGCTGCTTGACAGATCTCAATGATTTAGACATATCATGTTCCATGTTTCATTTAATTTAAAAAATCTGCTAAAATTAATTTCTTGTTTGATGTGTGTGTGTGTGTGAGAGAGAGAGAGAGAGAGAGAGAGAGAACACACATGCGTACTGCAAAGCTCATCAATGTTTCTCTCTGATCAGGGCATAGGTCATGAGAACTTGCAAAGACAAGGGGTTATAGCACCTATTGACACGCCTGTAGATTCAAGGAAAGACTCCATGTCTAGGAAGTTCCTAGCATCACTAAGTGTAGGAATAGTCTTCCCATTATCCTAGTTCTTGTCTCATAGTTTCATTCCCCAGCAACCAGGAGCAACTCCCAAATCATTTCAGACTTGCACATGTTTCCCACCTGGGACAAAGGCTCCTTCACAGTGCCATGACAACCACAGCAGTGTCACAAGCACTTGGGTTCACGCAGGAAAATGAAAATTCTGAAAGGAAGCTAGGAGATAAAGGCTTTCTATTCCTTGTTTCCCACTGGTAGGAAGTAATTACAAAAATTACTTTAACACAAAGCTTCCAGTGAATGAATAGTTTGTAATTTGAAGGGAGAAGCCTAAGGGCCTAAGGATTAAATAAAAAACAGTAAAAGCAAATGATGTCATACAAGTACAGCCTCCTCCCCCCTGCAAAAAAAAATCTCTTAAGAGAATATGTACATTGTCATGAATAAGAATAATGACATTCAGGTGGCATTCAGTAAAGTGAAATAGCTTAGGGTTCCTGAGGGTAGGAGAAGCATAGTTTTTGTTTTATTTTTAGTTCTTGTTTTCCTGAGGACATAATGTCCTCCTCCCCTACAGTGATAGGTAGCAAACATCTTTCATGAGCTTCCGATTCTGTGCACCGTACAGCTTCTGACCCTCAGTGACACAGAGTTGAGAAGGAGAGAGTAGAAGGCAAGCAGAGACATTCCAAGCACCCACAAGCCAAGAGCTCTCACCTGACTCCAGAGCTAACCCTTACCCATGTCTACCATCACATGCATATAATGGTATATAATTCATGCACTGACTCTGGGACATTATTATAAAAATATACTATGCATATCTTCACTCATTATTACACTTTACCTTCAAACTTAGTATGTCCAAATTGATTCTAATTTATCCTCCTCCATCAAACTTATTTGTATTTCTCATTTTAAATACCCAAATTCTGGAAAGAGAATTCTCTAGTCTTCCAGACTAGAAGTCCAAGTCATCCTGGATCATTCTCCTTCTCTCCAACCCTAACGTGCACTCCCACAAATTACCCCATCGATTCCACTTCAATCTCAGTCCAGTCCGACTCCTCTCTACTTTACTCCTCCTCACCTAGTTCAGATCATAATTATTTTTTAATTTAGAACACTTGCAACAACCTACAGACTTCAAATGAATGGCAGTTCTCTTGCTAAGCTGACAAAGCAAAAAATGTAGTCAGGCAATTACAGTGACAACTAGCAAAATGCAGAATATCTCATTACAGAGGCCCCACTGATGAAACAGTAGGGCAGAAGTGCCTTGCTTAGCTCAGAACCCCTCCTGATGACTTGTTGTCACAGAAATTTATGAAGACCATGGCCCTCAAATGCTTTTCTTTCCAAATAAATCTTATCTTATGTATTTTCCTCTTTATATAACTTTTTAAGGAAAAAACTCATGTGTCTCCTAAAATAACATTCCTGAATTGATCCAGGAAAAGCACTATTTTATGCTACACTAGAATTTTCTCTTATAAATCAATTGCTTTTCTATTCCTAGAATCTGTTCAATTTTACATTTTAAATGATGGAATAAGGTAAAAAATATATCCTTAATTTTCAGTTGTAAAAATTTAGTCCATATAATAGCTTGGCTCTTAGTCCTGTGACCTAGAAGTTAAAAAAAATTAAACTTATAGTATGGTGCATTTAAATGCTGAATCTCTTTTTATCCTGGGAAGAGATTAACACCTCTAAAATATTCAATATATGGTTACAATTTAAGATTCTCAAAAGGATGTGAACTGATATCACCAGTAACTCAGTTCAATCAGAACTTCATACATAAGAAAACAAAAATTGTTAAGCTCATTCTAGGGTTTATCATGGAACATTCTAAGAGAACCGGATGTTTCTATTTTGGATCGAGTTTCAAGTCAATTGAGAGTTAACAAAGGAGCCCCTTTTGCTTTCACCCACGACCACTGAGAATCTTTCCAAAACGCACCGCTCTCCTTTGTGGGGTACTTCTACTGTGAGGCAATACTCTCTAGTCCTGAGTGAAAAATTCAAAACAAACAGTCTCAGTGTCTACGTTATAAATTTATGTTGATTTTGATGCTATAAACTTTCCCATAATTTAAAAAATTAATGTCTCAAATCATTTTAATCCTATTCGATTCTTTTATACTAACATACTATGACTACTAAATTATTTTCTCTAGAATTGAAAAAGACGATAGGTATTTCTCACAATTTTCTTATTTCAAGAAAAAAAATAATCTTCCCTCCTTCCTTATAAATATGAGACTAATGTAAAGTACCAGGTCTGATGTGGGGGAGCTTTACCGCAGAGACCCGCGTCCACCACACATGAAAATAAATCTACCAAGACATGATCTGCTTGGGGAGGAGAGGTGGCCAATCTCTCAAAGGAGAAGGGCCCAGAGCCTTTTCCTCCATGGGCTTTTATTAGGTTAATTTTGCACAGGAATACAGGTAAAGCTCCTCAATCATTGTCAGGCAGTAAGGGTCAAACAAAGGATAACATATAAAGAACTTCGAGGGCTTATTCTGAGTCAGGGTCAGTTAGTTAAAGGGCTATAAAACTTTGGGAAACAAACTTATTTCAGGCTTGGACCCTTATCATGTAAGCTGAGGATATAAACAAAGCAGGTTTCACAGGATTTTATGCATTCTTTCTTAGGCCTGATTCCCCGGGGAATCTGCCCTTTCCAGCACAAGACTGCACTGCCCTCTGTCATTGTTTCAGGCTTAAATTAGCCAGGGGAAGTAAGGCAGCCAAGAGATAGGAGACTTCTTGCAGACAGAATGAGGACTCAGGCTATGTCAAAGCTGAGGGGTGAGGGTCCATTACTCCCTTTTTCTATAGCCCCCCGAGTCCTTCCCTGTGGGACTTTTTTGTGACCATGCCTGTCTTAGGTCATTCCTCCCTTGAGGAATCTTACCCGTCATTGGCTCACTGGTCAAGCTCAGGGCCAAGCAGGGTAAAGTAAAGTGAGCAGAGATGGCGCCCCTGCCAGGGAGATAAGCTTTGTCTCCTTAGTGGCTCATGGTCCCAACTCTGACTCAGCCTTAACCATGGGGGGTTACAGCTTCTGAGACTAGGCAGGGTGGTTCCCAACAGTCTGATATTTACAGAAATAGACACCATCAGGGATTGAAATGGAACAACAGGACACAGTTACGTGAAACTAGGTACAACAGATGGAACACACAGGAAGACAGTCTTAGTGACTAATCTGGTCTCTGGTCCTCTAATACAATCCCGTAACATGCGGGCTCTGCTTTTCTAAAAGATATTTAACCTTTGCCTCAAAACAGGTAGTACCTGTGATTAAAATATAACAACCAAAACTAAAGCACTGTATCCTACTATCCACCCTTTGACCAGTATTCTGACTTAAAATGACATTTTTAAAACATGAAAATACAAGTGAGAATTAACAGTAATGTATTCATGTGATGACAAGCAATGTCTAACTATTCGACTTTAACAAAACTCATAATATGTAAATATTTTGCATAAAACAATACTAATAATTAATACCAAAAACAATATCTAGAATTGCTTAAGCACCTGTTATTGATGAGGGCTACATTAAGCAATTTACAAATATCATTTCTAACACTTATTATAATTGTGCAATGTATTTTAACTCTATTCACAGATAACTCAGAAAGGTATTAATCCAAGGTAAACAGAACAACTTTACATTGTAGAGCTACTACTTACACCTGCCTACTTGACTACAGTGTCTTCTCTTTCTCTTACATCACACTGACCCTATAAGACAGGCACACGTTTCATAGTACTGCATCTATCTTTTGTTTCAAACCAGGAATTTTTCAAAAAGTTTTCAAGTCATATTTATTTTAAATTTATTTTAAATTTTATGAGCACATGAGAACAGCATATTAAAGGAAGCTGGTGGCATTGAAAATCAAAATAACAACTAGGTAGTAACAGTCCAGAAGACAGATGATTGTTCAGTTGAGAAGATTACTTATAATCTTGGTATCTCCCAAGGGGAAATTTCCATTATCTTTATTCAGAACATTGGCCTGGCAATTAAATGTAGACTTTAGAGATGTGGTTTAAAAAAAAATACACAGATTTCCAATTTTCCTTTCTTCTCTATAAAGGAAACTTTTACACCCAACTTTATACTCAAGAATATCTCTTTAATGCCAAGTTACTTTCAGATTTCATTAAAACAAAAATAGAAAATATTCATGTGCCATAATTTAACTTGACTTTAGCAGTCCAACCTACTTTGAAATAAAATCCAACAGATGTATTCAACTCATTGTCTCCTCCACATGTAAAAGGTTTTAAAAATAGACCTTCAATTAAAATAGCATACTTATTTTCAAATATATCTATCACACTGGGCTTAAAATATAACTCTTTACCATGTCAGTACATCTATTTTAAATATTTTTAAATAATATTAATAAAGCATAATTTAGATACTTCTAGAAAGCACAAATATTTTCAAATTTAATATAAGCTAGAGAGATTATATTTTTAATGTGAAACTTTTAAAAGAAATCATAAATAATAACCATTTTGGGGATCCAATAATGCCCCGCAAGAAGACACTGCCTATAACACCTATAAGCGTTTTTTAAAAGGCAAGCCCTATTTCATGTTTTATAAACACTGAGGCTGGCAAAGGTAGGGTCACAGTTGTGAGCACACAAGAGTTTACTCTTGTATTATTATTTATTAACTATTGTATTCTTTTCCATATGAACAGTAAACTACTTTTGCCAACCCCTGTGAAAACCTCTTTTGCTTCCTCCAGATTGTACAAGAGCGCATTGACAATTACATTCTCTTGATTGATGAGAGAGTTGTTCTCACCATATCTTAAAATGATGGCTAATTATTAAGCCCAGTCAAGGATGCCCACCTCTGTAGTAGAAGTCTCTGGACATGTCTATAGGAGCCCGTTCCACTGCTGATCTCTTGTAGACAACGTGAATCCTTCCTTTTTCTTCCTCCATCTGTTTTCCTCTCTCCAAGGGTTCAATGAAATACTCATCATCATCACTTTTTATCATGCCAGCCTAGAGAAAGAATAAAATGTGTTAATTTTTAAAAGAAATATTTATCATTTTTACCTTACAAGTACCTTTTTTTTTAATGGTAAGATTATAATTTGTGAAAGCTAATGCTTTTTCTTTCCACTTTTGGCTACATATTTTAAGTGTTAAATGTATTATGAGATATCAGTAATTCACAGGTTTAAATTCATGTACGACAGGAATAAAAAATTCATTTAAGGTAGAATAAGAACTTTACATAGGGTATAAATAAGAAAATCATACAAAGTATACATTTTGCCAGACTGTAAAAGAAGTGCATTTATATATTCTACTTGGTATTTTATCTCTAAAAGAAATCTTATGCAGCCCGTGAACTCCAGAAACATTTCTGGTTTCCCATAACAACTCATTATGGAGCTTCTGTCCATGCATGTCAATGTACGTTTCTTTTTAGCTCATTTACATCTTCCTTCCACACCACTATGGTATGAAATGAATAAGTTCCATAGTGCACTCAGCACATAAACTTATTTCTGCCTTTAAATAACCTTTTTATGCTTCATTTAAAACTCCAAATTTCCAATGTTATTATTTGAAAAACTCATATTTGTTCTATCTTAACCTAACCTTGTGATTTTGTATATCTTGTTTTCCTTCTAAATGTTCATCCTTTCACATTGAAAACATTATTCTTACAATCAATTCCTTCCACCTCTCTATTTAGTGTCTTTTTCTGAGTTTCATCTTTTGTTTATTTAGAAATGCCAGGGCTATATTTAGTACAATAGCAGAAGAGAAATGACTGCATTTGAAATTTGTTCTCCATTAACTATCAAATCTACATCATAGGCAAATAGTTACAGCTCATTGTTCTACTTTAAAGGTCATAAACTAATATGTATGTTCACTTAAATGTCAGTGTATTTATTTGAAAACAAAGTTGAAGAAGTAGTGTGCTAGTATGGGAACTGTAATTATTTCAAAAAATATATCAGGTCAAGAAGTTAGTCATATTTTTCTTCTGAGGCTCTTAACTTACTCTATGTTTTCACAGGTCACTGGCCTTTATGGAACACGATGGGGGAGGGGAGCCTCTCATCCATTCTAATTCCTGTTCCTCTAATGTCTCTACCACTATGTGCCAAGCAACACAGAAATGAAAGGTAGGTGCACCTTAGCACATAGCACTTGTTTTCAGTAAATACGCCTCTGACTGTAGCTTTTCTATTGCATCAAAATCTGTCCCCTCTGTTCCATCCTGACTTCTACCACCAGCTACATACGCAGTATCCCCTCCTTCCCCCGAGTGAGCCTCACAGGGAAGTCTTACCAGCCATTGTGTCTCCAGATGCCAGTTCTACACCCACCCAGACACAGTGCACATGCAAACAGCCCTTGAACATACGGGGCCATATCTTGCAAGAAAACATCACCAGAGCCCTTTCACCATGCTTAGTTCTTACCACCTTAAAGAAACTTCTGGCCTTGACTAAAAAGAACATTGAGCTAGTGGGCATTCAACAGTACCCTGATCTTCCAAATGCAAACGCCAACATTTGGAGTTGTCCTCTCATCTGGCCAATTACTTTTTCCTGTACTGCGAAATGCAGTGTTCTCACAAGTGGTCTGATTGCACCTTTACCCTTCAGAGTCATTTTTTTCTATCAATGGATTCATCTCCTCTACCAATAACAATTTCCAACACTGGTTTCATGCTTTCCAAATGTCATTTTTATTTTATGTATTGGTGTCATATTCTTACATATCTTCTTACCAGTAATTTCAACATCACTGGTTTTGCTTTTCTTAAGTATGGATGGGTTAATAATGTTCATAAAACACATCCAAACTAAGCACAAATGCAGTAAACATATAATATATTAACAAACAGACCAAAAACAAGGCTGGAATGTCCTGTCTCATCACTAACACCATCTGGTGTCAGGCAGTGTTAACTGGCTTTATCTTGGAAACATAGTTCTGTTGATATCCATATACTTAATGTTATATGTTGAAGTTCATTAGCATGAGGACTTCCATATTCCTCTTTTTTCCAGTCTTCTATGTCCCAAATCCCTGCAGTTACCATGTCTTGTAGTTTCTTACATTCTTCTCCCATTCTTCTATTTCCACAACCACTTTCTTCGGTACAGACCTCATCATTGCTCGTTTGGATTACAGAAACTGCCTCCTATCTTGAGACCATAAAGATGCTCCCAGACGAGTGCCGAACTCTGGATGAACACAACGGTGACTACACAGTGGTCACTGAAGCATTCAGTTACTCTGAGCAACAAGCAATGGCTATCGGGGACACTTGAACGTGACGGGGTGGGCAGTGAAGATTAGCCCACATGCTTTTAAAAGACATTTCTCCACACACAGGATCCATGATGTTACTTTTCCCACTAGGCCATAGGTAGAACAAAATTTAACACAGCTAAGCCTCTCCCTTAGAAAGCAATGAACACTTAAGCCAGGTTGAGGCAATATCGTTGGCAAGGCAAAGGCTGGGTCATGTGACCTCCGATAATTTCACAGACCAAAAATGTGAAAGTCTACCCTTTTATTCATTAATTTAAACAAAGTTAATGAACAGTACTGTACAGACACCAAGGTAAAGAAAAAATTCTCAAAGACGTGGTTTGTTTGCCCTCCAGTTGAGGGCAACCTAGTCAAAGAAATAAAATATATGCCTAAAGGAATTAAATGGAAAGTCCTGAAAGTTAGTGATATGGCACTGCAGAGTTAAATTACGTGAGGTTTTTTTTTTAACCTTTGTTCTTACTATACATAGCAAATTATACATAGGAGCTATTGATTCTACGTCCAAAATTATTTTAAATCTACTTAAACTGAAATTTCCCTAGTCTCCATCACAATGAGACTCACTTTGGCTACTACTATTGTTCGCACTGCCTCATATTTTTACATCACACAGCAGCCAACATTGTCCTTTCAAAACATCATACTAATTTTAGATAAACCAGGATGTGGTAACAAAGGGACAGAATATGTATGAACAGCTCTAAATTTCAGGTACTTCCTTCTTGCTCACATGAAAGTTCGGGACAGTCCTATGGAAGCTGGGAGGTGGTTCTGTTCCATAGAGACATGCAGGGGTCCAGGCTGATGGTGCTCAGTACAGGCTCCGAAGTTTGCCCAGTGAGAAGGGGACACAGCAGGAGGAAGCCCACATGGGAAGTTTTTATGAGCTAGCCTTAGACGTGGTATTTACTACCGCCACTTACTTTCATAGATAGGATGGATGGATACACAGCCAACTAGAAAGAGAGCCAGGAAATGGAATCCGGCTGTGTGCCCAGGGAGAAAGGACAAATGGATTTTGATGAACAGATGGCAGCCTCAACCTCAAACAAAATCATGCCACTCTTGTCTAAATCACTTTAATTGCTTCTTACTACACTTAAAATCTTCCTCCCTACCATAAGCCTCAAGGCCTGTATCAGCTGGCCCTGCCTACCAAAGTCAAGTAGAGCCATTATCACCCCCTTCCTATGCCCCAGAATTAGGGGCCTTTGTTCAGTTTTGGTTTTCCTTAGATGTTCTCAAGTTCTTTATAGACTCAGGCATTGAAATGCAGTTGGTCTGCCTAGAAGTCCCTTCTGCCATCATGCCTTATTTCCCTTGGCTAGTTTTTGTTTTCACCCCTCCAGGTCTCAGTTTTAATGCTACTTCTTTAAAAATGATTTTCTGGCCCTAGCCAAGTGGCTCGGTTGGTGTCGTCCCATGCACCAAAGGGTTGTGGGATCTGAAGTGCAAAAGCCCAAGACATGCTTGAGGACTGTACCCCGTTCACACAGAGAGAAGTCTCTACAGGGCAGTTCTGTGAAATGAGGCTGTGGAGAACTTGTATTTCCTCAACCTGCTGTGCAGAAAATTCCTAAAATCTGAACTCCGGACTGTGGCCTACAAAGCCCTGCGTGGCTGGGCCTAGTCTATTTCTCTGGGTTCTCCTGATGTTTTATACCTTGCTCTTTCAGAACCAGCCACACTGGCCCTGGTCCCTCTGGTACTACCCGATCTATATGAATTAGCTTCCCCTTCACTCTCTATTCCAGCCTTTTTTTTTTCCTTAAAGACATCTCCTTGATGATTGACTGTCATCCTTAAGAGCATAATTTTTATCAAGCGTGGACTTTGACATATCACTGCTATTTCCCAGGGCCCAGAACAATGACAGGCTGAAAGTAGGTGCCTAATATTTTAGGGAGAGTGGGAGAAGGAAGTAATGTTAAAAATGGACAAGTGAAAATAAAACTCCTTAGAAGGAAATTGAAAAGGAATGGCAAGAAAGGTGGGAGGAAAACAGAGTGTCATGGGTAGCTAAGTAGGAGAGTTTTAGCAAAGTAAAAAGTAACTGCAATGGAGATGACACAAAGAATGAAGACCGTGGGAGGGAATTAGACAAACAAAAGTGTCTAATTAGAGTAATGGGGGCTGAAGAGATACTACAAAGACTTGTGGAACCACATACATTTCAGATGCCAGACTATACGGAACCATCACAGTGAGAGTCTTCTGCTGCTCTTCCCACCACACTATTGATTTCTCTCCCTCAACAGCTACCAAAAATGGAGTGACTTTTAGACAAAACTGCTTATGCAGGGTTAGTAGGGGGGAAAATCATCAATACTAATAATTAAGTATCAAAGCTTCTTTTATCCACTAAAATATTCATTTAGGTACTCGCTCATTCAAAGAGTATTTTTGGAAGCTCAAAGATCATGCACCGTCCCACCATAATGTTAAATAACTGACTCCCCTGCTCTCAGGACCCCATAGTTTTATTTCATAGGATACACTTATTACATTCAATGATGGGGTGACTTGAAGGAATACAACCCAGTAAATATAAAATAAAAACTCTCAGCTCTCTAAGTACTAGTATTATTTATAATGCTGCCAGAAATTTACAACTTTTAAATTATAACTTCGAAAATTTTAGAAACGTCACACCTATGATGACATATGGCCCTAAGAGACTCTATTTAAACAGATGCAATCATTTTTAATCCATCTTTAATGCTACTTAATTGGTGTACGATATCAAGATAGCATTTCATAAATTTCCCTCTATGATGCAAAGCCCTGCACATTTACCATTCTCTCATCCCATGAACCAAAGAGAAATCATTCATTGTATTTCTCAAACTATTTTACAAAATTTAATACAGGTTAATTTTTACAGTATGTTTAGTAGAGCATGAAACATGTTATATTAAACATGAATTGTTATGCTTTAATTAAGACTTCACACAGGCCCTTGACAGCGTTTCAGAGGGGATACGTATAAAACAATGATCGAGGCTAGAAATCCAGATGCAGAATTCCCCTCTCGTCAGATCAACTCTTCCAGCTACATCAGTCAACCCAAACTCTGCCAAGAATCCAGAAGTAAGCCAAACAGCCTCTGAGCATGGAAACGGCTATCAAAAGGGCCACACTTCTTACTCACTGGAAGGAGTCTTCAAGCCATATTTGACACCCAATTCTATAAACCAGGTGAGGCGGTTTCCTTATCGTCATCAGAGTGTAAATAACAGGACAGTAAGGGGTGTGGGGCATAGGCACTTTCAGATGAGATAATGTCTACGAAAGCCCTACATAAATGTTAAAGCCCTACAACAAATGTAAAATTCTAGCCTTTATAGGTCAGTAATAATAAACATCAGTCACTAAGAAAAGACTAAATTGTGTTCAACTTGTTTTAAAATAAAAATCAGTATAAAAGTCATTTAAAAAAGAGTTCCAGCAAGAATTACGAAGACTTTCTGGAAAATTCTGTGCCAGATATTCTTAAAAAACTTAGGCTAGGGATACATTCCATTTTTAATTGTGACACCCAAAATTGTTTTACTTCAGTGATTCTCAAATCTATTAAGGAAGGAGAATAGAGCTAGATAGCTTTTTTTTTTTGGAATGCCAGGAAATATGTGCCAAATAATGTAATAAATAACAAACTGAAGGTAACTAAATATTCATTATGTTGTATTAAAATTGGTTGCAATTTTAACTCAACATAGAAAAGCAGTAAGTTCTAAATGTCTGCTTTACATTTTAAACTAGTTTAATTAAACTTAGATTAGTTTTATATGTCTGGAAGAGACACTGAGAAAATTTTATATTGACATTGTGTGTGAGAGAGAATAAAGGTATATATAATATTGAAAAGACTATCATAATTCTTTAGTGGTACAACTATATCTTAGCTCATTAAGGTTCTGTGAAAACAATCACCATTTCATTGTGTTGCTTTCTCCAATATTTTTCTATAAAGGTGCCAACACATTGCCTGGTTCCATTTTATCATTAGAATAGATAGATATCATTACATGAAGATGATATTCAAATATTTCCTGAATTCCAGGGGGTATTTCAATGATATCCTCCAAATTTCTACAGAACAGTGGTTGGGGAAGGCAAAATAGTTAAGAAGGGCAGGAAAATGGAAGAGAACAGATTCAAATCTGTACTTGTTAACCAAAAACACTATTTACATTAAAGAAGCTTAATTATATGGGATGCATTTAGACAGAATTCATGAAGATTAAAAAGAAGCTAAAATATCCCCAAGTCAAACCATTGATTTCCATAAAGCCTTCAATTATTTCAAAGCCAGGAGCAATTTTTACCTTTTTTGGACAGCCAGCATTTTATCAATATTTCTATGGTACTTATAACTGTCAATCTTTTATTATAATTTTTTTATGTTAAGTGTGCTAGTGCCTGGAAATTGAGAGACATTGAGAAGGAAGTCAGCCAAACCAAAATACAAATCTGATTAAATCGAGTTTGGCTGTCATTTCATTCAAGAATAATCCTTCTGGATCACTTCTGAATCTGAACAGCATCTAACACAATCCCCTGAGAACTGACAACACCAAATGCATGCTTGCAGAATACCCTTCATGAATGGGCCCTCCGGTCAGGCAGGCATTATGGCTGGAGTACCAAATATAAAAAAGGGTGGGGGGGAGATGCCATCCTGACTCACAATTCAATTAATTGTTAAAGCAAATGAATCTAACCTTAATCAGGGACAATGGACATCACTAATTCAGTCTCTTATTTAGAGAGCATAACCTCAAAACTCTGCTGCTTGCTTCTTATCAAAACTTAGATCGCAAGAAACAAATACTTTTGCTAATAGATAATTGTTCTTTTACTAAGAGATACTCTTTACCTATGGAAATGTATTTTGAAAACTTACTTTACACAGCCATTTTGTGTCCATTGAAACTAACCTTTCATCACTAAAGCACTATTGTTGAGAGGTTAAAAAAATTACAAAAATAAAATTGCATGAGGATTTCCTAAAGACTAAAGGATTTCCTATGCATTCAGTCTAATTCCACTAATTTTCCCTAATCTCCATTACCAGCCAGGCCACCATTATTTGGGCACCTAACAGGACATTTTTCATTCAACTGTATAAAGTGTTAACCATCAGCCTATGATAAAAGTGATTACACAACAAGGGACCCAGGAAAGCTCATTATTGTCATAATGGTGTGGGGATTGTTGAGGACCTCTCTCAATATCATAATCATATACTATTTGTTCTGTGGGAATCCAATAAAACATTATAAATAAATAAAATAAGAACTCTCCATTTTTAGTAAAAGGAACAGTTTTGCTTCTCCTGCAAAACTAGTTCATTTTTATTTTGCAAATATTGTGCATTATATGAGGTCTGTCCAGAAAGTATCCAGCCATATGCTATGAAAGGAGACGATTACTGAAGAAGATACAAGAAACATTGTACATAGGACAATGACACCTCAGTCCCCTTCAGAGAGGGCACCTTGGCATCTTACACAGTTCTCCCAATCACCATCAGCTGCCCTGTTGTATTTTCCTGAATCTCATCAACAATCTCAAATCTCTTCCCTTTCAAAGGTGATTAGTTTTGGGAAAAGTCAGAAGTTGCAGGGCACCAAATCTAAGCTGAAGGGGGGCTGAGTCACCTGGGTGATTTGCTGTTTCACCAAAAAACTCTGCACAAGACATGAGGCATGAGTGGGCGTGTTGTCGTTATGAAGCTGCCAATCATCAGTTGCCCATAGGTGTGGCCTTCTGAATCATCCGAATAGTTTCCATGGAGGACTGTTCAAGCTTACCTCGAAATCTGATGCAAATTTGTTGCTCTACTTGCTCACTCATTTTGAATGTGACCGCCACACAGTACACATGCTCACTTAAAGGCATCTACTACCTCCATTGACTAGTACAGGGAAGTCGTCATTGTTAAAGCATTCGCATTCCAGTCCCCTCTCCTTAGCTGTGAGGTTACACTGATGCTGTGCACACCGTTCTCATTATATTAACAGTAGTTGAACATTTTCCAGACAAGCCTCATATAAGTAATCAATCTCTGGCTTTTTATGTTGAATTTTTCATGGTAAGGCATTTTTCCAGGATTTTTCCTGAACCATGATAAGGTTTATGTGGACATCAAAGAAAATCTCTAAGACAAAACTTAAATTAGATGACTAAAGTCCTAATTAGATCAAATACTGCAAACATTCAATTTATTACAATGGTCAATTCAGCAAACATACAGATCCCTTCTGATTAATCCTTGGGATTTCCTTTATGGTCTTTTCATTAACATACCTAACTATCATGCTTAAAGAGAAGATGAACCTACCTCATCTTAGAAAGGAACCTAGCTTGGCTGACACAAAATGTGGATTATGGTCATAGCTTTACTACTAACTAATATGACTCTTGAAAAGCCATTTAAACTTTTGGGGGCTCAGTTTCATAATCTGTAAAATTACAAGAATTTTACTAGACATAAGGGAGGACGCCCCAAAATGGAATTTATTTATAAAAAATGTATATTTATTCTTACATGTTTAAACCTCAGTCACCTTTAAAGTACTCTCCATTTGATGCACTACACCTATTGAGACATGTTTCCCACTGCTCAGAACAGTTTTCGAACTCATCAGTTTTGCTGCCTTTTAGTGCTTCTGCCAGTTTTTGTTTCATCTCTTCCACATCAGCAAAATATTACCCCTTGAGGACTTTTTCCATCCGGGAAAACAAAAAAAAAGTCACTCAGGACAAGATCAGGCGAATAGGGAGGGTAGGGCACCAGGGTCATACCATTTTTGGTCAAAAACTGCTGCACACTCAGCACAGTGTGGGCAGGTGCACTCATAAATCATCCATCATGAAATGGGCAAATGAGTCTTCAAAAATATGCATTGAAGCTGCACGTAGCCTCTCACAACAACGCCAGCTGGTGCACTGCTACAGATGGGTTCCTAGAACACTCACCTAGCAGGGGAAGCCTATATGACAGGGGCCCGCCCTCCAGGAGATAATTCCAGGGGGGTTTTAGGGGGTCCCCCCTCATAATCTCTAAAATTACTTCCAATTAAATTATCTTCCAATATTACAGCTCCCAGGAAAGACATGAATTTGACAAGCTGTTATTCCCTGCCAGCATCCCAAGACCCACTTATTCCCATGATAAGTAACTTGAGATATGATCATAAGACTAATGAGAAGTCAGTGGCAATATTTAGTGTGCCAAAGAAATTAGGTCCCAGCCTCAGAGACTTTTCCATGTTTCAACTCCAGGCAGCCTGATTCAAAAGGACCGACACAGAGATCAGAAATCTGCAATTTTAACAAGCGTTTCAGATGCTACAAATAGTAGTAGTCTGAAAATTATAGTTTGAGAAAAACTGCCTAAAAAATAATATGCCAATCAAAATGACTTTTTGGATATGTATTCCCTTACTCCAAAACAAATTTTAAAAAGATGACTATTTAAAGAAAACATGAGTTAATGGAATCTATGAATTGAACTCTATGTAATAATTAAAATACATAATATCATCTACTAAAGATATACTAAAATATGTGTGCATTTCTCAGGTTTCAAAGAGTCTGCAGAATGAGTCAGGGTATCATAGATTAACAGTCATAAAGAACAAATTAAAAATCATATTCTTTCATTCAAAAGAAAATAGATATCTACTAACAGCTGTCACAAGAGAAAAAAAAGCTTTATAAATTCTAACAATTAAAAAATAGTTTAAGTGGTATGTTAAATCCAAAAGAATCTAACTTTTTGATCTTAGAAATGATTCTAAATAGCATTATAACACACACCTAAGTACATGTTTATTCCAAACTTTCTTTAGTTAAGAAGATCAATGATTAATTATTAAAGCTAGGATTGTGCATTATAATACATTATGAGGATACATATTGAACATATATATATTATTCCTTAAAAAATAAGCAAGATCACAATTAACATAACAGTCAAAATAGTATGAGACATATAATTTAAAGTATGTAAATTTTGCTTGTAAATAGAAATTCAATCCAGATCAGTTCAACTATTCCTTCAGCATTTGCTATTTTTCTGCTATTGGGTGGATATTCTAAATTTCTAATAAACTCCCAGGTGATGCTGATGCTTCTGGTCCCTGGATGACACTTTGATAACAGAGCCCCAGAGGAAATCCCATGAATAAGCCATAGGTCAATGTAGCAGATTTTATTTTCCAAAAATGGCCCACAATACAATCTCCCATCCCACATTGTTTTTCTCAGTATGACCTTGCTACTCCCCCATCACAAGGTAGAATTTAATTTCCTTCCCTTTCAACTCAGGCCAGCTTTTGTGACTCGTTTGTAATCAAAAGAATGTAGTGGAGATGCCACTCCATGATTTCTGAGCCTAGTTGGGAAGAAGCCTTGAAGCTTCTGCCTCAGTCTCATGGAACACTCTGTCTCCAGATGCTTCCTCTCAGATCCAGCTGCCACACTGTGAGAGATCCAAGCCACATGAAGAGGCTATGTGTAGGCATTCTGGTAACAGTCCAACCAAGCCTTCGCATAACTCGGCCCAGCCACCAGACACTGAAGACAGAATGAAGAAGCCAGCTCCCAACACTCAGCCACTCAAATCAATCCCAGTCTTGAACATTCCCTGATGAGAACCCAGACGCTCTGGAGCAAAGACATTTGCCCTCTCTGATTTCCTGATATACAAAATCCATGAATATAATAAAATAGCTGTTATTTTACACCCTAAGTTTGGGTGGTTTGCTATATACAACAATGGAAAACTGAAAGAATGATAGAGTTAAAGAAGAAAAAGAACACCTAGTAAATACTTGATCCATCCCTATTACTTTTAATTGTTTAGAAAAGTTATGTAGCTGTAAGAGGGAAGGTCTGGTGATAGAGCTTCCAAAACTCTTACGAGAACTCAAGAGAAAAGTCTGGCTAGAACAGAAGGTGAGTCCTGAGATGAGGCAAGAGATTAAAACATAAATGAAATGGGGACACCAGCAAAGGAACTTTGAAGGCCTCAGCAGCAAATAAATAGCAGCCAATTAGACGGAAACCTAAGAACATATAAAGGAAGTTAAAAATGGAACATGGACTGTTAAGACTTCAGGATGGCTGTTGGTTCCATCGGTGAAACCACTTTCCTTGGACTAACTCAAATACTCATAAAGCAAAATATAAATCAAACTGGAGAGACCAAAAGAAAAAGCTGCAAGGAGAGAAACGGAAGTGATGCAATAGAGAGAACACCCAGTGGGCATACATAAGAAAGAATAATGGCATGATGTCTAAAATGGCCCATGGGATTCTGTGATACTTCTTCCTCTAAACAAAAATTGTTGAGACCCTACTGGGGGTCATTTCAGGAACAGTGGAAACATAGTGAGGAATATGGAAAAGTCACTACCCTGTACAGCTTAAAGTACCAATGAGGGCAATAAACAATTAAATGATAAGCTTTCATATAGTGATAAGTACTATGAAGAAAATAAAATATAGTAGCATAAAGGGTAAGAGAAATTTGGCGAAGGTGAAATGAAGGAGATCTGTAAGATCTGTATGTACTGACTATAACCAAGAAAAACCCAATGAAGAGAAAGTAGTAATGAGAAGAAAAAGCTAGGAGTTATTATGGATAAAGTTTCTAAGAGAAGACAAGAAAGCCCAACATAGCTTCTTAACCACGATCTACCAGGTGTTCTGGTCAGGAAGTTGGGACTCATTCTTAATCCTTCTGTAGCAAAAGCTGCTGGTAGTCACCAACATTCCTACTGTCCTCTTCTTTCTAGGCACACAGGAGAACTATGTTCCCCAGCTTCCTCTTGCAGTTAGGTATGTCCAGACTCCAGCCAATGGGATGTGGGTGGAAGTGATATATGCCCCTTCTTGCCTGGCCCGTAAAACCCTCCCACAGTAACCACCACGTCAGAGAATTGGAGAAGAGAGAGAATAGGTATTTCTATTTTCTCTCCCCGCCAGGCCACACACTAACAGCGGTGGTGTCTACCCCTCCTTGGGTGCGCTCTGCCACAGCCCCGGGGTTAACACCATTTAAGACCTTGAGGGCTAAGGACAATAACATCCTGCTCTTGAGAGGCTCTAGGTGCTTCATCACCCCATCTTCATTCCCTTACACTAGATATACCTCTAAACAGTCTCTTCTCGAAATTCTTCTCCAACTTTTCAAAGAACAGCACTGCTCCCTACCAGGATCCTGCCAGAAATACCACTCTATTTCATTTCTGGATAAAAAGGACAACACTTGGGTATTAAAGAACTAATAAAATAACAGAACATTAGAACTGAGAGTGGTCTTGAAAATAACTGTGAGCCCAAAACTGTTCATTTTATACCGACGGTACCAAGCACCAATAATGGAGTTGATGAGTGGCTTTTTTCCCTTTTACATTTTCTACATAATCATTATATTTAGCTCACACTAAACATATATGCCAAACTTTTCTCGTATTTTAGAATATTTATTTATGATATTTATAATATTTTCAGGAGAAAAGTAACAGGATCCAATTTTTAAAATTAGCACTCAGAAACTAGCTCTCCATTGGAACAGCACCCACCTCAGCTGGAAGGCAAAGAACATATATTTCTCAGTTCTCATTCTTTCAATGAAACCTGACTCCGTTTATAGGGCCGCCAAATGGCTGAACCAGCCCAAAACAGTTTACAGTATTGAAATATACTGACTTTTTCCCCTGATGATCTTCTTATAATGGAAAAAACAGGCTTTAACCACAGCTGACCCTGATCATTAATGTCAGGTCCTGATCAAAAGCCACACCCTGCCTGCAAGTTACATTAAAATGCTAAAGCATCTCTCCAGCTAGACGTTCAGTAGCAGCAAATGGCCATTATCGAGCTCCCTGGATAAAAACTTTTTCTAGTTCCTTCTGTTTCCCTCTAAATTTACCCTTACTCCACAGCACTCATCATATCTTGAGTTTCTTCCAATGTTCTTGTTCTGAGATGCAACATTAGCTAATATGTACCATTTCAAGGAACAGAGAAGGCATATCTGTCAAAAAAAAAAGCTCTACGTTGCTTCAAACCAAGCCTAGACCCAGCACATTAAATATGAGGCTAAAGCACTTGTTCTGAACAGCTACATTAATTGATCTAGTAGAGTTAGGCAAAAAGTGTAGTATGTTTTGCAATTTAATCTTCCTGAGTTTTTCTTTCATATATTTGCTGTATGAAAATGCAAAGTCACACAAACATGGTATTTTTTATAACAAAATAGTGCCCTATTAAACTCATGTGCTGCTAATAAAATTTGTCTCTTAATGCCATAATTTTGGTTAAATAGCACACTTATGTGTAAATGATTTTCCAAGCATTGATAATTGTTATTTCTTATAAAAATCTCTACACAAAAACAAGGTGTGCCTTCTGTTACATATGCCAGGTGATTAATGCTTTTGTTCTTTTTAAATTGTAGGTATACATCACAGGTACATGGGCTGAGAGTAGAAAAAATGTTTTCGACAACAAAGCATGGTTTTTATCGATGGGCTGGCCTCTCTTGCTTCCTATTGCCATCCAGCACATCAATCAACTAGGCTAGTGAGGCTGATTTCATTAAAAGGGCAGATAGCCAATAGCACATCCTGATCTTTAAATGGACACTTGAGAACAGAGTGAAGAGAGGGATCCTGGTCTTCATCCTGAGAGTTGTGTGCTGCAAACGAAATGGGGTCTCTGACCCAAAAGAGAACTGTGCACCTAGGTCTTTGAGGTCCAACTCTATGGTACTATAACAGTATTAACAATGTCAGTTTATACTTGGTCCAATCCCAAACTCCCAAACCACAAAAAAACTATGTTATAACATAGTAGTCCACTACACATTCATTGGGTCATTCAGTCTTTAAAACCATCGTGTGCTATTCAGAAACCAGGATTCAAGTAAGTTAAGTGATGCCATGGTCATATAGTGAGTGGCAAAACTAGGGCTTGAAGCCCTATCTCTCAACTCCTAACATGATGTTTTTCTATTCTTACAGAACAGAAGATCTCTGTTCATAAGAAACCCTGGAGCTCCACTGTGGACTGACTAAATCAAACAGTCTGAGGTTGGGTCTGATGATAAGCAGAGTTTCAAGGTGGCGCCTAATAATACCCGTGTTATTGGTAAAGATTTAAAAGAAAGATAATCCCCAGGTCTTCAAAATGATGGAGAACCTATATCCTTAAATATTACTATGGAATTATAAATTATTACCACTTTTCAGGGGGATAGTTTAACAATGTGAATCAAAATTCTTAAAAAAATGCATGTATCTTTTGATTCTGCATTTTCACTTCTAGGAATTTAAATGCAAGCCTGCCAAGTAGAACCAACAGATAGAGATTAAACAAACCAATTACAACACAGCCACCTTCAAATTCGAATCCTGATGCACTTTTACTGCCATGAAAAGACGTGAGCTCTAATGTTTAGCAAATCACAAAATGCCATGGATAGTGTGACCACTAGAACCATGTGACATCAAATATTTGTCAACCAACTTTCTAAAATATTCTCAAAGTAACTGTTTAAAAAAGAAAGCTTTGTGCTAATTCATGGCAACACAAAGATGATTGGATCACTAGTCTGCCGCCCATGGGTCTTTATCCCCCTTAGTTCGTATTAAGGATTTGATGGCCATGATCATAACCCGATGTCTATCATAACTGATCACTCAAAAAAACTTTGCTTTTATGAGTATAAAATAGTGCATACTCATAAGAAATTCAAAATTTATAGAAATAAAGAAAGTACAAAGTGAAAGCCCTGTATACCTCGACTGAATGTTAAAGTTATTGTAGGAGATGCAGATGTCTGTTGTGCATTTTTTTAAATAAAATTTTTATTTTTTAAATAAAATAAAATAAACATTTTGAAAACAGAAAAACAGAAAGTGTTTAGGTTGAAAAACTGGCACAGAATACGCTCTGCTAAGGTCGTGTGGTGAGCAACATTCACCTGTTCCAAAGCTCTCAGCCAGGTCCCCACACTGGTCCACCACGAGCCAGTCCTCAGGGATCGGCACAAGTGTGGCAATACCAGGACGAGCTCTCCAAGAGCCACATGGCTTTCATTACGTCAGTACTAATGACATTTCAGACCCATAAAGTGAAGAAAACAAGAATTCCTTCTGGGCTCACACTCCTAGGTGGAGCCCTTTAGTACAGTTATATGCACTAATGTTAACCGTAGGTAATGCTCTAATATCAGTACTGGCAAAATATAGTCAGTTTTGAGGAAATAACAAAGGTACCCTTACTATTTATAAGATTCTTTCCATTCAATAGAATGAGTGTTTAGTTTGATGGAACTGCTTCACTCTTTCCAGTTACCACAAATGTTTTGGGTTTTTTGTTCCTTTTAAGTTGTAGCTATTGTGATTTTGAGTGAGGCTAAGGCCAAGTTCACAGACAGCCCCTCCTTCATTCTAAGTGTTTGGAAAGCAGGGCACAGGGAGGCAGCATAGCTCCACACACGTACCAGGCGTGAGACAGGATTCCCCTAAACAAAGCTGCGAGAAAGCTCGGAGTATGATACTGTTCCCAAATTAAAACTCCCTCTTTCATCCAGAAAAGTCCTAAAACAATGTTTCTCAAACTTTTTGTTCTCAGAACCCTTTTACATACTTTAAACATATTGAAGATCCCTCAGAAGCCTTTGATTGTGTAGGTTATGTTTCTTGGTATTTATTATATTACAAATTACAACAAAAATCTATAATACATTAACTCATTTAAAAATAAATTAGTCTGTTATATGGTAATATAAATATTTTATGAAAAACAACTATGATTTTCAAAACAAAGAAAATTTAGTGGGAAGACTGACATTGTTTTACATTTTTGCAAATCTTTTCACGTCCAACTTAATACAAGACCGCTGGATTCTCCTACCTGCTTCTGAATTCAATCTGTTGTAATATACCTCTTATAGCAGGGGTCCCCAACCTCCAGGCCATGGACCGGTACAGTCCAGGCCTGTTAGGAATCAGGCCTCACAGCAGGAGGCGAGCTTGAATGCACTGTGCTTGAATCATCCTGAAACCCTCCCCTTACTCTGGTCCGTGGAAAAATTGTCTCCCACCAAATTGGTCCCTGGTGCCAAAAAGGTTGGGGACCACTGTATACTTAAGGGAGAGTGAGAGTGGAAGAAACAAAAAATGTCTTCGTATTATTATGAAAATAATTTTGAACTCACAGAACCCCTGAAAGGATCTTGAGGACACGGAGTGACCAAACTATCAGGTTTGCCTGAGACACATGTAGTTTTAGCAGCACTCCAGGTCTCATCCTGGGGAAACCCCTTGGTCCGGAGCAACCCAGAGTGACTGGTTATCCTCTCCGTACTACACTGTAAGAACAGCGGTGTTGAAACAAATAAAAAAGATTGACTTGCTTAAGATCAGAAAATACATTATCTACAGCTATCCCTTCAAAATCACAATGCTACCTAACTCCTGGGTACACATACATTCACTGTTAGTTTTACTCAGTGCTTACTAATAATGTACTAATTTAAAATCAGTGGAATCTTCCAAGTAGCATATACTTAAGGATACACAAAGTAGAGGTTAGATGTGATATTTTGTGATATTTAGTGATAGATGTGAATTAAGTGATATTTAATTTTTTGTGGTTGGGGACTGTGGGAGTGAACCCATGTAAGTAACTTCATAAATGGCCTCTAAAATATAATTTTTAAAAGAAAAGTAGTAGCATGCCATTTCATTAAGCATTCACGAAGTGAAATCAGAATTCTTATTATCACAATAATTAATTACTTTGAGCAACAACAGAAAAGCATCTAGCTTCCTGAGAATTAGCTCAGTTTTTAAAAAGCTTTACTGAATAAAGTATATTAACTTTGCTTTATGACATTCAGCTGCCAAACCACATGTTTTCCCTCCATCACCTTTAGTTCCTTCTAAATGAAATTGTGTATGAGTAAGTCTTTAGTCAAATAGTGCAGTCATCTGTTTCCATCCTTTTTTTCCTTTTTTAAAAAAATGTTTCCTTTTTCTTAAATGCTATGTATATAACTACCAAGTGACTGGTATGATCTTTTAACAATCCCTAAGGTTCTTTTTTAAAAAAACATGAATGACAAAATCATATTGTTCAGATTAAAATGTTATAAGAAATCACCATCGTAACCAGTGGTTTTCCTTCATGTGAGATATTTTACATTATTGAATTGGCAAGACATTCATTTCAAGCTCAGGACATTTTCTTGCCATCTTTTTCACAAAATTAAATGTGTACCTACAGTTGCTATGTTACTGGTATAAGCCTTACCTTGGCATAGTAATTTTGCTTAAATAAATCACTTTCTGAAAAGGTGTTTGCTGAAACTTTAAAATCTATTTCCAAAAGCAAGAATTCCCTAAAAGGAAAAATGTAGCTTCCTTCTCCAATTTTATTTTTTAAAATGTTTTCTTCACTTTTCAATTCTTTACAAGTTCTACTATGAAGGATATTTATGAATTTTTTAAATGACTTACAATGTCAATGAAAAACTTCAGAAGATACACAGAACATTAGTTAACAGCTTTCCTACTTCAAATAGGAAGAAAAGCAAAATATTTTACAATAAAATATCATGAGTTAATATTTCAAACTTCAAAAATTTGATTAAGGTCATTTTTAATTGCCTGAAAGAATAATAATTATATAATCCTAATCATGTAAAAAAGCCTCAAATAGGCAAGTGAAAGATGAGCTTCCCAGTATGCTTCAAACATATTTCAAATGAGACAAAGGTCTGAACCCCGTTTTGTACCCATGCATCAAAATCTGCTGAAATATTAGAATCCATAGCAGAAACACGACATTCAAACAATAACATCCCTTCTACCAGTTTCTCCAAATTTTTGCTTACTTTCCACAAAGCCAGTCAACTTTAGGACCAGGAAATCACTTCCCCAGTTAACAATGTCCATGGATATCTGTTGCCTAGATGAAATCTGACTCCATATAGCTTACGATGCTCATTCAGTCCCCTGAACACGTTTTGCCAATTCGTGCCTTTTACAAGTAGGCCTTGAGTGCCTTTCAGCACCTGTCCCCAGTGAAGCTCAATCACACATTTTCCATCAGCTACCGTAACCTCCTTACAAGCTCCCAATCCCATGAGCCTTTAAACGCACTCCTCCTCCTTCCTGTGAAGATATGCCACAGTGCAGGTGAGAGCTTTATACAAGAGGAACAATTCAAAAAAATTAAATGTGTTCACTGTGCCAATTTTGCCCATCCACACATAAAACTGAAATAATCTCATGAAGTCTCAAGGGAGGAGAATATATCTATTCAATTTGGATTTCTACTCTTTTCTTTCTTTAGTAGAAGAATTCTGGTGAGAAAATTATCCCTCCTTTTGTGTGTGTCATTTTTGAAGTGAAGTAAAATGATATACAAGAAAAACAGAGCTTGTGTGTTCTGTACAATGAGTGGCCACAATGGTAAATATCTGTGTAACCAACACTAAAAATAGATACAGGACACAGCTGTCAGAATCAAAAGGTTCTCTCCAACAGTGTGGGGACTGACTGTGGGAAGGGGGGTACTGGGGGGAGGGGGGCCAAGGGGGAAAAGTTGGGACAACTGTAACAGCATAAACAATAAATTTTTTTTTAACATTTTAGGAAAGGTTCTCTCATGCCCCTTCCTAGGCAATTTCTCTCTCCCATCCCCAGGCAACCACTTTCTAATCCACCATCACAGACTGTTTTTTTTTTTACTATCCTCTGACTTCATGTAAATAGAGAACAATGTAACAATAGCCAGAGGAGAGTGGGGAGGGGTTGGTGGGGAGAGGGGTTTACAGGAGCTACTATAAAGGACACAAGGACAAAATCAAGGGGGAGGGTAGAGGTGGGGTAGGGAGGTGGGATTGGCTGGGGTGGGGTGGGGGGATGGTCAGAAAAAGCAGACAATTGTAACTGAATAACAATAAAAAAATAAAATTAAAAAAAAAATTGCTCACCTTCTCATTACTGATGTGTAGGGTTTCCTTAAGGATTCAATACACAAATTGTTTTTCATATATATATGCTGTGAATGTTTTTCCCCAATCTGTGGTCTGTTTGTTCGTTATTTTAATGATGTGATGAGCAGAATTTTTAATTTCAATGAAGTCAATTTATCAATGGTTTTCATGGTCACTGCTTTGTGTGCGTGTGTGTGTGTGTGTGTCCAAAACTTTCTATTAGAAGTTTTTTAAGTCTAAGATTACATATAGGTCTACGATCCACCTCAAATTAATTATGTGTATAGAGTAACACAGGCCAGCGTTCTTGGATGATTATCTGAATTGTATTACTATTTGGGAGGGACGGGGAGTCAGCCCTGTCTGGATGAAGTGGACATAACGCACTCTATCTCTTGTCTCCGGGAAGAGGCTCAGCAGCCTCCTCTACCAAGGTCAGGCCTCGGGGCTGAGGCATGGGACCTCAGTCTCTCTGCATTCCAAAGGAGTTGAGTTAGAAATTGCATGGTTTCCAACTCTTGTGTATGTCCGCAGATTACATAACCTACTTTAAGTATTCTCTGAAGTTTGTATTAAAAATTGCAGCCCCATCATTCACAATTTCCCATTATTTATTCTATGTGCCAATAATTCTCTCCAGATTAGGAGCAACCTACTCCTGTTACAAGGGTTCTCTCATCAGAGGTTGCAACTTTGTCAAAGGGAAAAGACTCAGCACAGAACTGGTCTTGGTTTATTCAGCAGCCATCTCAATACTGTAGCTGCCAGCTTAAGTATTCATAACCTGTTCCTACACAGAACCATTTTCCGTGCTCCCCAAACCACACTCCCTTTTGCAACAGCAAAATGGTTGGAACTGAAGAGCATTATGCTAAGTGAAATAACCAGCTGGTGAAAGACAAATACCACATGATCTCAAGTATAAGAGTAATCTAATGAACACAATAAACTAACAAGCAAAACAAAACTAGAGACATGAAAACAGGGAACAGACTGACAGCTGCCAGAGGGGACGGGGTGGGAGGGTTTTGGGTGAAAGAAAGGGAAGGGACTAGTCAAAGAGCAGGTATGAATGACCCATGGATGGACAATGGTGTGGGGAGTGATTGTGGGAGTAGGGCAGAGGGATAGGCTGGGCAGAAGAGGGCAAAGGGGAAAAATTGGGACAACAGTAATGAACAGATAGAATAAATAATAATATAAATACATACATAAATAAAATATAAAAAAAGAAAGAAATGGAAGCTGTAACAAGAAGTTCCTGGTAAGTGGCTTCTTCTTGGTTATACGACTAATGTCCAGGCTGACACTTGAGCAATTCTTTTCTTTTAAAAAAAAAAAAAGATTTTATTTATTTATTTTAGAGAGAGGGAAAGGAAAGGAGAGAGAGGAGGAGAGAAAACCAATGTGTAGTTGCCTCTCCCATGCCCCTACTGGGGACCTGGCCTGCAACCCAGGCACCTGCCCTGACTGGGAATCCAACTGGTGACCCTTTGGTTTGCAGGCCTGCGCTAAATCCATTGAGCCACACCAGCCAGGGTCTGAGCAATTCTTATAGCCTTTTCCTCATGGTCACTAGGAGACTGCCACAGCTCCAGCCATCATGTTTTCTTTGAGTTCTGTGGGTCAGGATTTCAGACAGGGCACAATAAAGATGGCTTATCTTTTCTCCACAGTGTCTGAGAATGAGCTAGGAAGACTTAAAGGGTTTGAGGAGACTCATATGGCGGAAGTCTAGAGTTATCCGAAGGTCCCTCACTGACACAGGCAGCACCTAGACTGCCACATCTCAAAGACTTACCGCTCCATGTGGCTGACACATGGGCTTCTCACAGAGTGGTGCCTGGGCGCTGAGAAAGACACCTGAGGCAGGCAGTGCCCGAGAGGGACCACCTAGATGGGGAGCACTGAGACAGGATCACTCTGAGTGCCAGGAAAGGCAGCATTTCGTGAAAAGCCTTACTGATACATTTTAACTAGTAGAAAGGAAGAGGAAGTTTGCTTTTTTCTTCATCTTGAAATTGGATATTTAGTTCTTACTTGGGAAGTTACCAGTCCTTCATGTGAAAAGGGGTGACAGATATCCTTGAGTTCAAAAACTGGCCCACCACTTGGAGCTCTTTGACATTGGGGTAGTCACCTAGTAGCACCAAATTTATTTTTCCCCTTTGTACAATAATAACACAGTAATAAAGGGATTATTATACCATATACTAATTTGTTATAATACAAATACTACAAAATAATGTAATGGAAAAATGATACTACTTTGCTCAACTAATATGTGTGTTAAAACAACTTATCCACCATAGTATCAGTAACATAAGAAGTAATTTTCATAATTTAGTTCCCTGCTCTTATCTGCCTGGTAAAATGATTGTCATCACAACACTATTAAGAAACATAAATAACTAAAACTCTCTCCCTCACCAGGGAAAAAAACCCAGTTCCTTCCATGTTCCACACATTTCCATTATAGCACATTAATACAATGTTCAATTATGTATTCATTCATTCAACAAATATTTGTTGAGTGCCTACCACCTGTCAAAGACTGTGCTTAAATAGATGTACAATGTTTAATAAAAACATTTTGAGTCCCGACCATCACAAAGCTTACCCTGTAGTGTTAAAAGTGACTTTGCGTGCACCTAGACAATGATGTGACTGAAAGTCACCACTGTGTCCTACTCAGCACACTCCCTGACAATTGCTAGAGTCTCACAAATGTTTGTTGATTAAATTTTCTACAAAAGATGGAGTAGTGCAAGCCTTGTCACAGCTAGTTCACTGTCAGGCAATCAAGCACAACTGTATTAAAATAAACTAATGCAATTTTAACAGCTAATGTTTCCACTTGGGGGAATCTGAAATCCCAGAGGCACTAGAAGAAGCCAAAAAAAAAAAGACCCGGGAAACCTCATTCACATTCCTAGTTCAACCAATTCTGTTTCACGTGTTTAGTCTTTTTAGGTCAATTATTCCTCAAAATTCTGGCAATAGAAAAGAATAATACTGGTCATTCTGGTGTCCTCTATGGCCATTTCATTCAAGTTCATTTAGGTGTGATCTATGGGTTATCTACACAAACCTAATGGACTGCAGAATGAGTATCAGGGGGAGACAGAGCCATATACTTATGGAATTGAAACACACGGGGAAGTAATCCCCCTAATGAATGGTCCTTGTATGTCCCACATCCTGTAAAAAAAAACTTCAGAAGCAGCTCAGCTCTCGGCTACAACAGCAGCAGGCAAGGGAACACACAGCACATAGGGACCAGTGCTGACTTCCTTCTGAGGAGAAAATACAAACACATACATGCATAGACAGTTCCTTCTTCTGTTCTGAGAAAAACAAATAAGGAAAGAACTCCCTGCTACCCTCACCAAATTCTAAATGGGTAGGTAAAAGAGGTACGTAAATCTGCGTGTGTGACGCATGATAAAAATTTATTCCTCTCATGTCTTTCCAAGATCATAAAAAATAAGTCAGTAGCTGTCATCACGGTCTTATCCTGGACATTTAAGGATAAACATTAAACACCTTGGGGTATTTTTTCCAATTTAAATTTAAACTCAGGTTTACAATTACCATCTGTGTTAAAAGTAATGTTTTCACATGTGAATTTCTCTAACTTTTTTCAAATCCAGGGGTTTATGTGTGTGGGCATTTGTATTTGGATGCATGCTGAGTGCTCTCTCCTTCATTATTTCTGTTTTGTGTGAAGCTATGGACATGTTTGAAGGAATTAAATGGTCAGTTAAAGTCTCACACAATGAAAAGTCATCTAAATGCTGGATACAATCAGAGGAAAACAGCATAGTTTTTCTCTTTGACTTTGCAAGTTTGGACGCAAACTGAAGGAAGTGAAGGATAAGTTCGGATCACAATCCTAAATAATTCCTAATAGCCAAGAAGTGGAAACAGCCAACGCCCCTGAACTGAAGAATGGATAATTAAAATACGGTAGAGCCATACAAAGGAATACTATTCTGCAATAAAAAAGAACGAAGAACTGACATGTGCCACAACAGGAATGAACCCTGAAAACAGGCTAGGTGAAAGAGGCCCGGTACAAAACACTTATTATTCCATTTACACAAAATGCCTAGAATAGACAAATCCACAGAGACAGAAAATAGATTAGTGGTTGCCTAGAACTCAGGGGAAAGGAAAGAAATGGGAGGAAATGGAGAGTGACTGCTAATCTACACAAGGTCTCTTCAGTGTCATGAAAATGTGCTAAAATTAACTGTGGCCATGGCTGCGTAATTCCATGACTATTCTAGAAACCACTGAATCTTAAATAGGTGAATTGTGGGGTGTGTGAATCATATCTTGATAAACTATTAAAAATAGATAATACTTCATAGCAGTGAATAACACCAGCATCTACTTTATATATAAAAGAAGAGAATGAAATAAATACATGTCCATATTTATAAGCATAAATGTGGGAGGATAAAGAGGGAGGCTAATCTGGGAGGGAGAAATACATACACTAAACATACTTAACCTCAGTCAAGTAGTACAGCAACCGAATGATCTAATAATGTGTAGCAAAGTTTCTCTACTTGTTTCAAAGTCTCAGTTAAATAATACACAGTCTTCAATATCTTGAATACTAGGTGGAAAGCAGTTTTATAAAAGAGGAATTTTGAATGCATTTACTTTAAAGGTTGAACAGGAAAACAGAACCAATACAGAACAAAGTGGCAAAATGTTACAAAACCTTGTTATAAAAAGAAGGACTGTGGGAGCGGGGGAAGGGTGGATGAAAGAGGGCAAAGGGGAAGAATTGGGACAACTGTTAATAGAATAAGCAAGCATAAAAAATACAGTGCTAAAAAATAGCCAAATAAATGTAATGTTTATGGCCCAGGGTGCTTCCTTTAAGAAAACATTGGCCCAAACCAGCCAGGGTTAACCACTGTTAAACCCACTGCAGGAGGAAAAAACCAAAACTGCCAAGTGCTCTGCCACCTTAACTCCAGGATAACATTTTAGCAGAAAACTCGGTTTTCATGTCAATCAAGTTATGTTTTTTTGCCTATGTTTATGAATCACTAAAGAAAGATTTTCGTTAAATATAAAAATTCCATGAATAAGATGTCATAAACAATGGTAAGGGTATCATTGATTGACAAAAGTTGCAAGAAACTTAAAATAATACAAGGGATTGGGTATCTGTCTGTTAGGATGCTCAGAGCAGCAAGTAAGAGAAGAGAAACTGTAAGAAATGGAAACAAGAAAGGATCAGGCATCTCATACACAGGAAGTGATGTGGAAGGAGCTGCTCAACTTGGGCTTTGGGTCTTTTTACCTTGTGTCCCTAGACTCCAATGACGTCTCTCCTAATGTTTCCAAGCTACCAGTTCTAGATGATAACTCCTCATAACTCCACATCCAAAAAAAGAAGGAAGGAAGGAAAGGAAGGAAGGGATGAAGGGAAGAAAGAAGAGAAAGAAGGAAGGGAGGGAGGGAGGAAGGAAGGAAGGAAAGGAATTTCCTCAATGTAGCCTTTTATTTGGGAAAAAGTCTTTCCAAATGTCCCTTGGTTGACTTCCTATCAGGTCTCAGAAACAGGATTGAGTCACATGACCATGTCTAAACCAATCCCAACAAAGGGAAGGAGGCCACAATGACTGGCTCATTCTGATCATGATTTTCCCCTGGAGCTGGGGAGGGGAGGTCATCCCCGCAAATCAACTGGGAGGGCAGAACAATGAACAAATTCAGAGCTGTTCCAGGAAGAAATGGGGACAACCATCACCAAAAGAAAGGTGATCGGGGTGGTATGTGATCCAAACACCACCTCACACGCAGAACAAATAAACTAAGGCTATTTAACCTAAGAGGAGAAGGCTAAGATGAAGTCTTCAAAGGATCATGTGAAGGATCACGTGAAAGAAAAGCTTCCTGATTCATTTAATTTGAGGCCTTACAAACTATAGCTTTCTTACAGTATGTATGGGGCAGACCTCATGAAAGGGCAATAATGAGACTATCTGCATAAAGGCCAACTCACCATGTAGCTTATGTGAGAAGACAGTCATTGGATAGCAGGCTGAACTAGCTAAGATTTCTTGAATCCCTTCTGTAGTTCGGCTAACTCTAGCATGTAGGAAACTTGCCCATAACTTCCCTCTTTGTCTGCCTTAACAAACCTGCCAATTCAAATCAAAAGCCTAAAACTGATGTTTTTAAATGGCAAGAAGAAAACAACAAAACAGTTTTTCATGGGTCAAACAGCATTTTCTTGAATCAGGTAATATAGTAAAGAAAACAAAGAAGTTTCAGAGGGGGCTAAAGAAATTCTAAACATCAGTCATTGGTTCTTTTCATTTCTCTGATATTCTTCCCTCACAACTCCATTCCTATCACAGGCAACCGTTCCGGGAGTTGGTGTAAGAGGAAGAACAGACTGCGGATCATACAAGGTCTCTAGCTTCAGCCAGATACTGAATAAATAACAACATGGACAACGAAAGGAGCAGTGGCCATCAAGACCACGGGAGGAGCCCATTACTTCCAATCCATCCCTCTTCTCTCCAAGTCCTACTTTCCAATTTCCATTTTGACCTACTTTCATGCAGTTAATGTTGATGATTATTTGGACAAATAATATGATCTCAACCCAAATTTATTTGACTTTAAGAATAGACCTTCAGTCAATTGTGAGCAAAGGTATAAAGTTTATATTCAATTACTGCAAAAATTTGAGTCAGAACCTGACACCACATTTGAAAATAAATTTAACAAAATGCAGATGTAAAATCAACCTCAGTTTCTCCTGTGTTCAAAAACAACTTGGATTTTGAGATGCAAGACAAAAAGGACTTAAATTGAATTGAGAAAGGTATCTGATGGCTGAACATTCATCTTCATCTTCATCATTTACCCCTTTTTCATTTATACATTTTATAGAAGATCAAACCATAAAGAGCACTTGGCCCTAAAAGGCAAAACTTCTGACCCTAATGAAGCAAATGTCAGCTAAAATGTGTATTTCCACTCCACGTAACTCAAATCTTATCTCTGCTAGCCCCGAGATTTCCATTGTGTGTGTTGCTTGACCAGTATATCATGTTGCTACTTACACAAAAGACCTAGACCAATTTTTCATCAAGGTCTTTTCATCAAAGACCTAGACCAATTTTTTTATCCTAAATATTTAATTTTTGAGTATATATCCAATGGGAACTCTGTTTCTATTTCACTTGGTCTTCTGCCTGTCCAGTATGCACTACACCTTGCTACTTTTTCCTTGCAGAGGAAGCTAACAAAGTTTAAGGTTCAGGCCCCATATTTGCACAGGCCACTTCTAAGGCTCAGGGAGGGGCCCTAGCAATGCTTCCATGATATATTGTAAATTTAAAAAAATAGGATATCTTAACTTCAACATTAAGACTGCCGTCTCTTTCATTTCAACTTCCTCTCCATCACACTTGCTCTTGTATTGGGGGTCCTGGCGAACATTTTTGGGATCTATACAGATAGAAATTGAGTTGGGAGTATCTTCAATTCAGGTTCAGTGGGATATATTTCTGTGGCCAGATAAACTTCCTTGTAGAGTTCGGTTATTTCTAGTGGCCCTGGGTAGAAAGGTCTTCTGGGGTGATAACACAAAAACATCAGTAATAAACTGGTTTGTAAGAGTCATCAAAGATGAATTATCAGTCCATGTGCATAAAAACTTGAAATTTCCTGAAACCAGAAGAGCTCATATATTTAAAAAATTTGATAGAAATTTCCCCAAATTTGGCAATAATCCCAAAAATATACATGACATTATCAATAACAGGCTGTAATACTAAAAGAACTTCTCTAAAATTATCATTCTAAAAATAAAATTTGGACCAACCATGATAAATCGAGAATTATTTGCCTTTCTAATTTCTGTACAAGATATTACAAGATTATTGTAGCATGAAGAAATGGTCCAGGATTAAGCACTCATCTCCACAAAAAGAGTTTTATAAAAGCACATCATGTACCCATATTAATAAACCATGTTTCCAAAATTTGGTGATATTTGTGGCATTTTTATCTCTTTACTTTGTAAGTTGTCATGGTTTCTTTCTCATTCTAAAAGGACCCCCACATTAAGTGTCAGACCCCACAAAACCTAGAGCCCCCATCTTCTCCTTGAAATGCTGGCTTCCTTTGGCTTCTGGGGAATCATACTGTCTATTCCTTCTCTGTCTCATTTACTAGATCAACTCTGTACTTAAACCATAAAAGTAGGGAAGCATGAAGACTGTTCTGAGCCTCCTTCTCCTTTCTGATGATTGACTTCCCTTAGGTGATCCCATCCAATCCTAAAGAACATCTTCCAACTGTTGATGTCACCTAAATCTCCAGCCCTAGCCTCTCTGTGAGTCTCCAGTCTTGGTTGCCCAGCTGCCTCCTCACTGTCTGCATAGAAAAGTCAGGCAGGCATTTCAAACTCTCCTAGGCCAGAACAGAAGCTCTGAGTTTGCTATCTGAACCAACCGCTCCCTTCATTATCCCCATCTCAGGAAACGGCCCATCTGTACATTTTCTCACTTCTAAAATCTGCAAGTTATCACTGTTTCCTCTCTCTCTTACTTCACCTATCAGGTTCATCAGCAAGTCCTGTCAAGCTACCCCCCCAGATATATCCCAAATCAATTACTTCTTTCTACCTCCCTTACTGCTACCAGAATTTGAGGCACCATCATCTCTCACCTGGAAACCAAGAGCCTCCACCTTAGACTCTAGCCCCTCTCCTATTCCATTTTCCACACAACGAGGTAATCTGCTTTTTAAAAAAGTAAATCATACCATATCATCCTTCTGCTTCAATCCTCCATGGCCCCCATTATACCTAAAATTAAACTTTTACACTGGATAATAAAGCATATGAGATCTGGCTTCTTCCCATTTCTTGGACTTTGTCTTCCAACACCTTCCTCATAGCTCACTGAGCTTAGCAGCTCATTCTGCCAGATATGTTTTACCCCCAATCCTCCCGATTTCCCCCACATCTAGCACTTTCTTTTCTTTCAGCTCTCAACCTAAGTAACATGTTTTCCTAACCCCCACAGATGCCTCAGTCACTTCTTGTCATATCGTCCTATGTTATTTCTCGGCATCTCACTGACTCCTCTGCTAAAATATGTGACCAAGGAGCCCAATGGCCGGGCTTTGGCATTATGGAAACCACGGATGGCACTCCTGCAGCAGAAGAAGACACTCCACTGTCTTTCAGGTAAGATTTGCTATCGTACCTTTGTAAGAGGCTTCAAAGCTACAAAAACCTTCATTTAATCCACTACATGACTATTGCTGTGCTTTAAAGAATTGTGTTTTAAAAGCCACAATCTGGTGTTTTATCATGCCTGTGTAGAGGTAGTAATAGGTTTGTTGAATATAATTTGTTCCTAGGGATTCAATGGTGCCAGTGCCACAAATACGCATGATTACACAATCTAAGAAAGTCTATGATGAACCATAATCCGTGGCAAATATCCTAATACTGCAAAGGTGTAGACTCCATGACACTTGTTCAGTCAGTATTATCGATCCATTCCAGCTGGGTAGCTGGTGCCATCTCCGTCTCTTCTCCCACCTGCCTTGCTAGAAGGGCCTTCATAGAGGTACCAGCAAGAGGAATATGAGAAGGAGTAGAAGGCAGGGAGGGGAAGAAAATGAAAGGAAGGAGGTAGGGAAAAAGGGAGAAAGAAATAGAAAGAGAGAGGAGAAAAAGAGAGACAGAAAAAAGAAGAGGAAGGGATGGGGAAGGAAGGAAGGAAGGAAGGGAGGAAGGAAGGGAGGGAGGGAGGGAGAGAGGGAGGAAGGAGAGAGAGAAAGACGAAAGAAAGAAAAGAAAGGAAAGGAAGGAAAGGAAGGAAAGGAAGGAAAGGAAGGAAAGGAAGGAAAGGAAGGAAAGGAAGGAAAGGAAGGAAAGGAAGGAAAGGAAGGAAGGAAGGAAGGAAGGAAGGAAGGAAGAAAAGAAAGAAAGAAGGAAGGAAGGAAGGAAGGAAGGAAGGAAGGAAGGAAGGAAGGAAGAAAGGAAGAAAGAAAAAGACTGCATCAAATAAGATGTCCCAAAAGAAAATAGCACTAACACAATTTCATGAAATCATCTACAGACCTTTAGAAGTATCAAAGCCTAACTCTGGCTGGAGAAGTTGGCCAGGTATCTAAAACTGGAGAGGATCAAGTCTGACCCAATCCTGGCTGGACCTACGCACTCTTGAAGGTCAAGTAGCATTTAGCACAAAGTGACTGCCTGGCTAAAATGGATCTGAGCTACTCAGAACAAATGTCAGCAGAAAAAAAACAGTTAATAATAGGAAAGGAATGACACAGGTTTCTCAATAACGTCTGAGGCAATTTCTGACTGGCAGATTCCAAGATGGTAGCAAGCCATGAGCATACTAGACTGGCAAAACCCATGAAACCGAGCTTTTAAAAGATAGCTGTGGAAACCCTAGTGGAAAAGCTAGCCCTAGTCTAATGTTAATATATTTAGAAATAAGGCCAGTGCTATTTTATGACGTAAATTGAACGTTTGTCAGACCCAGAAATTTGTAACCACAAATACAGAAATAGCATGATACTAGGCAGAAAGTTTATTATACAAACTGGCTCCAAATATTTTTCTAAATTTCAAATGAACAAAAACTAAAACTCAATACATTTCTGATAAGGTTTTTCAAAATAAATCACTCATGTTGAAGGAAATATAATCAAATACAAAGTAGTGTGGTGCCAGCATACACAGGCTATCCTTAGGATTGGCTCTTGTTGAGTTTCTTTCCCTTTGCTTGTGACAAAGTTCCTTACAAGGATAAGCGAGTAGACCTGAACAGAACAAAGTCATCAGAAATGGTCAAATCATAATAGTTAAGTAAAATGCCAACTGAGCTTCAAAAATTAAAACAGTGAAGACTTCCTCCATCCACCCCCCCAAACTGTAAACTTCTCTATCAACAGTGAAAAAAGGAAGAATTGGATAGATTTTGAATTTACAATTATATTGACTTTGCCAATTTGCTTGGTAAAGGTGGGGTAAGTGTAGAAACACATACACATCTTTATGACAAAGATGAGGAAAAATAATATTTCATGCTTGTTCACAAAGACTAAAACAATTTGAATTAAAATATTGATGAAATAAGTCAATTTTTTATTTCAACTCAGAGACAGGCATTTTATTTTGCTGTACTAATTTTCTTTGTTTTTTAAAATTTTTAATCATTTCTTATTATTCTATGACACTTGCCCCAATTTTTCCCCTTTTGCCCTCTTCTGCCTATCCCATCCCCCACTCCCGCAATCAATTCCCATGCTGTTGTCCATGTCTGTGGGTCATTCATACATGTTCTTTGACTAGGCCCTTCCCCTTCTTTCCACCATTACCCCCCTCCTCCCACCTCTCAGTGTCAGTCTGTTCACATTTGCATGCCTGCGGTTCTATTTTGTTCGTTTTGTAGTTTATTTTGTTCACTGGAGTCCTCTTACAGGTGACATCATATGGTATTTGTCTTTCACCAACTAGCTTATTTCACCTAGCAAAATATTCTCCAGTTCCATCCATGCTTTTATTATTATTTTTGTTGTTGTTGTTCAAGTACAATTGTCTCCATTTTCCTCCCACTCTTGATCCTAGCCCCCTTTGGATTTGTCCATGTGTCCTTTATACATGTTCCTTGATGACCCTTCCCCTTTTTCCCTCAGTTATCCCCTCCTACCTCCCTCCTGGTTACTGTAAGATTGTTCTTAATTTCAGTGTCTCTGGTTATATTTTGATTGCTTGTTTTGCTAATTAGGTTTCACTTATAGGTGAGATCATATGGTATTCATCTTCCACCACCTGGCTTATTTTGCTTAGCATAATGCTCTCTGGTTCCATCCATACTGTCCCAAGGGGTAGGAGCTCCTTCTTTCTTTCTGCTGTGTAGTATTGCATTGTGTAAATGAACCATAGTTTTTTGATCCACTGATTTACTGATGAGCACTTAGGTTGCTTCTAGCAATTGGCTATTGTAAATTGTGCTGCTATGAACATTGGGGTGCACAGGTTATTTTGGATTGGTGTTTCAGGATTCTTGGGGTATAATCCTAGCAGTGGGATTGCCAGGTCAAAAGGCAGTTCCATTTTTATTTTTCTGAGGAAATTCCATACTGTTTTTCACAGTGGCTGCACCAGTTTGCATTCCCACCAACAATGTACTAGGGTTCCCTTTTCTCCACATCCTCCCCAGCACTTATTGTTTGTTGATTTGTTTATGACAGCCGTTCTGACCACTGTGAAGTGGCATCTCATTGTGGTGTTAATTTGCATCTCTCTGATGGCTAGTGATGCTGAGCATCCTTTCACATGTGTCTGGGCCCTCTGTATGTCCTTGGAGAAGTGTTTGTTCAGATCTTTTGCCCATTTTTAAATCAGATTGTTTGTCTTCCTGGCATGGAGTTGTATGAGTTCTTCATATATTTGGGAGATCAAACCCTTGTCCAAGGTATCATTGGGCAAATATATTTTCCCAAATATATGGTTAGTTCCCTATTCATTTTGCTAATGTTTTCTTTTTTCTTTTTTTAAATATATTTATTGATTATGCTATTACAGTTGTCCCATTTCCACCCCTTCACTCCACTCCATTGTGCCCACCCCCTCCCTCCCACATTCCCCCCTATAGTTCATGTCCATGGGTCATACTTATAAGTTCTTTGGCTTCTACATTTCCTACACTATTCTTACCCTCCCCCTATTTTCCACCTATCATTTATGCTATTTATTCTCTGTACCTTTCCCCCCTCTCTCCCCCTCCCACTGTGCAGAAGCTTTTTATTTTGATGACATCCCATTTGTTTATTCTTTCCTTTACGTCCGTTGCTGTAGGTGACATGTTGGTGAAAATATTGCTGCATGGAATATCTGAGATTTTCCTCCCTATGTTCTCTTTTAGGTATTTTATGGTGTTGTGACTTATATTTAAATCTTTTATCATCTTGAGCTTATTTTTGTATATGGTATAAGTGAGTTTCATTTTTTTGCATGTAGCTGTCCAGATCTCCCAACACCATTTGTTGAAGAGGCTATTTTTACTCCATTTTATTCTTCTGCCCCCTTTGTCAAATATTAATTGATCTTAGAGACCTGGGTTTATTTCTGGGCTCTCTATTCTGTTCCATTGGTCTACATGTCTATTCTTATGCCAGTACCAGACTGTTTTGATTATTGTGGCCTTGTAATATAGTTTAATGTCAGGTATTGTGATCCTTCCTACCTTGTTTTTCTTTTTCAAAATTGCTGCAGTTATTTGGGATTGTTTATGGCTCCCTATAAATTTTTGAGATGTTTGTTCTATATCTGTGAAATATGTCATTGGTATTTTAATAAGGATTACATTAAATCTATAGATTGCTTTGGGTTGTATGCACATTTTGATGATGTTAATTCTTCCAATCCAGGAATACAGTATATGCTTCCATTTATTTGTGTCTTCCTTAATTTCTTTCTTCAGTGTTCTGTAGTTTTCTAAGTACAGGTCTTTTACCTTCTTGGTTAGTTTTATTCCTAGGTACTTCATTTTTCTTGTTGCTATATCAAATGGGATTTTTTTATGATTTCTGTTTCTGATATTTCATTGTCGGTGTACAAAAATGCCTTTGATTTCTGAGTACTGATTTTGTATCCTGCTGTTCTGCCAAATTCACTTATTAGGTCGAGTAGATTTTTGGTAGAGTCTATGGGGTTTTCTATGTACAGTACCTTGTCATCTGTAAACAGTGAGTTTTACTTCCTCCTTTCCCATCTGGATGTCTTTTACTTCTTCTTGTTGTCTGTTTGCTGTGGCTAGGACTTCCAATACCATGTCGAAAAGTAGTGAAAGCAGACATCCTTGTCCTGTTCCTGATCTTAGTGGGAAAGCTTTTAGTTTTTGCCCACTGCATATGATGTTGGCTGTAGGTTTCCTGTATATGGCCTTTATTATGTGGAGTTATGTTCTCTCTACTCCCACTTTGCTGAGTGCTTTTATCATAAATATGTGCTGTACCTTATCAAATGCTTTTTCTGCAAGTATTGATATGATCATATGATTTTTGTGTTTCCTTTTGTTTATGTGATGTATTATGTTTATTGATTTGCAAATGTACCATCCTTGCATCCCTGGGATGAATCCCACTTGCAACTTCTTACAAAATAGTACATTAATGCAGAGAATTCTGAAATACTAAATTTTATTCTAATAATTATCTTTGACTTAAACATTCTTGGTTTTACAGGTAAACTGTCAGAAAATGATCTATTATTGAAAGGGCTACAACAACTAAATTAAGAAAATCAGTGGCTGATGTATCTTACAATCAACAGAGAAATACATTTTAAATCATTTCTAAATGGTTTTTTAAAGTGCTTACATCTGCTGAAAAGGCTGTGCAATTCACTTACACAGGCTCCCACGCATCCCTACTAGTATTTACTTCCTCCTGATCTCCACCTTCCATGCTAGGCCACATATGAACTCACGCTGTGAAGAAAATGTGTATTTCTCTGTACCAGGATGCTTACAATGGAAGGCTCCTCTTGCATTGTTGGCTCATTATTTACATTCATATTTGTATGTTTCCTTCTTTATTTGTTCCGGTTTTAAACAGAGCACACCCTATGTAGTGTTCCAAGCCAACACCAGGAGAAATTACACAATAATCAAAGACATTTTGTAATTTAGCCCTTGAGAAACTTACTAAAGTGAACATATTCAAAATGGCATTTACTGGAAGCCTTAAATTTGTAGAACTACTCATGGAAGAAAATTATCCAAAATATAAACAAAAGGGATCTTTGAGTTGTAGGGGTGAGAGCAATTTTTCTTCTTCTATGTTTCAAATATCTTTTAGCATGTCTAAATGCTAAATGAAATAAAGATGTTCTACATTTTTTTATTATTTAATTTTTTTTACATTTTTATTGTTATTCAATTACAGTTATCTGCATTTTCTCCCCATCCCTCCACCCCACCCCAGCCAAACCCACCTCCCTCTCCCACCTCCACCCTCCCCCTTGATTTTGTCCATGTGTCCTTTATAGTAGCTCCGGTAAACCCCTCTCCCCACTCTCCCCTCCCCACTCCCCTCTGGCTACTGTTGGATTGTTCTTAACTTCAATGTCTCTGGTTATATTTTGTTTGCTTTTTTCTCTTGTTGATTCTGTTCCAGTTAAAGGTGAGATCATATGGTATTTGTCCCTCACCTCCTATCTTATTTCACTTAGCATAACGCTCTCCAGTTCCAGCCATGCTGTTGCAAAGTTGGTATTATACCCTAAGAACCTTGAAACACCAATCCAAAAGAACCTATGCACCCCAATGTTCATAGCAGCACAATTTACAATAGCCAAGTACTGGAAGCAACCTAAGTGCCCATCAGCAAATGAGTAGATCAAAAAACTATGGTACATTTACACAATGGAATTCTGTGCAGCAGAGAGAAACATGTTGTACATTTGTAAAAGAACCAAAAATTAATAAAGGAAGTGAGCTTTCTCTAATAACCCAAGAATGTCCTACATTAGTGACTGAATTTTATCAGACTCTGCCTATTATAAATAGGCATTACTTATAAGAAACTGGAAAAACATAGCAAAAATTAGAGATGAATCATTTACATTTACAGGCTGTAAACCATTAAATACATAAATGGCAGTAATAATACTGGAGTTCATTTGCAATATAAAGCAAGAAATTCATTTTATTTTTAATAAGTTTAAATGATCAGCGATCTAGTACCTAATCAGGCAAAGAGAAATGAGTACTGCTCCAAATTCAATATTACATGCTTCTTGAACTTGTTAATGTAGATTTTTGAATGTTTTACTTTAAATAGAAGTGGTTATTTTACTTTAAACGGAATGCAGTAGTTTCTAGATAAGTCACTAAAACTGGGAGACATCAAGAAATATATCTCACCAATAAACATTTATTGACGGCTTATTATGTGCCAAGAATGTTGCTGCTCTACCGCAGCCAATAGGTACACTAGTAATGCATTTTATCCTGAGTTGTAAAGGCGACACAGCTAACCAGTGGCAGGTCTAAGATAACAGATTCCATAACCTGGTTGTTAGCTACTACACAGTACTGTCTTCTCTTAGAATCATGAAAGACTGATTCAAAATGAACCTTTATCCTTAAAACACATAACAGATTTTATATCCTTCTTTCATACTCTCTCTGCATTTCCCTCCATGAAACAAACTCATCATTTTTGTTGAGTTTGTAATAATTATAAGAAAGGTGGGTGCTGTGACTCATCTTTGGGATAAAGGACTCAAAGTAAAGAATGAGGACCGACAGAGCACGGGGGGCCCTGGCACTGACTGACTGCTTCCTTTCTCACCTCAGTGACGCTGGTCTACCCCAGGCTGACAGGAGAGCAGGGCTTTAATCAGGTGAGTGTAGGGTCATTAATATTTGGAGGTGGGTGGAAGTAGTGGTCTCATAGTGGTGAAGAGAAAAGAAACTGACACATTCCTTTTCTTACTGTCTGGAGAGAAGAGGGGACCCTAGAGCTGTATTTAAGATTATTAAAGTGTAGTTTATACATCACGGAAATAACAGGTTTCAAATACCCACCTCACATCAGTCAATCATTCCAGAAGCCTAAATTCTCCAAATTATAGTCTCTCTCTCTCCTCCTTCCCTCCCTCCCTCTCTCTCTAAAATAAGGCCACTTATTCAACTAGAGACTAACAGATCATGATGTTAATTACAAACAAATGAAGACCAAATGTGCACCTCAAACCTGTATGATTTTGTTAACCAGTATCACCCTAGTAAATTCAATAAAAAGGAAAAAAATCAAAAGAAACAAATAAAAAAAATAAGCCCATGCCCCTCTCCTTGACTGGGAAACAAAGACAGTACCACGTTTAAAAAAATGCTTAGAGTTTAAGCATGGGAAATTGACAAAAGAATAAGAACAGAAAATGTGGACAAACAGGTATCTAAAAATTCTGGTATTGAGGTGTAAGTAGTTAAATAAATGTAGATGAGGTTTTGACAATAGGGATGTTTTATAAGTTTCTTTGGGTTTATTTTTTCTTTGGGGATATTTGAATGAATGATGATTCAATGAATAACTGAATGATGAAAATGATAAACTCTATTTAAAAAGGGTCCTATGACATATTTTTCACATTACTTTAGGCATTTCTAAGATGTCCTGAAGCTGCCTCCATTGTCCCCAAGTTAAGAACTCCTAAAGTCAATAATGATCTGGTTATAAGCAAGTATTTACTGACTACTTCCAGTTATCAGAAAGGGTTTCCACTGATAAGGGCCACACCATTTTCAGTAAGAGTAGGGTTGAATGTGACAAAACCCTTGAAAGAACACTTAAATCTTCTACTGGAAACTAAAGACCACTAATGATGAATTTTATCAAGCTCAATTTGTTTACCGCCCACAGCACTTTAATTGGCAAAAAACTGGCAGAGCACTGGAAATATTAATGAGCAATGTTAATAAAAACAATTTGCCAATAAAAGGCCATTTTGACTTTTCAAAGGTTTTTTACGTACTATAAACTATTAAATATAAAAACGACTATTAAACAAAGAGTGTATTAGAAATGGTCAGGACCAGAATCACTTTCATTTTGATTTAAGTTTGGAGTTAGGCGAAGGATGAGGACTCTTTAAGAAACAGGATAAGGGAGCACACTGAAACTAGGAGATCCAACTTAGAAGAACCAGTTAACTGTGGCCAGTAACTGTGGCTCTGTGCAGAGATATTGGAAACTGGCTTTCCCAGTGGACACCTGGTCATTTTGGATAAAAATTAAAATGTATTTACTTAATATTTCAACTCTGAGATGGTCATACAAATCCACCCAACAGAAAGGAAGGGACTTTTTAAAAGAAATCCTTAGAGATAAATGAAAATTCTCAAAACCAATGTATTCGGCCTAGCATCATGATTAAGGGAAATCACAACATTTCAAAGCTGTCCAGACCCACGTATGAATATTGTTTCAGGAGAAGTTTCAGTTAACTTCTCAAAGCTTCAGTTTCATCATCAGTAAAGAGGGAAAGATAATAGGATTAAATGAGAAAATGCATAAGAAATAGTGACTTACACGTACAAAAAAACTCAAATTATACTTATTATTACTAACAGCTATCATCCTACTATGAATTACACTATTATCTTAGTGTTATCATGCAAAGATTTTAGTATTCCAAATTTTTTAACAGAACCAGGAAACAAACAGTTAAAAATTAAGAGTATCTTCTTTTTTTTTAACTGGTCATTAGCTGATTTTTAACCAGATTTGGTCATCTTAAATAGTCACAGATTTCTTTTTCTGTTTATTAGAGTTGTTCAAGATGGGTTTTCTAGTTTCTGTTGCTGTTCTGCCTGTAACAGAGCTGAGAAGACAACAATAATTATATACCATATATCATATGAATGTGTGTGTGTTAACAATTTGCAACAACTTCAAAAGCCACTAGAATTCCAAAACATTTAGAGGGAGAACCAAAAAAGGGGGGAGAGCATCAGGAATGTCAAAGTTTTAGAGACTCCACAAAAAATAAGATTTTTAAAAAATTAAGCTTACAATAATAATTAATTAGTGAATGTCCAGGCTCAAAGACCAAATCCATGAAAAATTGATGAGATGCATAATTTATAACAAAATCACACATTAATAAAACTCATAAACATGCTATGACCTTACAAAAAATAAGCCTATAATGAAAAGAGAACAAAAATAGGTTGTTACCTATATTAAAACTTGGTGAATCCTTTTAGTTACAATATCAGAAAGAAGAAATTTGTTACAAGTAATACAAGATAAAGTCAAAAATACCCTTATTTATTTTATAAGACCAAAGGAATATTCAAGCTTGAAGATACCACCCATTCACAAATCAACAGATATGAAAATGTTGACAACCTTTGACTGAGAATCTCCCTGTGGAAATTCATCCGAAGACCACACGTCAAAAGAATCATGAAGTCGTAGGCATTCAGGTAGACAGTCAACCGCATCATTGCCTATAATATTAATAACCAGAAAAAGCTAATGTTCTGATATAAAGAAAAGCTAAATAAATTTGGCCAATTCAATAGAAATCAACAAATGAACTGAACGTGTTCTCCACACCAGGCACACTGCTCACTAAGGCATGATAGCCTCGTTCTTAGTAAGTCTCATGCTAACACATCAATATGATGAACTATAAAACCACGAGGAAGACCGTAAAAGAAAACAGATAAATCTTCATGGTGAAAGTTAATATATAAAATATGAACTATACTGATTCGAGTCATATAAAAAGTGGACATAGAGTGGAAAGAAATGTAATCATGAGAAGAATAACTGGTAGTTAATTACAGGGTGTTCACTAATCCATCATCACCAATCTCAATGTGACAGGCTGGTTCTCATGCCATCTGTTACGCATCAGATACCCTCTTTAAACATTTCTTTTTAGTGGACGGTAGATATGTTCTCCTGTCAATTCCATCTGTGTGTGGCAGCATGTGCTGCAGCCCCGAAACGTCACTGCGCTGAGACAGAGATTCGGAAATTGACAGACCTACCCCTTCTGAGAGAGATGGCCGAGACGCAAAGAGAATTTTACATGTATTCCCACAGCCAAGCGTACGTGCTCTTTTAGAACCTTTATTAAAACAAATCTAATTTCTCTACTCAATCTTTCAGTACAACCATGCTTTGAAATCTTTTCCTATTTCCTGATTTTTGGCTAACTAGGGCCAAGTGATGTTTGTTACATGCAATCCAGTTTTTACTCAAAGTTCTATTGAAAGTACTAATAAACATTTCACGTGGGCAAGATTGATGGACTTTCCTCTCCTGGTTTAACGAGCCACATGATGAATGGTATTATCTGGGAAACAATCATTATTTCCTTTCTCGACTGCATCCTTTATGGTTCATTTCCTTTTCTCATTTATTCAGCCGTTCAACACACACTCGTCATGCACTTACTATGTCCTGCACACGCTTTTGAGTGCTGAGGGTTAAGCAGTGAATAGGACAAATATCCCTGTTTTCATAGAACTTACATTACAGTTGAGAAGATATAAACATTTTTAAATATATACAATTTCAGATCAGGATAACTGCTATGAAAAAAAATAGCACAGGTGAGTAGAGAAAGAGGGACTGGACAGGGGCTTTCACTCTTCTGAGGAGGTGACACATGCGCAGAAGCCTGCATGAAATGAGGGAGTGATAAAGTCACCAACCTTTGGGGACTGTCAACACCTGTAATAATTTAATCAATATTATAAGTCCCTCGAGACACCCAAACCAGAGAGATGATTTACACTTGTTTCCTTTCTTTGCTGTTATTTCTAAGAGGTCTAGTCATAGCCCACGGTTTGGAATAATGTACGGCCATGAAGGCTGACAGCCCAAGGGTGGCCAAGCCCCAGGCACCCAAATGTGAGTGCATTTTACACGAGTACAGTTGGTCTATAGCTCTGGAATACCCAGATTCTCGAAACGCCAAAGCCCTTCATGTTTTTGCCTGGTTATCAATGTTTGATGATTTAGGCTAAATATATTGCAAATACTTGTGGGAAAAAAAAAATCCTACCTAGACCAAAGAAAGACTGAGACAAAAGCCACAGTGAAAAGCAGTGTTAATTATGGTAATAAAGCATCTTCCCACAGGTGTCCAAATCCCTAACTACATTACAAGAATATTCATCCTTCACCCCTTTCCCAACCCCTGCCACGGCCCCAAATTAGTGGTGGGATTTAGGTAGGCTTTTTTTTTCACTTTCTTTTTCAGTGTTTTTAAACCTATTTTGGATAGTGAAACAGGCAAACAAACAAAAAATGTAGTATTTTGTAAGATTTTTTAAAGAAAAATTTCCTTGCCCACATCTAGGCATCTATTTTTTTTTTCTTGGCCAGTTACAGGTGGCTAGCAGCAAAGAGCTCTACCCAGCCATTAGCCGAATAGAAGCCTCACTGAAAAGGATCAAGAGCTCTGTGTTTCATCAATTTAACATCCCAGCATTAGCACCAGCCAAGCAGACAGAGCCAGGCTGCCAAGACAAACAAATGGGGCTTGGCAGAAGGGGGGCCAGTTTCTGGAGACAGCCCTCCAGTCTAAACTTCTTAAGGAGTCGGTATAAACGTGCTTTTATTAAAAAGGTGCTGCTCCATCTAAAAAGCCCAGATTCAGTTCAAACACTGCCACCTTTCACTGGTTATGTTGGCTTAAGGTGTGTGCAGCTCAGTGACTGCAAAACCTGCGTCACAGCTACCTGCTGCTCGCTTTTTAAATCCCAAACCAAAACTTTTGGAGCCACACTAAACACTGGCTGTTTTATCAAAAAGAAAACAAGAGTGAAGGAGGATGCTGGGCCACAGAGCCTTTCCCTGCCTCCTCCCAACCTCATCCAAATAGGGAGGTACAGTAGGTGAGTAAGGGATTACAGGTCCCCTCTGTTGCTCTAGCCTGGTGGACAGAATTTAAATTTAGTAGGGGATATCACTCCTTATTCCTATTCTAGAGTTTGTCAGTAAATAAACATTGCTTAAAGGTTAAGTTTCTTGGAGATGGTGGAGCAGGGGGAAGGCTCAGATTTGAAAGCCACAAAAACTGAAAATATTCATTTCGAACTATAAATTGGTGGTCACAAAATAGTCACTGGGATACAAAGTACAGCACAGGGAATATAGTCAGTAATAGTGTAGTAACTATGTACGGTACCAGGTAGGTACTGGAAATATTGGGGGGACTACTTTGTAAAGTATATGATTGTTTAACCACTATGATAGACACCTGAAACTAATAAAAAAATAATATTGGATGTAAACTGTAACGGAAAAAACTAACTGTAAATATTTTACAGAAAATTCTACATTTTTAAATGTAAAAAATGTTTAAACCACCATTCACAAACATTTATTGAACATCTACTCTGTGCTGAACTCTGGATAAAGCACTGGGGATACAAAAAGAATATGGCACTCACCATGCTTGAGGAACTAGCAATCTCATCCAGTCAAAGAGTTTTAGCAACAACTAAAAATAAAAATTACAACACTCTGAAAGTTTGAGAGATTTGGGTTCCCAAGAATGTGCCAAAAGAATCTCTATAAAGTAATGTACCAGAATTCCATGAGCCAGTTTGGAAAGGTACACTCATTACTTAATGTTCAAATTGCATAACCTTCATCCTGGAAGTTTTACGCATTATTTCAATTATGTTTCACCCACAGAGTATTCAAACATTCACAGTAACAATTAGTCACCCTCATAAGAGTAGCAGAAGTATTTCATTCATCCATCCTCTAAAGATTGGGCTTCTAAGATGTACCAAGCACCTCCTTCTAGATGCTGAAAATAGGATGCTAAGAAAGAAAAAGCCCTCATCCTCATGAAGTTTACATCCCAAGTTGGGAAAGAGAATATCACTAAGTAAATAAATGAACAATGTTGCTCAGTGACAACTGTGATGATAAAAATTAGCCTGAGTTTTGGGGAGATTTTGAGGGGAGAGGCAAGTATTGGACGAACTGTTTCAAGAGAGGGTAGTGTGGGGAAGCTTCTCTGCAGAAGCAATGAGCAAAGATCGGAAGGATCAAAAGAAGCCAACCACGTAGAAAGAGTGGCTGGCAGAGGAAGAAATGAGCGTAGCAAGTTCCAAGAAGAACTAGAAGGCCAATGTAGCTGGAACGCAGTCAATCAGGGCAGAGTGGAAAGACTTGGGGTCAGTCTCAGCCAAGGCCCAGATCATGGCAGGCCTTGTCAATCACAGAAAGGAGTCTGGATTTATTTCTTACTGTAATGAGACACTACTGGGGTAGGAGGGATAAATGGGGATAGAGGGAGCATAATATAATTTACTTGTTATCAAAAGCTGATGCATTTGTTCATTCAAATGTATGTTAAGCATTTACTATATTTGAGATCCTGGGGCTACAGGAGTAAATAAAAAGGCAAACTCTTTACTTTATGAAGCTTGGGCATGGGCCAGAAATTTTAGGGGCAATTAACACAAAACAAACAAACAACTTTAATATACTAAGTGATGAAAACTTCTAAAAAGAGAACAAAGAGGTAGAATAATATGATGGAAGGTGCTATTTGAAACAGGTTGGCTGGGGAAAGTCTCTCTAAGTAAGGGTTCCAGGCTGGCAAACAGTGCAAAGTTCTGGAAAGCAGCATGCCTGTCGTGTGGCTGGAAATGTGCCTGGGGAGGATAAAGAAAGAAAGATGAGAAAGGTAGGTAGCCTGTGGGCAGAAAGTCATTGCTGCCTTGTGGGCTGTGGTAGTTTGGATTATATTCTTAATGACAAGGAAGACCACTGGATAGTTCAGAGCAGAGAAATGGCAATCTGATCCACATTATGAAATAACTGGTCTGACTGCTGGGCGGGGAAAAGATGGGAGGGAACGGGATGGGTGCAGGAAATCCTGTGAGAGCACGGGAGATGTGAGTGGCTTGGACAAGGGGAAATGGTTGGATTTTGCATATATTGTGAACCCAGAGCCAACAGAATTTGCTGGTGAACAGGATGTGGGAGTGAAAAAGAGCCTTGAAGGATTATTCTAAAGTTTGTATCTTGGATGCAGTGTTGTTTCCAGTGTCCTACCTCTCTGGTTGCCTCTTCTGTGGGTTCCATTTAATCTAATGCTATTTGCCATGTTTGGCCCTTGGCCATTTTATCTCCTCTGTCTATACACTCTTGGTGATCATTTTCATTTATACCCATTGCTTCAACTACAGCTGTATGCAATGGTTCTGAAAGTAATAGACTGGGGAGAGGTTGTACTTTAGGGTCAGATAGACCTAGACTCAATTCCAAGTCCCCCCACTGCCAGCTGTGTGGTCTTAGGTGAGATAGGTGACCTCTCTGAACTGCTTCCCCATGTGTCAGTTACAGATGGTAATACCTCAAGGGGATACTCAGATAATTAAATATGTATGCTAAAAAAAACATTACTCTATCCCCGGCACATGGAAAAGTACTCAAACATTATGTTAAGGTTATATTTTAGTCTGTCTCCAGCTCAAAGCCCCCTCAAAAAAGTTTGCTTCTCTTCTCTATTTTCCATATAATCACTCATATCTTGAGTCTAAGAATCAACCTGTGTCCTTCTGCTTCTTGAAGACCAATTACCAAGTTGGCAGATTCAAATTCCTAAAAACCTCTTGATTTCATTCTCTCTTGTTAAGCCTATACTTAGGTACCCCTGGAATCTGCTGATCACCATCTCAGGTGTTACTACTACAGTCTTATCTCAGGGCACACTGCTTCTCACTGAATCTACACCAGTACCTTCGGACTTTTCCCCAGTGCTGTTCCAGCGAGTCTCCAAAAATGCCAGATCATATCGTACGTTATTAAAAAGTTATGAATGGCTTCCTACAACTTAAATGAGATCTGAATTTGTCATATGTACTCAGGATACATTTGTGTTGGCCCTATTATAGATCTGCAGCTTACTCTTCTACGTTATCTCATCTTTACTCTATGTTCTTACAACTCAAAAGTCATACTGTCCTATTCCACCATGATTTGTCCATGCTCTTTCCTCTACCTAAAATATGTTCCTTCCTCTCAGATCCCCAGATTCTATACCTGCTTATCCTTTAAGTTCAAGTCCTACCTCCTCTGAAGCATCTTTACAGAATGTGTCACAGGCTAGGCAGGTATCCCTTTGAGGTGATGCCATACTAGAAAGTTTGTGTCACGTTATCACTGTCCCCGCCATACCTCAATGTGATTGCATGCTTATTGTATGTATAGTGCTCCAGCTAGACTGTTATCCTTGAAGACAGAATAACTTGCAACTCATCCTTATACCCTCAACACCCACCAGTTCAGAGCAACCCTGATGTCCAACTACATAGAAGAGTCAACTAATGTTCAAAACGATTAAGCCACAGCTCAACATCATATGCCTGTATTATCAGAGAAGTGACAGTTATGAGCTCTGGTCCATTTTGTTCCAATGGCCATACCTTTTTCAAAATCAGAATCATGTAAAGATATATTATTTTAATAATCCTTCAAAGATTTTCAGAGTATTAAATAAATCTCTTTATGCAGATCTCAAGTAAAGTCTTCATTATATCTAGAAATAGTGAAATGATAAATTATATTCAATCCTTGCATTTACAAACTCAAGAACAACAAAAAAATTATACAACATACCAAGTAAGAACCTGGTTGGCAAAGTTTCACAATTATCATGATTATAATGCTGGTGAAATTTCTAATTTTTCCATGGCAATCATCATCCAAACTTTATAGGAGTCTTAAGGAACAAGACATCAGGACAATAGACAAAATGTCTTTGCAAATATGAACATGAATTAATGCCAAATATTATGCAATTATTTCACAGTTCAGTTTTAGTTTTTTTAAAAAATACTTCATAATTTTACTAGAAATTACCCACATGGCAATTATGTAAATGAGAAACTAGATATATCAGTTATTTTAAAGGAATCTCTCCATGCCTAGACATATTTAATGATGGATCTGGAATAAAAAATAATGATTAACAAATGCATTATCCAAATACAAAAGATCATGTAATACTTTCCATTATAACTTAAATAATGTCTTTGGAAAATCATATGATTTCTTTCAGACGCCACAGCATAAAACAGATCATAACAAAGTTAAACGAATAATGTTAAAGTACACATGTATTAAAACAAGCAAATGAACCAATAAACAAGAGACTAGAACTTGAATCTTTCTGAGGGTTCGCTGCTTATCTTGCCAGTACTTATTACACGATCCCCTCCCTTCAACTGCCAATCCCATTTTTATTTTTCATGTAAAACAGAAAGCAGTTTCCTAGGTTCAATAAAAAGTGCAGAGCCTTTTTATTACCAGGAATAATCATTAGATAATTGTTCATATTTTTTCCATATACAATTTCCTATAGTACCTACTCATAATTATAAATCATACTACAATCGTATAATTTAAACCCTGCTCCTCAATCATTACTATTTAATAAATTAGCACTCTTGCCCCCCCTAGTGGATGAATAAATTAAAAAATTGTGCTGTTTTTCCCAGAAAGGTAAAAATTAAGCCTAAAGCATATGCATGTGTATTCAGAAATATGCTTAGAAGACAAATATAGTAATAATTAACCAGTTACCCATGTAGTCCAAGAGGCTCAAGAATACTGACATGAACACGCCATATTATAATGAAAAGAGATGGCTGAATTCTAACTCCGACCCACAGGAGTGCTTTAATCTCAGGCTAATTGTTTGACACCTGAGGCTCCACTTCGTCATCACTAAAATGAGGCTGATAACAGTGACTTCACAGGCTGCTCATGAGAATTAACAGGTACTCTATGTGAAGTGCCCTGCACAGCACCTGGCACACATCGGACCATTATTAATATCAGCTTCCTTCCCTCCTTGTTGCTCTCTCACCGCTCACATCTCCGTGGCCGGCACACAGGCCTGCCCCTTCCGAGCATTCTCCCAAAGTGCCATAATTGTCGAGATATCTTCCTCAGAAAAGACTTCAAATTTGTGTACAAGAAGAGGAAAAACAAAAGTCAGGCAAGGCTCATGGTCAGTATCGTGTTAGTCCAGGCTGATTCTGGCTCTCTTGTTGGCTTCCTTCAGAATCAAAATTCTAGCCCTTTCAGCATGTGCTCTGACTTATTTTTCCTGGCCCCAGGCAAAATGGGTTGGCTACCCTGACTTGATTTCTCCATCTCTCGGATACTCTAATCTCCACCCACATCTCAGGGGTACAATGATGGTTACCAAAACTGTTTTTTAGAAATTCCTTTAAATTTCAAAGCAAAGAGAAATTATATAGCAGTAAGCATTTTAAGAAATACATTCATTGTCCTATATAGCCATGACTTAGAGCAGTGGTTCTCAAAAGGTGGCCCTTGAACTTCTGGGGATCCTGAAACCCATTCTCTCAAAGGGGCTCTGCAAGGTCCAATCTATTCTCATTTTAATATACAGATATCCTTGCCTTTTTCACTGTGTTGATATCTGCACCAATGGTGCAAAAGCAATGGCTAATGAAACTTCTGGAAAGTTACCATGAATCTAGGTGGTAGCACCCCAGTGTCCCAGGAGTCATGATATTACAGTAATAATTAGTTTTAAAAAGCCAGGTGATCTTAATAACATGCTGATAAAAGTAACAATTTTATTAAATCTTTAGATTTACGTACAACATTTTTAATAATCTGTGACAGAAACAGGAAGTGTGCCATCCTATCACACCTCCATTGCATACCAAATTACAAGGGGTATCTCAAGAAAGATCACTAATGCGATTGTTTGAGATGTGGCTTCAACTCTCCCCCTTTATTTTCACGGAACACCATTTTGCTTGAAATAACAACTAACATAAATTATGGTTATTCAAACTTGGGTATTTGGCAAACACCTTGCAAATGAATAAAGTGAGCCTGCCTCTACAAGGAAAACAACTGACAGAATTTGTTGCCAATGATAAAATTCAAGCTTTCAGGCAAAAATTAGAATTTTGGATGCTTGTATGTTCCACTGTGAGCCTGACAGCCTGCCAACACAAAAAGACTTTCTGATTCTATCTATGAATATATTAACAAATGTTTATACTGTAATATCTCATAACTCAGTGAACCGATATTTTCCAAATGACCAACGCATGAAATTGCAAAATCATACATAGCTAAATGAGCCCCTGAAAGTGCAACATGGATATTAATGTAACAGAGTACAAAAATATTTGATGTGGTTTCAGATTCCACATTGCAACTAACCTTTAAAGTGCTACCATTTGTTGAGTTTTAGTATGGGATGGATAAAAGAATACGTGTATCCTTAATGATCTGAAAAGGCACTAAAATATTCCTTTCTTTTCCAATTGCAGATGTTTGTTAAGACCAAATTTTCTTCATAGATTTCAGCTAAAACAACCTATTAAAATGCAAAAGCAGATATGAAAACCTCAAAGTCTTCCATTAAGCCGGATATCGAAAAGGTTGGCAGAATGAAAACCAATACCATCCTTCTCTCAAAATTTTAATTTTTAAAAACATATACAGCTATTGTTCATAAAAGTTATTTGTTAACAGATAATGGGTTTACTATTATTTTAAATAAATTTATCAATTTTTAACATTTTCTCAGTTTTAATTTCTAATATGGCAGATGTAGATTGACCTAATTTACATAAACAAAATATTTTCGAGGTCTTCAGCAATTTTTCCTCTAAGGAAGTTCTAAGGTTAACACATTTGAGAACTGCTGCCTTAGAGAAAACAAGATCCACCCACTGAAAAGGGTTATCAGTAGAGATCACTTCTCTCTCACTTTGAAGCTGGAATGTCAAAAACTAAGCAACATTAAGCAGATACTTAAGACGTCTAAAATAAATACAAGGAATACCTAGAAATGAGACCTGAGTTTCTGAAAGTGATATCGTCTCACATCTGGAAGCCCTGGTCCAGGAGAAAATGAGATGGGGCTTGACAATGTAAATGACAAACAGGAGGAATAATAATGTTTTTGTAAATAATCTTACATTCATACATTCTCAATTCCACTGCATCTCTCATTTTTTCAAGGCCAAAATTTCATGCCCCATAGGAGAAAAGCAGCCTATAAAAAAACAAACTGCATTCTGATCATTTTTCTTTGAAAATAAAAGGTTATCCTCTGCTACTGCAGAATATGTGCCAAATACAGAAAGATCCCTGGTGAAATATCTTAACAACATGCAAAGCAATTCAATGTAGGTTTATACAGTATATTAAGGACATAGAAATAGTGCTTTGGAACATAAAAGTTACTAATAAGTTTTTGCTTCCACGTCAAGCAGTTTGTTTTCTTACTGTTTTCACTGAAATAGGCTAATTAACCTATTAACCTACTAGCTCATGTTATAAATTTCTTTAAAGAATGTAATAATGTCATCCTGTGTCTTTCCCGGTACGCATTTGAAATAAGGTACTAAAATAGGATATCATTTAAGGGAAGTATTGCTTCTTCCATTTTGCAGTGCATCCCAATGTAAAACAGGAAAAAAAAAACCCCAGGAAAACAGGGGGAAAAAAGCCCCAGAGCTGTGACAGCACGTGCTCCCATGGGAATAATTACTGGCTACCCCACATAGAAGACAAGCCAGATGAAGAGTTAAAGTAATTCTTTATAAATACCTCACGTTGACAGTTACGGAATGATTTAAGCGCCTGCAAAAACTTTAGCTAATGAGAGTTGTTTTATGTTAAGACATTAGTCAGCCTCGGCTGGTATGGCTCAGTGGATTGAGCACTGGCTTGAGAACCAAAGGGTCACTGGTTTGATTCCCATCCAGAGCACATGCCTAGGTTGTGGGCCAGGTCCCCAGTAGGGGGCATATAAGAGGCAACCACACATTAATGTTTTTCTCCCTCTCTTCCCCTCTGTCTAAAAATAAATAAATAAAATCTGAAAAAAAAGACACTGATCAATCAGAGGTGTCTCAAACTTTATTGTAATATGTATTTGATGACTATAAATATGAATAAGGGAGAAATTTATCTAAAAATTAGTATAAGGTACAGCAAAACAAAATCTGTAATTTGCAACAAAGGTAACTTGATACTCCATTTTCAAACTTCTAAAAAGAATGTCAATATTAACAAAAATAATAACTAACTGCATAGAGCCTCACTACTCAACCTGTGTAACTTCAGCAATAGATCCCAGAGGTCTTGTTAAAATGCAGATTATGAACCTTTGTATCCAGGAAGATAGGGTAGACATACTTCTACTCCGTCTACGGATTCTCTCCGCTAAGTACACTGACTACCCTGGACATTACATATACAAGAAACATAAGACTCTAAAAGATGGAGGAAGAGAGACTGGCTAGAGACCTCAGGATCTGTGATGAGATGCTGGGTTTTCTTTTTGCCTCATATATTCCAGACTTGAAGTGGAAAAAGCTAGCAAAGTCGGAAATAATAGGCACAAACAAAAAACAAAAGCCTCAACAAAAGACTTCTTTTTAGCCAAAGGACCAGGAGAGGGCCAGCCTCAAAAGATAGAAAACCTTAGACAATAACAGCTCTACTCCAGCCAAACACCACAGAAAAAAGTTGTGGTCCTACCCACACCCACACCCACACCAGCACCAATGCAAGCCAAGTAAAGAGCCTAGACTTCCATCCTCTCAACACTGTGATGAGTGACCCCAACACTCCAAGTGAGAGAAAGCCAAGTGGGAAGCTGGAACTTTCATCCCACAAATCAGTAACCAGCCCTTCTCAAGTCCCTTGTGTTATCAGTGGACATTTCATGGAAAGCCAAACTCCCACGCACCACCCAGAAGTAATGAAGCATCCTTCCCTCCTCCCACATGACCAAACTATACCATGACTACAAGCTAAAAACTCGCTTCAAATATAAGAAGTTGAAAGTAAAAGAACAGAGAAATATATATCATGTAAACATCAATCAAAGGAAATCAGGAATAGCTCTATTAAAATCAGATAAAAGTAGATTTCAGAGCAAAAAAAAATTACCAGAGAGAGGAAAAGTTCTTATATAAAGATAAAATCATCAATCCACCAAAAATACATAGCAATTTTATGGGTATATATCAAATAACAGAGCTGTAAAATATATTACATAAAACTCATAGAATTATAAGGACAAATAGACAAATTCAGAATTACAGTTGGTGTCTTCTGCATGCTTCTTGCAAGAACTGATAGAACAACTAGACAGAAAATCATCAGGGATATATAAGAACTCAACAACACCATCAACCAATAGGATACTACAATATTCCATCCAAGACCACCAAAATATACATCCTTTCAAGAGCCCATAGAAAATATACCAAAATAGAAATATATCTGGTCCATGACAAAAAAAATCCTCAACAAATTTAAAATCAGACTGAGTTCTCTGACTACAATGGAATCAAAATAAAAATAATAGAAATATCACCAAACACTTAGAAACTAAACAACTACTTTAAATAATCCATTAGTCAAAGAGGAAATCTCAAGAAAACTAAAAAAATACATTGAACTGAATGAATATAAATGTATCAAAATTTGTGGTATTCACCAAAAGCAGTACAGAAAGGAAAATTTATAGCATGTAATG